>NC_143227.1:9196688-9819750 GCF_030267445.1 Bombyx mandarina | reverse complement strand
CCTGATTTCAAACAAGAAATATCTAACTGAACAGGGCCGTAAGACTTGCCGATAAATCTTATTTCCTACGCTTCAATGATTTCAATAAAATTCAAAGTATATTCTTCGTGGAGGGTGGAATAATATTTTTAGAAACGTTCGAAATTTAATAACTTTTGTACGGTTTCATAAAAGTTGCCTATTGTTTCGTGAAAATCTTTACAACCTAGTATAAATACAATTAAAAACATTCTTATGGGTACAACATCTTGAGTGTGAAATAAAAATATTCTGAAGTGAATCTTGAATCCGACAATGCCTCTCAAAAACAGAGTAAACCTTTGAATAGTACAAACAAACAGCAAACACAAAATCCGTCACAACAAAATTAAGGCACAGATTCATTGGGTATTAAGTACACCTAACAAACAACTTTGTAACTGAATTAAAAATGTCGTACGTTTCGCAGTCAGCCTTGCCATAAATAGTTTCATAGCAGTCAGTGCAGATTTTATGAATTGTTGGCTAACAAATTCTGCTTTTTGTAAACAGAGTAACTATTATTTCTAGAATCATGTTTCTGAAAATGTCCGAAACTTAAATCAAAAATTTTCCGATATTTCTCATCACTATTTATCAATCTTAAAATGAAATGGTATTTTCAAAGTTACACAATTTCAACTAAATAAAGAGTACTAAGACTGACACGGTCCGAAGTAAGCCCGCTATCCCACGCTTCACCGGTATTCTCCTGTAACAACTTTGAAGAAAACTCGAAGTAAACGTTGCTCCACCGCCAATGAAATAACTTAGCGTGGAATGTTTAATACAATAAAACAATGTTTAATACATTGAAACAATGTTTTAAATTGGCGTTCTCGAATCTCACCTACTAACTTTTAGAGGAAGAAAGACATAGACAATGCGGCTGTGAAATATCAAAACCCAGTATCTGCATAAAACTAAATTTTACAGGAGAGCCGAAAAACAATTTCATATCTTTGACAGCGTGCCGTTTCAATAATATTAGTCGTACCTTCTTGGGAGTGATTGCAAAATTTGAGGCACATAACAGGCTTTATAAAAAAGTAGATTTCATGCGTCTATCACAAAAGATGTACGTAGAGGAGCAGTTACTAATAAAAATATTGTTTTCTTAGATCAAACTTTTTGAGTGTGACAATTTCAAAACCTAGTAAGATCACTTGCTTTGTTTTCATTTAGGTCTGAATTTACTGAGTAGGAACTAAATGCAATTTTATAAACATAGTAAGAAAAAACAGAATAAAACAACATAAATATGGGCAGAAATAAGCAGTTTTAATGAAAAAGAAAAAAAAAACACATAATCGGAAATCAAACACTATTTGTTCACAGTAAAAAATCAAAAATAATCACTCAAAATATTTGAAAACAGTCAAATAAAAATAAATTATTCGGTTATTAATAATTGTCCACTAGAAACTAAATTAACTGGATTATTATTAATCGGTACACTTTGCCAAAACTTCTTCTCCAAAACTTCTGTTCATTAGCATAATTATTAAGCTAAATAAAGTTGTTACTATGCCTTCCGTTTTACTTTCGTTAATGCCTCTTGGAATATTTTTTAAGGTTGGCATGATCAAGGGATTGTGTTTTTTAATAAGAAAATCCAACTCGGAATACGGAGATTCAAAATCATTCCTATAAAACATATTACGACACCCATTTACAAATATTACTTCAACCAAAGAACTAAGCAAAAAATTATTAATGGGAACAAGGTCATCATTGCGTCGCGGTATGCGTTTCTTTTTTACCCACTCATACGATTTTTGGAATTCGATAACTTCAATATGTGATCTGCAACCCAAAATTACATTCTTATAGTCTTCAAAATCGTACACAGCATCTTTTGTTTTTAATCTGCCTCTCCATATTGCCATGAACTCCATCAGCTGACGTACGTGTGTGATCTTTAGTTAGGTATCTAAAATCAAACTTTCTAAATTGAAAAACCCAGAGATTATTATAGTAACAAGTGATGTAAAGAGGATCCAATTTTTATTTTGAGCTGTGCAATTATCACACCACAATATCAAATGATTAAAATCTCTTTCTTTTTCGATCATTGCTGCAATTGCATTAACAATGTCATGAGCATCTCGTCCAGATTAGGCTTCATGCCATAGAATACAAATATTATTAACATTAGTTTTCTTTCTGATTGGTGCAAATGTCAAGTTGAAAGTTATCATTCTACTCAAGAAAAACGATTCTTTGACTTTAGGCATGTCGGGTAACAACATAACTTTTTGTAAATCCATCGAATAGTATCTCACTACTAGTTACTACAAATTATGTGGAAAATTATTTCTAATTAAATCCAAGAACGCGAAATATATTTCAAGGTATTGTCTTCAAAACTTCAATAATTCATAAAAGAGAAACTGTAAATTCAAAATAAATGTAAAATTAAAAACCAAGATTGGTCTCGAGACCAAAGTTGGATTCAAACTAAATAAAATAATAATAATTCGAAGATAGAAAAAATAAAACCAAATTATCATACCGTTATAAAATTAAGGAAGCGATCATACAATTAAGCGCGCACATTGAAGTAGTCACATCTAATAGCCACATAAAACCGAGGTTGGCCAGGCGACGTTATAAAGCTAAAATAAACAGTCTTTATCGAAAACCGATACAATAAAACTGTGTGTTGATGACCCGAAGTTCAACATGTTACTAATGTGGCAACGTCTTGTCGTAAGACTTAAATTTTAGAGCCCCTAGCAACATAGAACAATGCAACCTTGTTTTTTTTTTCTTCCCTACTACCCTCTGCTGGGATGTAGGGACGAATCAAATCCTTCCATTTACATCGGTCTTGGGCAGTCTGTTTTAATGCAATGCAGCAACCTTTTTTTGAAGTTGAAACGTTTAGCTTTTTCTTTCTAGTGTTTAAAAGACTTATTTGAAAAGTTGTGTTTTTAGGATAGCCCAGATTGAAACATAAATAAAAAATGTTAACTCACAGAATCCTAGCTCGTCATCAGATGCCTTCCCTTTAAATTGGAAGTTCACTAAGCTTTTACTAAGGCAACAAACACTCATGATGTAACTACAATTTGAAGAAATACATAGCAAATCTTAGAAAATCGATAAATAAATAAACTTTTGCAAATTCTGAAATCAAATCCTTTTTTTACAAGCGGTTTCTCATACCATTGGCATTTATATTATCTTGCTAAGCCATCTTGATTTTTTTAATGAGAACAGCAACGCCGTGAGTCATGAGTACTGATATTTTAACTAACAACTCGAACATTATACAGTCAATAAATCATTGATAGTATATAAAAAGCTACGTATATTTGTTGGTTCGAAACTGAAAATAATTTGTTGCGTGCTCAATTTGTGATGCTAATACATGCGGCTACAAGCACGTATTAGCAGTTTTAATAGACTCATACTTAACATTTAAATGACCCTGACTTTTGATATTTAAAAAAGCAATTTTGCTGTAATCCACTGCCTAACTTTCCAGGCTTAATATTTTTATTTTAATTGCCATTGTTCAATTAAAAAAAAAAAAAAGCGAAGAAATTGTATATGATAGAGGATAGAGGTAGAGAGGATAGTATGGAAGGAGAAAACATGTTCCGCCGACCCCAAGTGACTAGGAGAAAGGCAGGAGAATAATGATTTTAATTGCAATTGTTCGAGCCAGAATGTATCACTGCTTCACTGTAGTTATAGGCAAAACACAAACCCATACGGGGCTCACAATACCGCTTATAATGCGGGTTACATTTTTATTATACTATATTTTTTCATTAGGAAATTCGTGGGCGAACGCCTGGAACTAAAACGCAACACTGTATATGACATAGTGAAGAACTTCCTCCTTTCCATGTTAAGGAATGAATAAGCAGTCTTCAGATGTTATTGTTGGAAACTAACATAGGATTACGATCTTTTTGATAGGCTTACTTCGATTTTAAGAGGTAAGACTAACTCTGTGACTGTGGATGGGGCTTTGAAACTGTCACAAAAAACATGTGTTTTACAGATACATCATAATATAGAGAGTACACTACATAAGTAGAAGAAAATCGGTTACGATTCAAACAAAGAGAAATTCTTTTCCGTGAATTTACAAGCGGATATGACGTACTGTTTCGACGATAAAATTCTTACAGTGTTGTAAATTTATTATGCCTAATATCGTAAAAGTGCTGCAAGTCGGATTTTATAGTGCAATTTTGTGTGTTTTATACAAATTCAGTAATCAACCACTAAACGGTATAACACATCAAAATTGAGATTAAGATCTACTAAATGTACCAAACCAATTTTTTAATATTTACATAATACTAAATACTTGTTAAAATACTGACAATCGCCCAAATATGAGCACTGGAGAATATATTTTGATCCTCTGTCGAGGGTCATACAAACATCACTATTTCTTTTATCTAGCCTATCTAGACGTCCAACTCCTATCTTAGTTACAGTGAACTTGTAAGAGGACTTTGAGGAATTGCTTAATATGATCTCATCATTTGGCACTACTAGTGAATTCAACATCAGATACAACCTCAACACATAGAATGATGTTTCGGAGTTTCATGGCTCAAAAGACGTTACATAATTGGAAGCCAAAGAGTGTTCTGTCAAGATAGGCTGCAATACGCACTTTTATGGGCTCTGGTAACTGCCTCTGTAGTATCTTCATCTCGATTGACCTTCTTAGCAAATATATATATCCTGAATTAAGCTCCGACTCCATGCCAGTCATCAACCTCAATTAATATTATGTCTATGTATATAATAGCTCGTAATTTCGGGCCGCATGGAGGGCAGGTGCGCCGTGGACAAAACACCAGCCGGATGGTCACATCTAGTAAAGGAATCACTTGGTAGTAGTGTGTAACATGCGGTCCAGAGCGCCCATGATCGAACACTGTGGAGGAACGTCACACGTGGTCGCCATCCTCAACAATGAGGGAATGATATAGAAGCAGATATAATAAACTTTCCATCAAAACTCATCCAATAATTCGTTACCCGTGCCTCATTAAGCAGGCAGCCCAGACGATGCCCCATCTTAGCCATCCAAAAAATTCAAATAATTAAAACATAAAATTACATAACAATTGTCATGTTTCAAGAAGATAACGTGAAATATGAACACTCGACAATATTTGACAGACACAACAGTATATTCCGTTTGACATCTGATATTTTGATCTCGAGTCATATGACAGTAAACTAACTACGAAGGTGCCGATGCTCCATTGGACGGACTCTTGTTGTTATAACAATCGACCGAACTATTCAAATATTAAAATCAGACGTGACATTGCCACCGAATTGTTGATAGTTGTAATGATTGAAAATAAAAATTAAAATGTAATTTTCACTGATTAACTCTACTAAAGTATTCGGTCAGTGTTTTTTTTTTATTGCTTAAATGGGTGGACGAACTTACAGCCCACCTGGTATTAAGTGGTTACTGGAGCCCATAGACATCTACAACGTAAATACGCCACCCACCTTGAGATATAAGTTCTAAGGTCTCAAGTATAGTTACAATACTAAAGTTGAAATACTAAAGTAACCAAAAAATTAATTAGTACTAAACGTTTATAAGTTTTTTTTTTAAATCAGAAATGATTTGATTTTTTGTTAGACGTAAGGTTTTTAACGGCGTGCATAAACATTAGATTTTACAAGTGGGTTCCTCTTAACATGAATTTAGAATCTCAATTTGTTTTTATGCTTCGTTCCGGAAAATTTATGAGCGTGTGCGTTGGTAGAACAGTTTCCGTTAAAACTCGAGTATTCGAGAAGATGATGAACGTATACAAAAACCTGATATGTGTGTCCGGTTAGACTAGTGCTTATCGAAGAACATTCGAGAAAAGTGTCACCACAAAATTCAATATACGATTCATTTTGATGACCACTTTAAGGCGAAGTGTACAGGTACGGTCTTAGGTCTTCACTTTTATTTTTATTCAATTGCTTCCTTATACGATTCCATTCACGCATTACGTATAAGTGCAAAAGGTATTTTTTTTTGTGGGCAATTCACACCGTTAGTTTTTCGCTTTCTCAAGTGCCGGACACTAAGAACGCCCGAAAGACCTCTCAAACGCGTTTTATGCTCGTCCTATTTTCTTGTTGGCTAACACTTAACTCTGTAACATAATATGTGAACGTATTTATTGGCAATTCGAGATAGCGGATCACAGTATGCCGTAACACGGGCGAGGCTCGACTGTAACGAGATTTGTCGGTTTCATTGATTTGTTAATTAAATTTAAGTCGTGGACGACGATTGATAAAAATGCTTTTTTCATTCTGCTACTAAAAAATCAAAAGCGTGTTACGTGAGAAGCGCTTGACGAAAATCGGAAGTGTACCCACCGGAAATAATCAACATTTTCTTAAGAGTTTATTTTAAATATAAATCTGCTGGACAAAGCATAACAAATATAATTTATTCAATTCGAAATTCAAATCTTTCAAATAGCACTAGACAGTATATTACAATTCAGAAAAGTGAAGACTTTCACTTGCTATTACATATAATCGTTTACAAATATGACAATAATAATAACGTTAAGGATATCAAGTTTTCGCCGCGTGATGTTTTTTTGAATGCGAATAATTCGTATTTGGTTAGGAATACTCAAAAAATAAAGATTACTTTTAAAAAAACACGCATTGGTACATTTTAGCATTGTTGTTGCAGTTTGTGTAGAAAACAAATATATGTTGTGTATGTGCGTCTGTATGTGTGTGTATTGTGTTTTAAATTCGGTGTGCGATATAAAGTCAATTCTAAAAATTTATTATACGCTATTATTTTCAAAAGTCTAATTATTCCGAACATTTTTCATCTCTTCTCTACCCGAGCCGAACGGGTCTGGAATAAACGATACTATTACTTTTATTTGGTACAGTGTACCTAAATGTTCAAATATTTTCATAGTGAAAATACAGAGTTTTTAGGATTTTTTTTATTGCTTAGATGGGTGGACGAGCTCACAGCCCACCTGGTGTTAAGTAGTTACTGGAGCCCATAGACATCTACAACGTAAATGCGTCACCCACCTTGAGATATAAGTTCTAAGGTCTCAAGTATAGTTACAACGACTACCCCACCCTGCAAACCAAAACGCATTATTGCTTCACGTCAGAAATAGGCTGAGTGGTGGTACCTACCTGCGCGGACTCACAAGAGGTCCTGCCACCAGTAATTACGCGTATTATAATTTTGATAGTTTGATTTTTATTACACGATGTTATTCCTTCACCGTGGAAGTCAATCGTGAGCATTTGTTGAATACGTATTTCAATAGAAAAATTGGTACCCGCCTGGGATTCGAAGCACCGGTGCATCGCTCGACACGAATGCACCAGACGTCTTATCCTTTAGGCCACGACGACTTCAAAATTTGTCAAGAATTTCTCAATTCAACATTGTTAATAGTAGATATTAAGTGCCTTTATCGATCTGAAACACTAATCTAAATTTGTAAAGTGCGCTATAATATTGACAGCACTCTGTAAGCGCTATAGATTGGTTCTGAATATAAATAGCCTACTGCTGCTGTTGTGGTATATTTTAAGTCAGTACAATTAAGTACCATAGCTCTATCTATTTTTGTTGTGAAGCATTCATATAATGCCCTCAAAAATAATGACCAAACTACTAGAACCCTCGCCTTATATTAGCGGCCGTCCACAATAAGACAATTGTGGATTGCGTCTGAATTCGTGATATCTACCCTTATAATGCAATGAAAATATGTAGTAGAATGTAATGAAATTTTGTAGTAATGATGTAAAATCTTCGGATGTATCTCTCAACGTCAAACTTTGAGGGGCGCATTATAGGCACCTTATAGGTGTAAAAAATTGTCTCTTTCTAATGACCCTTTTCAAGTTTAATTTTAATTTCATGGCTTTTAAAATGACATTGGTGCTAAAGAAATAATTTCAAAAACAGTAATTGTTTCTCGAAACGCAAACATCTTTACTATTTCCTAAGGCAAAACGCTTGTATTGTTATAAATTGTATTACAATAAATTTATAAATTGATAACTTTCCAGTTTTTGAGATGTGCATAAAGTACCTAGTTCATCTCCTATGATACACGCGCATACCTTAAGACTAAATTCCGAATTCACAAAAACAAACAGCATCCCCTTTGAAACCCGATCAATATACACTTTTTAATCAGTCCCATTCGCGACAATGCTCAAGCAAAAGCAATTTCGTTATCCCTTCTACCGAATTATTATACCGGAATTAATAAAAGGGCGAGGTCGAGTTTCTCTTGAATATCTCTCGGAGATTTTTTGCCGTTCCGAAGAATTTGTATCAGAAAGTTCATTATTTATGCATGTGGCTTATTATTGCGAGTAGACGATGTTATGACTTTGTTTTCTCGTTTATTTCACGGACACGAACTACGCGACAGTCGTGTTTTAGACGCACTTTCTTTGTTGTACGTGGTGACGTCATTTGGAATTTGTTTTAGACATTGGTACATTTTCGTTTGACTTGTTCAGAGAATCTGAACAAAAATAAATATTTCTTAGCAACAATCGTGGAATACGGTATACGATATCAGCAAATCTAGCTACTGCTGTAATTTTTCTGTCCGTACGCTGTAACAATTTTAACACCTAAACTACTGCCAATGATTATTACCAGCTCCCTAATTTTACCAGCTCCCTAATTCCTAACCCCGGAGCACTGATAAGATATTAAAAGAACGCACGCATTTCATTCTGCCGAGAATTAAGACTGCGTTTGATGAATGGGATAACTCTTTATCCAGCCAACCGAGGATTTTTTTAATTGCTAAAATGGGTGGACAAACTCTCGGCTCACCTGATGTTAAGTGGTTACCGGAGCCCATAGACATCTACCTACCCGTGCGGATTCACAAGACGTCCTACCACCAGTAATTACGCAAATTATAATTTTTCGGATTTTGATTTTTATTAAACGATGTTATTCCTTCACCGTGGAAGTCAATCGTATTCATATACGTATTTCATTAGAAAAATTGGTACCCGACGGCGGGATTCGAACACCGGTGCATCGCTCAACATGAATGCACCGGACGTCTTATCCGTTATAGGCCACGACGTGCTCTTTGTGAACATGATTAAAAAATGCAAATGAATAGACTTTACCTATTTAATAAGCTATATTTACATCTATTTTATATTATGAAAACCTATACGTTTGATTTTTTCTAAGTTGACAGCTAAGACTAATAATTTTAGAAAAAGAAACTGTAGCTTTGACGTTACAGGGGGGCGTGCAAATAAACGACGTCAAAGTGATGTAAGCAAAAACTCAAAACGCAGTCAAACTCTGCTACACTTAACGCTTAATGCTTACGAACCTAACAGAACAAAATCGATTCAAAATGACACGCAAAATGCAAATAAAACTGAATATGCAATTTCGAAAAGGGCACATCTCTGAAAATGTAAAATGTTCAGGAAATGAAAAAAACTGATTATTTTCTAAAGCAGTGTAAAATTTCAAATATTAACTTTTGAGATATATTTTACTGTTAACTAGCAATTGAAAATTACTTAAATTATTATAAAATGAGTGTAGGTAAGCCTCAAAACTACATGTATATGAAAAAACGTATTTGACAAAATATGCGACATGTGCCCTTTTCGAAATTGCATATTCAACTGTTATATAATCCGAGCCTTAACCGCGGGCCAAGCTTCGACTCTCAAGCCCTGAAACAGAACTCTCTAAGCCACGAATAAAAGTAAAATTTAATTTTTAGGGCACATTTTGGCCTAACCTAAAATAGGATTACGCCGTACACCGCTTCCGGCTGGGATACTAATAAGTTATTCACTAACGTAATGTATTCCTGGACTGCTAAGTTTAAACTAGAATCGATATTCGAATAGTCTCAAAATAAAAGTCTTTTCAACTAAACGTTAAGGTTCAATTTCCTGTAAAAAATGTTAAAAATTGCATATTAATTTTAGAATGAAATTAATGAAATTAGAAAATTATCAAATATGATAATTGAGAATTTATAAGGATTATTTGCAGCTAAAAAATAAAAACATGATAAAACCTTTGCGGCAAAATTCTGGAATACGAATAAGAAATACGTAAAATCATATTTGATTTTATTCGTAACAACATTACAAATGTCAAAAGTTAGCCAATAAATTAATAATCCGATTTACCCGCAAGCTCTTCGAGAACAAAGCTGAATTTTCGTGTAATTTATACACAGAGAGCATCGCATTTTTTTTATTCTACACAACAACTCTCCTCGTTACATTCAAAAGTAAATTATAAAGGTTTTCTTTTAATACGTTTTGTTGAAAACGTTTTCAAACGAGCGAATGATTACGAAAATACTCGTAACACAAGTATGGAACGTTTAACTGACGAAAGAATGTTTGGTTGTTTTTAGAACGAAGGGAATTGAAATCATGACTTAAGGGACGATTCGGAGGGGTACCCTAACCGGGAAAAAACGTCCGTAACGTAAGATTTTTATTATTTATGTATAGTCTTAGTATGATGGCAATACAGTGTCTAATGTATAGTCTACGTGATGACGGTTATTATTATTCATATAATTAACTGTTTCTTTGTATGTTATTATTATATATTTTTTATAAATCATTGTGAATAAAAATAAAGTTGATAACTTTGTAAAGTAGATTTTCTTTTTATCAATAAAAAAATCGTAAAAATGTATACCCGAATAATTATTTTCTTTATACCTCGAATAGAACTTAAAATAAATATTTTTAATAAGAATTTCGTTCCTATCCAGTGTCCCACGACACCACATATATTTTTGCTGCTTTGCAATATCGCTTTGATTATAAGCTACTAAACACGGCACGAGAATGTTTTTAAATTAACCCACCTTTAGACACGTCACAGTCCCAATTCTAGTATTTACCGACTGCCCCATCAGGTACCTATGATTGTTTCTCGGTAGAAATAGGCCGAATGGTGGTAACCACACTTGTTGGTAGAAAATTCATCGAACCACCAGTAAATGGCGGTTGTCGACTGCCGTACTAGTTTAATATTCAAAGAAAGTTGCCTCCTATACTCCGGTGAAAAAATCCATTTGATATAATAGCTATGTACATAAATTATTCTCGATTCATCATTAGATCATTCGGTATATTTCTCCTTACTATTCACCGTGGCGGTAGGGCGTCTCTGATGGTAGGGTATTTTGTGAGCCCGCATAAATAGGAATCACCACCGTGTCTATTTCTTTCGTGAATTAGCATCTTATAGCATTCATTATCTTTCGGTTTTAAAGGGTGGAGTAGCCGTTGTAAAAATTGAGATTTAGGACTCATGTCTCAAGATGGTGGCGTTGAAGATTACACTGTTCAAGTCTATGTGCTCCGACCAATCATTTTAATTATCAATTCACATAACTTCTCAATTTGGACATACAAAAATAATAAAACAAGTCTTCAGATTCTAAAAAAAAACAAAAATGAACAAGAAACCTAAAACAAATTTCAATGAGCCCTTTACGTAAACCATATATGAACGCAAAATACACATTAATATTATAATAACGTGTTCGGAATCCGTCGTAGGGACGAGCCATAAGTATTAAGACGCGTCCATAAAATTTTCACGCTTCAGAAGACTGTGATGATGTTTGAAAATTTACCAATTACTTTTGGTTATTTCTAATGAGCGATATCTTAATATCTCTGTTGGGATAAAATAATGAGTATACAATTAATTTTTTTAAGTCATTATCATCCATGATTCATATGAAGACAAGTTCAAAACTTTCGTAATTAATAAAAATATTTATTATTTACTAGCTGACCCGGCAGACTTCGTAGTGCATCAATAGATAAATAAAAGACCTAAACTTTAGTATAAAATAAACTTAAAACAAACAAAAGGAATCCGTCCGACGCGGCGACGGGGGACAGATCAAACGAAAAACAAAATTGTTATTTTTATTTAATTCCGAGCATTTTCATATTTATCTACCTTTTAAACCTTCTCTGGACTTCCACAAATAATTCAAGATCAAAGTTAGCCAAATCGGTTCAGCCACTCTCGAGTTTTAGCGAGACTAACGAACAGCAATTCATCAGCGACTTTCACGACAACAATATGTTTTCGTAATTACTGACGTTTTTCCTGTTTGGTCCTGTCGCACGTTTCTTTTTAAAAGGTGGCACGGCCGCTTTTCAGTACAATCCAGAATTTCAACTGAAGTCTTAAAATTGGTGGCGGCATTGAGGTTTGGTAAAATACACGTCATTCCAGCCCCTCCCGATACACTAACGGTGCTTTTTGGTACCTCAAGCACCGGTCATCGTTATCCTCGAACCCGTTGATGGCGACGAAGGGCTCGGCGAGTAAATTAACCCACAGACCCCCTGAGTTTCTCGCCGGATCTTCTCAGTCGGTCGCGTTTCCGATCCTGTAGTAGGTTCCGCGAAGCACTGCTATTGCTAAGGTTAGTGTTAGGTTAGGTTTGAGCCCCGTGAGCTCACCTTCTTGTTAAGTTACAACAAATGTGTAAATTTAATGAATTCACTCATGCTCATATCAAGAGAACGATATTATTTGTTTCGAGTCACTAATATTCAAAATAAAATCGAATAATAACCATTGAGGCTTTACAAATTGTTTTCGGACGAATAATTAGTTTTGACGCAAACCGAAACTTATCTTTTAAGAAGATTATTATTCAATTAATCAAACCCCTCGATCCCTGGAAGGTTAACGCTCGAATAGTTTCGGTGTGTTCATATTAAGTAGACTAAAGAAGAGCAGTACTATTGTTTACTGTTGGCAATTCTTTTTTATAAACACTATAACTTAGCGGGTTCTTACCACGAATTTTCATTTGTAATATGATGTAAGAATGGTTATAATTTAAGAACCCGCTAAAAGGTGTTAACAATGGAGATAATCGAGAAAATTCTGAAAAAATCAGTTTCAAAATTCAGTTAGTGTTAGTAATGTCATATGGTGTTTTAAGGTTTGTTGTAGTGAAAACGTTAGCTTGCCATTAGAATTAGGAAAACACACTTAAAAGACAATAATCATTTTTTATATTATATCTAGAAATTTAAAATCGTCGTGTTTGACATGTATTTATAAATAATGTCTGAAGTATATAAAATGTATCATTCACATCAAAACAAAAAAAACTGTTCATCACAAAAATTTACCCGATTTTTTTAAACCATGAACCTCGGCCATTCTTTCAAGGAGATTAACTACTATACGACTGACAGAAAGATTCTCATCTTTTCATCGTTTTTTCTTTCCCTCTTCACATTTAACATACTGTGATATATTTCCTGATATTTTCCATGCCCTAATTGTAAATTGATGCATCTCGTTACGTACCATAATCCCCGATCAGTAACACTTACATGGATCAGAAGCTTACGTCTGTAGTCTAAGTACAGACTGGGCTTAAAATGGATAAGGGATAGACAATTAAGTTTATGTTCCAGAATTTATAATGTTATATTGAAAGGAAAACAGCCGTGCTTCAAAGCGGTCATGGTCTTATATGTACAGTATACAGGTGTAGTATAGCGATGGTCTGGAGAGACTGGTCAAATTCTGTAGGCTGATTCTATATTTATTGTATTTCAACGTAATCACTAAGGATGTAGGGAAATCGTGCAAACAATTGAGACTTGCATAAATTATTAAATTGAGCTATTATTATTTGTTTAAGAACCTAAGGCTTCCAGGTAGAACAGATATGAGGAAATAATATAATGATAATAAAAAATCGTGAGATTAAACAATAAATTTAGTTTTAATGTGTATTTTTGACATAATATTATTAAATTCAATGATTTGTTGTATTTTAGACAGAATTAACGTATTTTAACAAGTAAATAAAAAATAAACGAAAAACAAGGCAAAAAGAATTAGCTCAGCTGACGTTTAGCCCAAACAATAACTCAACGAATCGACTTGACACGACAGGCGTGTCTATGACGTGATTAACGGCTTATCGGATGCAATTTCACAGCGGCTTACTGACCCAACGTATTGACGTGAACCAGTTCGAAAGCATAAAGCCTAGTAATTATCTATTGTCTTATTTCACAATTTAGTGTTACATATTTTGAGCGCAATCTCTCTACATCAGTATCAAAGTTATCTATAAAATACAGAGATGTTTTAAGTAGGCCATGAATGGTCTTTAAGTTCTGAAGTAATTGGTAATATCCACAACTGCTCATATTAAAAACGCAGTGAGAAACCGCTTTATTTTATCGCTTACGAGGGTGGACGAGCTCACAGCCCATCTGATGTTAAGCGGCTACCGGAGCCCATAGACATCTACAACGTAAATGCCGCCACCTACCTAGAGATATGAGTTCTAGTCTCAGTTACAGTACAATGGCCGCCCCCACCTTCAAGCCGAAACGCATTACCGCTTCACGGCAGAAATAGGCAGGGTGGTGGTACCTACCCGTGCGGACTTACAAGACGTCCTACCACCAGTAAACCTTATTTACTTTACCTTATTTAGAAAGTACCGTGTCTAGAAAATCCACAGAAATGAATCTGAATGGTTTTATTAACCCCAGAGATCAATTCGAAGATATATAGCGATCCTTGGTCTTGAGCTCCTGCTACTAAGTAGTTTCGCAGGTTACAAGGTTCGCAGTAGAACTTTCCTAATCTATTTTCTAACTGTGTTATCTTAAACGGGTCCATACGACAAAGAGTATCACTGTCATCGTACCAATAGGATCAAAATGTCAAATTATATTATAATGTATGTTTATTGGCATCATAATGGCTATGAGCTTCGATAAACATATTGTCTGCCTCCCTTACCAACTGAAGAAATAAACGAATCTACCAAAAAGCTATATTCATAAATTTATATTGGCAACACTGTAATCATCTTCAGTTATTATGTTAAGATGAATTTTTGTTTAAGAAGATTAGTCTGGTATTATTCTATGTTTCTTTATAAGGTAAATCAATAAGAACACGTGTACAACTTTTTCCTTATTCCTAAGCTATGATTCATTCAAATTATATTTTATGTAAGTATGAATAACTTGTATTTGATTACGAAATGAAATAAATGGGAAGTGTTCAATCTTAATCTGGAAAAGTAATATCTGCAAATCTACCCGTCTAGTGAATATTCATGATGATAGTCTCTTATAACCTAATTCAATCCGGGCTGGCAGGTTCCTTACACGTTCAATCCTACAAATAGACCTATTAGTTCGGGCTGTTCGGTAATGTAAGTTTCGAATGTTGCCATTATAAAAATTGAATTTTTACAAAACTTTCATTAAGGTCAAAGTCTAAAAAGCAATGGCTCACGTGCTGAAAAATAGTATCGATTGCCCATGATCAATGACTCTGCCAGTGGGAACAGTCTGACAGCTGACCACCAAGGATTTTTTTTTATTCATTTAAAGAAGGACATGTCATAGCGCCTCATAATTTTAATTTTGAGAAAACCTGATGATTTTGATGCATCTTGGTTTTCATCTAATTAATCATTTATTGATTTGAATAACAGTGCCTATCATGATCGTGATGCGAATTTTGTAGTAGTATTTATTAACTAAACCTTATGTACGTCTTGTTAAATATCAATCAGAAGTTAATAAATGATCATCCTCAAAATTCATCTTGAAGAAAATTCGTTGCAAAACGCTACGATGTAATGAATGGCTTGAAACGATTATTTTAAAACTGCATTATTTGTAGAATACTTTGGATTCAATGCGTGATTATTAATGGGATAGTATGTGTAGGCTTAATACATATTATTAGCTTGAATAGTCAGACAAGCATTTCCGTATCAAAGAGTTTACAGAGTTGATGGGTCTGTCTATTGTAGTGAAGCATTTACGTATTTGGGTTTCAAGAGGAAGACAGTATTATGATGAAACAATGGAGACTTTGATCTCATTTCTCCAGGTGAATGACGTCAATCACATATGTATTAAGGACCGGTGACGGTTATCCGATGGGATGTGATTTCTTTTTTTCTCAGATAGAATAGAATTTAATTTAAAATATCAGATGTTCGTCTAATGTTCGTATTTAACTAAAAGCATATTCAACCAAGACGTATTTAAAAATGAATAATTAAATAAGCCGTCTGAAGCCATTTGAAAATCTCATTTTCTTCAGTAATTTACTCAGTATTTTTTATAAATTACTAGCTAATCCGGCAGACTTCGTAGTGCCTCAATCGATTAATTAAAGACTTAAGCTTTTGTATAAAATAAACTTAAAACAAACAAAAGGAATCCGTTCGACGGGGGACACATCAAAGGAAAAACAAAATTGTTATTTTTATTTAATTCCGAGCATTTTCATATTTATCTACCTTTTAAACCTTCTCTGGACTTCAACAAATAATTTAAGATCAAAATAGCCAAATCGGTCCAGCCGTTCTCGAGTTTAAGCGCGACTAACGAACAGCAATTCATTTTTATATTTTTATATATATAGATAATTAATATTCTTTCCAGGCACATAAACATATCTCAACACTGTAACTAGAGCGTAAATGTTCAATTAAGAAATTTTGATTGAAAACAGCAATTTCTTTAAACTTTTGAATAAACTGGTCTACGGTATTTGGCTGAACAAACTTGAAGTTTCAGTGCTCATGCTAAGAATTTTGGAATTTAAAAGTGCTTTTAAAGAAACAATCTATATTAGTTAAAATCAACATTGAATTATAGTTTTCAGAATTTTCGAAAATTTCTAACTATAAGTTTCCACAAAGAGGTATTTAAAAGTAGCATTCAGTAGTAAATAAATGAAGAAATTAAATATAAATTTTTAATAAACCCCTCCTTTATGAAGTAAAAGAGATTCGTTAAAGAGAGTCGTTCATTCATAAAAATACCTTACATAACTAAAATCATTGATAAAAAATAAGCCAAACCCTTCGCTTTAATGTTAAAAGAATACTACGTTAAATAGCTCGCATTCAAAATAAAAGCCGAAAGGCACATATCAAGGGCAGTATAATGTTTGGGGCGGGCGGAGTTTGCTGGGTTCCTCTATTGATTTTGCCCCCTGCCCCGCGCCGTCCCCTCTCGCATCTCAACTGTTGCTTAACTTAACCATAGCCTAAGATAGTTGAATAATACGTTTTATTTAAATACGGCCTAAGCTGATGTTGTTGTTATAAATATCATTTGATGCTTAGTTAGAAGTAGAGTAGAAATTCAATTAAGTTTTCTCGGCGATAACTTTTTGCTCATCTTTGAAGTTTATTATGAATCAAATGAGCGGAATTTCATTTGAGCTATATCTTCCTTTATAATTCTAAATAGTTTTGTGTGTACTTCACGATTGGAATAAGAATTTCTTGCTATTTTGCGAGAAGAAATGTCAGTGCGGTTTCATCTCAAGATGGGGGCATTGTATCTCAGTGTATTGACTCTGGTTTCTACTTAATATTACTTCAATACTTCTGCTGCTAAAATGGAAAACGAAGAGACGAGTACAAAAACTAAAATCTTTAAAAGTTTTAGTTTTGTTGCTTCCGGTAGGTAGGCAGCGGCTTGGCTCTGCCCCTGGCATTGCTGACGTCCATGAGCGACGGTAACAACTCATCATCAGGTGGTATGCTCGTCTGCCTACAAGGCAATAAAAAAAAACTGTTTTTTATTTCTGTGGTCTCTTAAACTGTGGAACCTTGTGCATAGTCTCTGTAGCCTTGGGTGTCCCGAAGGACGCCCGAATATGTCAAAACCCTGTTCTTCCTTAAATTATACATTTATTCTTTGTTACATTGAGGAATCCCTAAAAGCGGTATCGAGAGTGAAATTGCGAACAAATTCGTAGCATTCGCGTCCTAATTTAATATTACCAAAATGCCTCCTTCAGCATTGAAATTTCGAATTTCTAATCTGTATTCTGTGTAAACGTTTCATGTTATTATAAGACGGCCTTGATGTTAGCTACGTGCCTATGCTATAGCTAACAGCTATTAGAATATTCATAAAATATTTTGCACGTTAACTAACTAACACACACGAAGGATATTAGCTAAACATGATAGAAAAAGCTTTTCATGGCACGAAATGGTTTTTTAATCAGCGACTGCTTAGTACTAAATGGTTACTAGCACCCATAGATGCTCTCGTCGAACTCAGCCAAGAGTACGACGTGCAAGCTAATCATGCATCAGCCCGCTGAGTTTTTTGACGGATTTTCTCAGCGGGTCGTAATTCCTGCCGGTAATAGATTCATTCGGGAAGCAACTGCCCTTGACTTGTTAAGTCTCCTTTGGAGGCGCTTGGGCAGCTGTTAGCAAACTCCACCCCTTCCGGCTGAGCCTTTGCTCGCCCACCTGTCCTGGTGAAATTTGAGAGGCCTCTGGGCCACCAGTAATCCATTCATGAAAAAATAGGTATCGTAAAAACCGTCATTCACCTTGAGACGTAAGAATTGAGTTACAATCTCAATGTATACTGCGTTCATAAATTGCAATGCATGAATATTTCGCGACAAAAACGTTAGTACTGGCGCGACTCCAATAACCCAAACACCACAAACCCGCTGTGTTGCCTTTCAATATATTTTTAATTATATTTAAATACTATATACAGCCTAATAACACTTAATTCATAATAAAACCCGATCGTAACAGGATACGGTGTAGCAGGTGGTTTTGAGTTTCAAATTGTTTTTAAATTACACATATTAAAATTGTAAACGGTAATTTCTGAAACAGCAATAAACTTAAAGCTCTATTTGATTAGGACTGGTGTAGCTGTAGTGTGTTTTAGTATGATGTAATTCCCGAACTGGCAACAGCGAAGCAATAACAAAACAATTTATTATATTAAGCATGTATATAAAAGTCGATGTGTGTAAACGTATATGGTTTTCTAGAGACTTTAAAACGGCCGGACAGGTTTACATATATTTTTTTTTTTTTTTTAGAATATCTTTAGATTAGCCTACTGACTCCGTCAAACCTCTAAGAGCCTCTGAAAACCTCTGAGAACCTTAGAAACCCTCCGAGAACCTCCGAGACCTCTACGAGAATATCAGCAATGCTGACTTCACTCCTTCTAAAAACACCGCCGATCCTACACCTCCGTTACATCCTCCACCTCCGCTAATCCTCCTACTCCGCCATACATTATACTAGTATATATGTAGTACAGACTTCCCCAAAAGACTCTTTTAGGCATAACTACTACTTGCACTCAATAATTGATACGTTTTGTAATACTATGTTTTGTTGTTTTGGAATTTGTAGCCGATAGTCACAGCAAGGCGTTTCAAATCCACTAGTAGGTACACGAGTAGTAAAGGCGGTAGAGAAACTCGTTCGAGATTTCCAACGCACGTAGAAGGAAAATACGACTGAAGAGACAATCGGAATAGTATTATTATTTGACGAACCGAAGCTCTTTCTTATGACCGCGTCTAGAAAAAACATACCCTTGTATTTTTTCACGATGCTTACATTACATAACCATTTGTATTTTTACGCGAACACAAAAAATACACAAAAAATAAACGTGTGAATGAATAAAACGAACGAATGTTTTGCAAACATTTATTTATTTATTTTGTTTATGTCGCCAATTCTTTTATGGCGTGTTTATGATTCGTTCCGTTTTACATTCGTCTAGAATATTTTATACCGCGCCCTCCCAAAGGTCTTACTACCGCTTAGCTCGTACTCTCAAATCGGATACGGTAGTAACTATGCCCCCTCTCGTAGGCCCCTCAGGCCGACTCGCGGCCTTTGATGATGACGAAAAAGCAGAGCTGCTGGCCGATACATTGCAAACCCAGTGCACGCCCAGCACTCAATCCGTGGACCCTGTTCATGTAGAATTAGTAGACAGTGAGGTAGAACGCAGAGCCTCCTTGCCACCCTCGGATGCGTTACCACCCGTCACCCCGATGGAAGTTAAAGACTTGATCAAAGACCTACGTCCTCGCAAGGCTCCCGGTTCCGACGGTATATCTAACCGCGTTATTAAACTTCTACCCGTCCAACTCATCGTGATGTTGGCATCTATTTTCAATGCCGCTATGGCGAACTGTATCTTTCCCGCGGTGTGGAAAGAAGCGGACGTTATCGGCATACATAAACCCGGTAAACCAAAAAATCATCCGACGAGCTATCGCCCGATTAGCCTCCTCATGTCTCTAGGCAAACTGTATGAGCGTCTGCTCTACAAACGCCTCAGAGACTTCGTCTCATCAAAGGGCATTCTCATCGATGAACAATTCGGATTCCGTACAAATCACTCATGCGTTCAACAGGTGCACCGCCTCACGGAGCACATTGTTGTGGGGCTTAATCGACCAAAACCGTTATACACGGGAGCTCTCTTCTTCGACGTCGCAAAAGCGTTCGACAAAGTCTGGCACAACGGTTTGATTTTCAAACTATTCAACATGGGCGTGCCGGATAGTCTCGTGCTCATCATACGGGACTTCTTGTCGAACCGCTCTTTTCGATATCGAGTCGAGGGAACCCGCTCCTCCCCACGACCTCTCACAGCTGGAGTCCCGCAAGGCTCTGTCCTCTCACCCCTCCTATTTAGCTTATTCGTCAACGATATTCCCCGGTCGCCGCCGACCCATTTAGCTTTATTCGCCGACGACACGACTGTTTACTATTCTAGTAGAAATAAGTCCCTAATCACGAAGAAGCTTCAGAGCGCAGCCCTAGCCCTAGGACAGTGGTTCCGAAAATGGCGCATAGACATCAACCCAGCGAAAAGTACTGCGGTGCTATTTCAGAGGGGAAGCTCCACACGGATTTCTTCCCGGATTAGGAGGAGGAATCTCACACCCCCGATTACTCTCTTTAGACAACCCATACCCTGGGCCAGGAAGGTCAAGTACCTGGGCGTTACCCTGGATGCATCGATGACATTCCGCCCGCATATAAAATCAGTCCGTGACCGTGCCGCGTTTATTCTCGGTAGACTCTACCCCATGATCTGTAAGCGGAGTAAAATGTCCCTTAGGAACAAGGTGACACTTTACAAAACTTGCATAAGGCCCGTCATGACTTACGCGAGTGTGGTGTTCGCTCACGCGGCCCGCACACACATAGACACCCTCCAATCTACTTTCTACAATCTACTACTACAATCCCGCTTTCGCAGGTTAGCTGTCGGGGCTCCGTGGTTCGTGAGGAACGTTGACCTACACGACGACCTGGGCCTCGAATCAATTCGGAAATACATGAAGTCAGCGTCGGAACGATACTTCGATAAGGCTATGCGTCATGATAATCGCCTTATCGTTGCCGCCGCTGACTACTCCCCGAATCCTGATCATGCAGGAGCCAGTCACCGTCGACGCCCTAGACACGTCCTTACGGATCCATCAGATCCAATAACCTTTGCATTAGATGCCTTCAGCTCTAATACTAGGGGCAGGCTCAGGGACCCCGGTAACCGTACTCGTCGAACTCGACAAAGAGGTCGACGTGCAACCTAACCCATGCATCAGCCCGCTGAGTTTCTCGCCGGATCTTCTCAGCGGGTCGCGATTCCGATCCGGTAGTAGATTCATTCGCGAAGCAGCTACTCTTGAGCTGTTCGGTCTCCTTCGGAGGCGCTCGGGTAGCTGTTAGCAAATCCCACCTCTCCTGGCTGAGCCTTTGCTCGCCCACGTGTCCTGGTGAAACTGGAAAGGCCTTCGGGCCACCAGTAAACTTTCAATCATAAAAAAAAAAAAAAAAAAAAAAAAAAAAAAAAAAAAAAAAAAAAAAAAAAAAAAAAAAAAATTATACATATAATTCTATCAGTAAAAAAAAATAACAAAGCCAATCAATGTACAATTAATCATAGATATACAACGATTACCAACTTGTGACATCGCGTCTTGTGATTACTTCTCAAACCGGAAGGGAAATTTGCTTCGTGACACAAAACAGGTAAGATAGTGATACCAATCGGCGTAGACTTACTGGTTCTTTTTTAATGAGAGTAGACATAAAACCTATCGCATGGCCACTTATAAAAAAGAAACATAAAAGCAAAAGTCAAAAATAAAAAAGAAAACTATCGCCGACCGCACCGCACGCGTTGTACACGCACACGCCGCTTGTTTTTTCGCCTTAATATTTTTTGGACTCTTATTAATTTTCTATTATACGAACTCTTACTGACGATCATATTCGTCGTTGCGCGAGTGGTATACAAGTTTTATGGACAAATAATTTAGAGTGCTGTGTCAAATCGTCAGGCCAGCCACCGCCATTACGCGTCGTCCAGCAATGTCGTTGAATTCTGCTGCCAGGAAGAAGCTAGCGACGGGTTGACAGGTACGTCTACTCCTCATAACCTAGCCTCGGCCTGCCCCTCTTTTTGTGCATCTTTAGCGATACTCGCCCCCGCAAAAACTTCCTTCAAAAATATTGAACCAGCGCACCGCCGTGGTGAAAATTTGTAAAGAATTTTTCTCACTACCTACAATACTCCCTTCAACCAATGAAAGCGTGGCTGACGATAAACACAGTGTGTAATTTCACGCTTCCCGGATTTAAAATAACTTAATTATATAACTCTCTAGAGAGCACGCAATAAATTACCCTCTACAGCGTTTCCTTAGCGCAAAGAGAAGAGCCCGTTTATAATTGATATAGTTATTATTATAAAGAGATCGTATCGTAACTTTCCTTATTCACCACTCGAACTAGACTGGATAATTAGTATGCACAAATTTTTTCGATAACCTGCTCCTGGAGTCTTACCGGGGCAACTTGATGGGGTCGAGAACGCGTGATACCCTACATCACTCGTCACTTCCCCCCACATTGTTGGGGTGCCCCCTATGGGAACCCGTTTTACTACCCCCGTTGGGTGGACCACTCCCCCGTTAAGAGTGCTCTAAGGTCGGTCCCTCCCTGCAACGGTGTTCCCCTTCTGGGGAGCCCTGAGCGAGTTCAGACCCCGGGGGATCGGACGCCTGGGCGAGAGTGCAAGAGAGTCGTTTAATGGATAGGGTAAATATCATCCTAAATATCAACCTTGGGCGATCCGTCTAGTCTCACATACCCCCTGCGCCCCCTAGACGCGGGGACCTCGAAGGAAGTTCGGTCCCCAGCCCAGAAAAAAAGGTTATATACACTGCAACAGAGGCTGATGAACAATCATTGTTATTTAGATAGTGGCGCTAAATTCGAAATTTAAATTGCTTTGAGAAGATATATGAAGAGTCTAGATCTCTGAGAGCTATTACTGAAGAGGATTTTGTTATTATTCTAGCTTCATCATGACACGAGCTCGATAACACGAGAATGTTGTCATCAGAAATACGTACAATGATCAAATTTCATGATGTAACAACAATCAGCTGGACCTAAAAATTAAGCTGAAAGATACAAAATGCTATATACACAAACGTGTACATAGATGTAATTAATTTTAATCGAACAATATTCTCGGAAAAACTAATTTATCCATCATGACTTAATCGATAGATATTCCTAAGGTACGCAGAACGATTCCGAGGAAGTTTTTATATCGATAATATAAATCCTGTTTAATCATTTCGACTAGATCTTTTTAACAAAGAAAATAACTATATTAAAGATAACAACCACTTGTTATCCAAAATAAATTAGGACTCCAAACTAATTAGATAATAGAATTGTGTAGATTAATTAAACGAAGCACTTTTTACCCTGAAGCACTGGGGGTAATAATTATCTGTTTTCGAACATCTCAGGTCTTATTTCAATTGAAATACGAAGAGTAAAAACACATAATTTAATTGGAATATTACGGAGTTAATAAAACTAAACAAAATTATACATTTATTAAGGTTTTACAAAATATTAGGACCATAAAAAACTGTTATTGAGAAAAAGACAAATAATTTAGTTGAAAATTTACGGAAAAAAATAAAAATTTAACGGCCGTCTGGTGTAGTGGTGAGTGACATGGTCACCACCCAAGGGGGTCGCGGGTTCGAATCCCGCCAAGGGAAGATATTTTGTATGATAAAAATAAAATGTATTTACCAGGGTTATGTCTATTAAATATATGTATGTGTATAATAAAAATCTTACAATTATTTCCGTTATCTGGTACCTGTAACACAAGTTCTTTACGAACTTAGCACGGGACCAGTTAACGTGGCGTGATTGTTAGTAAATATTTATTTATTATTTATTATTTAATATAATAGAACCAAACAAAATTATACGTTTATTAAGGTTTTACAAAATCTGAGCACTATAGAAAACTACTATTACTGCCTTTAATAGTCTCACTGCCTGGTGAGTCGCAATTAAGAGATAAAACTTTCTAAAAAGGTGACCTGCTTAAGCAGTCGTGACTTGCAATTAGTTGCAGTAACATTTAAGCACTGGATTCTCGTTATATTGAATGCGAATACTGCAATGTTGATATTATATATGTACACATATCTATTTTAGTGTTGATAAAAAATGGGAGATTTCGACAATTCAATAAAAAAAAATATTGCTTAGATGGATGGACGAGCTCACAGCCCACCTGGTGTTAAGTGGTTACTGCAGCCCATAGACATCTACAACGTAAATGCGCCACCCACCTTGAGTTATAAGTTGTAAAGTCTCGGGTATAGTTACAACGGCTGCCCCACCCTTTAAATCGAAACGCATTACTGCTTCACGGCAGAAATAGGCAGGGTAGCGGTACCTACCCGTGCGGATTCACAAAAGGTCCTATCACGATGAATAAATGCAGTCGACACACGAAGATTGTACAATAACTAAACTAATATTCTACGTAGCGGATCACAGAGGTATGCTTTGCTGTTTCGCATAACAATTCGAACTATCCTCCGTAATGCATACAGAAGAGACATTAACAGATAAATTCTTATAATGATAAAACTTGTAGTTCGAACTGATCAGAACCTGACGCTGAAATCTGATCTAGTAAAATTTTTATAAATTTCCTTTGAAATTACTAAGGTAAAAAAAGTAAGGTCGATCGCGCGAGTAATATAGCAAGCAAGCTTTTACGAAGCACCCACTCATATTTGTTCGTATAATTTAATATGAGTAATATTCTCGTAAAAACTGGAACCAATTAAAAAAGACCTTTTTTTCCGGTGATAGTTTTGTACAGAACCTAGTAATTTGTAATAATACTAGCTCGCCCGGCAGACTTCGTAGTGCCGCAATCGATAAATAAAAGACTAAGCTTTTGTATTTTAAAACAAACAAAAGGAATCCGTCCGACGGGGGACACATCAAAGGAAAAACAAAATTGTTAAGAAGAATCCAAAAGGTAGACGTTAAAGGAACCAGATCTTCCGGTGTCTTACTTAATATGGGTGTTCCTCAGGGTTCCATATTGGGTCCCTTCCTATTTCTTGTATATATCAATGATTTACCTAAGTTTATTGAAACCCGTCACGAGGTCGTATTATTCGCTGATGATACATCATTATTGTTTAAAATTAAACGACATTTGGAAGATTATGACGATGTGAATGATGCTATCTCGCGCGTGGTACATTGGTTTAGTGTTAATAATCTGTTATTAAATAACAAAAAAACAAAATGTATAAAATTTACCACACCTAATGTTAGACAAGTTGACACTAATATTACTGTAAGTGGAGCGACACTGGAGCTTGTGGATTCGACAGTTTTTCTTGGTATAACAGTTGATTCCAAGCTGCAGTGGGGTCCTCACATATGCAAGTTAGCGAGTAGGCTTAGTTCTGCAGCGTTTGCGGTAAAAAAAATACGAATGTATATTAATGAAGATAGGCACGCCTGGTTTATTTTAGTTATTTTCATAGTGTTATGTCCTATGGCATTTTGCTATGGGGCAATGCTGCCGATGTCGAAATGATTTTCATCCTGCAGAAGAGGGCTATTCGTGCTATTTATAATATGCACCCGAGGGAATCCTTGAGGGACAAGTTTAAGGAAATCAAAATTCTAACTTTAGCGTCCCAATACATTTTTGAAAATTTATTGTACGTGCGTAAAAACATTGAAGTATTCCCCAGAGTCTGAGATTTGCACAATGTGAACACTAGGAACAAACATAGGCTTGCGTTGCCGGCGGCTCGAATTAAGAAAATAAGCAACTCTTTTAGGGGGCTGGGTGTACAGCTGTTCAACAAGATCTCACTAAACGTTCAACTACTACCTGTTCATAGATTTAAGAAAACTGTTAAGGAACGTTTGTGCAACAAGGCGTATTATAAAGTTAAGGATTATTTACTAGATGGCACTACGTGGGAATGAGGCGCTCGCTCCTGGCCTTTTCATTTTTCATTATTATTATTATTTTTTTAATTGTATTTTTTTGACTTGTTTTTTCTTTTATTGTGAATATTTCTATTTATTTAAAAAAAAAGAAAATATTTGAGAAAAAACAAAAAAAAAAAGCCCGCTGAGTTTGTTTCGCCGGTTCTTCTCAGGACTGTGGCTTTTTTTTGGAACCGGTGGTAGAGTTAACATTGTTATTTGTATTTTGACATTCAACAAGTGTGTCATACTGACATCTAAGTTGAAATAAATGATTTTGAATTTGAATTTGAATTTGTTAGTTTTATTTAATTTCGAGCATTTTCATATTAATCTACCTTTTAAACCTTCTCTGGACTTCCACAAATAATTCAAGACCAAAATTATCCAAATCGATCCAGCCGTTCTCGAGTTTTAGCGAGACTAACGAACAGCAATTCATTTTTATATATAGAGATTAAGCATGATTGATTAGTATATAGATTAGTAGTCTTTATAGATTAGTACTCTTTTTGCTGACTTTAAAGAACCTCTTTAAAATAGTTTATGAAACATACGAAGGACATTTCGCTCTCTCAGATATCGCGGTCACGTAACGTAAAAGTGCTCCGTTGTTTCAACTAAATTGCGAAATTAATGAACGATCTCCTAAAACCGTAACGGGACTACGTGAATGTACAATCTAGTTTGATATCAAAACTTTAGAGACACAATTAGTAAGCTGTGCACTATTCTATTATCTGAACTGCATCCAATTTCGTTGAACACTGGCGACAATTTCACGTTGGGGCAGAGCGTGTGATTCGTTCTATTCCAGTCAGTGGCGTGTGACAGCCGGCGGCGGGCGGCTACTGAACTATCATTTTCAACTTTACACTCCTGTCCATGTTTGAGTGCAGAGCAAAATTACGTAAAACGCCATTGTGAACTCTAAATTGAGAGTTTAACTTATAATATTCATTGCATTAAGGTAATTAATACTGTTTTTACTGTAACATCTTTACTTTGAAATTATGAGCATTCCGAATACTGTATACAGTCATTATTGTATTTTTAACGACTAAGGTGTTTTATTCGAAGCTTATTAAGCTTAAATACCGTGGAATATTATATTTTTACGCCTAATTGCGAAGAGCAAACAGTATCTTGAAGATTAGCAGTTTGTTTTAATGGGACTTTTATTTTCGCGATCGGAGGTACTAAAAAATCCCAGGTTTTAAAATAAGCTCGATACAATCAGTCTTCTCGATTATAAGCTATTAAAAGTTTATTTACTTTTTACTAAGCATTCCGAACATATTATTTCTAAAATCATTTTTTACAACATTCCATAAATAATACGAAGGAATGTAAAATTACCCATTCAAAGTTATGCTTTTGAAATTTAATATCAACGCATAAAACGAGGTTAAAAGCTAATTGCTTTAGTTAACTTGAGATAATAATGCCAGTTAAATGTTAATTAAAGTCTTTATGTAAATTTCAAGAGCTCAGCATTCAATAAACCTTTCCATTTAAGGGAAAAATGGAGAACAATTAATTATTTAAAATTATGCAATATACCCTAAAATTAATTTAATTTATAAAAAACAAAACTAGCTGCGAGATACAATAACTAAAAACATAAAATATATACTTAGTAATGTTGTTATTAGCAAATCTAAATTTTAGTTTAAATGTACAGGAATAATGCATAAAAATGCATAAAAAATGCAAAAATGGAAAAGAATAATGCATAATATGCAAATCATAAAACCAAAAACGGATGAAGTAAAAGACACCCAAAAGAAGACACAAAAATCTTTTCACATGGTATACCTATTGCTATATTGCTGGAGGGTTGATAACAGGCAGGCAGTAAAATTTGTATCGAATCCCTATGCAGCATGGTAAGAGAACATATTGCGCCAACCCCACATAATCCAGGATAAGGACAAGAAACAACAATCGTTTGTGCCCCAG
Organism: Bombyx mandarina; assembly: GCF_030267445.1. Taxonomy (NCBI): domain Eukaryota; kingdom Metazoa; phylum Arthropoda; class Insecta; order Lepidoptera; family Bombycidae; genus Bombyx; species Bombyx mandarina. The sequence goes on along the minus strand of NC_143227.1, from coordinate 9,791,512 downwards.
CTTGTATTACCATCGGCCTATTTACAGCCAAACAGTCTTGGGATTAGTTTCAAGAGACAGGATAACTTTGTTACAACAAATTTGAGACTTTAGTCTCTAGGTTCAGGGTAGATATTTGTGGGTAGGTAGATAGAGTTCTTGTTCTTGATATCTATGAGCTTCTGTAGCCATATGAGCTTGCTATAGCAATCAAATGCACAATTAATCAGGCTGTTGACGATAAAATTATATGAATGAAAATAGAGTGTTTTAAGAGTTATAAAAAAAATCAAATTATATTTTGTGATAACGTCAAAAATTATCAAAGCAATATGCAACATTCCTTTTTTTTATAAATCTCAACGATTGCCTAGAAATCTGATTTAATGTCAAAGAAATCAAAATACAGGTACATTAAAGGTCCTTCTTAAAATGAACACCCAACACGGAGATATGAATTATATAATACAAGAACAGAAAGGGAAAATCGTCATCGCTTAAAATAACGACCGGGAATTTCATTAGACATAGGCCATGTTAAATGATAAATAAACAAAAACATTAGGAGGGAAGCCTACAAGAAATTGTGCTGCAATAAAATGAATGGTCTATTTCGGGGCATTATAATGAACCTTCGGGTGTAACACCCGTTTGAGAAAGGATTCTTCTCATGAAACTAATCTCTGCTGTGTATTTCAAATTACGAAGAACACAGGAGAAAATTGTATCTTTCCACCGTTGAACTGCTTTTTTTTCAACATCAACGCCCACTGATTAAGTTTAATATGAAATATTTTCTAACAAAATTCAGTATTGAAAAATCCAAGCGGTAAACTAATATAAGGCCACATGCTGTATATACTGACGGTAAGGACGTCTTGTGAGCCCGCACCGGCAGGTACCACCAGGGTAGGTAGGTCCCGCCTATATCTGCCGTGAAGCCGTTGTACTTTGAAACTGAGCCTCAGTCATGTCTCATGGCAAATGGCGGCATTTACGTTGTTCATGTCTATAGGCTTCACTTAACACCAGGTGGGGCAGTAAGCTCCTGTTGGCAATAAAATAAAAAATCCAACTCATCCAGAGAAGTAACGCTGTATCTAGTATGAAGGCGTCTGGGAGCCGGGATATAAAGGAGACATGACTCTCTGAGTGAAATCATGTCGTTTGCCGACACGGCATTTCTTTCGGTTTTACTACCACGCATCACTGGATGCTTCACAGCAAAACAGTTCACTTTAATAAAAGCTGTCATCAAAGAACTGCCCGTTATATAATTAATTGATGAAGATTGATGAAACATTAGCTAATGAACGCTTACAATCTTCGATGTCGAGATACTCCACCTTAATCTTGGAATTCTGAGGCCAGACGGAATCCACTAAGTAGACCTTGGTCAGTAAAATTATTGAAATATTACGGATATTTTATTAATTAGAAAATTTTAAATTACGCATAGTATACGTATTACGCATATGCTTATAGACATATTTTCAGAACACTTAAGATTGTTTCATGATAAATTGATACGAAGGGAATAATTTTCTTTGCTTAAATTTCTAATTAAGAATCCAGTGCAACTACAATTCTTCCCATGAATTTGCAATAAATCAATTTGAATTAAAATGAAGCAATGTTTTTCTCTCTTATAAGTAAAAATATAAGTAAAAAGGAGCGATTTAGTCATCATTCCTTCGCATTTAAAGCTATTGCCTAAAGCCTAATGGTAGTAGCAGATCTTGAGGATTTTAATCGATACGAAACACATGGCTTTAAGAATGATGAGATTTATAGTTCGTCTCTTTCGATCACGTTGAAATCTGAATGCCAACGAAAGAGACAAAGGACTACACAATCACATGTATACGAATGAAATCTTAGAGATTTTAATTTTAGTATTATATAAGAACAAGAAACATTGTGGATTTCGTGCTCAACACTCGAAAACACTACCTTCATCCACAATGTATTTCTGGAGATCATTTACATTCATCAACATTCCTCTGTGATAAACCCACACTATTATGACATATCTCTCTCTATAAGTTTTTTACGGTAGACAGCGACCTGGCTAAGCCTCTCGCATCGTCGATGACTGTGGGCGACAATGAAGACTTACCATCAATTGGGCGGCCTGCTCAACTTTGTTTGAGGGCAATAAAAACCCATATAAAGTTTTTTTGGGCCCAATTTTTTTTTTAAAGTCTGAAGTTGAATATTCAAACTAGAAACACAATCCTAAAAGTTTACATACCGTGACGCCGAGGCACCGTTCTAGACCGTTCTCCTACGCATGAAAAGCCAACGACGCAATGTTACAAAACACTGTGACACGAGGAGGGAAAAGCTAATTAATCAAAAAAAATCCAACTGTCGGTATGAAAAATTAAACAGCGTACACACAGCGGAACGAAGCAGTCGACTTGCAAATGGGTTCGCTCACATGTGTACAGGACACACGTAAATGACACCACTGTATTTCAGGCGATAAATAATACTGAAAATCCGTTTAATATGTACACGTATTCTTATTTTTACTTTTGCGTTCCGAACACTTTCGTCGGTAAGGATTCTATCTACTAGTAGATTCATTTATTGCAACAATCTGTCTTTATTTTGTTTGATATATTTAAAGTTATTGTTTTCTCACAACTACTTTTTAAATCTGTCTGTTTGGAATTAATCATTTTTCAGTCCAGTGTAGCACTCGTCAATAATATATAGTGATAAAATGTTAATTACATAGTGATATTACAATGTTAATTATCTATTTTATGATCCGCAAAAAGGATCTTTTTGGATTTTAGTACGAAAATAATAGCTGTTATTGGAAATGAAGTCCGCTCCGATGGCGGCTGATGTGATGATAGTAAAAAGACGACGGAATCGTTTCGAATAATTCCTCAGAAACTGCTACTACGGCTACGGCTGCTTCAAATAAAACAAAATAGTTTAGTTTAGTTAAAACAAATTCGTTCAATGAATGAATTATGTTTTTCATTTACTTCAGGCTAATTGCTTATTCGCATCTCTGTTTCAGCAACGATATTTTCAGACCACGTATGTATCCTATTCTGGATCAGCTTTGTACCCGAGTCAGGCTCTCAGCAATCTGTTACCAGAGGATCCTCAGCTATTTCAATCACATTGCCCGCCGACAGTCAGATAACTTGGACAAAGTTATTGTGACGGGCGAAGTAGAAGGAAGGAGACACCGCGGCCGATCACCTAGCCGCTGGTGGAATCAAATAACCGCCCTAACTGGGCTGCCAGTAGTAACCGCAATTCAAGAATCTGAGGACCGGATGAGGTGGAAACAGCTCACGAGACAGGCCACGGTCAAGTTTCAAGGACACGACCTTCAGTAATGAAGAAAACGACGAAGAAGAAGAAGAATGTATGTTATATTTACTGTGGTAATCTTCTATCTAGCCAATTTCAAATTTTAATATAGTCTTTTAGAACATCCAACAACATATTAAAGTTACAGATACAATATAAATGAAGGTATGGAAGGGTTTGACGTCTGTTCCGTGTTTTACATAAAAATCTCAAGAGGATTTCACCCCCATTTGAGTGTCGCGTTTGACTCGGGTAATATATATGATTTTTACGTACATATGTGGGATTTGGTTATACTAAACGAACATTGTTATCATAACTTTTAATGGGCTTCATAATTCATATTTCGAAGTTAAACTTATGATCTGAATGAGAAATAGGCGCGTGTACTTCGCGATTTACTTTAAATCGAATGATTATTAAATCTATTCAAAGTAGAATTCAGTTTGAATTCATTTTAAACAGTAGTGCATTTATAATACTAACTGATCACTTCATTTTATTCTTGACTTTTATTCTACAATATAATATGTAAAACCTATGAATTTTGAACAAAAAATCGTAGTTTCAATTAAATCACTTATTTAAAAAAAACATTTCTTTTGCAGAATTTACATTTACATTCATTTTACAGAAATTTAAAACAGAAATTATTTTAAACACAATATAAGAATCAAAAGAAAATAATGTTTTTTTTATTTAAAAAAAAAATTGTACTTTCTAAATTCGAAGTCATGAATAACGAATTCGAAACATTAAGCTGTAAATTACACTCGGTCGAAATGGTTCTAGACAAATCTGGACTTTGTTTCTAAGATGCAAAATTCGAATTTGGATTGAGTGATTCCCATTAATTAGACCTGCCACAAATCACGGCTCGCATGTTGAGCGCTTGTTTTATTTTCAAGTAATTATAGCCTTCCACCTCATATGTGGGTAATTGATATAATCTTTGAATAAATAATTCCGGTCACAACAAGACTCATAGTTTTACAAAAATGCACTCGAAGGATTGAAAATTAATATTTTAATATTTGAATTTCTCATAAAAAATTTAATATTCGCTTAGGTGGTTATCTTTGAAACAATTTTATGAAATTGTTCAATTTATTTGGTTAAGAAGCCGATATGATTAATTCTTCGGGGATTTTTACGATATCAAAAGGCAAAACAGTTTTAAAACTAAAAACAGTGTTTTAGCATAGCTGCACTCTAGACAAAATGAAATGAGAATATTAAAACCCAATAATTAAAGTTTTAAAAGAACCCATAAATATGAATGCCAAAATTCAATTATTCGACATTGATCAAAATTGTATTTCGTCATTGATGAAATCACGTGCGCACTATTACGTAAATTTATTCACGTCATCTCGAACCCTCAACCTAAAAAGGAGTGACTATTTCATTTATAAATGATTTATTTTTACTGACTCGGTGCAGTAGTTACTGCCCTGGACTCTTACGCCAAGGGTCGCGAGTTCGATTCCCACCGCGGGCAAACATTCGTGTGATTAACAGGTTTTTTTTACTCTTTGTCTGGGTGTTTATTTTCTTTTTATGTATACATTTAAACGTCTGTATATAAGTATGTACTCGTATGTTAGTCTGGTACCCATTATAAAAGGAATCCTAATACGGTGCCGGATGATCGTGGATTATTTGTTTCCAGTTATTCTTTTATTATTGTTTTCATTAATTACTTCATATCAAAATTCAGATTTTTAAACTATTTAATATAAATCCATATTTGTCTTTTTCAAACCCTGAAAAACCCTACTTCTTCTGCCAAGAAGCTATAATTAGTTTAGTTAAAAAAATCAGACTTCGAACAATACATGAATACGAAATATCAAAGAAGGCACAACACTACATAATATTACATCAAACAAAATTCATTACACGCTCACAGAATTATCGAACCGCGCAACCGAGTAACGAAGTTAAAGTGACGCTAAATGAGTCAGAAACACAATGTTACCGATCTTGTTATCTCGAAAGCAATAGTAAGGTGCAGTTAACTTTACTAGTTAGAAGGAATCGCTGTTGGGTACTCGTTAGCGTTGGGGGGTGGCTGGTTTATGTCTGTGTTGATTAAGCGAGAACGGGCCCTTCGTTTATTATTGAAATGTGTTTAACGTTGTAAAACATGTTTCATGACGTTTGATTAGACGCGGCCTAGTGATTTCTTATGTGTTTATTTATTAAACTTTATGCACAAAAGTACAGTGGAACTAAATTCCTAAGGCATAAAGAATACCAGGCAACCAAGGGTGGTGTAGAGTCATATGGTGGGCGCATCCCTTATTTTAGTGAAATCAATAAAAATATAATAATGATAATGTAGTATTAAATACAAATACAAGCATACACACGGTATACATAAATACACATAGTACGAGTATACAACGCCGTACATATTATAATAAAGATTTATGTATTAATTAATGTGATATTTTTAAGCTATTGCATAGCTTAAAAATGGCATTGCTGAAGTCCATGGGCGACGGTAACTACTCACCATCAGGTGGGCCGTATGCTCGTCTGCCTACAAGGACAATAAAAAAAAAGGTTTTATCGCGGGCTTTGAGCGCGGCGACCGAATCAAGAAATTCCGTAACGAAAATAAAACCTAACACCCCCACTTCGCCTACCAGCTCGCGTTCAACACATTCACACGTTGCGTTTGTATAGTGTTTGTGAATAAGAGCGCGGCGTGACGTCGCACTGCACGCGCATCATGAAAATTCTGCCCATCTCTCTCTCTCGCGCAGTCTAGCTTATGAGTGTGAAGGGGACAGTTAATGTTTATAAATATAGCGTGGTCTTATTTTATTATTGTTTTAATATTAAATTATTATTGTCTAATTATAATTGCATAAGTTGATAAAAAATGCTATGCAATAGCTTTACCGTGGCAGTCCCCGAGTACCACACGTGTTTTTTTTTATATATTTACGATGATAGATGCAGTGTGGTCATGTTAGAAACTTATACGGGTACTACGATACTGGATATTTTTAATGCAAAGAAGTAATTGATTCTCCGGACTAAAGGTTAGGACGGCCAGTAAAAAAAGGAGTTACAGGCAGACGACAATTGAGAATTCGATCTGATGTTTCAAGATCATTCCAGTTGTGAAGGTTATGGGCTTCAGTGACCACGTAACACCAAGATCGTCGTAAGCACGTCAACTTCATTTAAAAAGTTACGTAATTAAAAAGAAGCTCTGCCGAAACAATTTTTGAAAAAAATCATAGATCGTCCTTCTAGAAAAAACCTTTCAAAAATGTCATTATGTCTTTGATTAAAAATTCTTTTTTGGTATATATAATTATGTATCATTAAAGTACCACGCCTTTGTAAGTTTAATATTTATTAACAAAAACAACGCATGCTTATCCAATTCAAAAGCCATTCAAATAATTAAAGTCGCAACACACGCGATGAAAACAAAATGATCTTTCTTTTCACATATTAAAATACAAATTCGGTTGACACAGCCTTTCGTGTTTATCAGGGGCTCCTCAAAACCAATTTATACTTTACGTGAGTTAGACAACGTTCCGATACGTTGACACAGTACAATGGCGGCCCCTTTTGTCTTTTGATATTAGAACCGAGAAATTGATGAGCTGTAAACGATGTTCGAAAAATATTTTTATCAATACGTCAATTTAGAACGTCAAGTATTGAAATTAGTTTACGAAGAGTCGATTGATATTTTTAAATTAAATCTGTTGCCATGAGTTTTAAATAGCTGGTTGTATTTTGATTCGAATATTAATTTATTAATGAATTAGCTGACCCGGCAGACTTTGTAGTGCCTCAATCGATAAATAAAAAGCCTAAGCTTTTGTATAAAATAAACTTAAAACAAACAAAAGGAATCCGTCCGACGGGGGATACATCAAAGGGAAAACAAAATTGTTATTTTTATTTAATTCTGAGCATTTTCATATATGTGTCTACCTTTTAAACCTTCTCTGGGCTTCCACAAATAATTCAAGACCAAAATTAGCCAAATCAGACCAGCCGTTCTCGAGTTTTATCGAGACTAACGAACAGCAATTCATTTTTATATATATAGATAGTAGCATTTGATATTATTGAATATACCATCGCTACGACTCATAGTGTGGTTTACATATATAAAAAATGTATAAAAAAAACATTAACATTAAAATGATTTCGTTCTGCTCTCCAATAATAATAACAAAAAAGTTCTTATTATAATTTTTAGGAGCATTCTTACCAATCCTATTTAACTTCAAGGATTTTTGCATTTTATAAAGAAACAACATTATTGCGGTCAAATTCACGCTTCCCCGTCATAAAATCTTAATTAGATGAGAAAAGTTATCAAAAAATGGCCAAAACGTGACTTTCTTGAATAATTTTGTATAAAACAAAAGAAGATAAACTTGGATTATGAAAAGCACTAAGGATTACTCATAAAGAGATTATATTTGAAATTTAAAATAAAATTAACTATCGTGCTAGATTTTGTTGATTCAATGTTAACAATTTCTTCATCACATTCTTTCAAAAACTCTACGAATTTAAATCTTTTTATGCACAATATAATATATTAATGTGATAAATGACTTACTTCGTATATTACACGTCCTAAATTACTTATACGATTGAATTGAAACTCTATTCCGCTCTGGGTAGAACATTCGTTTGGAACCTCTGGGTCTGCGGAGGGACTTCGGTTCCCTCTGTATTTTGTACCGTATGTTCCATGGGGGTGCTCTGAGGAATTGTTCGAGATGATACCAGCATCTCGTTTTTACCATCGCACCGCCCGCCACCGGAGTAGAGTTAATCCATACTACCTGGAGCCACTGCGGTCATCCACAGTGCGTTTCCAGAGATCTTTTTTGCCACGTACCATCCGGCTATGGAATGAGCTCCCCTCCATGGTGTTTCCCGAGCGCTATGACATGTCCTTCTTCAAACGAGGCTTGTGGAGAGTATTAAGCGGTAGGCAGCTGCTAGGCTCTGCCCCTGGCATTGCTGAAGTCCATGGGTGACGGTAACCACTCACCATCAGGTGGGCCGTATGCCCGTCTGCCTACAAAGGCAATAAAAAAAAAACAAAAATTTCATAGAATTTTTTTATCATAAGATTGTAGCTATGTTATATTATACTAATTCTGAACTAGAATCCTTGGGCCGTGCGTCTACCGTCGAACAAAATGGTCTGCTCAGTGGAAGATCCACTCTTTGTCAGTTCAATATCCATAATAACATCAACATACTGTAGACGCGCCATAAATTCTAATAAAGCGTATTTAATGTTATGTTTCGCGAGTCACGGCGAAATCTGAGTCGGATCACTACATGATATGCAAGAGGACTTCTTTGAATACTCCGTGCTTATCTTGTGTCAACCTTTGTACCTGTCTGAGAGATTTGAGGATAATTCGTTTGAGATTATTCCAAATCATTAGAGTCTTCATTGAACCATACTTGATCATCCCGATACTTTAACATCAAAGTCAATACCTTTATTAAATGATTTGCCATACCTTTTTCAATGTGATTTGTTTTTTCTCGTCTATGTCTGTTTCCGGGGATATAGCTTGAAACCATTGAATACAGAAATTTTTAATAATATTTTAATTCATAATTATATGCCTGGATTTGCATCTTACAATTCCAAATCATCAGATCCGTACAAAAAACACCTAATGTACGACGTGTATGAGTAGGATTCAATTTATCATAGTTTGTTCGCAAACTGCCAACATTCTGCACCGAACTGTCACCGCCAACGAAATCCGCGATTAGTTTACTTGTCACCAAAATGGAATCCATTTTGTGTGAATACATTTTGATTACCAAAATACTAGAAATTTCCATTCGAATTCCAAATGAATAGGTGATATAACCAGTGGATGTTTAATATTGGACATAGTGAATACATATTTGCAGAACGTATGAGTAAGTACTACTAACATTTTTTGGGAACTGAATACAGTACGAATGAAAATTTTCTGAAATTATTACGTATGCAATAAGAAAATAGGTTTATCTAAAATCGCAGCTATAATAATCCGCGACTTTGAGCTAATCGTGTTCTATCCAATATTTACATTTAAAAGATGAAGCAAATTCAGATGTATTTTCAATAAAATGTAATTTACTTGCAAAATTCGATTAAGTTTTAGCTTACCTGAATGAAGTTATGTACAATTTAGTTGCCAACTAAACTGTATAGAATTTGAACTAGAGCTGAACTTTGAAAATTATATTGAATCCAATATTTCGAGAGAACGCCAAAAGCATGTCAATCATCAGAATCATTCCAAGCAAATATTTAATTTTAATTTCGTCGATATTTTAATTGAGTTACCGTTTTCATTGTTCATTTTGGGAATTGAATGTGGGTCACGACCATTCCCAATTTATTTTAAATCGTATTTAAAAAAATATATTCAAATAAGGACCTTTTATTGCCCTTGTAGGCAGCCGAGCATACGGCCCACCTGATGGTGAGTGGTTACCGTCGCCCATGGACTTCAGCAATGCCAGGGGCAGAGCCAAGCCACTGCCTACCGTTTAATACTCTCCACAAGCCTCGTTTTTAATTCTACGGTTTCAAAGAGTTAGTCGATTTCTACATGATTTATTTTTTCATATAAAAATGAATGGTCAAAGAGTTAAAGATTGGTAGATAACATATGAGAAGAACGTCTCTTACGCTATTAAATTAATATTTCATCATAGGTATCAGAATCCCTAAAATTTATTGGGCACGAAGTCTTGGCTCACCCGATTTTTATATCCATTTTCGGAGCCAAGATATTACAATATCCTTGCCGTCACTCATATTAAGATCTGAGATGATAGTTTTGAATTCAGCTGTAGCCACCTGTGCACATATATTCTCAGAAATCAGGATACGTATTGTCGTTTAAGAAATAAAATCGTATAATAAAAATCGTTACTGTAAATAGTTCCAACCACACTATTTCTGTCGCAAAAGCAATCTTACGCACCGATTTGAGAGGTGAAAGAGACGTCTATTTACCAGTAACATAAACCATTACTAAACCCAGATGATAATATTAGACTTTGAAGAAGTGCTTGAATATTGAAGAGGAAAAACACTAAATTCGTACAGAGAGAATAAATTAAAATTTAATTAATCAAGCTCAAAAAAAGCGGAATCTAATAATGACTCGTGAATTAAATATCACAATATCGTGAAACGCTTTTGAACATCCATTTTGTAGCTGCGAACAAGCGTTTAAAGGAATGAAGGTGAATTACGTAAGATAGTACGATGACAGAGAAAGGTAGAATTTACGGGGCCCAACAGAGCTTACTGATTAAATTTGCATTGGCTCCCGTTTGTATTTTAAAGCTGCGAGCGAGTCGTATTCTCGTTATCCGAGCATCTGTGCACCCAACATTGAGTTGTTAGCCACTAAACTACCACTGTTTTCCCATTCACATTCAACACATTCATCTCTGATGCCATTAACATTATTATTACTATAACAGATGTCAACAATGAGTTTAATGGGATCGGATTAAATTAATATTTTCATCCGATAAACTATAACTTTCATTAATTTAAAATAATGTTCCTATCTGTTTTCATACTTGTAATTATTTTCAAAAAAGGAATACCTATGATAGATGATTAATTACATCAAGTTATTTTACCATATTATCAACCTTATTGCATCACTTTAAGGTACAGAAAATACATATATTATTATGTACATATAATTAAAATTACTTTTACGGTTGTTTAATTTCGCTTTTTTTACTGTCATTATATTATTTCTGACGTTTCGAATAATTTACAGTAAATCGTCCGTGACCACAGAAACTGTAAATAAGTATTGAGTATATCCACGACTGGCAAGATTCGGAGAAAATCCTTTATCTATAGTTCTTTCTTTTCACTTCTTACTAGAGAAATCCTAAGCTGTATTAAATGAAATCTGTTACATCTGGATCTGAAAATACGTAACAGAATTCACACCGCTCTTAATGTTACAATAAATTTTGATCCAATATTTTTATTCATAATTTTTTTCTAAAAATTAATCCAAATTCATTTTCAAAGGAGACTTTTTCTGTCTTTACTTTTTTTCTTTTCTGAAATTTTGCTAAAAAATCAGGTCACCCTACGCATCAATCCATCACTGGGTCCTTGAATTAACTTTAATGTAACAAGCAGAAAAAGACAAAACACAGGAAAAAAATCGCTTTTTGTTCGCTTTTAATGAATAAGCCGTGACGTAATTGTCGCCAATGGCATTTGTATAACAACAATCTTTACTTGAATCGTTATTTGTTGAATCGCATACAAAAATAATAGCACTAACTTCACACTCGTTTTCAACAATGGCTCGCACAGAAACAGTCGAGTCACAGTGATATTTAATATAACAAAACCGCCCGATCTACCCACGCCATTTCACCCTTATAAGCTATGCTTTTTGTAACCCTAATATCACAGTGAAAAGCGAACTAAATTACAGCTTTTTAGAGCCATAGGCTAAATTAGTTTAGGGCTACCTCTTAACTGGTAATTTGTTAGTGCTCACACAGAGTTGGTCAGAGAAATGTGTGCTAAACGAGTAAAGTTAAGTTAATGTTCGCTGTGTGCTATCCTTGCGTAGTAATAGGGTCGTTCTTACGGTCTTGCCAACCTGAATTTACTAGGGCGTATTAAAAGTCAGCATGGGCATGTGCCATTGTCTGTACATGTTTATGTCCAGAAGTAATAATGTATTCCGGCTAAAACCGTACAGGTGCTATGAAGTATCTTTGGAAATTATTTCTGATGTCTATGCACTCTTCTATGCACTCTTATGAGAAAATCTTCAAAATCGTATCGTTCATTAATACAGATTATTTGAACGAATTAAAAATATTTATGAAAACAAAAATATTTTACTGTTTCTTGAGTACCCATTGAGTTCTCTCGAAGGCAGTATAATTCCGTTCTGATTTTTTTATTGCATTCTATGGGTGGACGAGCTCACAACCCACCTGGTGCTAAGTGGTTAAAGTAGCCCATAGACATCTACAACGTAAATGCACCTCCTATCTTGAGATATAAGTTCTAAGGGCTCAAGTATAGTTACAACGGCTGCTCTACCCTTCAAATCGAAACGCATTACTGCTTCACGGCAGAAATAGGCAGGATGGTGGTACCTACCCGCGCGGACTCACAAGAGGTCCTACCACCAGTACCCGTTGAGTTCTCTCGAAGACAGCACAATTCATTTCTGTTACTATTAGAGGTAAATTAGCAAATTCACGGATGCATTGAATGTCTGTAGTATATAAATTTCAATCAATACATAGTTCTTCATTAAATTGTGGAGTTTCAAAATCATGCAAAACGATCCGTGACGTCGCATAGGCGTAGCATTAAATACACGGGAATACGTCGTCCCCATTGCCGCTAATCTCCGAAAACATAGCTCAGGGAGCTCGGTGAAAACACACAACGCAATATGTCGAACAATAACGCAACTTTAATTACCGTATTAAATGGCTTGCGCGTTTTATGTGCGGTGATGTGAACGCTTATTCGCACAGGTCTGATATTAAAACGTGGGACCAAGTTGTGTTAAACACTATGCATGCTGACTATGATACGCAGTATATAATTTTTTAAATTTCAATTTAATTTTTAGATATTTAATTAATGCTACTTTTTCAATTACAAATTACATTCACGGCTCAATCTCGCGTTTTATTATTTAACATTTCGGATACTTTACATTTTTCTTGGTCACCAACGACTAACACGTAATGTATCGACATTTGAATATTGTGCTAAGCACGCTCAATTTTTTTTAAATAATCTTTTCTTGACAGTTAGTGTTATCTTATATATAATAATATACAATTTAATATATTATTATAACAGCAGTTCCAGTTATGTCTACGACACAAGTTTTAATTTGCATTCCTTCAAAGCCGATTTACTTTTCCATCATAACATTGATAGCGCTTTTATAACTATATCATGTTTAGCAATTACTTATCTATGCTGTATAGGTGCAGGGCATGATAGAGGTTACAAGACCGCGCGGCAGATCACCGTTACGATGGACCGACCAAATAAAGGCAGCTCTAAACGGTCCCGTTAACGAGTGCACAAAAAGGGCCGCGGTACGCGAGGAATGGCGACGTCTGGTGAAGCGCACCACTACCCGAAGTGATGACCACGATCACTCTGCCAAGAGTGCATGCGACTGAGAAGAATCTATGCTAGTATGTCAGATCTCACCGTACGTGACGGAAACACTTTTCTTTAAGAAACTGAGACGCGACTTTTGTCAACCTACTCGAATATTCATTGCTATGAAATTTAAATTCAGATAAACTTTATACAATCAAAGTCCATCTGGCAAGATCTCACTTATAGATATTAATAACGCCAGGGACAAGATTCATACGCGAAGCAGGTTTCCTTGAGTTGAAAGGTCTCCTCCGCAAGCGCTCGAGCAGCGGCTAGCAAATCCCTACCCTCCAGGTTAAGCTTTTGCTCGCCCACCTGCCCTAGTGAAACTGGAAAGGCCACCAGTAAACCTTCCTCAAAAAAGGACAAAGTCAAGTTGCTACCATATTTAAAATTCAAACTCATAAGAATACACTAAGCTTTCATCGTTTCAGAGTAAAGTACAATAATAAATTTTAAAGTAAATACATAATTACACACAACAAAAGGATGACATTTAAGAGTAGGTAACAACGGCTAGCCCAGAGAACAATACGGAAGAGATTTCATTCACATGAGCTAATTTTTCTTTTGTTCATTAGAGGGTCAGGGTTTTCTTTACTTCTTATTTGCATAATTTCGACTGAATGCAAAAGTACATTACATAAATTTACAAGAAAAATTAAAAAGGGAATTGAAGAATATATTTTTTGTTACTTTCTTTACTCATGTGTTAAACTATAAAATTAAACAATGGTATTCGTAATGGTTCGTGTAAATAATTGTTTTGGCATATATTAAATGTGATATTTCCATCTCTTGGTATTTGATCAATCAAAATTTCATTGTTAATCTTAATAATGATACAATGAAATTCATAAAACAAAGAGCGGATGAAGTGAAATCTATAAATATAAAAATGAATTGCTGTTCGTTAGTCTCGCTAAAACTCGAGAGCGGCTGGACCGATTTGGCTAATTTTGGTCTTGAATTATTTGTGGAAGTCCAGAGAAGGGTTAAAATGTGAATAACTATGAAAATGCTCGGAATTAAATAAAAATAACAATTTTATTTTACCTTTGATGTGTCCCCCGTCGGACGAATTCATTTTGTTTGTTTTAAGTTTATTTTATACAAAAGTTTAGATCTTTTATTTATCGATTGAGGCACTACGAAGTCTGCCGGGTCTGGTAGTAAACACTAAAAGAAGAAAGTTACTACTATATATGGCAACGATGCAATTGATATAATACTGGAGATTAAGCCCTAGGAGGGTTGAAGTCAGAAGCGGGTACTAAAACTCTTACCAATGCAACATAATAGGAGGACATCCTGCACTAACTCCACGGGATGTGGGGTAAGACAAGAATACAAAGAAGAAGAATAACATATCTCAATGTTTTTATCTATCTTATCACAATATAAATATGATTGTAGACAACAACTAAGCCGTATTTAAAAAAATAAAAACACATGTGGCACTCGGGGACTGCCGCGGTAAAGCTATTGCATAGCATATTTTATCAACTAATGCGATTATAATTAGAAAATAATAATTTAATATTAAAACATTAATAAAATAAGACCACGCTATATTTATAAACATTAACAAAAGCAAAACATTAACTGTCCCATTCACACTCATAAGCTAGACCGCGTGAGAGAGAGATGGGCAGACTTTTCATGATGCGCATGCAGTGCGACGTCACGCCGCGCACTTATTCACAAACACTACACAAGCGCAACGTGTGATTGTGTTGAACGCAAGCTACATCGTAGGTGAAGTGGGGGGTGTTAGGTTTTATTTTCGTTACGGAATTTCTTGATTCGGTCGCTCAAAGCCCGTGACAAAAGCTATGCAATAGCTTAAAATTTATCGTAACACCACACCTACATTACCATCTTACTTTCGATTGTCATTTTAACTGAACATACAACATAAATTATGTGATAATATTAAATAGCATGCACGGATGCAAATAACGCCCGTGTTTTGAGGAGGACCACATGCAAATTCCTAAACGAAGCTCAGCCTTGGATCTAAGGTTCAATGAACACATTAGGGTTGAACCTCCTCCATACGATTTTCGTACATATACCTAGCCTAATTTATGTATCCAATGTAATACGAAGTAGGATAAATAGGCAATACGGCCTAGTAAACGTTCCTGTCGTAAAAGACAACAAAGAATGTCGCCGGAGAATGGGCATCAGCATTTTCTGAATATTATAAAAGATACTGCGATCGGCAATCAGGTTTATTGGTAGGACGGATTGTGGCAAGAATGGTTACCGCCATCCTACCTACTGTGCCGCAAAGTGAACAACGCATGAAGAGTATAATAACCGTTAAATAATACAATTTAGTACTATGACCTATGATATGTCTAGGGTAGGGATAGGGTAGAGTAAGATAGGTAGGTAGGTGTATGGTAGGTAGACTAGGGTATGATATGTCTAGAGTTGCGAGTGATCACTTAATACAACATTAAGTCCATGATGTATATATCCAACTAAATAACCGTAATAAATAATAGAATATAAGTACTGGACGCTTTCAGTCAATTTATAAATCTTTCAACTTTTATATTTACATCAATTACGTTTCCTTTTCTCGACGATGATAAAAAAACAACAACGGAGAAAAGTTTGAATAACAATAATTGATATTTTAGGGCTTACTTGTAATTTTATGATTAAAAATTAAAAATGTTTTTAGTCTTTAAGGTATTAAGAAACTAAACGAAGTTCCTCTATTTGCCTCATAATAAAATTAAATACATATTAATGTATATTTTTCGGTATATAGCAAAAATAATGTCGAAAACGCTTGAACAAATTCAGTGTAAGTATCAACGGTGCTCGCTATCCGCATTTCAAACTACGTACAGACGACGGCACTCCGGCGATCTAAAGCGATGTAATAACGGAATGAATCTCGGTTACACTGCGGTTTTCATTGTGGCGTGTTTAAACAAAGAAACAAAATGTAACAATAGATATTTCGAGTGCCGCAACCTACAATCAAATGATGCTACGACAATAGAATGCAATGACTTTCGAAACTGAAGCTATATCCATTATTCTTCGAAAATGTAACACATTATGCTTCCATTACGTGAAGATTTTAAATCAAATTTGTTTCTGTTTGAACGAGAGTTGCAGAGCGCGATAAATTCTGCGAATAATCTCGCAACGTGATATTATAGTCTCAATTTTATTAGCTATCCCACCCACAAAATAAGCAGGGATATATTATATGTAGTAGTGATTTCAAACGAACACTTTTTACTCTCATATCACTTAATTTAACAAACAAAACTCGCTAGCAGAATAAAAAACGTTATAATACAGACCCATCGAAGAAATAAAACAATTGAATTGATAAAATTAAATTCTAAGTGCCTTCGAAATCCCGTGATACCGCGCAGAAATCCAAACCTACCTACATTAAATGTCTCAGTATGGAAATCCTTGGGAAAGCCATCTGGATTCGCGCTAAGGGTCTCGCTATACGGTTCCGGTCCCGCGTTTCCTATTTGCCTCTTTATTGGCCGTTTCGCCGCGTGTGCTGGCAGCGTTATTGCAAACAACTTTGTACCAAGACAAGATATCCCTAGATAAATACCGTGCTCAGATATATCTAGAGCAATAACTCCTAATGTTCCATGTTCTCAAATCTAGACCAAGTTTTGAAGCGTAATATTCGCGTTATACAAAATCATTGACATCTGTAAAAAGACCGAAATTAAATCTTAATATTTGTAATGAGACCGGACTTATCAAGAAGGTATAATTATCTGTGTTTCTACGTTTTATTGCTATCGCTATCTTCTGAAGTTCGATTGGCCAAGCCAAGCCAAGCCACTGTTTTCCACCACTTCACTAGTAAGTTATCAATTTCGTTAATAAAATATGCAAAACTTTTACGTTAATAAGTTTCTTATCGAAAAGGATGATAAAATTAGAACCATTTCGATTGCAATTTAGCCTCGAGTAACTTTACGCTTGTTATCGTCTGAAATAACAGCGGAATGCTTTTACGTGCCAAAGACTTAAATAATATTCAGTTTTATAGATACAAAATAGAAACCGACAAAATTATAAATAGTAGTGTAACTAAATAAAAGCAGTGACAGAGCAGATTGAAGAAACGAATCTAAACTATGTATTAATATATTTTGCCTTTTCGTTAGATTTTTATTGTGGATTTGTTATATCGGCATAACGCAAAAGGCTCTTGAATGGAATAACCATGTTTCCTTCTAAACATATTATTATATGTATATTTGTATTGCTTAGACGGGTGGATGAGCTCACGGCCCACCTGATGTTAAGTGGTTACCGGAGCCCGTACTAGACATGTACAACGTAAATGCTGCCACCCACCTTGAGATATGAGTTCTAAGGTGTCAGTAAAGTTACACCAGCTGCCCCACCCCTCTAACCGAAACGCATTACTGCGTCACGGCAGAAATAGGCAGGGCGGTGGTACCTACCCGTGCGGACTCACGAGACGTCCTATCACCAGCAAATATCATTTCTGCTTCTAAATATTATTTACTGGTATATATTTTTTCATTATAAGCCATTGTGGGAGGATCATAGTAACGCAAAAGGCTCACATTGTCATGGCTTGAAGACGCCCAGTGTACTTGTGTCAAGTGACACGAATAAGCCGATGCTTAAATTTCCTAGGCACTCATTTTTCTAAGGAAGTACGTAACTCCTTTTCAGGATCGACTTCAAAAACGTATAACTATACTTCTTCAATAGAGGGTAGGACGTACAGTAAGATGCCCGCATAGCTGCTTCATGGAGCATCTACCCATGCAGGCCTTTTGAAATCGTCGTGGCCAAAAGGATAAGACGTCCGGTGCATTCGTGTTGAGCGATGCACCGGTGTTCGAATTCCAGGCGGGTACCAATTCTCTAATGAAATACGTACTCAAGAAATGTTCACGATTGACTTTCATGGTGAAAGAATAACATCGTGTAATAAAAATCAAACCCGCAAAATTATAATTTGCGTAATTACTGGTGGTAGGACCTCTTGTGAGTCCGCGCGGGCAGGTACCACCACCTCGCCTATTTCTGCCGTGAAGTAGTAATGCTATTCGGTTTGATGGGTAGGGCAGCCATTGTAATTATACTGAGATCTTACATCTCAAGGTGGGTGGCGCATTTACATTGTAGATGTCTATGGTCCCCAGTAACCACTAAACACCAGGTGGGCTGTGAGCTCGTCCACCCATCTGACCAATAAAAAATAAAAAGGGCTACAATATCAGTAATTAAACAATGAATACAGCAAAAACACCAGTGACAAATAAGATATCATCAGAAAAATATATCACCACTTAAAATTTTCAAAACCTCGTCGTCATTTTCCTGGACAACTCTATCTAATATTCTTAGCGCAAGGCTAAAAATCGTTTTCAGAAAAACAAATAACAAAAAAATTGTATAAAACAAAGGTGCCCGGGAGAAAAATAACATTTATTTAATAAAATCACCGAATTTCTATGAAAGTTATGAAGCTTCTGAAGTAATTAGGGCGCTCTGAGGAAAACAGCGCCTTCCAAACAATTTATTTAAGATCACATTAATTTGACTAATTTTCGAGGTACACTTTTGAGGTAAAGTTTATTATTAATACGCTTTTATTAGCTTCGGACGTATGTATGTTTGTAACGGAATCTTTGAACATGTTTTTTTTTTAATATATAATTTTTCTCGGTCTCGTCAGTAGTACGAGTAGACATAATCCAAACTATTTTTAATGACGTGTTTTTTATTTCATTATTTACGACATTACATATAACAATTTACCTACGCAGCATATCATCAGTTACTATAATTAAAAGATTTTTCTATCAAAGAAACCTTTACTAGAATTTAAGATTCAATAAAAAATATTCTTCATCTTAATGCATAACAGTTTAATTCATCTTTTAATCCAGTTCAAAAAACAGCACAATAAAACGGCAATTTATTTCTTAAAATTGTAATGAAACTGTTTATTATTCATTTAGAACTTCTAAAACCTTCAATTTAATCCAACCACAAACCGTTGGTCGTATATTAAGTCAAGGCTATTTAAAATTAACTTTTAATCTCATTTTATTTGCAGCATTAAATTATTTAAACGCCAAAAGACTTAACATAATTATAAATGAGCAAAAATTTTCATATATTACGCTCCGAAAACTGAAACTTTGTGTAAAGATTTTAAGAAACTTAGACCTCAAACTGAGCGCAGCTGTTTCATTCAAGCGGCAAACAAATTAAACATGTCACTGTAAGAAGTTACTGGGAATTTATGAACATTAAAAGATGATTACAGGTGTTTACATTTCTTAATGTTTAATGAAGACATGTATGTAAATGTGTCTCATACGAATGAAAACTGCGTACCAAATATGTATTTATAAACCACTACCACGATCAACAGTTAATATTGTTTAGCACAAATAGGAACCCGCAGAACGGGTAGATTTTTCCATAATTCTATATACATACATATAATAAATAAAGCAATGGAAAGAAACGTACTAAAAATAAGAAGAATACAAAAAGTAAAAAGCGAAAAAATTAGACAAAAACTAAAGTTATAGATGCCTTACAATATGCTTTAAAACAGAAATGGCAGTGGGCAGGACATATAGCAAGACGCACAGACAAAAGATGGACATCACAGACAACTATGTGGAAAGGACCAAGAGGAAAAAGAAGAAGAGGGCGCCCTAGAAAAAGGTGGATAGAAGATATAAAAGCGATAGCAGGAAGCGATTGGATAAGGAAAGCCATGGACAAAATGATTTGGAAGAAGCTGGAGGAGGCCTTTACCCGAGAAGGGGTTCCGATCATTGGTACAGAAGAAAGCAACGTTAGCGAATAAAAGTAAAAGAAATTCTACGTGTGTGTGTGCACCAGTTTTTTTTTGCAAAAAATAGCAACTTTGCTACTGATATTCATTGTTACACTTTTATCTTGATAATAATCGCGCTCTCTAAGTGTTTAGATAAATATTTATAACTAGCGACCCGCCCTCGCTTCGCTTCGGAAACATTAAAACACACATGAAACCAAAAAATAAAAAAATAAAATAAAAAAAAAGTAGCCTATGTTCATCAGGGACAATGTCGGCTTCTAATGGAAAAAGAATTTTTCAAATCGGTCCAGTAGTTTCGGAGCCTATTCGAAACAAACAAACAAACAAATCTTTCCTCTTTATAATATTAGTATAGATACACATGTTGCAAAGTATGACAATACAAATCCACGAAAGTATTAAAATCCAATTCCTTACAAAAGGACTGTTTGAATTAAAATTCACTAATTAGTGGCAAAATTTCAAGAACGATTTCAAAGCAAACCTAGAGCTCAAGCAAAAGGATATTATTTCCGAAATTTCGCTGGAAGATTTTAATTGAAATATAGATAGGACTCTTGATAGCATAAATTTTCACCTTCATTTTAGTGTAAATTAGTTAGAGAGAAAGCTTTTTGAGTAAATGGTTTATAATTTCGCTAAAACATTTTGAACCAGTTATTAGGAATTTTGGATTTTATACCATAATATCAAATTTCAGCTTGTTTAAAATAAAGCAAGAATTTGTGAGAACTGATTTAAGTAAGGGTCACAGTTTTTTCCCGAACAGAGCACGTTTAAACAAAATCAATAAATCAAACCCGCAAAATTATAATTTGCGTAATTACTGGTGGTAGGACCTCTTGTGAGTCCGCACGGGTAGGTACCACCGCCTCGCCTATTTCTGTCGTGAAGCAGTAATGGGTTTCAGTTTGAAGGGTGGGGCAGCCGCTGTAACTAGACTGAGACCTTAGAACTTATATCTCAAGGTGTGTGGCGCATTTACGTTGTAGATGTCTATGGGTTCCAGTAACCACTTAACACCGAGTGGGCTGTGAGCTCGTCCACACATCTAGGCAATAAAAAAAAATAGATTCATAAATCCACACGTTCACGATTCGGACTTTATGTAATTAGTATGTCAAGATATAAAATATACCACATTAAATATATTTAAAGTAACATTTAGACCATTTCGTAATATATTATCCACGATACTCTTACATTTTAAGAGAATAAATTCAGCTATCTATTCGTGTACATTACACATATTTCTTTATATATTCTCCAAGTAAAACGAACGCCAAATGACATAATCTAGTGTCCACTTGAATGATATTTTTTAAATGATAAAATGTATCATGTGAAACGCTAAGCAACGAAGAGATTTATTTCATTTGTAATTTTAGTGCAAGCATTAACTAGATTCACCTCGCATTTGAATATTCATGTCCACATATCATTCGTATAAACTAGATAAGCACTGTACACGAAGTGACTAAATTTGAATAATATTTCAGTGTCCTGCAATGCAAAGCACTGATAGCCTACTTGAAAAGGTGATTACAGGATTAACACTTTCCCTGGGGTTTATTTTATTTCATAGACCTTCACCTTCAGGACCAACGACGATAGCTGATTCATAATTGAGTAAAAAAACTTTCATTTAAATGAAATCTAATAAAGTTATATTAAATCTAATATAACCTCGAATTAGACTGATTGGATTTAACCAAAGTTTAATCCACATTACAATTTCCGTTGAATTACATATTGTTTTATTCTGGGAACAAGTTATAATGACAACACTGGCTCTTTCCTTTTATTGTAGAACAACACTTAAAAAATCCTGATTATATAAATCCTGAAAATAACATAGAGATAGAAACTATGCATTACATATCAGATTGAACAGTGAAAATAATTTAATTAATGTGCACGAATACCAGAATCTGGTAAAATACAATTAATAAAATAAAAAAATCGGTTTTCTTGTATCGGTAAAGTCTATCTAAACACAAAATCAGAAAAAACTAAAGATGCTTAAAGTCGCAATAATTTTTCATTACAACAACGTCATTCTACAAATCTCATTCTGAGTGTCAAAATTTAATTAACTTTCACAGCGGGCTCTCGGGATCAATTAATCGTCTTGACACGAGGCGTGCTCGTAATAAATAGATACATATGTATGTAGTAGCCGTCGACGAGATCTTTATAAGTAATAAAACTGTCCCCTGTTACATAATAATATTTTTACGTTATCCTTAGCTAACAAGATTGTTTAAAAATCAATGAATGTTTGTTGAATGAATGAATGAATGTTGAATGTTTAAGTGACATCTGTGCTTATATTTTTTGTTACAATTCGAAAAAAGAATTCAGCCATTTTAATTTAAATACAAAATGAATTTGCTAAGCAATTTTATAATTATCATACACACCGAGGCAACCGACATTAAGCTCTGCATCATTTAATTTTACAATATAACTTGGTTAATTTATATTTTTAGTTCGCCTGAGAAATGTAACTCAATTCTTGTAATTACATTATTCGTAAAGTACTTATTTATCTTTACACCCCAAAAACGATCCATTTGTCGGTTGGAAGCATCCGCTGATAGGAAATAACGAAATATTTTACCGAAAATCCCCCTCAAAGCCGTTGCCTTGTCGTTCAGTACCATTCATAGTCGACAGCGGGTTTAATACCCAATATCTTATTTATTTACTAGAAAAACCCGGCCGCGCTTCGTGACAATCGATTTCAATTAAATTCATATATTTATTGAAGCTGATTACACGTCTGTTTATGACAGAAAACACTCCTTGAAGGACCAACAATTTTTTAATCAGCTAGATTACGACACGTTCACAGCCAAGACTACGACTCTTGTTAGTCCGCGCGGGTAGGTACCACCACCCTGCCTATTCCTGCCGTGAAGCAGTAATGCGTTTCGGTTTGAAGGGTGGGGCAGCCGTTGTAACTATACTAGAGACCTTAGAACTTATATCTCAAGGTAGGTGGTGCTTTTGCGTTGTAGATGTCTTCATAGAGCTCATGCTCCAGTAACCACTTAACACCAGGTGGGCTGAGAGCTCGTCCAGCAATCTAAGCAATACCAAAAAAAACGCACAAACAAACAAATCTGCAAATATTCGACTATGTTTGATGGTAAATGCATTGGATATACATAAATAGTTAACACTATGCAGTTACCAAAAATCCACAGAGGCCACAACGTAAATGCTATCATATATCTTGAAAGATAAAATCAAAATCTACAAATCTGCTTATGTGATAGTACCACTTTATGTCTTCCCGTGGGTCTCGTAAAAGACGACTAAACGTTTCGCTTAAGAATCTGCAGCAGAATTCTCTGAATATTACTACTTCTACTTACAGTATACATTTATCCCTATCGGAGGCCATCCTGCCTATTTCTGTCGCAAGTATGCGTTGAGGTCTGAATCACGGGATAGCTACTATGCAATATAACTTCATCCCCATGTCTGAAGGTAGACGGCTGATACACTGGGCGAGCCGTTAACTTGTCGACTCTTGTAGTACAATGGACTTTGAGACAAAATGTCAAACGAAAAAAAAAGAACGAATTTAAGCTATGAAGAACTTTCTTTCTTTTAGCGGTTTCATTTCTTAGCGGTAGGCAGCGACTTGGCTCTGCCTCAAGCTTTGCTGAAGTCCATGGGCGACGGTAACCACTCACCATCAGGCGGACCGTATGCTGGTAAAAAAATTCATTTAATTGAACATCTGTTTGACATAATGTAGCTAACACGCAGCTTACTTAATTTGAACTTGAATCGAAAGCACATTATGTCAATATGTGAACAAAGAGAGCATTCGATTTTTTTTTTTTATTGCTTAGTTGGGTTGACGAGCTCACAGCCCACCTGGTGTTAAGTGGTTACTGGAGCCCATGGACATCTACAACGTAAATGCGCCACCCACCTTGAGATATAAGTTCTAAGATCTCATTATAGTTACAACAGCTGCCCCACCCCTCAAACCGAAACGCATTACTGCTTCACGGCAAAAATAGGCAAGGTGGTGGTACCTACCCGCGCGGACTCACAAGAGGTCCTACCACCAGTGAGTTCTAAGATCTCAGTATAGTTACAACGGCTGCCCCACCCCTCAAACCGAAACGCATTACTGCTTCACGGCAAAAATAGGCAAGGCGGTGGTACCTACACGCGCGGACTCACAAGAGGTCCTACCACCAGTGAAAAGTAAAATTACATAAACAAATCTTTTTGATGTGCTTTGAACAACGAATTCGTTTTCATTTGGACCAAAATAAAGGTGGCAGTTCTAACTGGGATTAGAACCATCTTAGCATCAGTAATCTACAACCTCGAAATTAATGAATAATTCCTTCTAAGCAGATTTTTCCTCAACCTTTATAAGGTCAAAAATTACAATACGAATACAAGTTCTTCGGGAATGTTTTGTGAGCGCTCCGGGGCCTCGTTAACCTTTGGTTGAATTCAAAACACATGAATGTTTTTATATTTTTTTTTTCATAGTCATAAAGATTTTGAGACATAAGGGTTTTTTTCGTTTAAAAAAACACAATCCGTACATCACAGTATTTTTTTTTATTGCTTAGATGAGTGGGCGAGCTCACAGCCCACCTGGTGTTAAGTGGTCACTGAAACCCATAGACATCTACAAAGTAAATGCGCCACCCACCTTGAGATATAAGTTCTAAGGTCTCAATATAGTCTCAGTATATTTTGACTTAAATCTAATATTTTTTTAATAACGTACCTATAATTTTAATCTTAATAATTACATATACGAGATGAGTTCCTATATTATATGTACATATATCCGAATCGTACTACAGATTTGGATCCAGCAAGATCGTAATGTAGCTTTCGAGACATTTTCAGTATCTTCAACTTGCAGTTGGAGTGCTATGTACGGACGTGCACGAGTCGTCTTTTATTTGAAAACTTCCACCTTTTCGGGACTCAGTCTCGAAGTCTGCCTAAACTATGTATATTGATTCGGAAATATATTTTAAGTTTTTTTTTTTCTTTTTTTTTTATATAGCCCTTGTAGGCGGACGAGCATACGGCCCACCTGATGGTGAGTGGTTACCGTCGCCCATGGACTTCAGCAATGACAGGGGCAGAGCCAAGCCGCTGCCTACCGCTTAATACTCTCCACAAGCCTCGTTTGAAGAAGGACATGTCATAGCGCTCGGGAAGCACCGTGGAGGGGAGCTCGTTCCATAGCCGGATGGTACGTGGTAAAAAAGATACGTATACAAAATAAATTTACTATTTAGGTGGTAGGTTATTACATACCCTTCTTCTACAAATTGATGCACTTGTGTAAGTCTCGAATAAGTCACCATGATTCCACTGCGTTTGGCAGCTTAATGCCAGAACAGAAAATGTATTTCAGATCACAAGCCTATGCGGCAGCGTCAATGTCATCTCTAAACTGAAGGCACTGAGCTATCTAAAAGTAATTTTTTCCCAATGCTACGATATGCCTTTCTCAGAACGAATCCTAAAAAGACTTGTTATCGTGAGGTAGTTGTTTACCTGCAGGACACTGTCAATATCTACAAGCATCGGTAGCCCATTTTTGTTAATGACTGAGATAACTTCAGTGGCAATAAACAAACAAACATTTTACTGGTGGTAGGACCTCTTGTGAGTCCGCGCGGGTAGGTACCACCACCCTGCCTATTTCTGCCGTGAAGCAGTAATGCGTTTCAGTTTGAAGGGTGGGGCAGCCGTTGTAACTATATTTGAGACCTTAGAACGTATATCTCAAGCTGGGTGGCGCAGTTACGTCGTAGATGTCTATGGGCTCCAGTCACCACTTAACACAAGGCGGGCTGTGAGGGCATCCACCCATCTAAAACATTTCTAAATTTTAAACTAAAATTCAACAAAATCCTGCGTTACAAAAGAGTTTGAAAAAGTAATATCATAGTCAGATTAATCTCAGTCGCTAAAGTTGAGATTTAATGAAAAACTAATCGTGACCACAGCGCAACTCTGTAAGCTTTGTGCCGCTGATGAAACTGAATCTTAATTAAATTTACTGTTGGTGATTGCATTGTTTGTAAGCGAAATTGTATACTTGTATGTGAGTGTTAATGTGCTTTAATCTGAGCATTAAAATAAAAGTTGTATGGTCTCGTGGGACACCGGATAGGAACGAAGTTTCTTATTATAAAAATATTAATTTTAAGTTCTATTCGGGGTATAAAGAAAATAAAGTGGAGGTTTCCCAACAACCCACGGTCATTCAGTAACGTGCGAACTTATTGTGGTACACTTCATTCACGGCTGTTTGCATAAGAGATAGTGTATTGCGCAAACGAGCGCTCTGAGATCGTGGTCAATGAATGATGAAAAAAATATGTTATTTTTTCTACGTTATTACAAAGTTAAGTAATACACTGTGTGCTTTACTAATTTTTACGTTATTACAAAGTTAACTCGTACACTGTGTGCATTACTAATAAAAATCTTACGTTACGGACGTTTTTTCCCGGTTAGGGTACCCCTCCGCATCGTCCCATAAGGAACTTCGTCCCAAAATCAAGCATTAAAAAGCATTTAAGAAAAACCTTCTACACTAAATACCTCGTTTTAGGATAAAGACTACCCGTTACACAATTTAGTGTAAGTAAATTTAGTACTTGAACAGTATTGAAAATCGTGTAATTTGATTAAGTATTTTCGTTAATGGCGCGGAGGCATATAAGCTATTCCTCTCATTTATAACACCGACTTTTAATGACGTATTAACGTTGATCTTCTCTATCATCCTGTACGAGGTGGAGACTTGGTGTCTCAGGAAAAAGGAACGCAAAAAGATCGATGCCTTTGAAATGTATTGATTGAGAAAGCTGCTACGCATTCCTTGGACAGCTATGAGAACCAATGTCTCCATCCTCGAAGAACTAAAGGTCACCAAGCGCCTGCTGACTACGTGCCAGGAAAGGATCAGGAGTTTCTTTGGGCACATAATGCGATCCCCATTGCACAGCCTGAAGAAACTCATCATTCTCGGACAAATGGAGGGGAAGCGCGCTAGAGGAAGAGCGCCAGCTAGATGGATGGACCAACTCAAGGTGACTGTAGGCCAGATACAGGGAGCAGTACATATGGCGCAGAACTGGACCGAGTGGAGAAGATTGACATACAGTCACGATCCTCGGCATTGAGGGAACGACCAGAAAGAAACCAATTTACTCATGTGTAGTGGTGGTAAGGCGTCTTATGAGCACGCATAAGTTCCACTGGCATGTCTAGTTCTGCCGCGTAGCAGTAATGCGCACCGCCTCACGGAGCACATTCTTGTGGGGCTTAATCGACCAAAACCGTTATACACGGGAGCTCTCTTCTTCGACGTCGCAAAAGCGTTCGACAAAGTCTGGCACAACGGTTTGATTTTCAAACTATTCAACATGGGCGTGCCGGATAGTCTCGTGCTCATCATACGGGACTTCTTGTCGAACCGCTCTTTTCGATATCGAGTCGAGGGAACCCGCTCCTCCCCACGACCTCTCACAGCTGGAGTCCCGCAAGGCTCTGCCCTCTCACCCCTCCTATTTAGCTTATTCGTTAACGATATTCCCCGGTCGCCGCCGACCCATTTAGCTTTATTCGCCGACGACACGACTGTTTACTATTCCAGTAGAAACAAGTCCCTAATCGCGAAGAAGCTTCAGAGCGCAGCCCTAGGACAGTGGTTCCGAAAATGGCGCATAGACGTCAACCCAGCGAAAAGTACTGCGGTGCTATTTCAGAGGGAAGTTCCACACGGATTTCCTCCCGGATTAGAAGGAGGAATCTCACACCCCCGATTACTCTCTTTAGACAGCCCATACCCTGGGCCAGGAAGGTCGTTATCTGGGCGTTAACCTGGGCGTTATCTGGATGCATCGATGACATTCCGCCCGCATATAAAATCAGTCCGTGATCGTGCCACGTTTATTCTCGGTAGACTCTACCCCATGATCTATAAGCGAAGTAAAATGTCCCTTTGGAACAAGGTGACACTTTACAAAACTTGCATAAGGCCCGTCATGACTTACGCGAGTGTGGTGTTCGCTCACGCGGCCCGCACACGCATAGACACCCTCCAATCTCTACAATCCCGCTTTTGCAGGTTAGCCGTCGGAGCTCCGTGGTTCGTGAGGAACGTTGACCTACACGACGACCTGGGCCTCGAATCTATCCAGAAATACATGAAGTCAGCGTCGGAACGGTACTTCGATAAGACTATGCGTCATGATAATCGCCTTATCGTTGCCGCCGCTGACTACTCCCCGAATCCTGATCACGCAGGAGCCAGTCACCGTCGACGCCCTAGACACGTCCTTATGGATCCATCAGATCCAATAACCTTTCCATTAGATGCCTTCAGCTCTAACACTAGGAGCAGGTTTAGGGACCTCGGTAACCGTACTCGTCGAAATCGACAAAGAGTTCGCCGTGCAACCTAACCAATGAATCAGCTCGCTGAGTTTCTCGCCGGATCTTCTCAGCGGGTCGCGATTCCGATCCGGTAGTAGATTCATTCGCGAAGCAGCTACTCTTGAGCTGTTAGGTCTCCTTCGGAGGCGCTCGGGTAGCTGTTAGCAAATCCCACCCCTCCTGGCTGAGCCTTTGCTCGCCCACTTGTCCTGGTGAAACTGGAAAGGCCTCCGGGCCATCAGTAATCTTTCAATCATAAAAAAAAAGCAGTAATGCGTTCTGGTCTGAAGGGTGGGGCAGCCCTTGTATTTACTATGAGCTCAGATAAACATTTAATATCGGATAGGCTGTGAGATTGTTCGCCAGTCTAAATAAAAAAATAACAACAAGAATTAGAACCTCAGATTTATAAACAACAAGCCGTACGTACTCGCCCGCTTCGCTGGGCATTTAAAATTAACATTATTTTTTATTGTCATTATTATTAGGGAGTCCAACACTCATATAAATATTAGCCTATCCATTAAGTACATGTATTTTCTACATGAATACTAAGTTTCAAGTCAATTAGATGCATGGTTCAGTGGTTATAACGGAACATCCGTAAAAACCACTGTAGATTTATATATTAATATAGATATAGATGTTACTGGTAATACATATAGATGTTACTGGTGGTAGGACCTCTTGTGAGTCCGCGCGGGTAGGTACCACCACCCTGCCCATTTCTGCCGTGAAGCAGTAATGCGTTTCGGTTTGAAGGACGGGGCAGCCGTTGTAACTATACTGAGATCTTAGAACTTATATCTCAAGATGGGTGGCACATTTACGTTGTAGATGTCTATGGGCTCCAGTAACCATTTAACACCAGGTGGGCTGTGAGCTTGTCCACTAATCTAACCAATAAAAAAAAATACACAAGAATGTTACTATAAACGCAAAAATTAATCGTAACTTTCCAAAAGCTTCTTCAAAATATTTTCAATCCAGGACTTCGCACAGCCAGTACGGAATTATTATTAACAAACATAGTTTCAGCTTCCAAAGTTGAAGCAGAGTTTTGCTTCTGCTCGCAAACAACTATAGTTTTTACTGAAACCTTCTACAGGGAAACTGTGCAAGAATACCGTCGAATATTTGGCGTAGTTTCACTAAAGATATGAGGCCATCCTTGGAACTATTTTCCAGAATACAATGGAGGCTCGCTCATCATATTCTCCATCGAGATATTGAATATTAATGCGTTGCCAGCTTCTTAAGGTTTTTCTTTTGCTTTTATAAATATTTTAAAATAAATAAAATTGTAAATATTAAAACACAGCCCACAAAATTACGGCTAGTATACTGTATCAATGATTATTGTTTTGAAATTTGTTTCGGAGGTCAATATATTAGCTTCAATCAACACCTTAAGAAGCGAAGGAATAAATATTAAAGTGTCACTGTAGAGCAATGTTAATCTGTGACTTGTTAGAATTGTATAATTCCTAAACGCATCTATATGTTAATACCAACTGACAGCTGTCACTCGTGTAATAAGTGTCAACGTCGTTCGTGTGCTCGTCCCTTTTCTTCTTGCGTCGTCAATGAGTACGGACACAAAAAAGTGTATCGCCGATAGAATAAAAACTATCCATGAAAATCTGCATCTTTATTATAAGAAACCCAGACGATGACTCCAACATGACTATCACGAGCGCTTTTAATTTTCATCGTTTTGATTTTAGTTATGTTACTAAACTGAAAAAAAAATGCTATAAAGAACAATAAGTTATTCTTGGTCAAGTAGTCATCGTATATGATTCTCTGTTCGAGAATATTATTATGCGTCTTCACTGCAACAAAGTGATTGAAATATTCAAATCTATTTAATATTAACATCATTTGCTTTCAAAACTAGGAAAGAAAATCAGTCAGTCAGTACTGTTAGTCAGGAACATAAGATTGGACAAATTCCACCTGGTGGTGTTAGGTGGTTACTGGAGCCCATAGACATCTACAACGTAAATGTGCCACCCCCCTTGAGATATAAGTTCTAAGGTCTCAAGTATAGTTACAACGGCTGTCCCACCCTTCAAAACTAAACGCATTACAGCTTCACGGTAGAAATAGGCAGGGTGGTGGTACCTACCCGTGCGAACTCACAAGAGGTCCTATCATCAGTAAAAAACCAAAGAAAAGACCAAAAAAGTTACAATCTCCTTAATCATATAACCGAAAAACCCATTTTATTACAGCAATTCAATTCGTTGAGTTTATACAATCTCGGACTGTCACTCAACTTAATTTACCCGTACAAGTTGACGATAAACAGCGAGTGAGCCCAAATTTATTTTATTGCGCCGTAAACCTTTGTTATGTAACAGAAAAAGCTTAACGCTATTAAATTTTTAACGAATACGAGATGGTTTTTGAAACACAACTCGTTTAACGTGATCCACGTAAATAAATCTTATATCTTTAAACGAGCAATTCTTGTATATTAATATATATATAATCTGAATCTCGGAAACGACTCGAACGATTTTCATAAAATTTAGAATACAGGGGATTTCGGGGGCGATAAATCGATCTAGCTACGAATTATTTTCAGAAAATATTGTTTTAATCGTGTTTTCAATTTTCAACTTTATCGATTGACTCTTCCCGACATCTATTGGTGAATAATAATACTATTAAGCTATTTCAGCAGATAGCGTTGTCAAGCCACGCGAAGCCAATAAGTGTTTGGTTTAAGGTTAGACCAAGAAAATGAATTGTTTATTTATATTATTTGTGTCTTTTTCATATAAAATATATAAAAAATACCGAGCAAAGCTCGGTCATCGTCTAGTGACATATTACATGCGCACATATTGCGACCGAGAAATATGTGGATAATCGTGCCATCATTCTTAAATACCAGCATCAATTACGTAATTGACAATGCTGTCGTAAATACGCGAATCGTGGGTACTACAGAAAACACTTCGCCTTAATGATATTCCTAAAGTTTTAACTACAATTATTCCTTAAAATTCCAGGTATTATAATATCTAAATTTTTGATTATTTTTTTTGCTTAGATTGATGGACGAATTCACGACCCATCTGGTGTCAAGTGGATTCCAGAGCCCATAGACATCAACAACGTAAACGCCGCCACACACCTTGAGACATAAGTTATAAGTCTCAGTTTTAATATCATATTATGCATATTATAAAATTAAAATTAATCCGTAATTAATTATGAACTGAACGAATCCAAATTAAGATCGCTCAAAACGAAATCGCGTTCAAGGTTACGAAATTTAAAAGTCTAATAACTTAATCAGTAAATTAACCTTTCCATTAAACTTTATCAAACTTTACACGGGCACTCCAGTTTTATGATCGGCTAGAGGTATTTTACATTTTGTTAATATTATTTTTCGTATATTTCGTAGGCACGTTGGCTGTTACAATACAGATTAGATTTTGACATTACATATGTCTCATTGGTGAATGGTAACATTCACCTTGTGTCGACCGTTGGCTCCGGTGGTAATTTAACACCAAGCGTGGCACGAGCTCATCTGCACATATTCAGAAGGAATTGCATACTAGTGGTCCCCGCTGTAATCAAAATTCGACTATAATTAATTGAAATTATAAGTTTGAACATTCTTATTGGTTCTATTTTCAACGTTATACTTCTATAATCACAGATTTCGCCAAAACTACACTATAGAAAAATAATGTTAAAGACAAACAACATTAATCTATTCCCAATTTGACCACAGACTTTAAAAAATTACAAAAGTTTCACAATTGACAATTTACAAAGAGTGAATATTTTATACATATGTGTTGTGTCAAATACACCGTAGTGTGTGTAATGTTTTTTTTATTGATTTAATGTATTTTTAATGCATAATTTTTAAATAATAATAGCATTCTGCACTTCTTCTCTATATTCTCTATGTGTGGGAAATTTCACACTTCTCCGTCCGGGCGATTTTCGTAAAAAGGGATACAAAGTTTTTGCCTCGCGTATTATATTCCTTCCTTATATTCCTTCGTAACATTAAAAGGTATGTTTTATACCTAAACAGTAATGACAATGAGATTGTTAAGACAGCTTTAACTATGAACGTGGAAGGCTTTATAGGAAGAGGTAGACCTAAGAAAAAATAGATAGATTGCGTGAAAGACGATATGTGTAAGAGGGGAGTGAGCGACAAAATTGTATATGATAGAGGAGTATGGAAGGAGAAAAGATGTTGCGCCTTCTCCCACGACTGGGAGAAGGGCAAAAGAATGATGATGATACCTAAAAAGTACAAAATTATTGTCACTGGAATTTTAACGATCGCGAGGTTAAAAATAATTGTGCAATTCGTTTTATTTCGAAAACGACCCTGCTAGTATCACATTATCCTAGACGTGTCCGTTAAAATTTAATATCATCATTAACGTTTGCGATAAATTCTCAATGTACGTGAAACCACATTCCCGCTAAAAGTACTTCCACATATAAAATTATGATTTAGGCACGTGACTCGGGTTGTAAAGGAGATTCCGACGTGAAATTTAGCGCTTCTAAACGTCTCGATGCTGCCAGCATTTACTACGTACCTTCACACACAACATTATTTAGATTTACAACGATTCATGTACCTACCTGAATAAATCTGTTGAGATCGTTTATTGTGAATTAGTGGCACAAGGTTACGTGATTCCTTTGTTGATACTGTTGATACTGATACTGATACTGATGTTGATACTGATGCGGACACGGATACTGATACTGATGCTGATACAGATACAGATACAGATGCTGACGCTGATGCTGATGCTGATGCTGATGCTGATGCTGATGCTGATGCTGATGCTGATACCGATACTGATACCGATACTGATACTGATACTGATACTGATACCGATACCGATTTATTTATTTATTTAATAAATTGCACCAACAAAGTGATCATCAATACAAAATATTGACAAATTGACAAAAGTTCATGGCAGATGTCACCTCAATTATAGATGCAATCGACAGTGCATAACATCAAAAATAAAAATAAAATATACAGCTAAGATTTGAATACATTTCATTCATTGCTTAAGATTAATTTAATTGGGAGATGATCCGCGACAGATTTTTCCTGTAAGTAGTGAGACAATTAGAAAAAACATCTATTTCACTTAAAATAAGTTCAGCGCAATCGGACAACTCCGAAGGAACATTGACGGAGACCGCGCTACCGTGGACATTATTGTAGTCCCAAAGGATTCTGTTTAAGGGAGAGTAAGCACCTAAATTCGAATGAGCGGGCTTTCTTATAAACGGTTTATATTTCTTCGTTCTTGGTAGGTACTGATACTGACACTGTTGACTACTTTCTTGTCTACCTTTGCCCTGAAGCAATCATGTATTGCGACTTTAACTGCTGTACAGTGGATGCTCAAATATTATTGAGACGTCAATCTATGTCTCGAGATGAGTGGTAAAGAGCACGTAATTCTCCTGTAATTCTTTAACATCAGCTTAAGGGAACGCTACCAGTGATTCTGACAGATGAGGTCAAAGTTTAAATCATATTAAATGACTGAATTTGTCGTTGCTATAGTTAAGATACCCGGCGTAGTTATATCGGGCGATACGATTGTGGCGGTGCTCAAATCCCGTAGGCACCAATTTTGTTTAATGAAAAACATTCTGAACATATATTCACGGACGACTTCCACGATTAACAAACGATATCGTGTTATATAAAACAAATCTGCGAAAAATACTATTTGTGTAATTCCTAGAGCCAGTGAGTAAAAGCTAAGCGAGCTCAGTTTCCGTGTGAGCTAATGAAATAAGCAGGTTCCATTTTTACAATACTACACGATATTATTCCTTCATGTAAAAGTCAGCCGTGAGCATCTGTTAGATAAATATTCTCATAGAAAATTATGTAATTCCCTTTGCGATTCGGCATATTGGCATCTCTCGATAGGAATAAATACATCGGAAATCTTGATCGTCACGCTTAAAGTAATGTATTGTAAATAAATAAAAGCTTTACGATTATTTACTCCTAAAAAACAAGCATAATGATGATTTATATATTTAATCATAATATACCTATATTATACTAGGAGTACTCGCCCGCTTCACTGAGCATTTAAAATTAACATTATTATTTATTGTCATTATTATTAGGGAATCCAACACTCATATCAATATTAGCCTATCCATTAAGGACATGAATTTTCTACGCGAATACCAAGTTTCAATTCAATCGGATTCGCGGTTCAGTAGTTATAACGGAACATCCGTAAAAACCACTGTAGATTTATATATTAGTATAGATTTTATTTATAATATATAACGTTAAATTCCAAATAGATATTCAAAAACCGCAATGTAGTATTTTAATTGCAAAAAGATGCTTGATAAGAAATGGCTGTTATAACTTTATCAAAGAAGTTTTCCAAAATGTACTCCTTCACGTAGAAACTGCTTTGGACATTACATAATTAACTGCAGTGAAGATATTGTAATTAATTGCTTGATAACGTCATAGATTTATTAGGCTAGCAATGTGAGTGCAAATTAAACTAAATTTAATCATTTCATGTAAATTATTATGAAATATGTGTAACTACTACTTTAGCTAACGTCTTTTTGAATAGTATAAGTCAAATAGTACGACTATTATGACTAAATAATTATAAATGACATTATGTTCTCATTATCTTCAAACAAACGTGATCAAGATCTCTACTCTTTGTTTCCTATTACACAAAAGAAACCGTATCTTTTGTTGTCAATGTTTTTCTCCGCAATGTAGATTATCTCAAGTACTACAGACAAAAAATAATTACAGGAAAAAACAAAGCAAAACTGCTAACGATATCCCAAGGCTTCAAGTAGCCAATAGTAAGTTGATCAAACGAATTACTCATCTATCTATTCTGTCTAATATATCAATTATAGATCTAGTTCATGCAATATTATATTAATACACGGCCCTTTATAATATTATTAAAGTTAATTTTATTATTAATGTGAAATTTACGTATTTGATTGTGCCTAACTTCACGTAATCACGTAAAAAATGCTGGATGTAATGACACAAAGATGGATTAATCAAGCCTGTATTAAGACATAAGATATTTTTATTATCGGAAATAACATAACCAGAGCTACGCCGAGTGTATCTGCGACAGTAAACTCTCTTTATCCCGGGAAAATGCAGGGTGCTTCATCTTTCTACATAGCTTCAGTTAATGTTTAAGTCATTACAAAGTAATATGTGTTACGAGCACTTAACACTTTTAAAGTTAGCGCATCCGACGGAATAATAGCGCGTCTATTTTAATGGACCGTACTGTTTATGGACTATTATGAAACATTGCAATGACCGGCAAATTTATGCTTCATAATCTTGAGGTCTAACTCGTATATTAATCTTATACCTTTAAACGAGCAATTCTTGTATATACCTAGTCAGGTCATAAGTATTGTCACACAGTAAAAACTTTTCTTTTAGAATGCTGGCCACAAAAAAGTTTATTGAATTCGAATTTCGAATCGTTCATGAAAATAAAAATGTATACTTTTAGAATTTTACTCATTTTTAAATATGGAGTGGACGCTTAAAGAAGACCGTGTTGCAGTTAATGCGTTGCATCGTTGCGGTAACGCGCCAATTCAAATTTTTAACATACTAAAAATTTTTAATATAACCAAAAGATTCGTTTATCGTACCATCAAACGATACAATGAAGACTCTAGTGTAGATGACAGGTCAAGAAGTGGTCGCCCTCGGTCTGTTAGGACTCCAGCAGTGATAAAAGCTGTGAAGGCGCGAATTCAAAGAAATCCCAAACGTAAGCAGAAACTGTTGGCCCTTCAGATGGGGTTAAGCAGAACCACGGTGAAAAGGGTGTTAAATGAAGACTTAGGGCTTCGGGCATATCGAAGAAAAACAGGACATCGTTTGAATGCTCGTCTAATGGACCTGAGACTGAAGAGATGCCGCGCTTTGTTGAAGCGGTACGCGGGAAAAAAATATCGGGAAATTCTTTTTTCGGATGAAAAAATTTTTACCGTAGAAGAGAGCTACAACAAACCAAATGATAAGGTGTACGCACACAGTAGTGAAGAAGCGAGCAACCGTATTCCGCGTGTCCAACGAGGTCATTTTCCATCTTCGCTCATGGTATGGTTGGGAGTTTGTTATTGGGGCTTAACAGAGGTACATTTTTGTGAGAAAGGTGTAAAAACGAATGCAGCTGTGTATCAAAATACAGTCCTGACGAACCTTGTGGAACCTGTTTCTCATACCATGTTCAATAACAGGCACTGGGTATTCCAACAAGATTCGGCGCCAGCTCATAGAGCGAAGAGCACACAAGACTGGCTGGCGGCGCGTGAAATCGACTTCATCCGGCACGAAGACTGGCCCTCCTCCAGTCCAGATTTGAATCCGTTAGATTACAAGATATGGCAACACTTGGAGGAAAAGGCGTGCTCAAAACCTCATCCCAATTTGGAGTTACTCAAGACATCCTTGATTAAGGTAGCCGCCGATATTGACGTGGACCTCGTTCGTGCTGCGATAGACGACTGGCCGTGCAGATTGAAGGCCTGTATTCAAAATCACGGAGGTCATTTTGAATAAACTTTAGTGTCATAAGAATCTATGTTTTGTTAATTTCATTTTGGTATATGAATGGTTACATAATGAATAAACTTGTTTCAATTATTTTACATTAAACATGTGACAGAATTTATGACCTGACTAGGTATATATATATTTAATCTGAATCTCGGAAACGGCTCCAACGATTTTCATAAAATTTAGTATACAGGGATTTCGGGGGCGATAAATCGATCTAGCTACGATTTATTTTCAGAAAATGTTATTTTATTCGTGTTTTCAATAATCAACTCTTTCCGACATCTATTGGCGAATAATAATATTATTTTTCTTAATTGAGGGCAACTAACCGCTTTAAAGACACAACAAGATGGAGTTATCAAAAAAAAAAAGCCGAGCAAAGCTCGGTCGTCATCTAGTTATAGTAAAACGTGGTCAAACCGAAGGAGTTACAACGATTCTTCATGAAAATATTAGAAAAGATGCTGACAAAACGTTAATTGTTTACTGACAATCACTTTATTAGAAATCGTTAATGTTTTCATGTCTCTAATTACCTTCTCAACTACCGACGGGTACAAAGAAGACGGTAGTAATAGTTTTTTTTGCTGCTCATGCGGTTAAACGACATCACGAGAGTGTTGTGAGACCATACGAGTATGGACCCACCACCCAGCCTATTTCTGACGTGAAGCAGTAATTCGTTTTGGGTAGAAGGGTGGGGCAACCGCTGTCCAAAAAACTGAGACTTACTCTAATGTCTCAAGGTGGATTTACGTTGATGATGTCTATGGGCTCCGGTAGCCACTTAACATCAGGTGCGCCGGGTGTTCGTCCATCCGTGTAAGCCATAAAACTAAAATCCCTCTTACTTTCAACGTAATCGAGCGAGACGCGAGATTTTAACCTTTTTTAAATACCGCCATCTCTTTTTGTAGGGCATTTTCCTAAAATCGAAAAGCACAATCCTGAAACATCACCGTTGTTGTCTATATAACAGGATGAAATCAACCAGCTTACACCAAACAACCTTCCTCGTCCGTTGTATAAACAAACAATATTGAACTTGTTCTATTGCAATGAAGCGAATGTACATTGTTTATTGCGACATTCTGTTTAAAATGCCGATATACATGTTTATTCTGTTTGTATTGGACATTTTACGTTAAAATAACCTTACTTTGACAATTTGTGCACTAAAGACTTTTCATATAGGGTCACTTGAATGAATAAAGGCTAATGTAGATTACCGATTTTTTTAAATTTTTAAATGAAAATGAAAATTGAAATGATAATCTTTCATAAAAGAGATACAACTATTACCTCCGCATATATAAAACAAGATGACACGAGATTTTCTGTAGACAGTAGTTATTTATTAGTCAATAGCTGCGAATCTAAAGGTGAAATCCTAATGGGAATGCTATTCTGATAATAATAATAAATAATAATAAATATTTACTAACAATCACGCCACGTTAACTGGTCCCGTGATAAGTTCGTAAAGAGCTTGTGCTACAGGTACCAGATAACGGATATAAATGTAAGATTTTTATTATACACATACATATATTTAATATACATCCATAACCCTGGAAAAGACATTTATATTTATCATACAAATATCTTCCCTTGGCGGGATTCGAACCCGCGACCCCCTTGTGTAGTGACCATATCACTTACCACTACACCAGACGACCGTTAATGTATTCTAATTATTATTTTCGACTCCCTCGTTATTCATATTATCCTTGTCAACTATGCTTCAGGATCCAGCTGTAAATATATACTTGTTTTTGTCTCGTTCGTGTATAAATATTTTCAGTATTCATACTAAAACATAAGGAAATCTAGACTCGGTATCATTGCGTGTAAAACAAAACTGTTGATGGATAGGATCATGTTTTTTTTCTTCCCTGAACTCGGATTTAAATCAAAAAATCTATTGATTTTGCTTATTACTGTCAAGAAAAATGTCAACAATCTAATATTTGTTTCGAGGAAGTAAACAATTTTTTTTGTTACAATATCACATTCCTTTGTCGGAAAACAGAAAATCCAATCGTTGATACGTAAAGGAAACTTAGAAAAAATTATAATGACTATCGCATACAATAGATGACGGTTTCACAAAACTTCCGACAAATGAGGATTATTTTTAAATAATCTCTAAACAAAGAATATTCGTGTACGATTCAGTCGTGTATTTACTCATCAAACGTCAAATAAGATATTTGAGATCGGTGAGTTGTGACATCTATGAACCCAGATTATAAATCAACGCTTAGATAGGGCATAAACTCCATACTAAAAAATGAAATCAAAGCTAACGTGGATTTATTTATCAGAATACGTAGTCATTATGTATGACTCAAATAAAAAAAAGGGTGCGTATACTTATGTACGCGGGTAAGAAGTTATACTTAATTTTTATTAAATTTATTTCTTTTCTTTTAAATTTTAATCAATTTGAAAAAAAACGATTAAACAACATCCTCAAACACGCATATTGGACTTCCCTTTTCTTGACATCGTATAAATTCGGTAATTCTCGGTACGGTTCGGAAAGTTCACCTGCGGCTATATTCAGACTCGCCAAGTTACGTCGGTCGTATTGTAATGAGCGATTTAGTGGGCAACTTCATTCTGTTAATTTTGTGTCACGGTGCGCGCGCATCGTAAAATTTCACTATCATCAATTTTTCATAACGCGCCTAAAGAAGTATAACTTCAAAAATTTAAAGTTCTATTAAAATTTTCTATCGTATGTAATGTGCTGACTTGTAAAGTTAATATTATAAACACTTTAGTGAATACGTAGAATCTTAATACGAGACGCTACTTTCCATTGAGCGATAATGATAACGGGTAAAGCAAATTTTACCCATAGCTGTACCTATTAAAAAAAATCTAACAAATTATTACTAGGCTACCAATGGTGAGCATTATTTTATTTATTTTAAATGGACTCCTTACGAAATGTTAGCCTTATATCTCTACAAACTGATGAAGAAAATTAGAATATTTATTTTTTTATTTCGGTTTTTGTTTAAAAACTTTTATTACAAGACGTAAGGGTATGTAATAGATTGAGAACTCAGAATAGTTCATATACATTTACAGCATAATAAAAAGTTAATGGCCTACGTGTAATTTATCATAAAAAAATATTATTTCACATTTTTAAGTAAGCTTACAAAGTTAGATAACATCGACTCAAGGCTAAGGAAACATCAAATAGTGTACTGGGATAAGATGGGAATGAAAAGGTTGAAATTGAGTATGTTCTAAAGCTACGAATATAGTTAATATAATATATTATTTATTTTTGGGAGGATATTAAAAAAGAATCTTTTAACGGTTATTTTACAAAAATATCTTACTAACTTAAAAAGTTACGAACTAATTTGGTTATTTAAATTTTGATAATTTAAACAAAAGTATATTCAGAATATTAAGATGCACGAATTACCTATTCAAAAACATAATATGTACTGTATATCAAATAGTGATCGTCGTAGCAAAATGTGCTGTGGAATAATTTAAAAAGGAACATAAAACTTAGTGGAAAAATATTTATGGTTTTTTATCACTGCTTCTTACAATCGCAAGTTCTTATATAAAATTCGCTAAGGTAACCCGCAGGACTCACAATGTGCCTTGATTTGTGACAGAGGCTTGACAACTCACCTTTGTGTGACGGCCCACATAAATCACGCTCTCTGAAGATTTGAGTGGACGTCTTCGCTATCTTTATGTAACAAATAAGCTGCAGCCGGAAAAATCTCGTCCTTTTTCCGTAATGTTTTGTGTTTATCTTACGCATTAAATTTTGAAACTTTAGCTTTAAATATGACAGTAATACCAAAACAGTAATTAACAATATTCTAACGTAAAATTAACAAATCCTAAATCGGTTAGATGAAACGCAAGAAATATAATTTTTAAATTGAAACCTCAAAGTCGACCAATTTCCGGTTTTGCAATTATTACATTATATTTAAAATATAAAAAAAATTGTGTTGTAGTTTCAAAATAGTGAAAAAAAACGAAATTAATGTTTTTTTTAATACTTAGATGGGTGGACGAGCTCACAGCCCACTTGGTGTTAAGTGGTTATCGGAGCCCATAGACATCTACAACGTAAATGCCGCCACCTTCAGACATGAGTTCTAAGGGCTCACTTTTAACAGCACAACGGCTGCCCCACCCTTCAAACCGAAACGCATTACTGCTTCACGGCAGAAATACCTAACCGTGCGGACTCACAAGAGGTCCTACCACCAGTAAAAATGTTCTTTTTGTGTATCGATTTAGTAGTTAATAGAGCAAATCAACCTTAGCAACTTATTGAGAAATTCTTGCTAGCATTTAACGAGTTTGCGGGGCATGATAAAGGAAAGATCTTCGCGACTTGAACTATACTATATGCCAGCCTATCATGAAAATATCGCTAGCGCAATTCTGGTTATAGTCAAATATCTTACGATCTACAATAGAATGGGTAAAAGCATCGAGTTAATCTCAGTTTTATCTCAACTTCATTTGCTCTTAGCTAAACTGACGACCTCGTAAAAAGGGTTTTAGCCATTTCACAATAGAGCTCTGTTTATTAGCGGAGGAGTAAGTGTGGCCTGTCGGATTAACTGCAACGGGATAGTCGATATGACTTCCCGCGCTCGGAAATGCTTTTAGGATCGAGTTTAATCGAAAGTAAGATGGTAAACTAATGGTTTTGCGGTATATTTTAAAAGCGAATAGTCATGTTATGACTCGGTATTCCAAGCTATTTTTATTTATTAATCGATTTTCTAGCGAGAAATTCAAACGAACGTAACTCAAGGGCGGATCCAGGGCGGTCATGGGGGTCATGACCCCCTCCTGAGCTGGTTCCAGGACCTAAGTGGACCACATATTGAACATAATGATTTTAGGACCACGGTTATGGAATATAAATAAGCTGCCTCATTCCGGGCGTGATAGTACTTCTCTGGATGTCTTCAAGAGAAGATAACAATATGTACGTGTATATGTACAAGTTATTATGTGTTAAGTTTTTCAAGTGTACAATAAAGAATAAATATTTTTAAGTACAGTACTTACGTACATTAATAAAATACCTACTTTTTACTTGTATCTATTGTTATCAAAATTAAATTATAAGTTCTTGACTTGACCATGACTATGTGACCCCCTCCTGGCACCAAAGTTGGATCCGCCCTTGACGTAACTAGATACAAATATGTTAACTTTAATAGATCTTAATAACGTACCTTAATTGGAAATTAACGAATAATTCAAACAAGTTACAAAGCTTCTATTTATACATTTATGTACTTTAATGTAATCAACTAAAGTTACAAGTTATTTGTATACCACAAAGGAGCTTACTTGTGATATAATCACGTCCATTATCTATTCCGTCTGCTGGAGGCTGTCGCCGCAGGTGTGAATATTATAACCAATCACCGTCCAAGACAGAGACAGTTCAGTAATATTACGTTGCAAAAGGTAATATGTGGTTGGTCCAAGTTATAAGCTACCTATTAAAAGCTATAACTAAATAAT
This sequence comes from Bombyx mandarina, assembly GCF_030267445.1. NCBI lineage: Eukaryota > Metazoa > Arthropoda > Insecta > Lepidoptera > Bombycidae > Bombyx > Bombyx mandarina. The sequence continues at coordinate 9,748,444 of NC_143227.1, read as the reverse complement.
TTTATTCCTAAAAACGAAAAAAGTGATGTTTTATCTTTTTGATATTTGAAAATCTATATTTGAGTGTAAACGCTTACTTTAATAAAATGCAAATGATAAAATCAAATGTATGAAGTAAAAGAAACAGCAAATGATTTAATGGAAAAATTTGCACGTTGCAGTGGATATACTGGATCCATTACTGGAGATATAACTCGAGGTGGGTTGACGTCAGACAGGCAGCTGGTCGTAAAACTGTTGCGAAATCCGTATGCAGCATGATAAGTGGCAAGTTGAGCCGACTCCACAATGTGGGGTAAAGGGAGGAAGAATAAGAAGGTTTTCGGTATGTATCAGAATTAATAGTCACATAGCCTTAATAATAGTGAAATAACGATTTTTTCTAAATACAACATGACAATATGAAATCTCTTTTACTTTTATTACATTAAAAATTTACTAAATTAATTATTCAAATACTGTTACGCTGGTAAGAATAACACCATCTGTCATCAAATAGCAGAAACGGATATCAAAAGAAATAGTAATATCGATAACGCTCGAGAAGTGTAACGCCATTTATTGTTAAATAGCGGAAACACATATCAAAACGACTCGTCCTATCGGGAATGTTTTCGATAATTGTAGACTTGTCGTGTCGACTATAAATGCGTTGCAGAGTACAGTTAGTAATCGGATCTACTCGAAGCGAAACAGCGAATGGATCACCTGAAGTGAAGCGGAAGAAGTGTATTGGGAATTGTAAAGTATTGAAGTGTTAAATAGAGTATTATTTGTACTTCTGTGAAAGTTTTATTTATCCCGAGCCCCAGTGCGTAACAATACTAATAAATTAAATTACTAAATTTAAAAAAATAATACGAACGATATAGAAATAAAAAATATCTTCATTGATTTCAGTGCCGGTCAAAATTACCCTCTTCAAGGCTTACTGCCAAACCTTTTATACAAGCGGTATTTGAGCTACTCATACCCAAAAAACGGATAATGCCCTGCGCATACAATATAATAATGCCTTCAGGGCGTTGTTGAGGCTTCCACCTTATTGTAGTGCATCAGGCATGTTCGCCGATGCGCACACGGATGACTACTTCGCGATGATGCGCCAAAAGGTGACATCCATTATGCGTAGAGTAGGAGGAAGCACTAACAACGTCTTGAGGGTACTAGCTGAAAGACTGGATGGCCCGACCTTGGGTAGGTTCATCAAGTTGCATGTTCTACATGCTGATTGATGGGGCTGCCAGGGACGGAGTTGATTCATTTATTTAAATACTAATTTAGGTTAAATAGTTTTTTGTCGATTTAAATTACACCACTTTAGTGAATGAAATTAATCACTAAAGGTCCAGGTTTAATATTTATTTACATACAACAAGTTGAACACGCACAAACAGGAAGCACAGCACAGACGAAGAATAATTAGTTCATAGAATTAAATAGTAAGATAGAAAAGCAAGGTGGAAACTGAATTTAATAAACATACAGGAAACAAAGAGTTACGAAATAAGTAAGCTATCGATAGGCGACATGCGATCTGCGTGGTGTCGAGAGAATCGCTGTCGGTTGGGACGATGCGCCGGAGCGGAGTTGTCTCCCCGCACACTCCACTGCAAATACCGTTAGAATGTGCGTTTTCGTTGCACATTCTATCGCCGTTATTTTATCGTGTGATGTCGGTGTAATTATAATAAATATGTAAATATACTAATATTATGGTTGTAGTATAAATGTGTGCGTGTTATTATTAAATGTATTTATTATATGTATATATTATATAAATGACAATATACATAGTAAGTGTGCTAGTGTGTGTCTGTGTGTGTTTGTGTGTGTAGGTGGATAGGTAGATGCCACATCACTCCCCCGCGGAGACCGTTACTACGGGCGGTAAAAGTCAGGGAAGTGTACTCTGCGACCTGATCTGGTACGCCTCTCTATGCTAATTTCCTTTTCAGGTTGGTGTTTTGGTGGTTGTTCATCAAGTAAGTAGGCTGGTTTCACTCGGTCTATCGTTACTTTGATGGATTTCCCTTTTATGAGCAGTGTCAATGTTTTATCATCTCTGTGCAGCACGGTGTGAGGTCCTGTGTATGCAGGTTGTAATGACCTGCGCTTTGCATCATCTCTCAAATAAACGTGGCTGCATGTCTTGAGATCTTTAAATATAAAGGTTGGTTTATGTCCGTGTCGTGATGCTGGTTGTGGTTTTAATTGCTGGGCGAATAAACGTAACCGAGCAATAAAGTCAGACACATCATTGGTTGGTGTCACACTAGGACTGTCAAAAAATTGTCCCGGTAGTCTCAACGTTTCGCCATAGACCAATTCTGCTGAGGAAGATTTCAGGTCTTCCTTGTAAGCGCACCGTATGCCAAGTAAAACTAACGGTAGTATCTCCGTCCAGTTCTCTTTGGCGTGGCATACAATAGCGGCTTTTAGATGGCGGTGAAATCTCTCCACTAATCCATTGCAGGAAGGATGGTACGCAGTAGTCCTTTTATGAAGAAAACCTGTCAGCTCCGAGAGATGTTTGAACAGTGATGATTCAAATTGAGTTCCTCGGTCTGTGACTATTTCTGTAGGACAGCCAAATCTTGACACCCAGCACGTTAGTAGAGCCTTGGCTACTGTTTCAGCTGTTATGTCGGTTATTGGTGCTACTTCAGGCCATCTTGTAAAGCGATCTACGACGGTCAGACAGTAGCGGTAACCTTGTGATATCGGTAGAGGACCAATCAGATCAATATGGATTTGTTGGAATCTGGCTTGAGGTAGCTGGTAAGTGCCTAGAGGTGCTGATACATGGCGTGTTACTTTGGCACGTTGACATGCATAGCACGATCGAGTCCAGTCTCTACAATCCTTGTTTATACCGGGCCATACGAAGCGCTGTGAGATTAGCTTGATTGTAGCATTGGCCCCGGGGTGACTGAGGCCATGGATATTATCAAAAACTTGACGTCTAAACTGTCTTGTTATGAACGGTCTAGTGTGTTCAGTGCTGATATCACAGTATACGCTGGTTGTTGTTGCAGGAATTTGGATTTTTGTAAGACGCAGCGACGATCCCTCTTTTAACAGATCTTGGAGCTCTGCATCAACGGCTTGATCTTTAGCTAGCTGTACATAGTCCAGTGGTGCTATTACTTCTTCTATTCTAGATAGCGTGTCAGCAACTACGTTGTCCTTTCCCGAAATGTGACGGATATCAGTGGTGAACTGAGATATGAATTCCAGGTGACGATGTTGTCTGGGTGAGCCTTTTTCTTTACGTGCGTGGAATGCGAACGTTATAGGTTTGTGGTCCGTGTAAATTGTGAAATTTCGAGCTTCCAGCATGTGACGGAAATACCGGACTGATTCATATATCGCAAGCAACTCGCGATCGTAAGGTGAGTATTTGCACTGACTGGGACTTAGCTTGCGGGAAAAGAATGCCAATGGTTGCCATCCTCGATTCTTGTATTGTTGGAGTACAGCGCCGATGGCGTTCTCAGACGCATCTGTGACCAATGCCAGTGGTGCTTCGCAGTCTGGATGTGCCAATAATGTGGCACGGCACAGACTATCTTTACAGTCTCGAAATGCTTTTAGTTCCTGTTCGTTAAAGTTGACAGGATGTGAGCCCTTCACTGAGCCTGTAAGGAGGTTGTTCAATGCAGTTTGAGTTTGTGCAGCTGATGGTATAAATCTTCTGTAAAAATTAAGCATCCCTAGGAACCTTCTAAGCTGTTTTATGGTTTTCGGCTCAGGAAAGTTTTGGATGGCTTCTACTTTGGCTTCGAGAGGTGTTGTTCCTTCAGCCGAGATCGTGTATCCCAGAAACTGCACCTTTTCAACTCCGAAAACACACTTGGAACTATTTATGACCATGCCATAATTTTGAAGACGCTTGAATATTTCGCGTAGATGCGATTGGTGCTCATGCTCGTTATGCGAAAAAATTAAAAAATCGTCTAAGAAAGTGTAGCAAAAGTCAAGTCCTCTAGTTATTTCATCGACGAATCTTTGGAACGTTTGGCCAGCATTACGCAGACCAAACGTCATGAAGGGGAACTCGTACAGGCCAAAAGGTGTGGTAATAGCTGTCTTTGGTACGTCCTCTGGAACAACAGGAATTTGCTGGTAAGCCTTTTCTAGGTCTATTTTGGAGAATATGGTACAACCATTGATGCAGTGGGCGGAGTCTTGGATGTGGCGTATCGGATAGCAATCAGGTATTGTACGCGCGTTTAGCATGCGGTAATCGCCACATGGTCTCCATCCATTGTCCTTTTTTGGAGCAAGGTGTAACGGTGATGCCCATGGACTCTCTGACGGCCTAGCGATGCCATTTCGTATCATTGACTCGAACTCTTGTTTAGCGATTTTTAGCTTGTCAGGAGCCAGACGTCGAGGGTTGCAGGAAACTGGTGGTCCAGGTGTTGTCCGTATATGGTGCACGGTGTTATGATTAACTGTACGCGGAGCTCCAGAAGGTCGAGTTATATCTGGATATTCCTTTAAGATTTCGTGATAGTTCGTCTTCACCAATATCGTGCGAATCGAAGAAATGACGTCAGACCGGGCTGGTGTTGCAGATGTTTGTAATGTGGTTGTATTGTCCACAAGACGTTTGTGTCGGCAGTTAACAGATAAGTTGTAGAAACTTAGAAAGTCAACGCCTATTATGGCTTTGGAAACATCGGCTACTACAAATTTCCATGTATAGTTGCGGCGAAGTCCAAGGTCCAATTCCAAATGTTTATATCCGTAAGTATTGATTAGTGTCCCGTTTGCAGCGTAGAGTTGATAATTGGTTCTTTGTCTTCGTTCTTTAATTGCAGTCCGTGGAAAAACACAGAGGTCGCTTCCTGTATCTACGAGAAACTGTGTTTTGGTTTTTCGGTCCGTGATGAACAGGCGACCAGAACCAGGGCAATCGTGAGTCGCCATTACCGACTGCCCGGGGCGTTTCCCGAATAGAAATCGCAGGGTTTCACGCATTTCTTCGCTTTTGTGCCGAATTTTGCATGGTACCAACAGTTGGGATATTTCTTGTGAGAAGAATGTGATCTGCTAGTGCTACGGCTTCTTTTTTCTCTTCTATATGTGGGCCTTGATCGTATTGTGTCTCGAGTTGATAAAGCGTGGACTTGCTTGGTGAGTTGTGCTATCATTTTGGCCATTTGGTCGATAGTATTCTGTGTGGTAGCAGAAGTACTAGCGACTACAGGTGTTGCTGGTACTATATCATTCACCCTGTCTGCCACCTCGGCGAGTGTCTGAAGCGGAGTTAAAGGCTGAGCAGCCAGGACTGCCTGTATGCTGCTGGGCAAACGGCTGGTCCATATCGTCTTCAAAAAATCCTCTGGAATGTTCGGTCCTGCCAGGTGTTGCAGATGACGTAAAAACTGGGAAGGCTTACGATCACTGAGCTCTTCGTGCATGAGAAGCTGTTGCACTTCCTTTTCACGTGATGCGGATAGTCGCTTAGTTAATTCCGTTTTTAATTTCTCGTATTTGTTTGTTTCAGGTGGAGCGATAATTATGTCTTTTACCTCGGCAGCATAGATGTGGTCAAGTTGGGCGGTGACGTAATAAAATTTTGTTGCGTCACTTGTGATGTTCGCCAACGCGAACTGTCCTTCCACTTGTGCAAACCACAATGCCGGTTCCTGCGGCCAAAACGGTGGGATCCGTACTCCGACACGACATGATTCACCAGATGAGTCAATGGAAACGTGCGCTTGGTTTTTCGAATCACCGGCGATATTTTTTGTTGTATTCATTTTATTTTATGTTTAAAATGTTCTTGAACCGGGGTCACCACTTTAGGTTAAATAGTTTTTTGTCGATTTAAATTACACCACTTTAGTGAATGAAATTAATCACTAAAGGTCCAGGTTTAATATTTATTTACATACAACAAGTTGAACACGCACAAACAGGAAGCACAGCACAGACGAAGAATAATTAGTTCATAGAATTAAATAGTAAGATAGAAAAGCAAGGTGGAAACTGAATTTAATAAACATACAGGAAACAAAGAGTTACGAAATAAGTAAGCTATCGATAGGCGACATGCGATCTGCGTGGTGTCGAGAGAATCGCTGTCGGTTGGGACGATGCGCCGGAGCGGAGTTGTCTCCCCGCACACTCCACTGCAAATACCGTTAGAATGTGCGTTTTCGTTGCACATTCTATCGCCGTTATTTTATCGTGTGATGTCGGTGTAATTATAATAAATATGTAAATATACTAATATTATGGTTGTAGTATAAATGTGTGCGTGTTATTATTAAATGTATTTATTATATGTATATATTATATAAATGACAATATACATAGTAAGTGTGCTAGTGTGTGTCTGTGTGTGTTTGTGTGTGTAGGTGGATAGGTAGATGCCACACTAACATAGTTCGTAAGTTATTTGTAATACTAACACAATATGAGACTGATGTCTTGAAATAAAAGTTTTTTTTTATTCTTTTTTTTTATTGAGTAATCAATAAACCAGTCACTTTTTTTTTATTTTAAACCGAAATGCTTCCGAAGTGAAGTCATTGAACAATTTTTTTAAATCCCAAAATTTTTCAATCTTCTTAAAGTCTGTAACTTGGAACATACCTTAATGTATTGTTGGGGGAAAATAATGAATTATTTCCCCTGAAATTTGTCTACCTGTCTACATCGTTCGACCGTTCGACGCTTATTTTCAGCAATGCAATTACAGTGGCTTTTTATTTACTGGACTTTTATACGATCAAAATTATAATAAATAAATTGACTTTTACAATCGCTTGAGTTCGTCTGTTTCCTTTGAAGTTTCGTTTCCCAAAAACGATTATATTCAACTAATCGTAGTATTTTTATGTGTTTTCAAACATCCATAAATACCAGCTTAGACGTCCGTGGTGATCACACAATCAAAAACATTCGAAGCCTATATTATTACCTACCTATATTTAATGAAATTAACATAATAAACCCGTGATTAACACTTTGACTGCCATGTAGGTTACCGGTGCCCTTTAAGGCGCTGAAATAATTATATCGATTTCTGTTACTAAGGCGCATGGATTGCCTAACATTACCTTTTAAGGTATTGCATAGCTTTTATCGCGGGCTTTGAGCGCGGCGAAATATAAGTTCTAAGGTCTCAGTATAGTTACAACGGCTGCTCCACCCTTCAAACCGAAACGCATTACTGCTTTACGGCAGAAATAAGCAAGGTGGTGGTACCTATCCGTACGAAGTCACAAGAGGTCCTACCACCACCATCTACAGTTTACCGATGACTTTCACAGAGAAAGAACTGGAAAACGATAGTCACAATTTATTTAATTTACTAGGGATAGGGCGTTTAGGCCGCATAGGACGTATATCCGCGCGGATAAGCACTACCATTCCGACTAATTCTGCCGCGCTGTGATGCCTTCCGGCTTGTCAGGTGGGACAACCGTTGTACAATACAATTGAAAGTTCAATCTCATATCTCAAGGTGGGAGGTGGAATTCCCGTAATGACGTCTATGGGCTCCAATATTATTTTACACTAGCCATACTTTGAATCCCTCTGGCTTAAAAGAGGAATTAAAATTGTACTCTGTAATTAACTGTCATGGGGAATTAATAAGACCAGAGGTCTCGCAGTAGTCGAAATTCGACTATGTACACTATTATGATTGTATTTTATACTTCTATAATCACAAATTTCGCCAAGGCTACACTATAAAAAATATTTACAAAGAAACAATATTTAATCTATTCTCAATTTGACAACAGACGTCAAGAACAAAAGTTTGACAATAAATAGTATGCATGCGTGTGTGCGTCAAATACATGGTATGTAGGGTGTGTACTGCGTTCTTTATTGATTTAATGTATCTTTTATGGATTATTTTAAAAAAATATTTGCATTGTGCACTTCTTCTCTATATTCTCTATAAGTGTGGAAAATTTCATACTCCTCCGTCCGCGCAATTTCCGTAAAAAAAAAGGGATACAAAGTTTTTGCTTCACGTATTAATATATAGATAAACTAACATCAATTTCGATCAACTGTAAACCTACAGTGAATCTAATTATATTATTATTCAAGAAATTAACTCACATAGCCACTTGCGGAACAAACGTACGGTTATTCTATATGTGTACCTACATTCAGTTGTTATAATCATACATATTATGATATTCAGTTTATGAACGCGAAATAGCAGCGTTTAACGGAAACTGCTTGCTATTTGAAAAATTTTACCGTTCGACTGATCAACAGTGAGGGAATATGGAATAATATGATAATTGATATCAATTTTGGTTACGTTGTCACGGTAATAACTCGTTTTCGCTAATGTTTGAATTAACTTCTGATATACTTTTTTTTTTATTGATGAGATGTGTGGACGAGCTCACAGCCCACCTGGTTTTAAGTAATTACTGCAGCCCATAGACATTTACAACGTAAATGCGCCACCCACCTTGAGATATAAGTTCTAAGGTCTCAGTATAGTTACAAAGGTTGCCCCACCCTTCAAGCCGAAACGCATTACTGCATCACGGCAGAAATAGCGGGGTGATGGTACCTACCCGTGCGGACTCACATGAGGTCCTACCACCAGTAAAGCTACCACCATAAAAAATAAACATTTTTGAACTTTATTCCCGGTTTTTATGTTCAATTGAAAATTTGTACAGTAACAACCGGAAACCTGTTCCGGATACAGTCATTTCTTTTATTCGATAAACAAACTGAAATGCTAGCGGCTAGCATTGCGAAATTCACGTTCTGTGTTCTTCAATTTTAATGAAATTTTCCGTTGAATAGTATTTAGGGTACAAAGTTGACAATCACAATTGTAGTTCTCGTACTTAAGCATTTAAACAGTGGAAAATGTTACGAAAGTACCTACGCGAATTACCACAATACCTTATTTAACTTGTCCTGACGTTGAACACAACAAAACAGTTGTAATGTGTTTAAAACAAAACAAATTTGCTCCCAGTACGTAATAAATTCCTATAAATGTTTTTAGAGTAATAAGGTTTAATATCATTGTTTGCCACTTTTCTTATTGTAAATTTAATCATTACAATGATTAATAAATATGTATGGGACAATTTTTAAATGAACACTTACGTCAATAGCTAATCTATATATCATAACTTAGAAGAAATATAAAAAATGGGTAAAAACCAGATGTTTGATAAAGATGTGTCTTAAACTTCATAAGCTTGGTTGGTATCTAACACCACGACCCTATTTAAATCGGTTTGCTTTCTAGGAATGCACCTTCTTCTCTACCTATTGGCCGGTAGCCTAAGGGGATATTCCAACCACGCGCGAACCAGTAGGTGAGCTCACGGGCTCAACCAGAAACAATTTGCTTACACTAGCAAGAGGAGTGCTTCGCGGAATCTACCACCGGATCGAAATCGTGATGTGTTTTCCTGTAATTGAGGCAGAACACAGATTGAGCTAACTTTTTGTTACTCTTTTAAAAATAATTCGTACTGTTCTTCTACTAGTAACATATTTGCTTTGCTGGAAATCTAAATAAATAAATAAAGTTTAGAAATCAATCCCAACGAATCAGAAAATTTATTGAGATCAAATTTAGTGAGAGGCGTATTTTTCAATCAAAAATCATTGGTATTTAATCTCAATTACTTATTGCAATCGAGGTGGAGCATCGTTGCGTTCGTTCGTCCAATATTAATCCAATCCACGTCGTTTTTATAGAGCGAAACCGAATTTGCATACTTGACTCGGAATCAACGTGCCGATTTTATGTACACAAAATTCGATAGCAGAAGTTCGTTTTATTGAAACTTTGTTAACGCAGAAAATTGCAGAGAATTTTTATGAAGTTCAAATTAATGAAAAAAAAAATCCTTTTTCCGTTTTTTTTTCTACCAATAGATAGGCAATAGAAAGGCTTATAAAGCAAAAAAAAAAATTTTTATTATTATTCTGAATATATTTGAGCGCTAAGAGTAATAAAAAAAATTGTAAATTTATTTATTTAATTTATTTATTACACTTCATATAAAATTTACATTTGCGGACTTCATGCCTAAGGTATTGTCTACCATTCAACAAAAAGTAGTGCAGACTAAATAATGGTAGCTGTAATTATTATTATTTATTTATATATTGCTCAGATAGTTGGACGAGCTCACAGCCCACCTGGTGTTAAGTGGTTACTGGAGCCCATAGACATATACAACGTAAATGCGCCACCCACCTTGAGATATAAGTTCTAAGGTCTCAGTATAGTTACAATAAATTAATATTAAATTACAAATACACATATACAGAAATACATACATACAATGCATAATTATAAATATATATACATATACACACAAATACATAAACACATATACTATATATATGTAGGTATTATAACATATTAGACAAAATCAAGTTAATTTCTTGAAGTTAAATGAAACCAGCATAATCTTTAAATTTGCGTAATTTCTAATTAGAGTAATGTATTGATCTCATAAAGATATTTTCCTAACCCGTTTGAGGACCCGGTCAGCCATTATGCAATGGAATTATGACTACAACCTCATGCTTCAAGAGTGACGGTAGGTATTTACATTCTGAAGATGTTTAAGACCTTTTTTTTTTATTGCTTAGATGGGTGGACGAGCTCACAGCCCACCTGATGTTAAGTGGTTACTGGAGCCCATAGACATCCACAACGTAAATGCGCCACCCACCTTGAGATATAAGTTGTAAGGTCTCAGTACAGTTACAACGGCTGCCCCACCCTTCAAACCGAAACGCATTACTGCTTCACGGCAGAAATAGGCAAGGGCGGTGGTACCTACCCGCGTGGACTCACAACAGGTCCTACCACCTCCATTAGGAATAAAATTTCAAATTAACCGTGATTCGGTCTAGCCAAAATATCCACTAGAAGTCTCATTTTAATTTATTTTAAGTATCAAAGTATACATACATTGGCTTGTGAAAGTATGTTCACTTTTCGGCATTGAAAAATATTGGTCTTAGCTTAAAATTTCATTGCCGACACTTTAACGCTACAATATAATATCAAACAAACAAGTATTCGGCCTATTTTCACATTAAGATCCCGGCATATGGTTCTCTCATCTTATTTAGTCAGAGCACGTAACGGCAATTTTCGATGGGTTCCATAAAAATAAAGTTATTGGATAGGCCTCATAAACCACGAATATTCTCAAGCTAAGCAAAAAAATATCCATCATATCACCGTCTTTTTTGTCATGAAAATAAAAAAAGTGAAATAGCTCATAAGAGATATTTTTGACACATGAACAATTTGAAAAAATATCAACTAGTTTGACTATGCCTAATGGTTACACTAGCTTATCTAAATTAATTTAGTTATTTTTTTACTATTGAAGTTTTTATTTTACATTTTCTTCTTTCTTCTCCTCATTCTTCTCCCGTTCGTTCGCACGATGCGAATTTTCACTGGTGGTAGGACCTCTTATGAGTCCGCACAGGTAGGTACCACCGCTCTGATTATTTCTGCCGTGAAGCAGTAATGCGTTTCGGTTTGAAGGGTGGGGCAGCCGTTGTAACTATACTGAGACCTTAAAACTTATATCTCAGGTGGGTGGCGCATTTACGTTGTAGATGTCTATGGGCTCCAGTAACCACTTAACACCAGGTGGGCTGTGAGCTCGTCCAACCATCTAAGCAATAAAAAAAAATAAAAAAAAGTGAAATCATTCGCCAGACAGCCAAAGTTGCCGACAGAGCTCAACACATAAGCAAGTTGAAGTGACAAAAGACCGGTCATATCTGTCCAGGAACTGATAGCCGTTAGGATATACGAGTTCTGGAGTGCAGACCACGTAAACGTAGTGTAAGTCGCCCAGTAACAATATGGTGCAGCAATACAGCTTCACACGGAGATACAGCTCATTGTCTACTTGTTTAGATGACCAAGAAAGTTTCAATCGACCGGCCGGTCATTGCGCAACCGCCTTGCAATTTAGCTACCGAAAACTCTAAGGGCTCAAGTTTCCATAGAAATAGAGATCATAAAACATACATACATACATACACATACCTACACACGTACACATTTGAAGTCGTCGTGGCCTAAAGGATAAGACGTCCGGTGCATTCGTGTCGAGCGATGCAACGGTGTTCGAATCCTGCAGGCGGGTACTGCGTTTCGGTTTGAAGGGTGGGGCAGCCTTTTCAACTATACTGAGACCATAGAACTTATATCTCAATGTGGGTGGCACGTTTACGTTGTAGATGTCTATGGGCTCCAGTAAGCACTTCACACTGGCTGTGAGCTCGTCCATCCATCTAAGCAATAAAAAAAACATACATCACCCATGGATAACAGGTACGTCTTAATTCAAATAAGTATTTCACAAAAAATGTACTCAAAACGGGACTTGGTGTTACGTTAAATGTTGTTCGTAAACACGATGAAATAGATAAAAGATTTTAAAACAAATTATGAGTATTCAATCAAAATAATTATGTTCAAATAAATATCCTCACAACAAACAAACTTAAATAGGCAACAATCTACTAATCATTATTTTCAATGTATTGACAAATTTCTGTTAAATTATTTTAGAAAAGTATGCAACGATACACCTACAGAGACCTACATTAAAACCTTACAAATTCCACCGATTTCACATGAGAAAATAACATTGTTTTATTTCCTAAAATCACTCGTAGTCAATTCTGTCCCAATTTGTTCGACATCAACTATTGAGTTGATCTACTAAGTCCCAAGAGATTAAAAGACGTGACTTGTTCAAACTTTCTTACGAAACAACTACTAGTACCTTCGTTGACTTTTATTCTATGAGTTTTTATTGACGGAGCAATACACGGTGAGTATCCCCCTGACAATTTTCGAAATAAGAATCACCATTGCATAAAAGGTGTTTCTTTGAAATGTCTCTTCAATATTTTATCTATACTTCTATACTATTCTATAATAATATTATAATAATAATATTATAAGGAGGAAAGATTTGTTTGTTTGTATTGAATAGGCTCCGAAACTACTGAACCGATTTGAAAAATTCTTTCACTGTTTAGAAACTACACTATTCCCGAGTGATATAGGCTATAATTATTTTTAAAATTACGGATCCTTACTAAAACTCCAATAATGTAACCCAAGGTGTAAAAAAATTACCTTAAATATTTTTTACAGCGAAAACTAGTGATGACAGAATAAAATAGTGTACTACGACTTTGCTGAACACCTTATTAATTACAAAAAGTGTCGCGACAGCATATGTCTAACTATTATAGTTATGCCGCAATAAGTGATCTTTTATTTTAAAAAACCAAACAAGGTCAAATATCGTTGAAATTTTTGTTAAAGACCCGAGCGAAGCCGGAGCGGGCCGCTAGCTTGAAATAAACCTGTTTAATACTATGAGATTGTGTCGAAAGCGTTACTAGTGCTCAAAGCGTGTGTTTTCATGAAATTCGTAAAGATTTTAATCTAACAATGAAAGATTTTGATATTTTTATTATTTTCGTTCTAGTGTAATTATTTAGAAGTCATCAGTAAAGGATGAGTACAGTCTTCAAAATAATGAAGAGTACTGATCACGATCTGGATTTATCAGTTAATTGTTTAGAAAGAGCTAGTGAAGTACTCTTGAAAAAGTATATTTTTAGAAATTTACTTTCAATAATACACTTTGAACAAATGATAATAAACATTTTAATTAATTCACAGTAGATAGCATCTTGGCTGAATGAAGACCATGAATGATAATGCTGTCACATCAAACAAGTTTCTATCGCTAACAAATTTCACGAGCAAATTTTAGTTTAAAATAGCCACAAAATTGGCATTAATATTACAATTTTACAAATTGATATCTTTACTAAGTAAAATAAATAAATAAATATTTGAAGGTGCGATAAATAGGACTTAAATCAACCATTAAAAATACTAAACCTCCGAGAACTTCGTATCAGGCACCTTACACGATCTACCGACAAATGTATTAGATCCATAATTCTTTCGAACCATGAACAGTCGGAGGGTTTATATTGGTTTTTGTTTTCTTGGTAAATAAAAGTCTGTCAACTATATCCAATCTAATTATTTACTACCTTATATAATAAAACATTGTCACTCAATAACTTAACAAGTAACAATCAACCAAAAGTTTCTCTGTGCTATCTTCAGTAGTTTTACATAAACTTTATACTGGGGCTTTCAAGCGACTGTTATAACCAATGTAGAAAGAACAAAAACTATTGTATCGAATAAAAAGAGTACAACAGCATTTTAAATCTTAAACGACTCGAAGTCTGAAAACTAATATTCCATAACAAAGCTACATTTACGATTTACTACATAACGTTACGTTACAAACTCAATTTCGAATCGAAATGAAAACCCAAATCACGAAAACTACACTTCTATAATACACAATAATAGGTTTAAGCTATTGCATAGATTTTACCTCGGGCTTTGAGCGCGGCAACTGAATCCAGAAATTCCGTAACGAAAATAACCTGACACCCCCACTACGCCTACTACGTAGCTCGTGTTCAACGCATTCACACGTTTCGCTTGTGTAGTGTTTGTAAATAAGCGCGTGGCGTGACGTCACATTGCATGCGCATCATGAAAAGTCTGCCCATCTCTCTCTCGCGCGGTCCAGCTTATGAGTGTGAAGGGGACAGTTAATGTTTTGCTTTTATTAATGTTTAATATAGCGTGGTCTTGTTTTATTATTGTTTTAATATTAAATTATCATTGTCTAATTATAATTGTATAAGTTGATAAAAAATGCTATGCAATAGCTTTACTGCAGCGGTTCCCGAGTGCTACACGTTTTTTTTTTCATGCGAGAAGATTTATAATATTACGCTATTTTTTAGTATCCGTTGGGAATAAATTATTCAGCCAACAAATAAATAAATTATTCAAAACATTCTGCGGCTCTTAACGAACGTCAAAGGACTTTTAAATACTTTTTTACCATCGGCGTTCATGGTGAATTTCGATTTCGTGAAAACGCTTCCAGTTAAAATCAACGCAAATTTTATTCTAAACTAGCTGATCCGGCAGACTTCGTAGTGCCTCAATCGATAAATAAAATAAAATAAACTTATAACAAACAAAAGGATTCCGTCCGATGGGGGGGACATCAAAGGAAAAACAAAATTGTTATTTTTATTTAATTCCGAGCATTTTCATATTTATTTTAAACCTTTTAAACCTTCTCTGGACTCCCACAAATCATTCAAGATCAAAATTAGCCAAATCGGTCCAGCCGTTCTAGGGTTTTAGCGAGACTAACGAACAGCAATTCATTTTCATATATAGAGAAGAAGAAGATTTACAATTATAGATTAACTTTTTACTCAATTTTTTAATCTTTCTCAGTTATCTTTTTTTTATTGCTTAGATGGGTGGATGAGCTCACAGCCCACCTGATGTTAAGTGGTTACTGGAGCCCATAGACATCTACAACGTAAATGCGCCACCCACCTTGAGATATAAGTCCTAAAGTCTCAGTATAGTTACAACGACTGCCCCACCCTTCAAACCGAAACGCATTACTGCTTCACGGCAGAAATAGGTAGGACGGTGGTATTTACCCGTGCGGACTCACAAGAGGTCCTACCATCAGTAATTACGTAAATTATAATTTTGCGGGCTTGATTTTTATTACACAATGTTATTCTTCACCGTGGCAGTCAATCGTGAACATTTGTTAACTACGTATTTCATTACAAAAATTGGTACCCATCTGCGAGATTCGAACACGGGTGCATCACTAGATACGAATGCACCGGACGTCTTATCTTTTGGGCCACGACGACTTCAAATTTTTTTTTTATTGCCCTTGTAGGCATACGAGCATACGGCCCACCTGATGGTGAGTGGTTACCGTCGCCCATGGACTTCAGCAATGCCAGGCGCAGAGCCAAGCCGCTGCCTACCGAATAGTTAAGTTATCTACGTTACAAACACTATTGACGGGTTTTTATTACAATTTTATGGCTATACCATTTAATTATCACAAACTCACAAAAACTAAAAATCTCATCCCATAAATAATAGTGTTTAAAAGTTTTTATTAAAAACGAAACAAAACTGCCACATTGCGTTTTAGAAATTTAAAAGTGTTGTCTTACGTTCTTACTTTAGATTCATATTTTAATATTATTTTCTCCGTGGCAACAGTTGTCTTGGGAGCCGTTTTATGATAAAACTTTTCCATCATAACTTTAAGAATATATTTATACATTTTTATTTTATGAAAGTTTAACGTAAAAGATTCCTTTTTTTTGTATTTTTATTTCGGACAATTAATGAAAACTGCATCCAACTAGTTGGGTAAAAATTTTTTAGCCACTATCTAGAGTTTTGAAGAAAAATTTTGGTATCTTCAGTATCAGAGAAGTGGAATAACAAGGCACGTTACAATTTCCAATTAAAGAACCAAAACCTAAAACTTAGGCAAGCGAAATACTTTATAAAACCTTAATTAAAAAATCTAAAATTAAATTTGAAGAATTAGGCACTCATGGCCAATCAGACGTGAACTTTAAAAAATATTTTTTTAATAGGCCACTTAATCCAGTCAGTTCCAAGCCCTTGTATTTAAAGACAGTAAAATTATTTAATCGTAGCTCGCTCAAAATCAATTTGAAAAACAATTTTAATTGTTCATGCTATACAGACGAGCTAACTATTTAATTATTCAACATCGATACCACTAATGAGATTAACAATAATTACTTAAGCCTAAATTACTCGCATGTAGATTAAACACTCTTGCATTAGGGTAATCTTCCACGGGCGTACATAAGCGATATGCGATGAATATCTAATTTATTTTCAACACAACGCTAAAAGTCAGCGTGTTAGGCAAAGTAACATCATTTGCGACATATTTTTGTGGTTTTGTATTAAAACTAAAAAAAGGACAAGAATCCCAAAATTTACTTGCATTAAGAAATAGTAGAGCTGTGTTACATAGAAATGCACGTATATTAAAATTTGAGTACGGTCAAGGAATTCGCAATGTAAATTTGTAAACATTCCACGTTTAACGATCCCACATAAGGTCTTTCTGTTGTGTTGTGTGTGCTCAACACTTTATAGGCACACACACTTTTTAAATAGTTATTTGAAATAAATAAAAAACACCCGAATCGTCTTTCTTTTCTAGTTTGAATCACGTAATTATTGGTGGTAGGACCTCTGTGAGTCGGCACGGGTAATTACCACCACCCTGCGTATTTCTGCCGTGAAGCAGTAATGCGTTTCGGTTTGAAGGGTGGGGCAGCCGTTGTAACTATACTGAGACCTTATATCTCAAGGTGGGTGGCGCATTTACGTTGTGGATGTCTAAGGGCTCCAGTAACCACTTAACACCAGGTGGGCTGTGAGCTCGTCCACCCATATAAGCAATAAAATAATAATAATAATATAATACGTGTCCGGTTTCTAATTAATGTGCATTAAATAATATACAGTTTTATAAAATTACTAGCGACTCGCCCTCACTTCGCTTCGGAAACATTAAATTTAGTTATTGATAGCAGAGTCCAACGATGTTACCCGCGGTTATTGTCGTACCGCGGGTGACGCCGCGGCGCGAAGCTATTCTAAAAAAAGTAGCCTAAGTTACTCCTTATATCATCAGCTACCTATAAGTGAAAGTCTCCTCAAAATCGGTCCAGCCGTTCCAGAGATTAGCCGGAACAAACAGACACACAGATAGACAGACAAACAAAATTGTAAAAAATGTTATTTTGGTGTATATATGTATATTCATATGCATGTAGTAAAAAGCGGTTATTTCAATATTACAAACAGACACTCCATTTTTATTTATGTTTATACATGTATAGATTACGTCATAATTGCGAGTCTTAACTCCTCCCTTTGATAGTGGAAGAGAGACATAATTGAGTGTTCGTTCCACTTGTGAACAAGGGTGTTTAATGCGTAATTCGTCTTTGATAATCCATCTGTCAGGATAATGTTATTAATAGCGCTATATACGAAATCACACATTGAGCTAACTAATATTTATTTTGTATTTACATCTAGATAGGAACAAGAAATATTTTATGTTACTGTAAATTGAATTAAATGTAAATGATTACTTATTTCTGCCGTGAAGCAGTAATGCGTTTCGGTTTGAAGGGTGGGGCAGCCGTTCTGACTATACTGAGACCTTAGAACTTATATCTCAAGGTGTGTGGCGCATTTACGTTGTAGATGTCTATGGGCTTCAGTAACCACTTAACACCAGATGGGCTGTGAAGCTCGTGCACACGTCTAAGCAATAAAAAAGAAAAAAGTGAAAATTAAGTTTGCAAATTGGTTTTAAGCGTTGTCTCAAATAAAATGAATAATTAGTCTTGATAAAAATGTCAACAATACACAAGACTGTTACGTGAATTAAAAACAAAACCACGATATAGAACAACTTCCCGAAAAATTCCGCTGAGAAAATTGCTTTTCATTTGTTACAACTAACGCCATCTATTTTAAGTCAAAGAAACGCTTCCGTAGAAGGTAGAACTCTTTCGTGGCTACGCCGCTGTTCAGTTAGTGCATAGTTTTGCAAACATAAAATAGATGGCGTGCTAAATAACTCTGTTAAAGTCAAAATGTTTCGATTGTCAGATTTCAACACCAAGGCGATTTCAGTCCTTTGTTTTTTTACATAAAAGTATGTTATTTTCTGAATGAATTGATATTTAATTTTCTTGAATCTAAATCCTTCAAACATACAAAACGACATATTGCGGTCAACTCGTTCGCTGCAGTCGACACTTGCTTATATTTTATTAATTTAAGTGTATTTAATATAAAATTGTAACTGTGTTTTTCAAGGAAAAATACTAGATAATTGTAAAAGTAACAAAAAAACTAGAGGTTGTTTTTTGGAACCGGTGGTAGAGTTAGCGTGTTTCGACATTAATTTCGAAATTAGATAGAAGAAAGAATAGAAAGTTACGAATGAATTCTATTTGACTGGCACTTTCAAATTCACATAAAATTCTATTGTATTCTAATTCTAATCTATTCATAAAAATATCAATATTAAATAAAATTTTGCATATAAAATAAATATCTTGATAAGGTAGAGAGAACCTTATGATGTACGCGATAAGAACCCGGAAGATATGTATGTAAATATTCGTATAATATATTCCTACTATAGAAGATACGAACAGAAAAATATAGCTCGCAGCTTCACATATATATATAAATATTCATTTGTATTTGTGAAAATCATGTAATGCCTATGAGATTATAATAAATAAGTATGTACATAAACTATAATATTATTGATATTCCTGTTTAAACCAAAACACTGCCCATTCAAATCACGTAGGTATATATTGCATCAGTTATTTATATTCAAAGTACCGAAATCTATTATCTAAACATAGCTAGTTGTACTAAAACAATACTGTTTTGATTAGGATGAAATAAACAATCGGTCAAGCGAGATGAATTTAAAAATAGTTGTGTTCCGTCTATTTTGTAGACAAAAGAAACACAATCTATCTAGAATCTACCCAGTAAGGATTGCGGGAAAACTGTAATCCTGATATAAAAAGGTAAAGTTACCCATGACATTATTCGAGTTAGTATTCACAAATTAAATATCACCTCATTGATTGATGAATTATTTTTTATCTTCGACTGTGTTTTCAAATTGCTTTGTAATATACCTATATTATATCACGAGGTAAGTGATGGATGAATGAGTATGAAGAAATAGGAACATAACTAATATCAATTTGTATACAGTGCTGAGACTGGTTTGGAGGGTGGGGCAGCCGTTGTAACTATACTGAGATCTTAGAACGTATATCTCAAGGTGGGTGGCGCCTTTACGTTGTAGATGTAGATGGGCTCCAGTAACAACTTAACACCAGGTGGGCTGTGTGCTCGTACACACATCTACGCAATAAATAAAAAACTTGGACTGAACGAGAAGTGCTGGACTGGAGACCTCTTCAATGACATCAGCAGAATAGCCCGGAGCTACATAACGATCAAGATCAGTCTTTCAAGAGTAACGATTGACTTTTTTTTTCCTACCTATGCTGATAGCCTTGAGAGGCTATTTCAGCTTCACCCTAGCGTGTGTAGGTGAGCTCACGCGGCTCAAACCGGAGTGTTGCTAGCACCGACCCTAGCAAGAGCAGTGCTTCGCAGAATCTACCACCGGACTGGAAACGCGACCCACTGAGAACATCTGGCGAGAAACTCAGTGGGCTAACGATTGAGAAAAAAAAGAATGCCTATATAAAGGTTTCAGTGCCCAATCAAATTGCTTATTTTAATCGTTAATGAAGCTATAATACATTTGGATTCGATGCCCAATCGCAGTCATTGTTTATTATATATGTTTGCCATTTGAAGTCCCGATGATACTTGATCTTGCCTCGTATGGCAAAGATTACATATTAGCAGTCACTAGCGCGTGGTTGCTGCACAATTCAAAACATAGCCTGTCAATATCGTATTGGACGAACCGTAAATTGCCAGCTGTAAATTGCATAATCCTAAAAGCGTAATTTAACATTCCTTAGCTCGAAGACTTAGTAATAAACCGCCATAAAACGGAGAAAAGTTATCAACAATAAATTTCGACATACCGTACTGTAAACAAAATAAGCCGACGGCATAAACGTGGCTCAGTCATCGACCATACATGTAGTAGCACATATCAAAACAAACAACTGTTTGAATCAAACATGCGCGCGCATTGATAGCAGTTAAACGAAGGCAGTTAATCGAGCATTAAAATTATTAAGTGAATGTTGATTGGAGATTTTTATGTATAATGTGATGTTTGAAAAGGAGATGAGACGGAACGTATTTGTGCTTTTATCTGTGCTTTTCGTCGTTAGTCTGCAGGTAAGCCGAAAAGTGGGCATTTGTATGTTATAAATGGGACTTCGATGTCATAGTGGGTGGTAGCGTTCTTCTGTATCAATTGGTTTCACAATCCTCGGACGAATTCATCGTCTTCCCAACTCAATAAATTAAAAAGTCTAACTTAAATACATAGTGCATTTTACCATTAATTTAAACTTATACATGAGACACGACTAAAATAATATACCGATTACAGTTAAGAATCTCATAAGAGATGTATTATATTTCACAACTCCAATGTATTCCTGCAATGTACTCACACGTACCCACAACTCTGGTATTCGCTAAGATGGGTTTTTATGAAATTTCATAAAATCCAAATACGATATGAAAATCCAAATAAAAAAGTTAATTTCGACATTTGGTATCTAAACTTTAATAAATAAAAAGATAATTGGACTTTATCAAACACCTGGGATCCTCTAATCGTAAAAATGAAACCCTAAGTTATAAAAACTGACATATCTCAAGATGCGAAGAAGTTCAAATATTAATAGATATTTTTTTCACAAAATTTGACGGTACTTAGCGTAAATGCTGAAGTTAATATATATTTTTCAATTTAATTTCATTTTAAACTAATAACTACCTAACTAATTTTATTTCATTACCCGAAGCTCTTCTGTGTCATTAGTAGGTATAATTACTCTGTAGTGATAGCTTCACACTGATATTAGTAAACTATTTCAAATTTTAATCTTATACCTTTAAACGAGCAATTCTTGTATATTAAATAAATATGTATATAATCTGAATCTCGGAAACGGCTCCAACGATTTTCATAAAATTTAGTATACAGGTGATTTCTGGGGCGAGAAATCGATCTAGCTACGATTTATTTTCAGAAAATGTTGTTTTATTCGTGTTTTCAATAATCAACTCTTCCCGACATCTATTGGCGAATAATAATACTATTTTTCTTAATTGAGGGCAACTAACCGCTTTAAAGACACACCAAGATGGCGTTATCAAAAAAAACCCATCATCTAGTAATTATTATATGTAGTAGTTCAATTTTATTTATTCGAAATATCTTAATGCTTATTCCGTTAAAAACTTTATAGTTACTTTTTCAATTTAGCGATTTATCAAAAGATTAATCAGATAGAAACAAAGTTAATAGATGGTTCTATTTAATGTTCTGTTTTATTTCTATGTCGTAAAGTTTACGATCCCTTGTACTCTGTGTTGTTTTTCGCGGCTATTTAAATTGTTGTTGTTTTTATTTTTTCACGAGGCAGTACAGAACGTTCACCGATGTCAGCAACAAATTGGAAATTATTTCACCTATAAAAGCCGTCTAGTCTTTGTTGGCAACTACATCGGACACTGTCTAACGTAGACAGCTCATATCGCTTGGCTTAATGGTCAATTTAGAGCTTATATTTTTGATCGCATTGAATTGGTAGGCGAGTAAGCCACCCAACCTCATGTTGGGTGGCTTACTGAGATGTGGCGAAACCCACTGCTTCAAGATCGAAATGGATAGTACAATGGCCCTGACACGCGTGAACTTACAAAACTCCCAATTACGAGTAAAAATCTGATGTCGAATGCACTAGAACATTCGAAATCTATACTAATTCGAATTTAAATAATAAAAATTAACACGAAATGCATGGCACGAAATGAAAACATCTTGCATGGTAGTGTTCCTTGAGTCTTTTAAGACAACTCGAAATAGAAATTTTTACAGTAGGTACTGTCAAATGTTAAAAAAGCTAGTAGCAGGTATTATATTGTTTAAATATTTCTAATTTACTTAACATTTTATTACTTCCCTCGTTTTAATTTTAAATTGCTCTCATCTATCATGTTTAATTACGACTCGAGGATGCCGTAAGTCGGTACGGCCCATTAACCTCTATTTATATCATTCTGAAATTACAATTTCAGTTTAAATTTTCATTATTATCTATATATTAATACGTGAAGCAAAAACTTTGTATCCCTTTTTTACGAAAATTGCGCGGACAGAGGAGTATGAAATTTTCCACACTTATAGAGAGTATAGAGAAAAAGTGCACAATGCTATTTTTTTTTTAAATAACGCATAAAAGATACATTAAATCAATAAAGAAAACATTACACACACTACATACCATGTATTTGACGCACACACGCATGTATTGTCAAACTTTTGTTCTTGACGTCTGTGGTCAAATTGAGAATAGATTAAATATTGTTTGTAGCCTTGGCGAAATTTGTGATTATAGAAGTATAAAATACGATCATTATAGTGTACAAATCTATTGTACAATTCCAATTAATTATAGTCGAATTTCGACTACTGCGGGACCCCTAGTTACTATTATTGCAATGTCACATATATGAAATTTGGAACATGTTACGTTGTCAGCAATATTGAGACATCAAAATTGTAGCGATCTATAAATAAACTATAGCTTACAGTGTGTATGAAAACAATTCTCTAAAACAAAGACTGTTGGGAAAGGAAATATTTTAGTATTGTGTTCTTTTTTTTTTCATTGTATCCAATGAACACAAAAAGTAAACTAGTCCATTGTGACGCGCGACTCTTGGGTGAACTAATAAAAGAAAGCTATAAAGAATAACGATCAAATCATAAAAATATTTAAAAAAAAATAGTGGTCATTCTTAATGTTAAGAGAATATTTGTTTTTTATTGCTTACATGGGTAGACGCGCTTACAGCCCACCTGATGTTAAGTGGTTACTGGAGCCCATAGACATCGACAATGTAAATGCCGCCATCTACCTTGAGATATAAGTTCTAAGGTCTCAGTATAGTTACAACGGCTGCCCCACCCTTCAAACCGAAACGCATTATTGTTTCGGACTCACAAGAGGTCCTACCACCAGTAGAATAGGCTAAATTTCAATAGTTCTTGAACGAACCTAACTGGTAGCGTTCGCAAATTATTCACAAATACAAAACAAGAGCAAAACCTTAATAAATTAAAACGAAAATGTTCTTGTTTATTCTTATACCATGCAGTTTATTCAATTATTTGAAATGCTATCTGAAAAACCGGATCATTCAATTTGTATTGAAATGAACATTAACCGAATTGGAACAATGTCACTGAATCAACAAAATGTGGGTTGCCGCTCGCCGATAAGCTGTACAATGTATGTTTAATGATCACAAATCAACATTATTCTTCGTTAATTTGGCGAATTTTTCAACAAGAATTTTGTTTATTCCTACAATTTAAATACTGATATTAAATAGTCGTGCTTGTGTTCATTTATTAGATAGAAATTATTTATTACATTTTATTTGCGATTTATCTCGAAATTTTCTTACAAATTAGAACTAATCTAATACTCGTAGTAGATATGACTGTGATATGACTGATATGACTGTGATGATAATTCAATAAAAGAAAATTTTCACAGGGATATCTGTCAAATGCATAGTTTAGCGTTCGACAGATATCCCTGTGAAAATTTTATATCTATCTTTATATTTTTTTCTAGTTCTCGAAATCGAAACGCATGATTATTTTATAGAAATAGAGAAACGGGCAATAATAAAATCGCAATAAAATTAGACTCTTATATTTAAAGTAAAGAGACCTAAATTGCAATACATTTCTTCTACCCCTTTAGTTACATTTGGTAACTCAAATCCATTTTGTATTCCAGACGACAGATTTCCAGGATAACCTAATAAATGGTTATCGGGCGCTGATTGCGGACATCCAGGTCCGAACTCAGAAATCGCGGGAGGACATGGACACACTAGTATCACAAATAAAACTTTTAA
Organism: Bombyx mandarina; assembly: GCF_030267445.1. NCBI lineage: Eukaryota > Metazoa > Arthropoda > Insecta > Lepidoptera > Bombycidae > Bombyx > Bombyx mandarina. The sequence goes on along the minus strand of NC_143227.1, from coordinate 9,723,768 downwards.
TGAAGAACGAAGCTGATAAAGCTATTAACTATATGACAGTTTATTTGGAGCAGATATCGTTATATTTTCAGGTAAGATCATTGTTTTACTAAGGTGCGTACAAAAAACAAAATTATGATACAGAAGAAACTCTTGAGGGGATTATTTATTTATTTCACCAATACTAGATCATTTTTATTATTTTTGGGAAGATTTTCGGATAAAGTGAATTGAGTTCTTCGAGCATGTAACTATACTGAACTTTTGGAGTACATAAAAACATAGTTAACCCTCAATGGTTACGAAAAATAATAGAAAAGGTAAAGTGTTCATAACTAATGCTCTGAAATGAAATTTTTATTTTACAGTATTGCTATACTATTTTTTAATGTACCATATTGTACCGCTTTTACGCGCTGTATAGGGCTCCCATTGATGGGGCGACGATCAGTGGCCTGATTGACGAAGCTTACACGAATCTGCTGAATGCAATCAGCAAAGTATCGGTTATTGTAGCGAACCTTGGATGGAACCTATATCCAGCAGTGGATGTCTATAGGCCTATGATGATGAAAGCACATTACAAAAATGAACATTTGTTAATGACGCATATTCACATGTTTGTCAATTTGTTCGTATTCTTAAGTCCGCATGTTGTTGACCCATTTGAGTTGAAAAGGTGTATTATTATTTCTTTATTCTTTCCTATTTATTAATCCTTTTGTGCATAGATGTATCAATACACGAAATGTAGCAAATCATTCTAAAAACTTTAAATCATATTGAAAGATAGCTGAATTAAATTATCACAAATTCAATCTGTATAACCATGCAAAGTTATATTAGACTAGCCGTACTCGCCCGCTTCGCTGGGGATTTAAAATTATCATTATTATTTATTGTCATTATTGTTAGGGGGTTCAAAACTCATATAAATATTAGCCTATCCATTAAGTACATGTATTTTCTACATGGATACCAAGTTTTAAGTCAATCAGATGTGTTAAGGATCTCTAAATCCCCCTCCAAACAAGTTTTTATTCTCGCCCACCACCGAGCTTCACTTCATCTAGCGATCGCGAACGCATATACATCTTTAACGATTACATACATTATCTACTACAATATTCAACCTCATTATTATTTGTTCTTCAGTTTTTATCTTTTAATATACTTGTAAATACGAGCCAAATCGTTTCATTGAAGAGTACAATAAGACATCCAGCAAGGAACAAGATGCATGGTTCAGTAGTTATAACGGAACATCCGTAAAAATCACTGTAGATTTATGAAAGCTTTGAATATTTTAGGTGATAATTCACGATCGAAAGCCTCGGAACGGCACGTACTGCAAGGAGAGTATCGTTAAACTCCTCGGAGAGAACCTGCAATTGGCCGACGAGAACGTGACGTTATGCTTGGCGCTCGGCTACCAGAGAGTACAGAGACTACCAGGTACTAAATTTATTTATTGGCATTTTCTATCAAATAATATATTTTAAGACTTCAGTTTTAGCAAACGAAAATATAATAGACTAGCGACCCGCCCTCGCTTCGCTTCGGAAACATTAAAACACACATGAAACCAAAAAAATAAAATAATTTTTGTTTTAAAAAAGTAGCCTATGTTCATCAGGGACAATGTCGGCTTCTAATGGAAAAATAATTTTTCAAATCGGTCCAGTAGTTTCGGAGCCTATTCGAAACAAACAAACAAACAAATCTTTCCTCTTTATAATATTAGTATAGACTAATCGGCTATGGAGGAGAGGTTTTTCTATACTTTTTTACTAATCTATACTAATATTATAAAGAGAAAAGATCTATTTGTTTGTATTGAATAGGCTCCGAAACTACTGAACCGATTTGAAAAATTCTTTCACTGTTTGGAAGCTATATTATTCCCGAGTGACATAAGCTATAATCTTTTTTGAAAAAATTAGGGATCCTTACTAAAACTCCAATAATGTAAAAAAGAAGGTGTAAAAAAATTACCTAAAATATTCTTTACATCGCGTGCCCTGCGAAAACTATTGATGATAGAATAAAGTAAGTTACTAAGATTTGGTATGTATAACACATTATTATTTACAAAAAGTGTCGCGACAGCATATGTCTTAGCTATTATAGTTATGCCGCAATAAGTGATTTTATTTAAAAAAATAAAACAACGTCGTTGAAATTTTTGTTAAAGACCCGAGCGGAGCCGGAGCGGGCCGCTGGTTTAGTTTGATATATGTAATTACACTATGTGTTTCGTTGATAGCCGTTGATCTTTATGAAGCCAGTGTCTTTATCAACTTTAAGAGATTACGTAGAGGTCAATATAGTGTTGCGATAGCCTTACGCTGGACTGGAACACACTAAAGTTTCGCGCCAGAAATAGGCAGCAGCATGGTGGTGTCAGGGCGGGCTTATAGCACGTCATTCTACTAATAAGTAGACTCTTGGGTAGGGATAGACAGAATGGCAGAAATGGACCTGATAAAATGATACTGAGAATACTTATAAAATAAAATAAAATAGATAGTCATTTCTCCCACCTATATCTCCTGTTAAACAGCAGGACTGACCATTGTCATTGACCTCTTATTTTCTTGACTATCTCTTCCCATTTCTCCTCTACTTCCAGTCTTCAGTAATAATGGAACGTGTTTTCAATGTTTATTGTTTTTTTAATAATTGTAAATACTGGTAAGGCATATTGTGCCCGAAAGTGTGTCGCGTAGCAGTAATGCGCTTCGGTTCGAAGTGTGGTTTAGTCGTTGTACTAAAAAACTAAGACTTAAAACTTATGTTTCAAGGTAGGTGGTGGTATTTACGTTGTTGGTGTCTCGATAGATATTGGTTATCGGAGCATGGACACTTAACACCAGGTGGGCCGTGAGCTCGTCTATCTATCTTAGGAATAAATTAAAATTGTTAAAATAAAAAAATGTTTATTTCTTCGACGAATCACCTTGCTTTTCAGTAAAAAAGGTGGAGCAATTGTTATTACTTACAATTCAGATTTAAAAAATAAATGAGCAATAATTTCTTCTAACTTACTGGTGGTAGGACCTCTTTTGAGTCCGCAAGGGTAGGTACTACCACCCTGTCTATTTCTGCCGTGAAGCAGAATGCGTTTCAGCTTGAAGGGCGGGGCAGCCGTTGTGCTGTTAAAAGTGAGACATTAGAACTCATGTCTCAAGGTGGGTGGCGGCATTTACGTTGTAGATGTCCATGGACTCCGGTAACCACTTAACACCAAGGGGGCCGTGAGCTCGTCCACCCCTAAGTCTAACCAATAAAAAAATTTCAATAAATAGAAATCTTCGTTCTAATGCATAGGAGCGTTTGCTAACAATCTCCTGACTGAGCGGATTCATTCACGTAGTCGCTCATAACAAAAGGTGCGAGTTCATGTTTACGCGAACGAAATAAAAGTACATAAACTATTTACGATACGGCCTCATTTATAAGGAAGTTGTGAAACTACGTGTCACACATTTGATTTTGCTACAGGTTTCCTTGTTTGCACATTACATTTCCGCTGTCACTATATACAGGAAGTTCCAATATTGATACGGTAGCGTTTTGTATTGTAATATGGTGTGTTGACGATGTTTTTTTTTGCCTTTTTTGCATTTGGTGACTTTAGTCTTATACTGTGATAGTGTGACTTATATTAGTGTGATACCGAAATCCATAGACATTGCGAATCTCACTTCCACTATGAGACCTGAAATCTGAGTATATGTGAAGCAACAATTTCCATACTTCACGTAATGCTTAGTTACTATTACTTTATACTTAAATAAACCAATTAATATTTAGGCTTTTTAAACGAAAAGAAATCTAACATCCTAAATACTTAGGAGATTATATTTACTAAGGCTTTAAATATTATACATAAAGTTTTAATTTCTTAGAATAACTAAATAGTAATTTATTTAAAATCATGCACGACAGTGTAATAATATCTGTCGGATAATAACAGTAATAATATTTGAGAACAGATCACGCATAGGCATCCTTCAGTCCATTCATAGATAAGAATCTCCCAGACAAAGAGAAAACAAACCTGTTCATCACACAATATTTGCCCTATGTGAGAATCGAACCCACGACCCTGGGCGCAACAGTCAGATCCGCTAACTACTACACCACCGAGTCAGACAGACCGAGTCAATAGTATTAGTATAATCTTAATTCCCTACCTCGTTTTCTGCCGTTCATGGTAGGTTGTTGTTGAGCCCGCATGGATTGATTGCACAGGTCGCGATAACCATTACAATACAATCAACTTCGATCTAATGTCTCAATGTCAGTAGCAGTAGTTCATCACGTTGTGTTGCTAATGAACTCCAGAAACCACTACAGGGCTCATACAGTGTGTAACTAGCCTTTTATGATAACTAATTAAAAAAAAACATATACTTAAAACTATAGACGCAGTTTCATAGTGAACAGTCGGTTCGTTCGTTTTTTTCTTACCTATTCTAGTAGCCTCGAGAGGTTATTCTAGATTCAACGTACTAGTAGCTGAGTTCACGGGGCTCAAACCGGGAGTGTTGCTAACACTGGCCCTAGCAAGAGCAGTGCTTCCCAGAATCTACCACCGAATAGGAAACGGGACTCACTGAGAAGATCCGGCGGAAAACTCAGTAGGCTGTGTCTAAGGGTTAATTTACTCGTCGAGCCCTTCGTCGCAAGCGACGGGTTCGGCGAGGATAGTGACTGGTGGACCGGTACTTGAGGTATCTAAAAGCACCGTTAATGGATCGGAAGGATCCGCAATGATGTGTTTAGGACGTCGGCTGTTTACCATTCGATCCACAGGATCGGTTATGGTGGTTCGTTCGTTTGTCGTCTAGGGTATTAAGTTTTGACTCTTCCTTTTTTTCCCTTTTTTCTGTAGTCTTGTCTAGAAAAGCCTCACAATCTCAGGTCTCCGTTTTAGTCTATATCTAGTCATTGTAGGTCGTATGTCCTGTCAAAGAGGTCGCATACCACGACACATAGCTTTGGTTTGGGTATGCATAGGTATATGATTAACTTATTATGCTTAACAGAAAAGCTACAAGTACATTTTGAGACGTTAGAGAATCTAAAGAAGTATTCGGCTTCGAAACTATTCGAGTGCCAGAAACAACAGCAAGTCGGTGGGAACTGCTCTCACGAGAGCCAAGATCTGGAGAGGACTGTGGTAAGTAAAACTATGATAATTGACTTATTATTGAGTTATTTAAACTTATTGAAACCAAAGCACTTTTATAGTTCAAAATGCAAAGGTAGTATCTGTGGTGAAATAATGACGTCAGTATTCACTATAGGGCGCTCTCTTTACAGATTTCAATTAAAAACACTGCGATCAATTTGCAAATGATTAAAAAAAACTTAAAATACAAGAGCGCATTAAATGTAAGAAAACCAATTATAAAATTAAAAAGTCACTTTCTATCGTTAATATTTACAACCTGTCGTCCATGACCATGTAAAATGTAAAGTATTTAGAAGTATCGGAAAATGTAAAATTTATGTGTGTAGTGATTGATGCCTCTAAAAGGCTTGAAATTGTATCAACGAACAGCGAAAACTTTAGAAAATGTTGTTCATAGTTTTGGAAATAAGTAATATTAACCAGATTATTCGGTCTGGAGGATCTAGTCTACATAATTAAACTTTTTTCATTAAGCACGATTTACCTCATAATAGATTTAGGAAAAAGTATAAAACTTTCCCTTTGACTATTAAACCAACTAACGACGAGACCTTTTGAGAAACTAAAAGTATTATGTTTGTGTGATTGACCATCATCTTCTTTTAATAAAATTTACGTCCTGTAGAGTTGAAGCGTAATAAATATAGTTTATTAGATTTTCCCGACGTTTTTTTCGCGTTAATGTAGACAAAAGAATTATATCTCTCGTAAACAGTACTTTTTTTCTGGATGACACATGTCTATGTCCTTTTCTGTGTCCTTGACAGGGTGTATAAAAATTTTCATAATGATAGATTCAGTAGTTATGATATGAAGGCATATCAAACAATCATTCCTAATCTAATCATTTCCCACTGTAACTTGTGCTAAACATGAAATACACCTATTTGGAGTAGAAGTCGAGGCGTTGATGTATGCCAAACAACTTCCTTGAAGTATCACTAAATACGAATAACTAGTTAATCATTATTACATAATCTCTGCTAATGAAACAATTTTACGTTTAGCTCCACAGAGATTTCACATGTTATGCTGGTCCAATCGTGGCTTAGAAACCATGGTAGAACTGCACGTAATCAAATTTCAACTCATTTGATAAATTTAACCATGTCATTTCAAAAAATAAAAACTACAAATTTCCAGAGAGCATTATCATTTCAATCTATACTAAAATTATAAAGAGGAAAGATTTGTTTGTTTATTTGTGCTAAATATGCTCCGAAACTACTGAACCGATTTGAAAAATTCTTTGACTGCTTGGAACCTAACACTATTCCCAAGTGACATTGGCTATAATCTTTTTTCGAAAAAAATTAGGGATCCTTACTAAATCTCCAATAATGTAGCCCGAGGTGCAAAAAAAAATTACCTAAAATATTCATAAATCGCGTGCCCTGCGAAAACTATTGATGATAGAATAAAATAATATACTACGACCTTGTGGAACACATTTTTACAAAAAGTGTCGCGACAGTATATGTCTAACTATTGTAGTAATGCCGCAAAAAGGGTTCTTTTATTTAAAAAAATAAAACAACGTCAAATATCGTTGAATTTTTTGTTAAAGACCCGAGCGAAGCCGAAGCGGGCCGCTAGTTAATAATAAAAACAAATTTTATGTTTTTTTTTACAGTTCCTGTATGAAACGTCACCGTTTCCGGTGGTGATGTCTGAAATAGCTATACACGGCTTCAAAGAAGTCTCAGATCTAAGTGTTTGCCTCAAAGACATCATATCACGAATGATGACGCATTCCGTCAAAGTCATCGGAGACTTCAACCGATGCATACATAACATTGAGATGCCGAAACTGAAATATTTGCTTAAGTTCATGAAAAAGTACGCCTGAAAATGACTGACCGTCTGCGGGATGAATTAAGAAATTGTAATGTTTTGTAAATAACTTTTTTTTAATAGTTACTAATAGTGTTTTAAGTTGAAGCTTTCCACTATATAAAACCGGATAGATGTAAGTAAACATAAAAAATATATATTATTTAAGTGATAAATTATAACATGCTGCGCATATTGGTAGTAACAAAGAAAATCTTTAAAAATTGTATTATATAAAACGCCTTCCTTTTGATACTGCACTCGACTAGTTATAACTATGTCTTAATAAAAGCTAACCCAATAAACGTCAATTTGTAAATTTTCCTTTGTTTTTCCCTTAGAACTTAATGCATTACGAACATAAAAATGGCCAAGTCGCTCTTAGCATTCTCGAGTGCTCGACAAATATCAGTTAATTTTAACTATACAGGTATGTAGATACACATAAACATTATTATTATAAATTTGAACGTTTGTTACATGATTGTGTGTGTTTGTGTGTGTGTATATATGTGTGTTTTAAAAAAGATTTTATCGACGAAAAGCTAATTTTTGTTACGATAAAATACACGATTTGCTATGACAGGAGGCACCTAGTCTTATTAATACAAAATAAATTAATAACTTCAATACACCTAATGTGTCACATTCTGGACAATATGTTATCTGGGATAATCCAGAGAGACGTTCGTTTGATGGGGAATATTTCGGCTGGGGGTATTTTCTGTAAGCTTTTCCTCATATATCTATATACATTTTGATTGGATGATTGAATTCTGAAGGTGTATGTCGTACACAGAAATTCAATTAATTGTTTCAAAAAAAAAGTTTCTCATGAAGTATTTAATTTTGTCTATATCATTTCATTCTAATTTTGTGAACAATTCTATTCTTGAGATTATTTGTAAAATTCTCTTGTAGTTTACTCTACATCTTCGAACGCTGCTCGCATTAATGATCTGACAGATTTCAAAGATAAAACTTTATAGATATTTTTGTCTACTTTACGATTGTCCGGAATGCTGACTCTTGCTTTACTAGATCATACACAAAAGACTAGTAGATACTACTATAGAGACTAGATACTACAAATACTAGGATATTCACAAAATACGAATTCATTTATACCGCAAATTACAAAGATAATAAAATAGATAATTACCGTTAAATACGGATATGAGCCATGAATTTTTCTCCTTTATCCATAACAGTAGTAGCCAGTGGGAGATAACCGCTTCTTATATTGCCACGTAATACTCTCCCTAACCGCTATTTTCGGGTATGTCGTGGACCCTCATGCTGGATACACCAACCACCCTACTTATTTGAGCCGTAAAGCAGCCATGCGTAATTTTTTAAGGGTAGAATAACCGCTAGTCCGAGGTACATTTAGAAATTCACGTTATAGGCTCCAATAACCATTTAAGATTAGTTATACCAGCGGTCGGGGAACCGGGGTAAATTACCCCAAATGGGGTAAAATGAAATTTTGGGGGGGGTAAAAATGAAACTTTTGTGAGTAAAAAGTATATTATATTGAACTGAAACTTCTTTAGAATCGTTGCGATTTCAAATTTATCATGGGGGCTATAATATGAGAGATGCTAAAACAAAGCGATTTCGTTTGTTTTTGTTTTGTTCTTTGCCATGGGGTAATATCAACTTACACAAAAATATTTTGGGGTAATAATTAAAAAAGTTCCCCGACCGCTGAATTATACAGTAAGCTTGTTTGCGAATCTAGTGAAACCAAAAAAATATGTCGACGTTTCTGTTCCAAAGTTTTAGATTGATTTCAAAGAAACTTTGATCTTACTATGACATTACTATATAGATTAAATGGTTGTAAGAATAATTCTAAACTTAAATCAAACAAGCTATTTCTTCAATCAAAAATTAAGTGGAATCTCAAACTTGGGGTGAGAACAAAACATAAATTAGTATAATATTAATAGACACCAGAACATAAGGACTGCCGTCGTCCGTAAGACAAAGTCTCGTGAAACTAGAATATATGACTGCTTCACGGCTGAAATAGGCGGGCTATTGGCCTACAAAGCAGACTTACAATACACCCTAAAACCAGTAAACAGCCACATATTTGAAAAAAATTAAGCTTCTTTAAAGTTTATCGCCTATAGAGACAAGTTAACCGACGTTAAGTTAAATGACGACGCTTGTAGCTGGAAGTAAGTATTGTACTTTTTGACGAAGCATGTTGCTGATAACTCTGTTTCTATAATCTGACGAAGCGTGTTGCGGATAATAATATGTTTAAAAAAAGTGTTATTTCATTATTGCGATTAAAAATGTTGTTAAATGGAGTAGTTAACCTTTATCATTACCGTATTTGATCATATTGGATTTTTGAAAAAAATAACGCTAAAGAATTTAGGTTACTGTTTCTATTTAAATCGCGTTATTTTAATCATGTGTTTTAGTTATTTATTTAAGACATGTGCGTATACAATCATCTTAATGCTCCAAAACCACCACGGCAGTACCTAAGCAATTTGCAAAGAACATTAATTGTTGACATGATAACGATCCAATTCAGATAATTGATACTAATATTTTTATTTTTTAAATCACTCACCAATGATATGAGTACATCTGCGGATGAGGGCTGATATTTCAAGAGCCTGCTGAATCTGAGAGTCCTTTGAGCCATCGTTAGAGGTCCAACAGGCCGCGACACATGGATAAGCGGAGAGGATGGCGGACGAGACGGCGGGGTCGTCATGGCTGGAATGTTCCTACGGACCGTCTCTAAAGGCACAGTTCTAGCCACCAAAGTGTCACTACCGACAGAATTTGCACTACCACTGAACATGTTCATCAAATCGCCAATAGAACCGCCTCCGCTTGAACCAGTACTACACCTCAACTTGTCCAAGTCCGTCAAACTGGACCCTCGTCGGACTCGCAACCGCGAACCGGTCACATTGGTCCGGCTCTGATACGGTTGGTCCCGCCTCACGTCGGCTTCGCTGGCCGCTTGACCCTTTCTACTTCGAAACATTGTTAATCCGACATTCCACATCAAAGCTTAAGAGACAACTGCACGCCACTTACACCTGTTGAATTTGCATACAAACGGAGCGATAATGCGGTTCGATATCAATAGTGCCAGGGCCGCCCGCAGGATGCCGTGGTGTCCTCGCACGTTTCCGTCGCCATCGCTTGCGCAATATTTCAACTCCCTGATCACATTCAATTTTTTTTTTCTATCCTAAGGGGTGCGCACTCAACAGAGGCCGTTTACAGACTGAGTAGGGTGAACGGAGCTCGTAGAGTGCGTGTGGTCGGAGTAGCGGAGTAGAACTAATGATGTGATCGAGTTCAACGCATCAGGCCTCCACAGGCGGCGAGCACTTTAACTTAGACGAATAAAAATCTGTACTTAATACAATGAATATTGTGAGAAACAAAACAAAAAAAAGTTCTATTCTGAATTCGATCCGTCGACCTACTTGTTTAAACATTACTTAAGCACTTGATTACGAATTTTTTTTTTCTCTCTCTACGGACTCTAGATGATATTTAACTTTGAACAAAGTTTATTGAGTTTTGTGAAAGTAACTCAATAGAAAATCCAAGAGTGAAAATAAAATTTAATTAATTGCAAAAGAACTTGTGACGTAATTAGCTGTCACGAGAGTGTTTTGCACAGCTTCTTTTTTTCTGCCCTAGATGAGCTGATTTGTATTAAGTGATTACGCCGATATTTTGTAGCAACTACATTCTACCACCAGTGATCAGTTAGTGTTGAAGTAGGGCTTGATTTTATTACACGGTGTTATTTCCTCGTCGTGAAAGGCGTTTATGATCACCTATGACTCATCACCTTTTTTATGACTTTCGTACTACTCGCAAAGCAAACAAGTGCACTTATCTCATATATAATTTAATTGAGACCTCAACCACATATCTCAAGGTGGGTGCGGTATTGTGATATTTATGTAGTCACTTCATATCAGAACGCTCTTATGCTTATCCGCCCACGTAGCAATAAAAGAATATTTGAGATACACTGTTAATTTTTCACAACAATTTTCATCTGCTATTTTCTATTCTAACACTATAATCATTGCTTGACACAGAAACTATCCTAAAAAGCAACAAAATTCGAACTTCATTTTCCCATTTAATCCACACTAATATAGTAAATGCGAAAATGAATTAGTTAGTTTTTGACTTACGCTTTCGCGTCGTAACTACTCAACCGATCATCACACGTCGACAGTGTTACAAAAAAGGTACTATGTAGTAATTTTCTGGCTCCAAAATCAATATATGCTATTTATTCCGGAGGATTTTTCTAAATGAACACCAACAAAGCTAGTTATAATATCAATACACAAGACATCATTAATGTACATTTTTGGATGATTAGCGTCCTCACAAAGCAAGTGTCAATCTAAAAGTCAATACTGAAGTGAAAGATTGCTTTGATGTTACGCAACACGTCATCCTGAAGAAACTAAGCGACAGATAAATCTGGATTAATCTCATTTCCCTGTACGCGAACATTTCGTGTTACGTACGAGTAAATCTTTCTTATTTCGGGCATTATTAGAAAATTTTGTCGGTAGAAAATTTAATATTTAATAATATAAGTTCAGTGACAAAGTCAAAGCTAGAACGAGCCAGTGGTAAATAATATAAGAGTTTTTTTTATTGCTTATATGGGTAGACGAACTCACAACTCACCTGGTTTTAAGTGGTTACTGGACCTCATAGACATCTACAACGTAAATGAGCCACCCACCTTGAGACATAAGTTCTAAGGTCTCAGTATATTTACAATGGCTGCCCCACCCTTCAAACAGAAACGCATTACTGCTTCACGACAGAAATAGGTAGGGTGTGGTAGGTACCACGACGACTTCAAAGTGCACAATGAATCAATTAAATAAGTGTTGCAGATTGAACGCTAGGATCGAAGACGGACAGGGGGATAGGATTGACCGTGCCGCTTATCAAAATGGTCAATAAATTAATAATAAAGAGCTTAAAAACAAAAATGACTATCGTCTTTACTGGTGGTAGGACGTCTTGTGAGTCCGCGAGGGTAGGTTCTACCGCCCTGCCTATTTCTGCCGTGAAGCAGTAATGCGTTTCGGCTTGGGTAGGGCAGCCGTTGTGCTGTAAAAACCTTAGAGCTTATAATAATGTCTCAAGGTAGGTAGCGGCATTTACGTTGTAGATGTCTACGGGCTCCGGTAACCACTTCACATCAGGTGGACCATGAACTCGTCCACTCAACTAAGCAATAAAAAGAAAAAAATAATTAAACGCGTATGCCAAACTAAAAATCAAGGTAACATTTTTTTTATCCTATTGACATAGTCACAGCATATTAAGTCAAATTATTAAAATCATTGAACTGTCATCGGTTCTCGATATGTGCACAATTTTTCAGGTAAATCAAACATCTTAGTCATTTAAAAATTCATTACATCGGAAGATACATAGATAGAACAAGTGAAGCTAATAAAAATATTTTAAGGCATATTTTAGGCAGACGATCATACGGCCCACCTGATGGTGAGTGGTTACCGTCGCCCATGGACTTCAGCAATGCCAAGGGCAGAGCCAAGCCGCTGCCTACCGCTTAATACTCTCCACAAGCCTCGTTTGAAGAAGGACATGTCTCTCTCTAATAGGCGGCTTATTAGAGATAGACATCTGTCTCTCTCCCTCTCTCTCTGTCGTCAAAGCTGCTTTTCTTAAAGACATAAAGCTAAACGAAGTGGCATTATACGACTGTAACCATTTAACCGGGAACTAATCGATTAACGAAAATAAAGGCATGTTGCGACAAATTTAGTGAAATCCACCAAATCATAAAAGCTGTGATGGCACGTGGTCTGCCTATATTGGGCATTAAGAAATATAATGCACAATGTTCGAAACACGTCGTTGAGTTGTAACCGGTTTCATTTATCAAAAGAGAATTTTGCTGTCCTACTTCGCTTTGAAATAATTTCTTATTCTAAAGACACTTCAAGAATTCAAATGTGTACAAGAGATAACACTAATGAGTTGTTAAAATTTTCAGTTACTTTAATTGCCGCGATAACCATATGGGTATAGTCACTTATTATAAACTAGTCATAAATGTAATTTATATATTAATACGTGAAGCAAAAACTTTGTATCACTTTTTACGAAAATTGCGCGGACTGAAATTTTCCACACTTATAGAGAATATAGAGAAGAAGTGCACAATGCTAATATTTTTTTTAAATAATGAATAAAAGATACATTAAATCAATAAAAAAAATATTACACACACTACATACCATGTATTTGACGCACACACGCATGCATACTATTTATTGTCAAACTTTTGTTCTTGGCGTCTGTTGTCAAATTGAGAATAGATTAAACATTGTTTGTCTTTGTTAATATTTTTTATAGTGTAGTCTTGGCGAAATTTGTGATTATAGAAGTATAAAATACAATCATAATAGTGTACAAACTTACAATTCCAATTAATTATAGTCGAATTTCGACTACTGCGGGACCTCTAGTTATAGTAAAATCATACAGGATACATCCATACAGTACTGTAATCGATATTCATATGATGGTAAATTCTATTCTGTCTAAAGTAGAGGCTTCTAAACTTTTGCAATCAAAGTGCATAGTTAATAAGCGCAGTTTCGAACAACTTTTCACTATCAGAACCAAATCGAGTTAGCGTTCACATGACATGTTAAATTTCTATGAACAGTATAATTTTACACAATTTATCGTCTATTAGGAGTTGGAAAGTGTAAATGAAAGAAAAAAAATTAACTCCGCCGAAAATTTTTTTTATTGCCCTTGTAGGCAGACGAGCATACGGCCCACCTGATGGTGAGTGCTTACCGTCGCCCTTGGACTTCAGCAATACCAGGGGCAGAGCCAAGCCGCTGCCTACCATTAAGTACTCTCCACAAGCCTTATTTGAAGAAGGATATGTCATAGCGCTCGGGAAGGACCGTGGAGAGGAGCTCATTCCAAAGTCGGATGGTACGTGGCAAAAAAGATCTCAAGGAACGCACTGTGGATGAACGAAGTGGTTCCAGGTAGTATGGATGAACTCTACTCCGAATTGTAATTTTGTTAACTAATCTTCAATAAATATACCAAAAAACTAACTTTTTTTATTTTCTTTGAACTAAATGCGTAAATAGGCGTGTCCAAGGTCATCACAGTAGGTGTTGAGTATGGTACGTTGTTACAGAGGTCTCGCATTAACGCAGCGCCGCGCCAAGTGCCCCACAGGGCTAGACTCGGGACACTGTTTTTACTTTAAGAACGATGCTATGTACTCGTAAAATATTTTATGGATAGTTCATTATGAAATTTACTTTCATCTAATGACTCACTTTATTCAAATTTAATTTTAAACGAATTTCGCACTCTTCGATTAATTTGATCAATAAAGGACAATGCCCATTTTCTATGGGCGTTTGGGCCCCTAAAAAAAGTTGTCCTGTCATGATGGCTTTAACTTAATTTGATAGACAAAGAAATATCGTTTCATATTCAGAAAACGATTTTTATATTCTCACCCAGATTTAAGAGAAATCTGTTTTTTTCTGCAGTGAAAATTAAGTTGTTAATTGTTTTCTTCGAAATCAATAATCGCTCTCATAATTATTTACAGTATTAAATAAGTTAATTGTGGTTAATGTTGCTAGAAATAAGCCCTTACGTACATTTTATTATTATTATATCCTCATAATAATAATAAAATGAAATGAAAATCCGGAAGCCGGCAACGATATTGTTGTTGTTTTTAAATTCACCAATAAGCTGGCAAAGAGCGTAGCCTATACAGCCTAGTCTGTCGAAGTTATATATTTTTTATGTCAATAAAAAGCCGGTGTATCTCTTTTTATTGCTTTTTGGGAGTTTTGACGTCAACTCGACGAATACCACATTGACTAAGCACAGACCTTTTATACACAATATTACAAATACAATAAATACAAATTACACAATAAACTATTAAAAAAACATTAAAATAAAAATTCAAGTGACGCTTCATTCGGGTTGCTGCCAAAACTCTCTAATCATATATAATAAGAATAGAGTAATGGTAGGCCATTGATATTTTTACTAATGGAATCATTAATATCTAAAAACATTAAATAATTCATGGTTTTAAGTAATAATTATTATTACAATATATAAATATTGAATTGAACAAAAATAAACTAAGAAGCCTGTGAATTATAAGCATTAGCTATTTTTTTTTAATTTGTTGTTCAAGTCACAAACAACTCTTTCGTTTGACAGCATATAGGTTTGCTATAAGGCTGTATGGGCTAAGCCCTTTGCCTATTGGCGAATTTAAAAACTATGGCATGGATAGTTTTGGGATGTTATCAAATAAGTAATTTATTTTTTTGGAAAACAATGCCAGGTTGAAAGAAATGTTGATACATAAACTAAACAACGTGAAAAAATAAGGCATAGTTTTTCAAGTACAAATAGTTTTGACATAAAGTTGGCCCACTTTTGGGCATTGTCCTTTACTTTCAAAAACATATATTATGTTATTAATAAATAGATATGAAACTCCATGTAATATACTACGTCATTACGAATGGCGATAACATTGAAACAAACAATGATGTTTGGGATTGGTGAATCATCTTTCAAAGTTTTGTTAAATCGGAAATAACAGCAACATGGAATTGGTTGACTTAGAATGAGAAAATGGACTAAGTTTAACAACAAGTCTTGTCAATGATATTATTTTGTTATCAAATACACCAAATTGATACATCCGATAAACCGTACAATTTTCGCTGCTAAGCTATTTTCATTATAACTAATTCAAAAAAGTCTAGTCAATCCTATTATTTTGTTTTCAAATACACCAAACTGATACACCCGATAAAACCGTACAATTTTCGCTGCTAAGCTATTTTCATTATAACTAATTCAAAAAAGTCTAGTTTTTTTTTTTTTTTTTTTATTGCCCTTGTAGGCCGACGAGCATACGGCCCACCTGATGGTGAGTGGTTACCGTCGCCCATGGACTTCAGCAATGCCAGGGGCAGAGCCAAGCCGCTGCCTATCGCTTAATACTCTCCACAAGCCTCTTTTAAAGAAGGACATGTCATAGCGCTCGGGAAACACCGTGGAGGGGAGCTCATTCCATAGCCGGATGGTACGTGGCAGAAAAGACCTCTGGAAACGCACTGTCGATGACCGCAGTGGCTCCAGGTAGTATGGATGAACTCTACTCCGGTGGCGGGCGGTGCGATGGTAAAAACGAGATGCCGGTATCATCTCGAACAATTCCTCAGAGCACTCCCCATGGAACATTCGGTACAAAATACAGAGGGAACCGAAGTCCCTCCGCAGACCCAAAGGTTCCAAAGGATCCGCGAGAATGGGATTATCGACGACTCGAACGGCCCTCCTCTGTATGGAGTCAAATGGAAGAAGCTGGTATTTGGGAGCCCCGGCCCAGAGATGGGAACAGTACTCCACGTGAGGCCGGACTTGTGCTTTATAAAGCAAAAGTCTTTGTCCAGGCGTGAAATACCGCTTCGCTCTGTTGAGGACTCCCAGCATTTTGGACGCCAACTTGGCTTTGCCTTCCAAATGACTCCGAAATTGGACATCACTCGAAATGTCGACCCCAAGTATCCCGATGCTCGCGGAAGGTTGCAGGGATACTCCTTGGAATTGCGGCGCCATGACAAAGGGGTCCTTCTTCGCAGTGAACGCGCAAACTTGTGTCTTCAACGGGTTGAATTGAACTAAGTTCGATTCACCCCACTCGGAGACTCGCCCCAGAGAGTTCTCCACTTCAGACACAAGTTTTGATCGTCTCTCTTGCACCACGCTCCGAGAAAGACTCTGATGGCCGAAATAGTCAATCCTATTATTTTGTTTTCAAATACACCAACCTGATACACCCGATAAAACCGTACAATTTTCGCTGCTAAGCTATTTTCATTATAACTAATTCAAAAAAGTCTAGTCAATCCTATTATTTTGTTTTCAAATACACCAAATTAATACATCCGATAAAACCGTACAATTTTCGTTGCTAAGCTATTTTCATTATCACTAATTCATTCTAACGATGTCTTCGGAACTTGTTAAATCGAAGTAATATACTAAAGATATCAAACACCACGGGAGTTTTATATCCAGTAGTGATAGACGGTTTAATGTCCTAATAAAGCCATCGCTTATGTTGTAATAGTCTATCTTGATGGGCATCATACAGAGATTAGGGAGGTCACGTTTTCCGAAAGGTATAGCTAATATCCTAATTTATAAGATACAGCTAATTTGCTAAGGTAAAATTTAACAACAATCTAATAAAAGACCACTTGTTCTGATCAGGTAAATTCATAGGCAAATTACCGATCAAGAGGAAACCGTTCTTAACTACGGAGATAACTTCTGGTGATTGTATAATAGATACGATACAATTAAATACAGTTAAGCGAAATGTTATTAAGTATATGTTTGTATAGTAGATTCAAAAATTACGAAAAACAAATTTTCTGAAATAATAAATTTTATTTGTGCTTGAATTCAAATGTTACTTGTGTAACAGCCGATAAATTACAGTTTCACCTTGGAATAAATACCTCAGTGAAGAGTTCGTTCAGATTATTTTGTTCAGGTCTCTCGATTTGGAATCCGTAAATAAATCTATTAAGTTATCTTTTGGTTTGGTCGCTTGATTTTAAATAATAGTTGGTTCCGTTTTAATTTGGTAAATTTTTAAATTTGTCACAATCCCTTACGTCAAAAATAACAAAAAAATATGAGAGATATCAATACCTTATGATGCATTCAAACTTCGACGAATGCTCATATTTCGTAAGCTAAACTTATATATAAATTGTAGTCCACGATCTTAAAATAATTACCCAATTTTCTTTGTTTTAGGACAACGTAATATTTTATCACTACATACCATAGAAATACAAACATTCTCCAGTTCCAATGAAATTGCGCACTTTAACTTACCTGATCCAACGAATGCTTCAAATAAAATCCACAACAAAAATACATAATATTAAAAAACAGATTTATAAAAATCCAATGAATTCAGAATTAATAGTGGTAATACATTAAATTATAAACAAAACAAAATGAAACAAAAAAATAGTATGATAATAAAATATAAGAGTTATTAAGTAAACAAAATATCATATTACTATTTAAACCGTTACATATTCAGAATGTTGGAAATAACAAAAACAAATGGTATTCTGAATTCATTGTCAAAATACTAAAATGACTCACGTTTAGCTGCATCACGATTTTGTTGTATGCTCGGTGCCACCTCTGTCTCGCTGTGAACTTCGGCTGCTCTGCTTTATCGTCCCGCTGCTCCGGCTCTTGAAATACACCGTCTTCCTCATTATACTGTCCGTCTCGTCTAAATTGATCTTGGTCATCGAACTTCTCATGCTCATCTTGAAACTCATCTTCGTGGTATGCGTCTTCGTCTTGATAATCATCACCTTGATCATCGAACGATTCCTGTCTACCCCTGAACGAACTAGTGTCCTCGGCTACCTCATGGTACGTTGTGCGCTCATCTTGAAATGTTACTTTTGATTTTTCTGTAGGTTGTTCTGCAATAATTGATACGTTTTAGTTGGACAGTAAATCAATTCGTTTTATAAGAAAAAAATAATAGATGTTACGATTGCTCAAACTACCAAATGAGGAATAAGTATAAATAAATATGGTTAATTGAATTGAGAATTTATTAATTTGAAAAATATATAATGAAACTTGACATTTGTTTTAATTACATTCTAATCCAGATTACGTCTAGTACGCAATCGAATTTGGCGGTTTTCGAAAATATTCAAGTTTAAGTTTCTTTTTATCAGATAGATTATTACACCACGTCACAAAATATAATGAAAAATGTGAGTTTAAATAGTTATAAATTAATAGACAGAAATAAGGTCTCATTTTTGTTCAAATATTCGTTCAAAATTATTTTTTACATTTTTGTATAAATACAATGCAATAAATAATTACCATCTTGTTTACCCGGCACGGATAGTTTATCCTCGTGTTGAAATGAACTTTGCGATGTTCTACGGTCAATAACAGAAGGCGTTTGGCTATGGTAACTGTCCACAGAAGGTTTACGCATTTGCGAGATCGCTCTTGTTGGAGATGCGACCTTGTGCAAAGGACTCCTAGGACTGCTTGGAATTTCCGACATATGCCTATCATCGACATCTTCTTCATGGATTGTATCATGCATGTATTCATCATCTCGATATCTATCCAAAGAAATCTTATCGCGATCTATCGATTGATCGTATTCAGTCTTATGATACTCGTCTTCGTAGGCACTTTCTTCAAAACTTGAGTGGAGTAAGTCATCTGGTGCGTCCGGTAACGTCCGCGTTCGACGCACTGGTGGTCTCTGTATAGACTCCTGTCTCCTAAGAGAAGGAGTGCGGGGTAAAATTGGAGCCGTTGTCGTCGCCGTTGATGTTGGCGCTGACGGCGTTGTTTCTGGGACGGAGGCTGTCACTGGAAGTTTGGATGAAAATGGTGTTACGGGAGCTACACCTGTAGAAAACTGATTTGTAGGAACAGTTGATGATTGATTCATATGCGGAGATTGTGGTGCTGCCGGGGCAGAAACTGCGGCTGCTGCAGCGCCAAAGAAGCTTCCTAATTTCTTTGCGCCACCCGCCATTAAGGAGCCTAATGTAGCAGCGCCAGTCATTACCGTCGCTTGCAACTGTTGTGCCGACTGTTGCTGTTTTTGTTGAAGGTTTTGCTGTTGTAACTGTAATTGTTGCTGTTGTGCTTGCTGTTGCTGTAAATTACTTTTTTGTTGTTGTTCATAGTGTTGCTGCTGGTTTTTTTGTTCTTGTTGAATCTGTTGTGTTTGATCGTGCTGCGGCGTTTGCTGGTTGTATTGTTGTTCTGAATGCTGTTGTTGTTGTGGCTTCTGGTCTTGTAAGTAATCCTGATCTGGCAAAACCTGCTGTTTACTGTCATCTTCATATTGGTACTGAAAGTCCTGCTGGTCTTGATATATACTTTGTTTATCATGATATTGAGCTTCTTGGCTCGATTGAAATTGTTGATCATCATACTGATAGTTAAATTGTGAATAATTTTGGTCCTGATAAATTTCTTGTTGGCTAGTTATAGGCGGTTGAGTCAAACAAGATATTGTCGATGGCACAGTCTTTGATAACAATAAGTCTTGTTCACTAGTCACTGGATAACTAAACTGCGTCGCATTGTCCGAATCAGTCCACGGGGTTTTTTGAGCTGAAATTTTGAAAAAAGCACTGTTGAAATGAAACGTTACTGTGTCGCAGATACTGTTTATCAAACGGCAAGCCATGACTGAATGTCAACAAACAATAAATTTGAATGTCAAATACAGTTTTATTATTTACTCAATCGTACACAGGAAGCCATTATCGTGTGTCCCACAGCGAATATATTTAGCCCTAGTGATAGTACATATAAGTGTTCTGTTTGAATACATATAGTTCACAAAGAAACTACTGCTAATACTTTTAATGGCCACATGATTTTACATGATAACAATCTATCCAGCTATTTAGAAGATATATGTAGATAATGCCGACTGCTTAAAATAGTCGCCAGGTAGTAAGACTTTTAGTATTTGCACAAATTTTCTGTAATGTAATAATGTCGCCTATACATATATTTTGCAAAACAGTCACGCGATTTGAAGGCGATGGAAGATTATTCCAAAACAATTGATACTTCCGCCTTAAGTACCGAAAAAAGATTGTTACACGAATACTTTAAAAGCCTCTTAATAAGTATCAAGTGCCCTTAACCTGTCTGCCCCTAGACTCTTATACAAGACTAAACATTGAAGAAATTTAAGTTTTCACTTGCAACTGTATTCTCGGATATAATTGCTTTAATAAAATACTGTAGGTATTCATCTCAACGAGGTATGCCTTTCGGATATTATGCAGTAAAAAGTGGACGTAAAACATTGACTTCTAATCGCTTTAAGTATCTAACTCACCAGCTGCAGGCGGAGTAGCATGAGGAGTTTCATTAAAGAATGGTTGCATTTCATCTTCGTCGTAACTGCGAACAAATTTAATTATAAGCATTTTTAATTACAAATCCTCACATGGGATCGCCTATGAAAAGATGGATATTATAAACTGAAGTTATATTAATAAAGAGAGAGAGAGAATACACTTTATTGCACACCAAAACACAATTTACATTCAAAAAAACAATCAAAAAACAGATAAATTTGTACAATAGACGGTCTTATCGCTAAAAGCGATCTCTTCCAGACAACCGTTTAATTTATAAAATAAATATCTATTTTAACACATATACCTATTTATAATTATATTTGAATGACAAATCAACGTTTTATTTTTGCATTAATATTTAGAGATTTAGATTGAACTGGCTATTACAGGTGAAACCGAATTGCATATTTTTTTCTAGCTATTCTATTGATCCCGAGTGGTCATACTAGACTCACTGAATGAGTAGGTGAGCTCACAGGGCTCCAACCTGATAAATTTGCCAATACTGAGCAGTACTTCGTAGAATATACCACCGGATCAGAAACGCGACCCACTGAGACGATTTGGCGTGAAACTCAGTGTGCTGGAAATATAATACTGAAAAGAAACGTTAAGGTGATCCCGCCTTTAAGACAGTAATGCAGGATTGATACCATCTGGATCGATTTTTAAATTTGTATTTTTACTCAAAATTTCAAACTGTTTTTATGAATTTATCATTTTCCTATAAGAACATAATGTTGAAACAGACGACCGTAGATACAAACAGATAAATAATGTCAGAGTAAATTTTCTCGCCAGAGTTATACTACACAAACGTTTACGGATGCTGACATCTGTCAATGTGGGCGTGACACTCAGATTTGCTAGACGTAATCACCTTATAATTAAGTAACTTTTTCTATGTCTGATACATATACATATCTCTGTCTGATACCCAATAAGTACCAAATGAACAAATAGAACGCTAACTACCTTGCTGTACATACCTTGTGTAATTATTATCAGTATACAACTCAGTAGCAGTGTCTTGATATTGCGGCTGGTAATTGTAGCTGTCGTAACCGTAGCTCGCGTCGGGAATAACTTTTTCAGGTTCTAAAAAGGAAACTGTAATGAATTTTTGATAACCATGATATTTTTTATCAATTTTATTGATTCGTTGTGTTTGAATTGGTGCAATGCAATGTTTTTGTCCCTCTATCAGTTTTTGTTTAAAATTATTAAATATAGGACAGTCAGTTGTACTTTTTAGTTCGAATTTAGAATATAAACTAGTCTTATTATATCCATCAATAAAAATCGCTTCAATTAATTTCACTCAAAGAAAACTGCCGTAGCATACCGGCCAGGGCCCTAAAACTGCGATAATTTAATACAAAAAAATTTTTTGTATGGAAACTATCGACATTTTGTAGCGGATGCCCCTAAACCTATATATTGTTAAAGTTAAGGCATTTCATTATTGTGTAACTAAACACAGAAAAAAAAACAACTTTATTTGTCACTAGAGGTCCCGCAGTAGTCGAAATTCGACTATAATTAATTGGAATTTTAAGTTTGTACACTATTATGATTGTATTTTATACTTCTATAATCACAAATTTCGCAATTTTCACTATAAAAAAATATTAATAAAGACAAATTATATTTAATCTGTTCTCAATTTGACCACAGACGTCAAGAACCAAAGTTTGACAATAAATAGTACGCATGTGTGTGTGCGTCAAATACATGGTATGTAGTGTGTGTAATGTTTTCTTTATTAATTTAATGTATCTTTCATGCATTATTTAAAAAAAATATTAGCATTGTGCACTTCTTCTCTATATTCTCTATAAGTGTGGAAAATTTCATACTCCTCCGTCCGCGCAATTTTCGTAAAAAGGGATACAAAGTTTTTGCTTCACGGATATAGTACGTATCACGTATATACGTATATAGTATATAGATAGACAAATTGATTAAATTTTATCAATTAGTGGTTTCTGAAATTTTACAAAATCCTTATTTAAACATAAAATGTATGATAGGTAATTTTTTACTGCCATCTACAGGAGCAATGAGAAACTAATCGAAGCGAAGCCATGTAGTGGCTGATGCCC
Organism: Bombyx mandarina; assembly: GCF_030267445.1. Classification (NCBI taxonomy): domain Eukaryota; kingdom Metazoa; phylum Arthropoda; class Insecta; order Lepidoptera; family Bombycidae; genus Bombyx; species Bombyx mandarina. The sequence continues at coordinate 9,700,579 of NC_143227.1, read as the reverse complement.
GTAAAAATGTTTGTTGAGTGCTTAAGTTACTTTTTTTAAGGGATTTTATGACCTGGTAACTAAGGCCTTTTTTAGGTCATATCTTATTTTAATTTATATTCTTGTTTTTATGAAAAATCATAATATGGAGTGAAATGAAATAAAATGAAATTGATTAATTTGAGACATTAATTAGTTGGGATCAAATTAAATCAAATGAGATGAGATGATATGATATGGGATGAAATATAATCTCAGTAAAATGGTGATCATTTACTGAGATTTTTTCAGTGGACTGTTTGGAGGATCCCGAGAAGTTACGTCCAGCGGCTTTGTTTCATTTTCCGACATTTAACAGATATTAAACACGGATATTTCACAGATATCAAACAATTAATAAACCACCGTTATTACACATTTAAACCTGAAGAAACACTAAATAGACAAAATAAGACAAATCACACAGATTCACTCCTCGCATTCCCGCCAAAAAGACCGCTTGAGCTACTTATCTATAACTAATTTATGTGTATTATCTGTGATACCGGGTTCGTAAGGCACGTGCGCGGTGGGAGTTGTCGTGGCGGGAGTGTAGGAACCGACGGGCGGCTGCGGGAGCCTCGACACGGTGGGGGGCCGCGGCAGTCGCCGACCCCGCCCGCTGCGGACAGACCCCGACTCGCTGCTTGGAGGCATCGGTAGTGCTCGACCACGTTTCGGCGTTGATGATGGTGTCGCTACAACGATATAGTTCAAGTTTTAGTTTTTTTATTGCATATATGGGTGGACTAGCTCACAGATCACCTGGTGTTAAGTGGTCACTAGAGCCCATAGACATCTACAACGTAAATGCGCCACCCACCTTGAGATATAAGTTCTAAGGTCTCAGTATAGTTATAACGGCTGCCCCACTGCTCAAACCGAAAGGCATTACTGCTTCACGGCAGACGCGCGATCTAGCTTATGAGTGTGAAGGGGACAGTTAATGTTTTGCTTTTATTAATGTTTAATATAGCGTGGTCTTGTTTTATTATTGTTTTAACATGAAATTATCATTGTCTAATTATAATTGCATAAGTTGATAAAAAATGCTATGCAATAGCTTTACTGCGGCAGTTCCCAAGTGCCACACGTTTTTTTTTTATTAGACGGTGTTATTCCTTCACCGTGGAAGTCAATCGTGAACATTTGTTAAGTACGTATTTCATTGGAAAAATTGGTACCCGCCTGCGAGATTTCAACACCGATGCATCGCAAGATACAAATGCACCGGACGTCTTATCCTGTAGGCTCAGAATTTAGTAACATATTGGTAGTTTAGCAGATCAGCATTTATGGCGGTATTCTATTGTAAGCAATTTTAGTGTTTTTAAACTCTATAAATAATTATTGGTATTAGAGCATGCGATGAGTCGGTACGGGTAGAGAACTCATCTCTACTGCGAAGCACATGCTCTGATTTAACGGGCGGAAGGCTTATACTACAAAATTGAGACCAAATATTTTTGCATAGATTTTAAAATTTAACGTAGTCAAAAAGTACATACCTGGTAGGCTCGCAGCTGTTCTTCTAGGCCGCGGTCTGTACGGCGCCATCTCGTTGTGATCCGAATAGCGTGACGACAGAACCGTCTGCAATACAAACATAATGTTACGCCGGTAAGAGTAACGCCATCTATGGCCAAATAGTCGAACGAATATCGAAGGATCTACTAGCATCTAGAACGCTCGAGAAGTACAACGCCATCTATTGTCACATAGCGGAAACACGGTACTCGGCTTTTGTGGAATATTCTCGACTATTCTAGAGATTTCGTCTCGACTATAAAAGCGTTGCAGAGATGGCGCGCAGCCAGCTAGTACCTAATCGGAACTACTCAAAGTGAAACAGAGAACGGATCACCTGGAGCGAAGCGGAAGAAGCGAATTGAGAATTTTAAAGTGTTTGTCAAGCGTTTTAAGTGTCATAAATGCTAATACAGTGTTAACTTGTAATTCGGCAGAATTTTTTATTTACCCTGAGCCCCAGCGCATAACAATAAATTACCTAGTGTTTTTTTCGTATTTCGCGAGTCATAATTAAAATTACTTTTACGGTTTAGTTACGGAGTCATCCATGACCACGAAAACTGTAACTGTAACTGCAGTACTCGAAATTTCAAAAAAAAGTGCGAGATATTCAAAGAAATTTTAATTTCATTAAGCGATATACAACATTTTTCCTTCTATAAAGTATTAATCGTGAACTCTGAATCTCTGCGGTGTATTCTACGCACTCAAACAAGATTTATTTTACTCTCGAGCAAGTATTGTACACTAACCACTATTTTGTTTATCGCACGTATGTATGTAGCGTATCAAAATTGCTTCATTTCAATATAAAATTACAGCTACTTCTAATATTAAATGTTAAAATAATGTTTTACCAATAGTAAAGTATACGGAAAGTAATTTTATTATTTACTAATATTCACCCATTGATCGAAATTCGACCATAATCAATAACACCTCAAGGTTGGTAGTCATTTAATTATGGTCATTTTGAACAGAATAAACTGTCTATATCCTAATATTTTTATCGATAGTATTAGTCAACATGATAACAGAGAAAAGTCATCAATTTTTCATAACGCGCCTAAAGAAGTATAACTTCAAAATATTAAAAACACAATATACTGTGTGACAAACTGACCTGCTTAGGCGGCACTTGAGGTAGTTGAACAACGGAAGACCGTCTTTTATTAACGATGTTCTCGTATTCTGTCGGTGTGAGCCCGTAACCATCATCGAAGAAATACTGTCCTCCACTATCCCACTGTCTCGGCGTATCCCTTACATACGATTGGTATGAATAGCTACTAGTATCGTAGTATTCTTCATAGCTTGGCTGCTGAGATATTACATTTATGTGGTCCCTGAAAAAACTCATTATTTTAGTATATGCGTTTCGGTTTGAAGGGCGGAGCAGCCGTTGTACTGTTAAAAATGAGACCTTATGACTCAAGGAGGGTGGTGGAATTTACGTTGTAGATGTCTACGGGCTCCAGTAACAACTTAACACCAGGTGGTCCGGGAGTTCGATCACCTACCTAAGTAATAAAAAACAAAAAAAAAACACGTAGCACTCGGGGACTGCCGCGGTAAAGCTATTGCATAGCTTTTTTTATCAACTTATGAAATTATTATAATTATACAATAATAATTTAATGTTAAAACAATAATAAGACCACGCTATATTAATAAACATTAACAAAAGCAAAATATTAACTGTTCCCTTCACACAAATAAGCTAGACCGCGCGAGAGAGAGATGGGCAAACTTTTCATGAAATGCATGCAGTGCGACGTCACGCCGCGCGCTTATTCACAAACACTACACAAGCGCAACGTGTCAATGTGTTGAGCTACATGGTATGGTGGAGTAGGGGGTGTTAGATTTTATTTTCGTTATGGAATTTCTTGATTCGCTCGCCGCGCTCAAAGCCCGCGATAGAAGCTATGCAATAGCTCAAAAATGTTGGGCACTGTTTAAAATGATCACCTTATCTAATTTTTATCATAGAATCTATAACTAATATCATAGGATCCTAACCGCAAAAGCAGGGTTGATCTGCATTAACTGTAACCACTGTGTTCATCGATAGATGCTTACAAGGAACCATTTTTTACCATCTACCATCCGTTGTCTGGAATGAGCTCCACTCAATGGTAATTCCCGAACACATCCCCTTCTTCAAACGAGCCAGTAGCAGTAACTCCCAGCGGTATGCAGCGGCTTGTTTATGTCTGGGTTTGCTGAGTATCCATGAGCAACGGTAACTACTTCATACCAGGTGAGTCATAAGCGCACCTGAATCAGGCGGCAAAGGATACCTTACATTTATGTTCACGCTGAGACAACACTGTCGTTCTTTAAATGACCTTCGTAAATAATGATTACATAGATTTCAGTCATTGCTCTCATACTTCCGAACAATGCATATGTTTATGATAGTCAGTCGGAAATATTCACACAACTGTTACTGTCATTAACATTAGCCACTTTGAACGCTATGGTACAAGCTTTGCGATCGAATTTTCATTCAAAGAAATATGCGCTCAATCTAAGTTACCACTAAGTGATGATATGTAATAAGTTGACAGAATTTTTTTACATGATAGTAGATGAACTTATGGTTACTAAGCGGTTACAGACATCACAATCATATCACATCACATGAAATCTAGCGTGAGATAATGTCAACGTAATTGTTAAATTGTGAATGAGTTTATTAGCCAGTTCACAGTGACGGTCTTTTTAACCATGTACTATTCGATATTCAGTAAGTATAATTAATTACATTTGAACGGAGTTGAATGAATTTAAAACCGAATGGAGAGCAATTAATTCTTTAAAATGACAGACGACGAGATCTTTTACCATACAATAACCGTTTCTGTAACTTAAATAAGCTCGTCGCTAATTAATATGAAAATCGTGAAAACCATACATTTGTTAAAGTTTTAAACACCGCTACTTTTTATGTAGAATATTTATTTTTGGAACGATTATTAATAAGAGTCGAAAACCCAATTTTCACTCGCGGACCACACTAATATATCTTGAGGAGCGGGCGCACGGAATCCGATTCTTAAGTTAGAATTGAAGAAAACCTCAGAGTAGTATTTTTTCTTGAGAAAGAATTAATATAGAAATGGGCTTACCCTATATGCGTGCCAGTGGTAGGGTAGGATTCGTATCCGTATCCCAATCCATCATCGTACAATGTGCTCTGCCTTTCTAAGCTTGGACGTCTTTGTTCCTCTGCGAATAAATTTAACAAAAATCTAAATTCGGCTCTGAATAATGACATTTAAAATAGTAATTGAATAGTTACGAACATAAACCATCAAAAAATCATCATTTATATCATCAACATATAATAATTTAATAAATGGATAAAGTTCTCAAATTTTATCAATGAAGTGCTAACTATAAGAGATAATAATATAATACTATAATATATTCCACTTGAATCCATGTTAATAAATATTAAACTATTTTGTTTATTTTTTTTATATTATTTGTCAATGAAATTTGACAGCATTAATACGCCATCCAGCGGAAAAATAATGTAAAAACAATATTAGTACTATATCCAACAGATGGTGTTATGTACGGGTTAAAAAAACGGTGGTTTTGAATGCACATACTGTCCATGCACAGGGAACCCACTGTACTGTTTGGACCATAATTTAAATTTTATTCAAAAGGCTTAAACTAACCTCCAGATTGCCAATCAGCAGCCGTCCGCCAGGATATAGCTGATTCCATGCTCGCCTGTGCGTGTAGCTGCGACCACGTATCCATCCTACAATGTAAGAATTCACATTCAACCAAAATAGCGAAATAGAGCCGTACCAACATCATAGTAGCGTATTTTTAAATATTTATCAGACATCAGAGTAAAACGAGAAATAATTTTCAAGCTGTGTGGCAGAATTTATATGTTTGTATACTGATGGGTTCCAATACGTTCCGCAAAGAGCCAAAGGGAAAGGGGGTGACTGAAAACCATCGCTGTTCGATTTATCGACCTTGAACAGCATTAGCTGAGCCACCTCATTTTGCCTTTTTTCTCTATTTTTTTCTTTTCTTTTATTTGTATTTTATTTTATTTAATGTGAAAGGCAATAAATGAACTTTTATTATTATTATTATTAATAATGCTATTAGAAGTTTTAAATCAATAATAAATAAAGATATACCTATTCGTTCTGGGTTGACTATTGTAGTAAAGTGGATCGGTATCTCCGTGTGTGTGGTATTCATCTCTCTCGTACGAATTCTCCCGCGATGTTTCCAACGATCTCTGAAATAATAAAACCGATTCCTTTAGCTTAGAAGATTTTTTTTTCCACCTCGGACTAACTAACTAACTGCTACTCTTTAACAAAATAATTTCACATTGAAGTCGTCGTGGCCTAAAGGATAAGACGTCCATCGTATTCGTGTTCAGCGATGCACCGGTGTTCGAATCCCAGGCTGGTACCAATTTTTCTAATAAAATACGTACTCAACAAATGTTCACGATTGACTTCCACGGTGAAGGAATAACATAGTGTAATACAAATCAAACCCGCAAAATTATAATTTGCGTAACTATTGGTGGTAGGACCTCTTGTGAGTCCGCGCGGGTAGGTACCACCACCCTGCCTATTTCTGCCGTGAAACAGTAATGCTTTTCAGTTTGAAGGGTGGGGCAGCCGTTGTAACTATACTTGAGACCTTAGTACTTATATCTCAAGGTGAATGACGCATTTACGTTGTAGATGTCTATGGTCTCTAGTTACCACTTAACACGAGGTGGGCTGTGAGCCCGTCCACCCATCTAAGCAATAAATAAATAAAACAATTTATAAAAACTGAAAACTGTAAGATACTATAATTTACAGTGTAGACATTATTAAAACCACTTTCATCTTAAAGTCTATTAAAGGCGTGATCAGCGATGAAGGTCCTTGCAAACAGTACAATATTCAAAACATAAGTAGGTAGGCAGCGGCTTGACTCTGCCCCAGGCATTAATGAAGTCCATGGGCGACGGTAACCACTCACCATCAGGGTCGTATGCTCAAGGGCTACAGGAGCAATAAAAAAAAACACAAAAGCGGTAGTAATACAATAACATTGAAAAACGAAAGACTTAAGCGTAGTAGTAGGTTTGATTATGTCTACGACTTGCCAAAATCGAACAAAATAGTGTGCAAGTAGATTAAGCGTACCTGTGGCGTGTGCATCTGATGCGCTGCGGTTCTAAACTGGGAAGCACTGCAGTTGGCATGTTGGCCGACCGGGTAATTGAGGTCCGAAGTGTAGTCCGAATCTTCTGAATAGCCCGCTGGAATATCAACCGAGAAACTATCAATGCTTGTTAGCATTTTGCTAATATTTAATAACAGGCATTTAATTTAATTAAATTTAGTAATTATGAGGTAGATATTTTTTCACCTTATACGGTAATAGTATCGTTACTTAATATCTAAATGTGAGCAAATTGTTGATGTGACCAATGTTTGAAATTTAACGTATATACGCATCTATACTAATATTATAAAGCTAAATAGTTTGTTTGTTTGAACGCGCTAATCTCAGGAGCTACTGGTCCGATTAGAAAAATTCTTTCAGTGTTAGATAGCCCATTTATTGAGGAAGGATATAGGCTATATAACATCATGAGACCGATACAAGTGGAGCACCAATAAAGAATGTTTCAAAATATTGTCACTTTCTACGTAAATGAAGTGGGGGGTAAAATTTAGCGTTAGGCCAAAGTAACTATTCCACGCGGACGGAGTCGCAGGTAAAGTAATAAACATAATACAAACAATAAAAATGTGACCAATCTTTTAAATTTAACGAATGTACGCAACACACATATATTACAATCAATACCGAGTTTAATTAAAACCTACAATTAGTTATATACTGCATCTGCCTCCTCGCTTGCTCGGCGCGTTCGGCATCAAGGGTTCCGTTGAGCAGATCCAACTTGCGTTGTAAATCTGCTCCTCCAATACCCTCTGCATCTGTAAGACGAGTTTAATTTAATGCCCTAGATTGATAAACGAGCTAATGGCTCACCGAGTGATCAGTGGCTACAGAAAAGCATCGACATAAAATCGTGAATGCCGTGAGACGTGAGTTCGAAGTTTCAATATTATTGCACAACGGCTGTCCCATTCTTCAAACCGGAATGCATTAATTGATCCGTCACAAAGTAGATTTTTTTTCCACAGGAGAAAATCGCCGGACTCCCACCCTCCACTGGGGATGGCGGGCGGAGTATGTCGGAGTCGAACCGACTAAAATCTCCTGTCGCTCAACAACCCGCGTCCGAGCCTCTCATGAGACAGAACTCATGAAAAGGCAAAGGGGTGAGAGTGAAGCACTTAGTGCGGAGCACATCTCTCCCATAACCCTCCCCCTCGGGACGCCGGACCGGCGGCCGTCGGCGCCACGACCACCAGCCCTCTCTGTCGGCAGGCTGTCCGAAGCCCGCCTAGATGGCGCCGGTTAGAGTTAGTTATCCTCCGGAATACCCCACTGGGTCGGCAGTTAGGGTATGTGGGAGTTACAAAGTAGTCATAGCTTGCATGCAGAAATAGGCAGGATACCTACCCATATGGATTTACAATACGCCCTATTACTAGTAAATCTTCAAACTCTTTGTCCAAACCACAGTAGTAGCTTTCATTTTAAATACAACAATAAAAACTGAACTGTGCCGAATAAAACTTATAAATTAACTGTAAATAAAATCTTTAACCAACCGATCAGATTATTAACGAGTTTAATTTTTTCGCAATGCCAGCTATCAACATCCTATGTGTCTTTAACAATCACATAATTCACTGTCAAAATATAATGTGTATAATGCTTTTTCTGTAGGCTTTTGTTCTGTCCACAATGAAATCTGACAATAAAATGAGGAGTATATAAAATAAGTAGAAGTACTACCAGATTATGACCGTGGCATTAAATATGTCCAATATAAACGTAACCATATTCTAAAAGACTTTATCGAGGCTATACAATTATTAAAATTAAATCAACCATCTCCCTTAGCTTAGAAACGCTTGGGAAATAAATATCATTTGAGAAATTGGGTCGCAGAAGTACATTAACCCGCTGTGATAGGGTAATGATTGGGGTTAAATGATTTAGCGAGACGGTTATCAGTGGCGTTACGCGTTTGAATAAAAATTGATCTTAATAAGTCCCTTTTCGCTGGACCGTAAAACTCGAGAATCAAGCCAATTTAAAACGATAATGAGTTAGAATGTCTGCGATATTTCATCAGAACTTTTTCCAACTTTATTACTGTACTTTATAAATTTTCTGCATGCTTAAGATCTGCAATACTTAGGACTGCTGAGATTGACATAGTTTGTGATATGATGTTCTTATAGATTTCTAATTACGAAAGCTAATGCTGATGCTAATTAGCGCTAAAGCTAATGCCGGGTCATGTGTTAAACACGTATAATTTTTATAGCCATTAGTGATGATAAACACTCTGCGCGGGCGTTGCATTGTCCGATTTCACAAACAATAAAATACGTTCAAATTTATAAAGGAAGTCATGATATAAGTCCTGAAATCAAAATCAAATAAACTTCTTGCTTAAAGTAAACGTGAAATAATATTAATTTAATAAACTAAGCCCCAGTATATAGTATAGTACACCTACTATTTTTTTCCTACCTAATCTGATGGTCTAGAGACCATATCAGCGTAACCTAACTAGTAGGTGAGCTCACGGGGCTCAAACCTGACGATGTTGCTAACACGAACCCTAGCAAGAGCCGTGCTTCGCAAAATCTACCACCGGATCGAAAACGCGACCCACTGAGAAAATCCGGCGAGAAACTCAGTGGGCTGTGTCTGTGAGTTAATTTACTCGCCGAGCTCTTCGTCGCAAGTGACGGGTTCGACGAGAACGAAGACGGTAGTACACCTATAATAGAGTTTGTATAGAGTATCTATTCGCTCGCACCACTTCGAAACGACATATTCCATGCGTCAGTTGATAATAATAGTACAAGACCATAGCACAACATGAAATCACATTTTTTTGCCATATTAATATATAGATATGACTTATATAATATCGTATCTAAAGTAAAAACAACACGAACCAATTGCATTATAACATAAAATTACTTAACCAACAAGATTTCTACCACATCTAAAATGAAATTTTTAAGGTACGCTAAACCAATAAACTAAACATTTCTTTTGTGTTATTGAATTAAAAGAAAATATATTTCAATCTCACTAGGATTTGTAACAACAGTATTTTTTTACTGTGCACCAAATCAGCGAATTCATAAAATATATGTTTGAAAAGAATATTTCCTAAGAGAGGCAAAGCAGCAAAAAATTTATTGTCATTTACATATTTCAAAGCTGCTGTGAATTGAGAGTGATCACGAAGTTCGCAACTCACGACGGTACTTTTAAACTCAACAGATGTTAATATGATTTACGATGAGCATAATTATAGTCTTTACAGTTATCGTTTGTACTAATTTAAGCAGAAGCCGGTCATACGAGCCATTTTGATGACACTATTATTAACAATATAGTTATCGGATAATTTGTTCTTATTACATTGTTAGTGAACGGGAATGAGCCTATAAATATCTTGTAAGTGTACTCATTAGATATCTCTATGAATTTAATAAAACAAGATCCTTTTCGTATTAAAGTAGTATTATATAACAGTATTAGTATAGTAATAGTAGTGAGTATAGCTGAAGAAAGGTACGCCCTTAACACATATTTTACTACGGTATTTACTGACCGACGGGGCGGTTAGTTTTTAGGGCCCCAGCTGCTGGGCCGAAGGTCATGAATTCAATGCTCACCTCGACAAACATATCATATGATGATGAACAGGTTTGTTTGCTCTTTGTCTCGATGTATATTATTTCTATATGTTGTTTAAAAATATTTAAGTTATTCATATTAGTCTCTAATTCTTATTGTGCGGAGGATCTTAGTTAGTTAGTTAGGGGCAGGTGAACAAAAGGAGGTCGGAATAACAACAATAGAATTGACTTAATGACCACTATGTTCACTATACACTATATTGAACGTAAGTACGAAAACAACAATTATAATAACAATCAAAATGAATCCCTAATAAAAATAATAATACGAAAATGATTCATTAAAATAGCAAAATCACAACGACCCTCAAACAGGTGAACAAAAGGAGGTCCGAACAATATAACAATAGAGTTGACTGACTGACCACCATGCTCACTATACACTATATTAAACTCAAGTACGTTAAAACAACAATTTTAATAACAATCAAAATGAATCCCTAATAAAAATAAACATACGAAAATGATTAATTAAAATAGCTAATTTACAACGACCCTCAAACAGGTGAACAAAAGAAGGTCCGAACAATATAACAATAGAGTTGACTGAATGACCACCATGCTCACTATACACTATATTGAACTCAAGTACGTAAAAACAACAATTTTAATAACAATCAAAATGAATCCCTAATAAAAATAAATATACGAAAATGATTAATTAATTAAAATAGCAAATTCACAACGACCCTTAAACAGGTGAACAAAAGGAGGTCCGAACAATATAACAATAGAGTTGACTGAATGACTACCATGCTCACTATACACTATATTGAACTCAAGTACGTAAAAACAACAATTTTAATAACAATCAAAATGAATCCCTAATAAAAGTAAACATACGAAAATGATTAATTAAAATAGCTAATTCACAACGACCCTCAAAATAAAACATAAACGTACATTATAACGATTCCGAGCAAATTTCGACAAAGTTTTATTATAACGCCGACTTCATTACCCCTTACCCTTGTGTTCGACTGTTCACAGATAAGCAAAAGTTTTGAACAACTTTCAGTGTTTAAGCTGAAAGTACATCAAGTTTTCAGGGGCTAAGCCTTGTTCACGTTTATCGAGCTAACTGCTAAACGTAATATACGACACGTGATGAATTTAATAAAACAAAGTATCCCGATCAAATTATGAAGTGTAGAGAGAGAGAGAGAGAGAGTATTCTTTATTGTACACCAAAAAATAAATAAACAATGCGATACATTAAATACAAAAAAGTACAATTGGCGGTCTTATCGCTAAGAGCAATCTCTTCCAGACAACCATCAGGTGGACACGAATCATTTGGAAACATATACATACATACATACATATATATGCATATACATATACATATACATAGACATGATCATAAATACATTTATCCGTAAATATACATACAAATACACAATCTATACTAATATATACAATTATTTAAGAACGATAAAACCAATGGAACTTTAATATAATAATAATGTTTATTAAGCATTCACAGAAATGTGTAAACATAAGTAACTCTTGCATTGGACGCAGGCACTAAGTCATACTTGTAACGAGAGAAACCAAATGAGTTTAACGAAAAATCTGAAATTAAGAAAAAACAACAGGAAAAACTAAGCATTCCATTAATTTCGATTATTTATAAATAGATCTAATAACAAAAATTTAAAAGTTCAATAAAACACATTAAAGGATAGATTTCTAAGAATATATATCTAGAATAAATAGATTACTAGAATAAATATTATTTTAAATGTTGTGTCTCTGGGTTTGTCCTGCCTGATCTCCGAAATGGCATTCATGATTTTGACAGGACTTTTTTTATTTTTATTGCTTAGATGGGTGGACGAGCTCACAGCCCACCTGGTGTTAAGTGTTTACTGGAGCCCATGTTGTAGATGTCTATGGGCTCCAGTAACCACTTAACACCAGGTGGGCTGTGAGATCGTCCACCGATCTAAGCAATAAACAAAAAAATGTATAGCTCTGATGTACGCAAAGAGAGTTTAGGCGAGAATATTAACTGTACTATCTAGAAGGAAAAGAGCTTCTTTCACCTTCTTTTTAATTGCTATTTTAACTGCCTTGAGGCACGAGATTGAAGTTCTGATTTTTTTTTATAGCTTAGATGGGTGGGCGAGCTTACAGCCCACCTGGTGTTAAGTAGTTACTGGAGCCCATAGACATCCACAACGTAAATGCGCCACCCACCTTGAGATATAAGTTCTAAGGTCTCAAGTATAGTTTCACCGGCTGCCTCACCCTTCAAACCGAAACGCATTACTGCTTCACGGCAGAAATGGGTGGGGTGGTGGTACCTACCCGCGCGGACTCTCAAGAGGTCCTACCACCATTAAATGATCATGATTAAAATAACATGTTTCTAGTGAACGCTTACAAAAGTATATAGGGTGATTTAATAAACATATATCTTTACATATTGTGTCTTTAGGCTTGTTATGCCTAATGTACGAAAAGGCTGTACTGATTGTGACGGTACCTTTACTAGCCAATAGCTGATGTTATAAAAAATAGGAGTAGGAGCTTAGGCTACTTTCATTTTAAATTAGGTTTCCAACTCAGAATTAGGGTCCACGTAAAAAATGTAACTTATATGTCAGTCGTCTTTTTTAGGTAAAGATTTCTTAAAGATCTCTTTCTAACGAATCAAATGCATTAAGTATTACCGAAGTTCCAATAAAAATTGTTTTTTTGAAAAATAAGATCCTACTTTATATCGTGTATATAACTTGAACTTGCAAACGTTAAAAACAAAAATTCATATTGATTTGTTTATAGACTGGTGATAGACCCCACGAACTATTTATGGTTAGGTAATTACTGGACCTCATAAACACCACAACGTAAAAGTCACCCATCAATTGCTTTGCGACAAATATAGCCACGATACATAATCCAAAAATTAACAGTGAACAAATTTAGAGCACGAAAGGATAAGCTTACGGTCAAGCTTTCTTCTAATAAAACCTTTCACTGCTCGGACTAAAATATAAAGCTGTAAAAGTAAAGCTTTATATCTATATTACGGCGCGGTTTAACGTATTAAAGTTCCACACATGAAAGACCCCGTCATAATTAAACTTTTTAGAACGTAATTAAAACCATTTTATGATTTAATCTGCTGAAAGGAGTTAGGTTGTTTTTAAGTATTATTAATTGTATAATAATTTAAAAATCTAACAAGATGCGACCATAATTTATCAATGAAGGTTTTGTCTTAGTTTTTTAATCGACCGATCCAATCGAAGCGTGTTGTTTGCAGTTTCTATGAATTTTCTTTGTAGGTATTAAGTGTCTAGTGTACTCTTGTCGAGGAGTGCTGAATTCCGTAGGCAATTACTAATATTTATTTTGATTTTGGTTCACAATGACTTCTACGTTAAATAGATAACATCACATAACAAAAATCATTCTTGCGAAAAAATCTATAGTTACGTGGTCATTCCGGACGAATAAGCACTATCTTCCTATTTCTGCCGAAGTCATGTATCTAAAAATTTCTTTATATTAAAAGATTTAATTATTAAACGTATCATTTAGAACATTTAAAAAAAAATAACTTGTTTACTTGTATGAATGGTAATAGAAGGTCTATTTCAAACAAGACCTTTATTAATTAAAATAACCACAATATCCCAGGAATTAAGTAATACAGCTGATGATGCGATTCAATTGCATTAAATTAAATTGATTTTAATGCGTATTGAGTATTTATTATTTAATTATACTTGTCGTATAATTATCATGACGATAAAAGTCAACATTTGATGCACTACTTTAAAGTCATAAGTTTCATTTAATATACTAAAACAAAAGTCGACGCAGTTCCAAAAAATAAAAATAAATTTTTATTTCGATTAAACAAGAAGCCCCTTCTAAGCTGAGAAATAAACATTGCATAAAAACGTTGACGAAAAATTGGTGGAAAAATCTCAGGAAATTACAAACAACGCATTTTGCCTCGGGACCATTTACATCAAAACAATAACAAACAAAACCTTTCTCAAACAAAAGCTGAAAAAACGAGCGAACAATACGTACGTAATCTCGTAGCGACCGTATCTGTCGTAGAACCGAGCTACGCCGTAGACACATCACAACAACGGACTTTGCTACGAAACTGGCATGAAATGTATTATTAGAGGCTGGGTCATCGTGACAGCTCGGAAGATGCCCCCGTTTCAACGTAAACAACCGACCAATGTAACACGACCCATAGAATGGAGCACATCGAGCTAAGGCCAACGTTACTTAAACCCATTTTCTCTCACGGGAAGGTCAATTTATATTAGTTAGAACACAAACGAGAATCGAAAAAAGTTTTTAGTGTACAATGCGTGAAACCACGTAACTTTTATTTAATGCTTATAATGTTATTATTCTTAAATTGAACAGATGCTTTTGGGATTTGTATTTTTTTATTTAAATGGCTTTCTTAAATTATTTTAACACTTTTCGTAGCCAAATGGTGAACAACGGAACACCATAAATCATATCAATATGTAAAACATAAAAACTTCTGTCGTGTATCAAGAAAGACCTGCAAAATATGTATTTAGGTGTTCATATAGAAGTCAAATTTATTTTTACCTTGGTATGCCGACGAGCTTGCGGCCCACTTAATGGTGAGTGGTTGCCATCGCTCATGGCTGTCAACTAACTAACTAACATTACCTAAAATTAATTAACAGTTTACAACTACTTAGAAATTAATAGACCTCATAGGAAACCAGGTCAATCAATACCTAAGCACTATGAAGTGCAACATACTTCTGAGAAGTCTTCTGGGTATACGAATGACTCTCCTACACGGAGCAATGAAAGATTGAGAGACAGATGCTAGTTAAAGTTAAGTAACTTAACTGAATGTCAACTATTATTAGCTAAATAGATCCCAGTACTTGCTAGTATTGACCAGAAGGTCAACACGTTGTCTTGCATGCCTCTTTGCATAATATGGAAAAAGTTTAAATATACACACCTTAAATTAACTTATTTCTATTTCATTTATTCTATTTCATTTACTATGGACTTACAAAATTCCCGTTTATTTAATTTGTTTTTTGTTATGTGCGGTAAAAGCCTTTTCCATCCCTTTCCACCATTGTTCTTGGCGATCTGCATCTAATTCTTTTTACATCATGAACCCATCTTTTCTTTCCTTCTTACTTCCTTTCTTTGCCTTTTGGGCCCAGCCATTTAGTCGCTTACTAAGTCCATCTTTCTACTAACTTGGCACTTTAGTGTGCTCAACTCTGTTTCATTCTGAACTTATGCAGAAGAGCGTCTGTTCATATAACTTCCATGTGAGTATTATGTTTTTTTTTGTTTCTTCCTCAATTTTATTCTTTCTCCTATTGCATTTTGAAAACGTATTTTTTTTTTTAAAGAATCATATGGGGTTCCATTTTTTTTTAATCTTCTTGAAAAAAATCTATAAGTAACATCAAACAGTACAAGAATAGAAAATTTTTGTTGTTATTAAAATCTCGAAGTAGATTGTTTTATTTTTCTGCGCACACGCGGTTCTTAATACTTTACAATATCATCCCATCTCCTTTGTCTATTTCTGCAGCAAAGTATTTTCCTACTCCGATTTTAAGGGTAGAGAATAGCTTTCAACACGTTGTTGAGATTTTGAAAATCATGCAACTATTTAACACTAGGTGGGTTCTGAGATCTTCTGCACATCGCTCCTAATATTGGTACGATTTAAATATGTTAGAGTTAAAGTAGAAATTAACACATTCAAACTACTGCGAGACACGATGTACGATAGTAATTTTAGTATATTTTTTTATCTTCACACTGATCGCCGCTAGTTAAAACATATCAAAAAATTTCGACATTTCAAATAAAACCGTAAACAACATTTAAAAAAAATCATCGCCCTAGTTTCAATCAAAATGAGTCAATAAATACAAAAATAAATTATTCGAACTTCGACACTATGTCATATTTCATAAAGCTCTTTCTCGCTTACTAACTTAGTATCATAGCATACCACGTCATTAATTCAATAAATAGTAACCTTATCGCAACTGAATTGCTTATTATACGAACAAATATTTCCCCAGTTCCTCGTCACAAGGGAACGAACTCAGCAGGAATTAGTACAGGGATATATTGACTAGAAAGATACGGGAAACAGATGTTTACATCATTTCATACATCGAGTTTACATATGCTTTGAATTATTTATTTTCTTGTTTTGAACAGGAAATATTTTGTTTAGCTTTTCTTAGAAGTAAATGAAAATGAGATTTTAAAAAAATCTGATAAAATAACAGAAATTTATTTAAAATTCGATGACGTGTACAACAAGTTTATACTTTACATATGAAAACATAAATATGCTGTACATTTATTTTTGTTTGCGGCTTTCTTAGTGCGCGTATTGATATTAATTTTTTTATTAAGCTATTACATAGCTTCTATCGCGGGTCTTAAGCGCGGCGACTGAATCAAGAAATTCCGTAACGAAAATAACTTTGCTGGAAGGACCCTTCTTGATTATTGAACATGGTGTTGTTAAGGGGCTTCACTACTTTCTCAAGAATGGTATCTTGATACACTTGTGCCGATGTTTTGATACCTTTTTCACAAAAGTATGGCTCAGTCACTCCTTCATAGCTAATACCCCACTAAACCATCACTGAAGTCGGATAGTGCCTACGTTGCACTCTGTAAACTAATTGGGAAGCTTCCTTAGAGCTTTGAGCATAAATACGGTCGTTTTTTTTGTTAAAATGTTGCACAATTGTAAAAAAATTCTCATCCGTAAACAAAATTTTACTATGACCTCCCTTTGCGTACCGCTTCAGTAGTTGTTTCGATTTTACCACCCTATTCTCTTTTAAATTATCAGTTAAGAAATGACCAGTACGTCTCTTATAGGCTGCAAGTCCTAAGTCATCTTTTAAAATACGCGACATGGTTCTAGGTGCTATCTTCATCTCCCGAGATAAAATCTTTTGCTTTCGGACAGGATTTCTTCGAATTCATTCCCTTACTGCTTTGACCACCTTTTTCGTACGAACACTACGTGGACGGCCAGATCTTTTTTTGTCACAAACAGAGGAGGTCTCATTGCACCTATTAATAGCCCGGTACACAAACATTTTACTAATATCAAGCGTATGGAGAGTTTTAAAAATTGCATTTGGCTCCATACCTACTTTGTGTAATGCAATCACAGCGATTCGGTTCTCTTTATCACCCCACTCCATTTTGATATCGCAAAATATTGTACAATGTATTGGCGCCAAAATGAGAAAACTCAATGAGCAATCATATAAAAATGACAGATTCCAAATTCAAATGTAATATTTTGTTTATTTTTAATTGTAAACAGTATTTATGGCCAGACAACGTATACAACATAGACAACTACAAGTTCAAAAATCGTCCAGCATTTCCCCCTTTAGAAGAAAAATAGCTGTGGAAAACAAAAAAGAATAAAGTGTCGTGAAATATACGGTATTTAAGTGTTCCTTTTTATCACCTATCAAAACAAGTCCACGGCACAACTGGCGGTGAGCGATAATCGTCGTGCTTAAGCATCGACAGTGTCAATGTCGTAGTTGCACCGTAACCTACTGCTATCTATCTACTAGGACTATCTATAAGTTTTTTTTTATTCTTTATTAGAGCTATACGCCTATTAGGATAAGTCGGCTAACTATCTATAAGATTCATATGAAGAAAAACGAATTATAACGCTTAGGGATTTTTTTTTGGAAGTTCATTCCAGATCCTCATGAACCCGGCAGAAAGAGTTATCTGGAAACGTTTTGTGAGGGAATGCTGTAACTATGAATAAGCATGAAATTTGTTCTTTACGCGAGATCATCTCAGACAGCTCCTCAGAGATTGGGGATAGACTGTACAAAAGGCATAAAAACCTAGACTCGTATTGCTGACATAGTCATGCTTCAATTAGAATCCATTATGCAGGTTCACAATGTTTCTTTGGACAACTAGATTCTATAGCTACTAGATCATAATTATGTATATCATCTGTAAGCACGAGACCTTAGTATAATAAAGTACAACCTATTCACTAGTTTTGATGCATGAGAGCCTCATCTAATTAAATAATTTATGCTAGTATTAAATTTTAGTCACTTGTCATACACTTTTAATGCTCAAGCTGTATTACATTAACATTCATGCTTAGATCGATGTTTGAATATAACATGTTTTATCATAAGTACGAAACACAAATAGCTCACAAGAATCAAGAGTTATTTTGAGCCTTCTCTATACTTTTATAATTTCTTGAAGGTATTACTTGCCAAGAAGCAGCCAAGAACTTTGGCTTGAACTTAAAGCGATTGGTGCAGTTCACATTGGAACATCTAGATAAATGTAATTTATCTGGCCTATATTTGCACAAACTAATCCACGTAAGATCAACAGTAAATGTTTTGATACCTAAGTACTAAAATGTAAATGAGGCTTACAATGCCTATCCTTTAATGTAAATTTTAATCTAATATTTATGTTTACCCTGAATTACATTTGTTATTGTAATTTGGAAACTGTTTTATTTTTTCGTGAGGCCGTTCGAGATTTTTCTCGGGTTAGAATGCTGACCACTTTGGCTGTGTCAACTATACCTCATGACCACTATAAATCAGAGTGCACAAGAAGGGCCGCGGTGCGTGAGGAATGGCTACGTCTGGTGAAGCGCACCACCACCAGAAGTTATGACCACGACCACTCTTCCAAGAGTGCATGCGACTGAAAAGAATGCTGACCACTTTGGCTGTGTCAACTATACTTCATGACTATTATAAATCAAGTGGAACTACGCAAAAAAATCACAGCAACTTCAGCCCGACGGTGCGTTATTGTCTCTCAGACAAACAAATTATAACATAACCTGGAACAGGACCAGTTAATATATCCCTTAATTCAAATTCCTTTTACGGCTTAATTTCGTATTAACTAGTTCAATTTTGCAATATCTGTCATATTTGTTAATGTTTGATAATAAAACGATAGTGAAAACCATATTTAAACATCGCCGAATAACACTGAAGTCGGCCGTAGCCACAAAAACTACAAAAAATAAATATAATATCATAGTAAAAGAGGAAATATATCATAATTGTAACTGAATCTTATTTATGGTAATATTATATATTATATCATAATATTATAATATAGTGTTCTAATAAAAATTGCGATGTTCGATGTACGTTTGGTTACGGGTAATTCGCACAAAATATTCATATCGGGTAATGCGACTATACTACCAGGTACCATTGTGTTAGATACAAATTTACAATAAGTAAATTTGTGTCTAACACAACTTTATAAAAGAATTTTATAACGAATAGACTCGCGTCAATAAAACCGAGCCCGCAAAATAATTCTATCCAAAATAGGATTTGCAAAGGCGTGTTGTGCATGCAAAGCAGTTATGCGTTCTAGTTTAAAGGTTGGGAGAGATGTACAATACAATTTATAATGAAACCTCACCAAGCTAGACGAGTTGCGAAAAACTTGTTCTAAAATTGTAGATTCGTCTAGTTAGCTATTAGCTTCATATAATATCGTCGTTGTCAAATCAAAATCTGCTATGTGCACTTTTTGAGATTTTTACTTTTTGACCTTTTCGTATATTTCACAGCCCTATCTACCGTATAAAAAAAAATGTATGTGTCTATAGCTTTACTATTTATCTATAGCTTTCATTTGATATTATAGTTCTTAAACATTCACCTTCATATAAAATTTTATACGAAAATGTTTTTACTCGTTAATTTAAAATAGAGTTTTTGCACATAGCAGATTTTGGTTTGACAGCGACGATATCTTAAGAGCCTTCAACGGCCAAGAATGAAGCTCGGAGTTCCAAGAACCTATGGTAATTACGTCTTCTCAATTCGCTCTCAATTTTAGCGGCATCTGTTCCTGAAATATGAATTCTAATGAGTAATGCACGGAGATTTATCGACCTCGATTCCGGTCGGGGCACACTTAATTGGCTTGACGCTTGCAATAAAAGAGAATTAAGTTCGCAAACGCTGTTTCCAGTAAATTCCGTGTCTCGAATTTTGATTGGCCCTCAAATTAGATGCCGAAGTAGGCCTGGCCCACGAACAACCAGCTTATTTTAACTTAGTCAACGAAGGAAATACAGAAACACCGAAACGCGGCTTGAGCGGCATTGGAATGCCAAATGTATAACGAGAATGTTCGTTGTGACAATATACTTCATTAACTAACTATATTCAACTTGAAAGTTATTGATACATTTATATGAAAATCACATCTAAGCTATTTACAAACTAAAATTTACATGTTGATTACAAGGGTGAGCTTATTATATCGTATTTAAAACAGACACTGTATTTAGGTTACTTTTGAGAAAAAACATAAAGGTATTAGGTTCAACTCTCGTGTTATTTGCATCTTTTTATTTCCCTTCTATGTATATTGGTTGATTGCCCAAAAGTAGGTCTCGGTATATGAATAAATAAAAAACTAATTCAAACAAAAAAATTAACATAATCTTTCTTTTTTCAGTGTTAAAAGATTAGACCAAACAATAAGCATTAACAAATGCCAAACATTACACATTGACATTTGCAAAATAATACAAAAAAACATCTTGAAATATTCATCATTGTTTCGCGGTATATATGACGAAGTAAGCAACCTGTGTGGGCATATGTACGACGGATTAACTAAACTCCTATTAAGAATATCACGTATGGAGCAAAATAAATACATTTTGAAAACATATTTATCACTATTTCTAACTGCGACTTGATCCGCATGTGAAACTGTAAAGGCCTACAGATAGTGATCAAAGGGCGACCTAAATGTCACGCTCCGATGAACACATTAAACATCAAAACGAATACATAATAATATGTAAAGTATAATTTACTACTCTAATTCGAACCCAGTTCTTGATGCCTATTTTCAAGTTTTTTTTTATTGCTTAGATGGGTGGACGAGCTCACAGCCCACCTGGTGTTAAGTGGTTGCTGGAGCCCATAGGCATCTACAACGTAAATGCGCCACCCACCTTGAGATATAAGTTCTAAGGTCTCAAGTTTAGTTACAACGGTTGCCCTACCCTTCAGACAGAAACGCATTACTGCTTCACGGCAGAAATAGGCAGAGCGGTGGTACCTACCCGTGCGGACTCCTACCACCAGTAATTACGCAAATTATAATTTTGCGGGTTTGACTTTTATTACACGATGTTATTCCTTCACCGTGGAAGTCAATCGTGAACATTTGTTGAGTACATATTTCATTAGAAAAATTGGTATCCACCTGGGATTCGAACACCGGTGCATCGCTCAACACGAATTCACCGGACGTCTTATCCTTTAGGTCACGACGACTTCTGGCGTATTTTTGATGTATTTCAAAGATGATGATATATTAATCTCCATAATGAACAGATATCAGTTGTTCTTCCGGTAGATAGATAGATTCCAGATAACGTATACCTTTTTTCTAACAAAGATAATATCACTAATGTTACCCACCTAAGAATTTAAGATCAAAGTATCAGCATGTTAGAGACCTAACATTAATTCTACTGAATCCCTGAAATCTGTCAAACATTCAAAACCAAGCCACAACAAAAGAAAATGCCGTCAATACAGTTGAATTGTTCGAGATGATACCGACATCTCGTTTTTACCATCGCACCGCCCGCCACCGGAGTAGAGTTCATCCATACTACCTGGAGCCACTGCGGTCATCCACGGTGCGTTTCCAGAGATCTTTTTTGCCACGTACCATCCGGCTATGGAATGAGCTCCCCTCCACGGTGTTTCCCGAGCGCTATGACATGTCCTTCTTCAAACGAGGCTTGTGGAGAGTATTAAGCGGTAGGCAGCGGCTTGGCTCTGCCCCTGTCATTGCTGAAGTCCATGGGCGACGGTAACCACTCACCATTAGGTGGGCCGTATGCTCATCTGCCTACAAGGGCAATGAAAAAAAAAAAAAACCTACTTGAAAATCTGTTTCGGCTATTGTTATATGTACATTTATTCGTGCTACAAACATGCTTCATCTTCAGAACGATGCAATAGTAATAAGGGAGGCGTGCCATACCTTTCTTTCGTGCAAGCAAAACTAATCGTTACCTCCTCGCTATAAGGTAAGATTTTACTACATAAGCTTCAAGCGAATTCAAAATACTATAACGAGTGTTCCTTAGTGGGAGTGTTTTAAGATTGAAATTTGCTTAATAACAGTGCTTTACAAGTAAATACAATACCCTATTTACCTACTCAAGAAAACGACCAATTTCAAATGAAAACGTATAAGAAGTAACGATGTGGCATGTTCGCGTATTCACATATTATTAATATTTTTATTGCTCTTGTGGGCAGAATGTACGGCCCAACTGATGGTGAGTGGTTACCGTCGCCCATGGACATCAGCAAAGCCAGGCTTAGAGCCAAACCGCTACCATTAAAGTATAAGGTAAACATCGTTTTCCGTATAAATCTAATTGGTTTTAAATCTAGGTTATTTTTTGAAACAGAATTATTATTTTTATTAGCTTTTACCTATTTTTCCCAGACCGTATCATGACGTCCGAACTGGTATGTGCCGCCAACTTATCAATTTCTACCAGGAAGCAATCATGCGTTCCGGCTTGTAGTATAGGACAGCCATAATACAATTGAAACTTCGACTTCCCATTCACGTCATGATGTCTACAGGCTCCAGTGATCACTGAATTACGGCTGGGCAGTGCCCTCATTTACTTATGAATGCAATAAATAGATAAAAAATAGGCATGGTTTTATTGCCTATTTTATTATAAGGTACAGACCTTAAGGCCTGCCTTACTTTAAGATAATCCTTCAAGCAACAAATTTAATATTAAACATTTTCTATACTAATATTATAAAGAGGAAAGATTTGTTTGTTTGTTTGTTTCGAATAGGCTCCGAAACTACTGGACCGATTTGAAAAATTATTTTTCCATTAGAAGCCGACATTGTCCCTGATGAACATAGGCTACTTTTTTTAATTTTTATTTTTTTTAGTTTCATGTGTGTTTTAATGTTTCCGAAACGAAGCGAGGGCGGGTCGCTAGTCTATAATACATCTATTACATTTTCTAGTACGGCATCAACCGTAACCAGTTGATGTTACTAAATAATGAAAAGTGATTGTTATTAAAATGAACAATAACAATTAATTATGAATAACTGTTAATATTTAAATAATATTAAATAATTATGATAATACTTGAAACGTTTAGTTTTATCAATTTATATTTTGTGTTTCCATTTTCCACGACGTTTTAAACACTTACTCATATATTATAACTAGCTTTTGCCCGCGACTTCGTCCGCGTGGAAAATAGTTCACAAATAATGCTTTATTTTAGAACAAATTTGGTTAGCATAAAAAACGTTATAGTGAGCCAACCTTAACATATAGACATATGCTGTCGCGGACTTTTTTTTAGATCTTTTAAAGGGGAACAGTTCTGTCATACATTATTTTAGCGAAACTTTAACCGTTTCTACAGCGCATGCAGCGTAAGCTCTCAAAACCCGATTTTGAAACATTCTTTATTGGTGCTCCGCTTGTATTAGTCTTAGTGTGATGTTAGCCTATGTTAGTCTGATGCCTATAGCCTTTTTCAATAAATGGGCTATCTAATACTGAAAGATTTTACCAGGTTGGACCAGTAGTTCCTGAGATTAGCGTGTTCAAACAAACAAACTCTTCAGCTTTATAATATTAGTATAGATTAATTCAAAACAAACATTTTGGACTGCACATAATTAATCAGCAACACAAATGAAAAAAAATATTTCCCGCCAAGTCGCGAACATCAGATATAAAGTGTAGCATTCATTACTGAACAACTTCAGCCACGTGACAGTTGACCTTGGCTCCCGCCACCTACCAGTCTCGCGCTATCGTCCAGACGGCGCCTTCCAACATGTTTGCTACTCTGTGGACGAAAATAAGGACCTGACCTCGATAGGTTGACACCCGATCGAGGTTATTGCGAGAAAGCTGTATTTTTTCTGAAGATAGCTTTAGACGGTTTGAAGATTTCCCGGGATGGAATGTTTTTCGTAGGGCGATTCTGCTATTTCGATTTGAAAACAAATTGGTTTGTTTCTGTCATTATTTTTAAAGACGATATACACATCAATATAGTTCGTATTTTAGCGTTTATTTTCACGTAGTTTTCCCAGTATTTTCTGTGTTTTCACAAAACGACCACCAAAATCACTTTAATATATTTTTTATTGCCCTTGTAGGCAGACGAGTACACGGCCCACCTGATGGTGAGTGGTTACCGTCGCCCATGGACTTCAGCAATGCCAGGGGCAGAGCCAAGCCGCTGCCTACAGCCTATTTTCCAGTCTATTATTTTCTTTTCCCAATTTCCTGGTATCCAACTCTTCGCAGTTTTCGTGGTTGCGGACTACTATTATAGTGGTCTTTAAATGATATTTCGTCAACAGTCCATTACATTTTTGCAAATCACAATTTTTGAACTAAAAACGTATCCTATAGTACCGAAGTGAAATGAGATTTTCGTGACAATTTTGACGCATATGACGTGGAAGCATTAGTCCGTGCTGATACGTAGGCGGCACTGAAAATTTCGGGAATTAACGAAGTGACACAACATTACTATTTAAAAATGTATTTATTGCTTTTCGAAGTATTCTCCGCGAAATTTGACACATTTGTCCATACGATGGAACCAATCATGGAAGCAACCATTCCATTCGGAAGTTGGGGTCTCCAAAATGGCCGTTTTGTAGGCGTCCACAGCTTCTTCAGGTGATGAAAATCTCTGTCCACGCCATTTATTCTTTATTTTAGGGAAAGTATAGAAATCATTAGGGCTTAGGTCGGGGCTGTACGGCGGATGGTCTAATAATTCTGTTTTCTTGCTCTAAAAACTCTTTTGTTCTGTGCGCGGTGTGAGAACTCGCATTGTCGTGATGGAGGATGATGCGGCGGTTGCAGTTCTCTTTACGGAGTTCAGAAACGACCTGTGGCAAACAAATGCTAGCATACCATTCTGCATTAACCGTTCTTTGGCCCTCAAGAGGAATAGTCGTAAAATGGCCGGTTTTGGAGACAAACGTGGCCACCATTTTTTTTGCAACACTCCGTGAACGAACAATTTTTGTTGGCTTTAACTCATTTTCGAACACCCAAACTCGTGACTGGTTTTTTGTTTCGGGTTTGTACGCGTATATCCAGGATTCGTCACCTGATACAATGTTGTATACAGCATTTGAGGATCTTGCGTGGAATCTTTCGAGAGTTCTGACGCACCAAGTAACGCGAGCCGCTTTTTGCTCTTCACAGAGCGAATGCGGTATCCATCGGGAAAACAACTTTTTTACACCTAATTGCTCATGCAAGATTATTTGTATTTGACTCATGCCAATGTCTAAAGTTGCCTGAATTTCGCGGTATGTCACATGTCGATCTTCCTCAATCAGCTTACGCACAGCATCAACGTTTTCTTGGGTGACTGCAGTTTTTGGACGACCTTGACGGGGATCATCTCTGAGCTTGACACGTCCACGATGAAACTCAGCAAACCAGCGATAAATTGTGGTTTTGGATGGGGCTTCATCACCAAATGCAGAAATCATCCGGTCAACACACTGTTTTTGTGTTAAGCCACTTCGAAAGTCATAATAAATCATCGCTCTTGAATTTTCTGGAGT
This sequence comes from Bombyx mandarina, assembly GCF_030267445.1. Classification (NCBI taxonomy): domain Eukaryota; kingdom Metazoa; phylum Arthropoda; class Insecta; order Lepidoptera; family Bombycidae; genus Bombyx; species Bombyx mandarina. The sequence goes on along the minus strand of NC_143227.1, from coordinate 9,674,436 downwards.
CAATTCCATTTTCTCAACGACTAAACAAGTTTGACAAAACCTCGTGACAAAACCGAGAATATTTTTTTAAATAAATAAATGGTATTCGATTTTTAAAACCAAGGAGTTTTCAATTAAAAAGATTTTAATATGACAGGAACAGTCGAAATATTCCATTCCCGATACTTTTAGTGCAGCCCTCGTAATCAATTTACTTGCGTCACTGAAAAATGTGTGTATTTGTACTGGTGGTAGGACCTCTTGTGAGTCCGCACGGGTAGGTACCACCACCCTGCCTATTACTGCCGTGAAGCAGTAATGCGCTTCGGTTTGAAGGGTGGGGCAGCCGTTGTAACTATACTGAGACCTTAGAAGTTATATCTCAAGGTAGGTAGCGGCATTTACATTGTAGATGTCTATAGGCTCCGGTAACCGCTTAACACCAGGTGGGCCGTGAGATCGTCCATCAACATAAGCAACAAAAAAAAAAGATGGCAAAAATTAAATTTAGCAAAGAAATAATGACATTTTGCGTACATACGGTTTTAAATCAACTTAAGTAAATATAAAAGTCATCTTTAACACACAAAAAAAACAAGAATAGCGATATGTTTAGCGATAGCAAGAATAGCGTTTTTACCATCGCACCGCCCGCCTCCGGAGTAGAGTTCATCCATACTACCTGGAATCACTGCGGTCATCCACAGTGCGCTTCCAGAGATCTTTTTTGCCACGTACCATCCGGCTATGGAATGAGCTCCCCTCCACGGTGTTTCCCGAGCGCTATGACATGTCCTTCTTCAAACGAGGCTTGTGGAGAGTGTTAAGCGGTAGGCAGCGGCTTGGCTCTGCCCCTGGCATTGCTGAAGTCCATGGGCGACGGTAACCACTCACCATCAGGTGGGCCGTATGCCCGTCTGCCTACAAAGGCAATAAAAAAAATAAAAAAAAAATATGTCCGCTCGTAGCTTCTGAATAAATATAAAACAACTCATTTGTAATCTATAACTAGAGCGGTTGAGTTGGCAGCTCTGTTCGTAGCCAGGACGGCGCCATTTTGACACACTTGAGGTCTCTGCCAAATATCCTCGTAAAATGATTCCGAAGAGTTCACGAAACGACGGTAAGGGCATAAAGGATATCGATCAGAAATTTTACATCTTGATTTATAGGGGATTAATGATCAAACAAAAAACATATTAATGCGACATTAATGATGTTTAAAATATTCATTGAGAAGAAGGCTTAGGTGCAAGGACCTTTTTAAATTTTTATTCAAGAAATGATTACGAAAAGTGGTAAAGCACACGTAATCTGGCCACGGTGGCGGGTGTTAAAGTATTAATAAATTTTTTTATTGCCTTTGTAGGCATACGAGCGTACGGCTCACCTGATGGTAAGTGGTTACCGTCGCCCATGGACTTCAGCAATGCCAGGAGCAGAGCCAAGCCGCTGCCCACCGCAAAAATTTACTTAATATTTTTTTGGCTCTCTTTTTCTTGGAAATAAATGTATTATCCACAGAGACGAGACCACTACACTACGCATCCTCTACTCGAACGTACCCTAAAACTCATAATCTTCTTCTAACTATGAAATCATAAAAAAATATATATAGATTTCTCCATGTGCACAGCATTGATTCAGCTGCGATATTTTACCCATTTAAATGAATGATTCGAACGTAAGGCTTTTTATCAATTTCAAATTTCACTTAGGTAGCACCACCATCCTGAATATCCCTGACTACTGTCAGTAGTAAGTCATTAATTCCGGTTTGAAGGATGAGACAGCAGTTTTACAGTTCAATAATAGAAACTTCGAGATTTTGTCTCAAAGTGGATGGCGACACTCACGACAATATGATACCGATCGACTCCGGTAACAACGTTTCCATGAGCAATTTATTATTATTAATTTATTTATTTTGTTTATTTATTAATTATCTGTAGCAAAAAAAATGTTACACAAATATTAAAAAAAAAAATTAACAGTATATTGTTAAATTTTTGATCAGAAAATGATTCATTGGTTACATAATTAAAAATACTTTTGAAAATAACCAAATAACAAAAGCACTCTAAATATCTAACCATGTCAAGATTTACTGGAATAAAACAATGCTCTAAAATAGGAACTACACAAGTGAAATTAAACGGGCAGGGCGAGTGTCGGTTTCAATGAAAAGGGTCGAATAGACTCGGGGAAAACTCGGGATGCCAGAGACTGATGTACCAGTGGATCGAATTGAAAAACAAAACCAGTTCAATCCGTCAAAGTTTCAAAATACAACCCATTGTTTTTACGGACGAGTAGAGTCACAGCGTGATATGATCATGTCATGAGGTAAAGTAGAAAATACTGAAGATAATACAGGTGCAGGCTTAACCCACTGTATTTTTCGTTAGAACTTCGCAGATGGTTCGATTCCGATCCATTGGTAGTTCAGCAAAGCAGTGCTCTTGCATTTGATAGATTCAGCATAGCACTGCTCTTGCTAGGGCTAGTGTTACCAAGTGACCTCACTAGACTATCAGCTTTTAGGTAAGGAAAGAAGTACTTTTTACTGGTGGTAGGACCTCTTGTGAGTCCGCGCGGGTGGGTACCACCCCCCTGCCTATTTCTGCCGTAAAGCAGTAATGCGTTTCAGTCTGAACGGCCGTTGCCAGCCAGCCAGGCAGCCGTTGTAACTATACTGAGGCCTTAGAACTTATATCTCAAGGTGGGTGGCGCATTTACGTTGTGGATGTCTATGGGCTCCAGTAACCACTTAACACCAGGTGGGCTGTGAGCTCGTCCATCCATCTAAGCAAAAAAAAAAAAACAATACAATACAAGAACATTGAAAGTAAATGATTGTTTGTAACCGCTACGGAAATACTTTAATTCCCTTTCACGGTTTGATCAATTCGTCGAATTCGTGGCCCCGACTCTTGTACCACGCGTTCGAGTTCAATTGCCTTTCGGTGATGTATACTTAATAAACATGATTCGACAAGCCCCGGTTTTCCTTTTTCTTTTATCGTTTGTATCTGTTTCCGACATATTATATATACAACAAAAATAAATTTATCTCGGGTCCTTTGGTTGTGTTACGTTTAACATTTACCAGTGGGCTTTTGAAATGTATAAACTACTTATACCATTTACACAGAAAGCTGTAGGCGGCCTGCAAAAAATGTAATATTGGTATTGGGGGTGTGTTTATGAGTTTAAAACCAAACATTGAAATCTATGTATAAGTTATTTTATTGCAGCAGGCATTGAAAGTATGTGCATTATTTTTCAGGGTTTTTTATATATATGTCACAAATATAATGTAAATAAAAAACCATATTGGGCCCGAACATATTTATTAGCTACTACGCATATAATTGCAGCAGTGTTGGGCGTCCCCCTGCCCGTTGGATAGATGACTTGCGGCGATATGCTGGGTATGATTGGATGCGAAAGGCGGAGGATCGTTCATTGTGGCGGACTATGGGAGAGGTCTACATCCAGCAGTGGAGAGATAGAGGCTGATGATGACGCATATAATCGTATACAATTCAGGATATGTTGTTATGTAGTACCAAACTGAGAGAATCATTCAGAAAATCATTGGTTTACGTGGTGGATACTATTCCACATTATACATATTTTATATCCATTTCGGAATCGAACAGTCTAGTCTTATATTTAAAGACCGAACAAGGATACGAATCGTTTTAAATTGCAAATCTTTATGCAATTACATCTTCAAATTCAAATACTAAACCTTTTGCCTGGCGTAGCGTACTGATATGTATACATTTCATATTAGAGGTCTAATCTTCTTCTTTTTTTTTCGTATGGCTTCATGCGATGTCATTGTTGCCAATATCAAAGGATATGTAGTCATCAATTATCATTATAGACATACAAGTAGTTAATTATTTGAATAATAGAATGGGGCAGAATATTTTTTTTTTAGTATTATCCAGAATAATAGACACTCAGCCAGTCAAACCTTTCAAGGTCATCGATAGTAGTCAATGAGAATAATATGAATCAAATGAAATAAATAATTAACGTATAATAAAAAGTTCTATAGAGCTTTTGCCATCGACCATCGTGCAGTAGACAGTTTTACGGTAAGATAAAAAAGATAAAATGCAAACGAATTTGCCGTTTGATAGTGCACAAAACAATAGAATTCATTGTTTTCATAGTGAATTGACTAAAGTAAGTCTCAGTTTCTTTCAATAAATACATGGATTTAATATAGAAGTGGTATATTTTCTAAGTGCTCTACAAAAACTTAACGTTTTTTTACAACCCATCTCGCGAGCGCTATAAGCCCTGCAAACGAGGTTTGAGATTAACTAATCTAACATAGCGATGATAGGCAATTATATATTCACGTTTGAAAGGCTATCGATATTTGCATAAATGCATTGAAAATTTCCATCTTATTTCCCTCGGGTTATGAGTTATGGGCGGGCATGTTCAGGTATCTATTGGCTTTGTTTCAGGTTAGCTGTAAGTTCTTATGCACTTCTACATAAATAAAAGGTTAAAGACTGTACTTAGTCAGAGCCTCAAAAAAAAACCTGTTTTTTTCTATTTATTTGGTGCAATAAGGTACAAAGTATTATTACTTAATTAAATGTTTTCTGATCGCGTGATTCTGAGAGTAATAAACGAAACACAGAATTTTAAAATTGTAATGACAAACAAAAATAGCATTTAATTAGCAGCTTTTAATAAGATTAGTGGTCGCCCGGTAGTCGAAATTCGACTATAATTAATTGAAATTTAAGTTGGTACACTATTAAGATTCTATTTTAAAAGACTATTATACTTCTATAACCACAAATTTCGCCAAGACCACACTATAAATAAATAATATAAAAACAAACAATATTAATCTATTCTCAATTTGACCACAGACTTTAGAGAATAACAAAAGTTTCACAATTGACAATGCACAAGGAGTATATATATGTGTATGTGTTGTGTCAAATATATGGTAGGTGTGTAATGTTTTCTTTATTGATTTAATGTATTTTTAATGCATATTTTTTTTAAAATATTAGCATCTGCATTTCTTCTCTATGCTCTCTATAAGTATGGGGAAATTTCATACTCCTCCGTCCGCGCAATTTTCGTAAAAAGGGGTACAAAGTTTTTGCTTCACGTATATATAACTTTATGAATCTAAGTCTTACAGTTTCCGTGAGTATGGTTGAATTTCTATTATAGGGCGCACACTAATTGCAACAATCACACATCAACAAATAGAATCATATTGCATTTAGTTCGGTTTAACGATCCAGTGTATAATGAAATTTTACGATCTGATACAGTTTTACGATTTAATCTCGCGATTATTTTAAAGAATTTTACGATTTCTAACGTCTCTCGAGCAGATTTCGTGACAAAGAAACGTAAAAAACGTTAATACATTTTTATCTTCTCAATAAAGGCGAATCTTAGCATTTTGAACATAAAAACGTACTGGATGCGAAAGAAACCGGTCTCTGAATTGAACACAAAGAAGTCCTATCAAGATGTCATCAAACAAATTACTGCACAACGCAATACAATTAAAACTCTGGGGTCAACGATCTCCCGTATTACGTGGAGAGCTGCATCCGCCATCTGCATTCACTTTAGATTTCCGGTTCACGAAATATAAACGAACTGTGCAACTAACTTTTGTTTAGCTTAGCAAAAAACCTTTACAAACATACTTTTTCCTTGTTTAAAATCGGTAGCCATTTTATTATTTATTTAACATCGTTAATTTTTATCACAGACTATCAAAAAATATTCAGTCGTCGTGATAAAGAATACTGTAAGGTATTTTAAGTATCGGAGATAATAAAACGAAAGTAAAAAATACCAGCTAAAATCGTAAAAGTACTATTGACTAAAATATACGAGTTGGATAGGGCAGTATTATGATTATATTATTGCATAGATGTGTGGACCATCTCACAGCTCACCTGGTGTCAAGTGATAACTGGAGTCTATAAACATCTACAACGTAAATACGCCATCCACCTTGAGATATAAGTTCTAAGGTCTCAGTATAGTTACAACGGCTGCCCCGCCCTTCAAACCGAAACGCATTACAGCTTCACGGTAGAAATAGGCGGGGTGGTGGTACCTACCCATGCTCACAAGAGGTCCTACCACCTGTAATATTAGTCAATTTAGATGCAGCCGTTGGCGTCGAAATAACTTGACATTAACATCAACTAAAACCCACTAGTTAAGCCGCAGTCGTCATAGTCTAAAGGATAAAATCCGGTGTAGGTACTCGTATCGAGTGATGCGACTATAGCGGTCTTCAAATCCCGCAGGCTAGTACCAATTTTTCCAACGAAATACGTATTTGACATGAATTCACGAATGGGTCTTACGACAAAGTAACAACATCTCGTAATAAAACCTCTGAGCTCTGCAAGATATCGCTTTTAAATAAGATTTCCCAATACAAACTATACCAGCTGCCTATTCATTAATCTTAAGTGTAAATTATGTTTTGAGGTATTGTGGAAACCTTTACAAAAAAAATGTTTAATATTGAAGTGAAACTTCTAATGCGACTTCCAACAAGGTGGCTTTTTTTTTCCTACCTAAGCTTGTAAGCTTGAGAGGCTATTCCAGCGTAAACTTAACTAGTAGGTGAGCTCACGGGGCTCAAGCCTGACGACGTTGCTAACACGAACCCTAGCAAGAGCCGTGCTTCGCAGAATCTACCACCGGATCGGAAACGCGACCCACTGAGAAGATCCGGCGAGAAACTCAGTGGGCTGTGTCTGAGGGTACAAGATTGCGTTAAACGTTTAACGCTACCATACTAGAAAGAGACAGCGCGAGAGTGAATGCGTGGCACTCGAACGCACGCGCGTAGTATACCTGTTACAGGCCAGCGCGACGTTAGCAACGAGTAGCGTCCAATATTTTAATGAAGTATTTAAAAAATATATATATTTATTTTTCTATCTATAATTTAAAATATATATAGTAAGGAATACCCTACTAAAAAGGTATAAAACCGGCGCGCAGCTCCGACACCCGCGCATTTGTCGGTTGACATTCGTCGAGGGAGCATCGTTCAAAGACTTTAAATGTTAATTTAGGAAACACGAATTTTATAATAATGTTGAGGGTACAGTGCCTATAAATAGCAACGCCTTTGCTCGAAACATTCATTCGATCGGCGGCGTTCGTGAGAGAAGGTAGTCATGGACATGGTGTGCGTGAGTCATTGTTTGAAGTCTCTGTAAACGTGTGCTAATTGTTATTTTTTTTAAATGGTTTTTCTTCTGAATCCTAAATATATAATATAAATGTTGAAGATGTCGCATCTCTTATACACAGCATTCCCTATTACAAGAGCAATCTGATTTAAGGATGAAAAATGAAGAAAACCGCAATACTACACATCGAAAAAGAAGTTTCACTTCATTCACGTGGACCAAGTTGCACGCGCACCGTTTTTTTTTTCAATTTTAACTGTTTCGAATGAATACCGATAACCGTAAAACCTTAGGTTAAAAATCTACAAAATTTTCATATCGACCATACCAAGGGCACGAAAAAGTAGATCTTGCTAAAAATTTGTACTTACCGAAAGGCGGTTCGAACCGGCAATCAAGCAGCAAGGTGTGGCCCGTGGGACCATTGGTGCCGACGACTGCGCCTCCTCGCATCATCAACTGCGCCTCCAATTCCACCCAACGACCACCGCACTCATGCTGAACAGAAATACATTAAAATGTATTAAATAATCTATAATTCAATAATTTTTTTCATTTATTTCTTAGATGGGTAGATGAGCTCCCAGCCCACCTGGTGTTTAGGGGTTACTGGAGTCCATAGACATCTAGATCGTAAATGCGCCACCCACCTCGAGATATAAGTTCTAAGATCTCAGCATAGTTACAACGGCTGCCCCCCCCTTCGAGCCGAAATGCATTACTGCTTCACGTCAGAAATAGGTGGGTTGGTAGTACCTACCCGTGCGGAGTGACAAGAGGTCCTACCACCAGTAATTACGCAAATTATAGTTTTGCGGATTTATTTTTTTACACGATGTTATTCCTTCACCGTGGAAGTCAATCGTGAACATTTGTGAAGAACGTATTATATTTCATTAGAAAAATTGGTACCCGCCTGCAGGATTCGAACACCGTTGCATCGCTAGATACGAATGCACCGGACGCCTTACCCTTTAGGCCACGATGATTTCAAAAATAAAGATTATTGTGAACATATCAACTACTGTCTTTGATCCTATTGAGTTGAACCTTTGCACGATTGTTGGCACTATTCAAGGTATGTTTTTAATACCATTAATTTGGGACAGAAGATGCGGGCGTAGGTCTAAGAAATGCTTTTCACTGGGTTCTTCTTCTTCTCAGTCGTATGCACTCTTGGCAGAGTGGTCGTGGTCATCACTTTGGTTGGTGGTGCGCTTCACCAGACGTCGCCATTCCTCGCGTACCGCGGCCCTTCTTGTGCACTCGCTAACAGGACCGTTTAGAGCTGCCTTTATTTGGTCGGTCCATCGTAACGGTGATCTGCCGCGCGGTCTTGTACCCTCTATCATGCCCTGCACCACAAGGCGCTCAACTGAGTCGTCACCCCGCCGCGACACATGCCCGAAGAAAGTGAGAATGCGACCCTGAACGATGGAGGATAGTCGCTGCTTGATGCCGAGTTCCTGTAGAATTGACTGATTCGTTCTGAACTCTGTCCACGATATTTGCAGCATTCTTCTCCAGCACCACATTTCGAGAGCATCTATCCTCTTTTTCTCACTTTCTCTCAATGTCCAGGTCTCAGCAGCATAAAGAAAAATGGGGAAGACCAGTGCTCTTACAAGTCTGATTTTAGTGGCTTTAGTGATATTTCGATTCCCCCATATTTTCTTCAGCCTGTCCATGGCTGACCTCGAAACAGCCATACGCCGCTTGATTTCATCAACGCACCCGCCCGTGTTCGATATCAGTGCACCTAAGTAAATGTATGACTGTACGACATCGCAGTTCGCAATTTTTGTGACCTCTGGCGAGTTATTATTAGCACGGTCGACAATCATGACACTTGTTTTGTTGCGGTCAATTTTAAGTCCGAAATCAAGACTGACGCGTTCCACTCTACCGAGTAGCTCTTCCATCTGGCTAACACCTGACGCGACTAAAGTGATGTCGTTGAAATCTTCCGACCTCCGATAGTTATTCCATCCGACCAGTTTTCGAGGGCGATTCTCATTATAAGCTCCGTATATATATTGAACAGGAGCGGTGATATAATACACCCTTGGCGAACTCCTGCGCTAGGGTGGAAGTGACGCGATAGAATGTCATCTATTCTAACTGAAGCTGTTCCTTCCTCATAGAGTCGCCTCAGCAGATGGACCAAGTGTTTGGGGTACCCATGGCCAAAAGAGTTTCCCAAAGTTTTGGCCATTTGACAGAATCAAACGCCTTAGAGAAATCCACAAAGCATAAGTACGTAGGCTTGTTGAATTCCCGGGATTTTTCGATGATCTGTCGAACGGTTAATATTTGTTCTCGTGTACCTTTACCCTTCACAAAGCCGGCCTGTTCAGGAGCAATTTCTTTAGAGAGGTACGATTTAAGGCGCTCGTTAACGATACGCAGCAATATCTTGCATGCGTGTGGAATCAACGCTATGAGACGGTAATTGCTGCAGCTTTTTGTCGAGCCTTTTTTATGCAGTGGCACGAAAACAGTATGAACCCAGTCTTGGGGCCAAGTTCCAGACTGCCATATTTTATTACACAGGGTATGGAAAATTTCAACGCCATACTCCCCAGATGCCTCAATCGTTTCAATTGGAATGGCGTCCTTCCCTGTGGCTTTCCCTTTCTTAAGATGTTTTATTGCAGCCCTAACCTCATCCTTAAGAATGCTCGGCTCTATCTCTTCATCTTGAGGTGCTGTTGGATCGAAACAGTGCGAGTTAGGATCTTGAAACAGAGATTGGCAGTACTGTTTCCACGTTTCGGAAATATCCTCAAGGTCTGTTACTGTTTCACCTTGTGAATTCTCAATAGCCCATGTTTTTGAAGATAGAGTTTTAGTTTATGGATTTAATTTTCTGATGAAGATCTCGTGTTTCATGCTTATTAGCGTGTGTTTCTAGTTCAATACAGAGGTTTTGGAGATACTGATTTCGGTCCCGTCTGCATGCTTCTTGTATCCGAGCTGATTTAGCATTTAAAGTCTTCAGATCAGCTCCCGATGTCTTCAATCGTCGTCGTTCCTCTACAAGAGCAAAGGTATCGACACTCATCCAGTGTTGACGCTTATGAGTCTCATTCGGTCGGACGGATTCCTTTTGTTTGTTTTAAGTTTATTTTATACAAAAGTTTAGGTCTTTTATTTATCGATTGAGGCGCTACGAAGTCTGCCGGGTCAGCTAGTTTTTAATAAAAATCATCAATACTGTGGTCAGTATTTTGTTCAGTATTGCAATGATAATATAATGAATTTCGTATTTGCTCGAAGTTAAATTCATTTCAAAATGTTAAATTTAAACCCACCTATAAGCACTGCTGAATTTTCTACGAAACTGCTCCGCGTCATCCATTATCATAATTTCGCAAAAGACTATAATGGCCTCGCAATTTTCTATTTGAAGATGGTTGAATATATTTACTGAATACGCACACAATAAAACTATCTTAGATTTAAATTTTTATTAAAGTAGAAAATTTAAGTAAGCTGTTTTAGAAAATCTAGTTAGATTATTTTACATATAATAATAGCCAGACAATGATGATAATGCATATTATTATGAAGCTGCATTAGTCTCTACTGTCCTGTCTATTACCACGGTAAATAAACTTTCCGTTCCGGTTTTATTGATAGAACGTTCATTTTAAACCACTAACGAAGTATCGACCTTATCTCTCTAGACATTTGATAGCATTCACACTATTTCATCTATGGGCTCTAGCAACCAATTAATACCAAGTGGGCTGAGAGCTCTTCTGTCGATCTATAACAACAAAAAATGTATAAAAGATAACCTGATATTAAAAAAAAGCTAACAGTCCAAATTAAGAACTTAAGCTTCTATGCCTTAAAAAAATCACATTTCTTTAACAACGATGATTTTTCAGTCGAATTATAATTTACGTGATGTAAATTTATTTGGTGATTTAATAATCAAGGTCTAGTCTTCTTACCTCATCATAAGCTACAGATGCGAGTGGTAGATAGTGATAGCCGAGCGCCCGGTCCCATATGACGCCCTTGTTCCACACCTCAACCAGGAGACCCAGGTTGATGTCGTTGATCTCACTAGTTATAAAATAGCTTCATTAATCAATAGTTTTTTTTTTTTATCGCCCTTGTAGGCAGACGAGCATACGGCCCACCTGATGGTGAGTGGTTACCGTCGCCCATGGACTTCAGCAATGCCAGGGGCAGAGCCAAGCCGCTGCCTACCGCTTAATACTCTCCACAAGCCTCGTTTGAAGAAGGACATGTCATAGTGTATGAGCACCAATGTTACGACTGTGTGAAGATTGCTATATCTAATGCATACAATTAATTATTATTTTCTTCAATTTTCACAAGTCTAACTGAGAGAGCTAAGAATCTAAATTCCTACACCCCTATGGCTTACTGATCGAGTTCCTTACAAAATCCAAGAAAAAATTGCTTTCGATAGGTAATTTAACCTCGATTTCATCGTTCAAAGTGCTTTCGTGTGTTTGTCAACGTTGACGTTGGCTTCGCGCTTCATTGCTGGCTTACAAAATATAAAATTACCACAATATATGTATTTTATGCTGAGCTTAGTACTTAAATGAATAAATTTAGGTCATTTATTCGTCTTCAAAAAATATCTCTTTACCTACTGTGCATTAGACTAATGTTTAAATTAATACCTACCTTTGTAGATGTTCGTAAAGAATCGTCAGCTACAGAATTGCGTGGATACCCTAACTTAATTCAAACTAGAAGACTTTAGTAGTTTTATTCACATGCATCTACCTGCAACTACCTCGTTAACCAGCCTGGGCTAATTACAGATTGAAACGATTTTTACTGTTCTTGTACTTTGTCAACCCAACGTAAAAACTATAGCGTCAATGAAGAATGCTCTTATTTTACTTTTTCAAAGCCGTTCACAGAATCTGTTCATACTGTACTTTATTTTCGCATTTCGTACACATAATTAAAACTACTTTTTCAATTTAATCATGACCGATTTTTTTATATTTTTTTTATGCAATGAAATGCTAAAATCTCAGCACTTTTCGACGAATCATCGTCCGTAGCGAGCAGGGCACGCGTCTCATAATTTATTGGGGCATTCGACAACACTGGCCCGATTACGTTACACCCCCATTTGACCTGACCGCTTCCACATAAACAAAACGCCGCAGGTCAGTATCGGCAATTGTAAACAATATACTCCTTTTAAATTTGACAAGAGCCGTCTGCTGTTTTATACTGTGCTTGTGTGGTACTAATAAAATTTAAATGATTAAAATTACAAAAACCTAACAAACTTTGATACCCTTGAAATTCGTGTCTTTATTACGGCTGACGTTGAATGATCATCTAGTTGGTCAGTGACGCTGAGATGCATGGTGGTAGGACCTCTTGTGAGTCCACACGGGTAGGTACTACCACCCTGCCTATTTCTGCCATAAAGTAGTAATGCGTTTCGGTTTGAAGAGTGGGGTAGCCGTTGTAACTATACTGAGACGTTAGAACTTACATCTCAAGGTGGGTGGCACCTTTACGTTGTAGATGTCTATGGGCTCCAGTAACAACTTAAAACAAGGTGGGCTGTGAGCACGTCTACCCATATCAGCAAAAAAAAAACTGTTTAGTCTTCAGTTTCGTAATTACTTGCTCTTGCCTCGTATGTGTTTGGAAACACTCACAAATGACATTAACACGGAATTAATAAATTTGGAATGTTTCATTATATTGCTTTAGTACATCGTATTTTGATTTGGGTAAAGGTTGGATTTATTACGTTTCATTAGGAATTAATAGAACTTTTTTAGAATATCAACAAAAAAATTTGAAGTTTCTACGGGCGCATGCCGAGAAGACGAGTTTCATCGTGGTACGCCTGTTCGTATTTAAATGAATACTATCGCGTCACCCCTTGTGTCGGTGCCACCCACCCACTTATCATTCTCACCACGCCATAAGTGTAATTTTCATGTTATTATCATTTTTTCCTCTTTCCGTCTATTTGTGGTACAGCTTTAACAGGTGCGTGTACTCTACGGTGTGTTGTTAGTATGATGAGCGGGAAACACAATTTGTTTTTCCGTTGAAAATTTTGTCGGAGACTTGGAAATGCGGACTTCAGACGAAATCATTCGGACTTCAGAAGACAAAAATTCACAAAACACTTATGCAAATTTCAAAGAGAATTTTTAATTTAAAGATCTTTTTAGAAGAATTTTACTACCGATACTGAATGCAACCTGAATACTAAAATCAAGAAACTTAGGTCTTAAAAGGCCTAAAACCTAAAACTAAAAGTAGTGGTGATTTCGGGGGTAACATAAATACATTTGAAAATTGTCCGTTTTTAACACGAGGTATTTACTAGAGGTATGATTTACTTGTTTTTTTATGGTTTACCTATATTTTACATGCTAACTGCCTTGCCTGGTATTAACTGTTTTCAAGAACACAGAGATAATGTTGTTAATACCGCCACACACCTCAAAGCTCGAGGCAGAACTGTCAACACAATTATAATTTGAATTTAAATCGATTTATGATTCCAAAAGTAGCTTATTCTGTAGAATGTGACAGTTATTAGGTACCACTTTTTTTCGAATTTGAAATTCCGAAATATAAGTATTCCAAATTTTAATTTTAAAATATACACGACACAGTTACATATCAGAATGAAACATTTTACAGCATTAGAATATTGATGGCCACCGTTAAAACTTTATCGATGTCGTGACAATTTCAATTATATCGCTCTTACGGAGGACGCCGTGAAACAAATTGCCCTTTTATAAGCACAAACGGATATTATACGCAATAAAATTTATTGTGCACGTTATTATCACACTGATGTACACAGCAAGATTATTTACAGAAGACGTACCTTGATTAAAGATTTTTTTAAATATTTTTTTTTATTAAAGGCCAGTGAAACCCGATTCTAATATTGAGTAGGTTGTGAGCTAATCCAGGCATACTTTTTATTATTTTTTTACTCCTTAGGTGGGTGGACGATCTCACGGCCCGGTTGTTATTTGGTTACCGGATCCCATACATATCAACAGCGTAATAGGCCGCCATACACCTTGAAACATTAGTTATAAGTCTAAGTTTCACAGTACTACCTCATACTTCAAACCGAAATGCATTAATGCTTCACAGCAGAAATAGGTAGGGTGGTGGTCACCTACCGGTGTGAGTTCACAAGACGCCCTACCACTAATAATTATGTGAGTTTTGCGGCTTTGATTTTTATTACACGACGTTATTACGTCACCGTGCAAATCGTTCTGAATATTATTAGCTAAGTACGTATTTTCTAAGTTAACTAACTTACGTACGTATTCTTCATTTCAAATTCCTTTAGAATAATATCGAAATGATTTCAGTCTAATAATATAAATTATTAAAGAAGCATTCTGTAGTTCATCTGGCTTGTAACGAGGTCAATATCGATCGAGGCCCGTCATTAGATTTTTATCATTGCTGCAAGTTCATAATGAGTTTCGCGATAGACAAGCGTGCAGGAAATTTTTTTCAACGAAATCCAATCCGTATTGTTTTAGGTTATTTATACGAATAGAAGACCGGATGTTAGGAAATAAAATGTTGTCCTACTTTTTATCAGAAGTTTCTTATATGACCTAGCAGCCTTTTTAGACCTCTGCCTTCGATAGTAGAACACCATCAATAAGCAACATACCCTATATTTTTATATTAAACGGTTGTCTGGAAGAGATCACTTTCAGCGACAGGACCGTCTATTGTACAAATTTAACTGCTTGTTGACTGGTTTTGCAAGTAAATTGTGTTTTAGGTGTGCAATATAGTTACTGGGGGTAGGACCTCTTGTGAATCCGCACGGGTAGATATTACCACCCTGTCTATTTCTGCCGTAACGCAGTAATACGTTTCGGCTTGAAGGGTGAGGCAGCCGTTGTAACTGTACGGAGACCTTAGAAGTCATATCTCATGGTAGGTGGCGGCATTTACATTGTAGATATCTATGGGCTCCAGTATTCATTTAACACCAGGTGGGCTGTGAGCTCACCTATCCATCTAAGCAATAAAAAAATGACCACTAGCAGTGAAACTGTACATGTAGCCTATAATATCGTAGGATGCAAGGCACTGCCCTAGTAAACCATCTATATAGTTATATGCCGCCTTCAGACCGCATTGAACCGTCAAATCCTAATTAATTTGGGTAGTTTAATAGTAATTCATTTTATTAGTCTACAAGTGAAGATTATAATTGATCATGAATCATCGAAATTGGGTTAAAAAGCTGCATGACTGTGCCCCTATAAATATTGCTGTTCAAAAGCTACGGTCACCAAAAACGATTACATTTAATTTTAAACCAAATAATTTCTAATTTTTAAGGACTAAATAAAATTGACGTAGAACAAAACGAAGAAATAGATGGAACAGATTGTTCACACGAGATTGAACGGCCCATCTAAAATCCTGACGGTGAGTTTGAGCATTCACTCAGACTAAGCACGGTACGTTTGCTGGAATAACATGTGATGTGAACAAATTTATCTCACTAAGAAAACGTATAGTATGCGCACGTGTAAATCTTAAATCAGGATAGGCGGAGAGAATTTCACAAAAACGATTTCAAAACAGTTCTTAAATTGACACGCGCTTAGCTGTTAATCTCACTGATAAGAAGTTTTGCAAATCCGCACGGTTGTCTCTTTGCCTGTTTCTTTTGCAATTATGCCATCCGTTTCGATTTGAAGGAGCGCAAAGAGTTTTTATGATATAATAAAGTTTTCCGCCCTGCATCACAAAGCGTCACGTTGTAGTTTTAATATCTTAACATCAGCTGTGTGAATTCATGTGAATAATTAGAGCAAGACAATGTCAAATCAAGAACCAAGAGAGTTTATTTAGACATCCGATGAATCGTTCTACAGAAATTCTCTTCTAAAAATATTATGGAAATGGTTGAAAATAGAAAATCGATCTGACGTGCTCTCAAAGATCTATAAATGAATGGTTTCGTTGCATTCATTGTATCATATACATACATAATAGGGATTTTTCTTTACCGAAATAAACTTTCTGTATAATTCGATTTTTGTGACAAAATTTTAAGGTTATAGGGTATTCATAATTACTTCACTGGGACGGCTCGTTATGTTACGCATGAAGCGTAAAACCATTTTGTTTCGCATTAAATAGCTGCAATTAACTGTGAGATTATTGGCGCTTAATCGCTGAGTGCGAGAGCTTTTCCTTCGAAGATCTCCACAAGTATTTGCAATTGTCCTTGTATACGTAATGGTCGAGATAAAAAAAATTAAGAAAACAAAACAATGATTATTACCGCTTGCATTAAAAGTAGCACCCGGGACTTTTCTGAATCATTACCTATTTGTATTTACTTCATAACTATTGTTTATTGAGAAGGAAACCAACTGATAACTTATAAAAATATTTTAAGATTAATATAGATTTATTTATTATAAAAAAAAGAACACAATATTCCTAACCTAAAAGTACATGTTATTATCCGCAACATGCTTCGTCAGATTACAGAAATAAAGTTATCAGCAACATGCTTCGTCAAAAATATAATATTACTTATAATATAATATTAACTTATATATAACAAACTAACGGAATATTTTTGCAATTAATTTTGAGCGTTGTACTCAGTCTAATATAAAATAGCGACGGAGCCGACTGGTGCGTTTTTTAATAAAAGATTCAAGTATATTGAATCAATTCACATTAATATAAATAGAATTCAAATTAGTCTGAGCAAACCTCGACTTATTCAGTCATCTCGGTGAATGCAAGAAGCCGTAAAATAATTACGTAAATGATTTGTTTAAACACCAAACGAATTGCTTTTTCAATTCGTGATCTAAATTGGCCTCGTTTTACAACGTCCGTCTGGTGTAGTGTTAAGTGACATGGTCACTACACAAGGGGGTCGATATAAATGTCTTTTCCAGGGTTATGGATGTATATTAAATATATAATGTATGTATGTGTATAATAAAAATCTTATATTTATTTCCGTTATCTCATACCTGTAACACAAGTTCTTTACGAACTTATAACGGGACCAGTTAACGTGGCGTGATTGCTAGTAAATATTTATTTATTGATTTATTTATAGTGTGTATAATATTAAAAAAAAAAAAAAATTCATTGAAAGATTTGCTATAACTTTATTTGCGTGTTGCTTCTCGCATCAACAACAACGTTATGCAATAACAATCGGGAATGCTATATACTCGCTCGACTTTGATAGCAACAAGTTACGGAAACATATTGTACAAAACAAAAGCGAATTCGCTTTCTAACGAACCCATTGTTCATAATATGCAAACAAGTATTTCGCTAAGAATTTACTAACAAACCATCGTCGAACCGTTCGGTAGTATCATATTACATAGTTCTCAACATCACAAAGTTAGTCTAAAGCTAATGTGTGTTCATAACTCCTATCATATATTATATGTATATATTAGTATGTGTATATAATAGTAATTAATACGTGAAGCAAAAACTTCGTATCCCTTTTTACGAAAATTGCGCGGACGGAGGAGTATGTAATTTTCCACACTTATAAAGAATATAGAGAAGAAGTGCACAATGCTAATATTTTTTTTAAATAATGCGTAAAAGATACTTTAAATCAATAAAGAAAACATTACACACACTACATACCATGTATTTGACGCACACACGCATGCATACTATTTATTGTCAAACTTTGAGATTAAATATTGTTTGTCTTTGTTAATATTTTTTATAGTGTTGTCTTGGCGAAATTTGTGATTATAGAAGTATAAAATAGAATCATAATAGTGTACAAACTTAGAATTACAATTAATTATAGTCGAATTTCGACTACTGCGGACCTCTAGTAATAGTAAATGTACATATAAATTATATATACCTATATCATATCTGGCCTTAACGCAAATATCAAAATAGAAAATCCGTATCTCAAATACATACTATACTTTTTTTTATTTTATTTAAATCCGATATTATTATAGCAGATAGTAATATTATAGATAGATATGAAGTATAAAGATAGTTATAGTAATTCATTTTTAACGGCCAATGACGGACGAACATACGGTCCACCTGATTATAAAGTACTTCCACACAGACGACAGTAATACTAGGAACACCGTCAAGCTTCTTGACTTATTCGTTTTCTTGATATGATCTATTGCTAAGAGACATACAGACAGATCGGAGAGACACAAAAACTAATTTTAATCCCGTAAAAAAATTGTAATAAAAATTTAACGCTGGTGAAACAGGGGACTGTCTCAGTGATTAATATTCCTGACACAATTCACGTACCCACGAAATATAGCTACGAACATTTACATAAAAGGTGAACTGTACAATATGACTTAGTAGTACAAAAAGTTGAAAATACTCACAAAAGAAAGTCTTGCTCCCAACATGGGGTGGGACCCTTAACTGTCACCGTCGTAGACTTGACATTCTGCAACTTCAGTGTCACGTACGTGTTGAATTGCGTTGCTGTAAACATATGGATGTGTTAGAGGAATGTGTACCTAAAACCAACGGGTTGAAGCTGGAATTTTGTTGTCCACTTCACAAAGGGCTGTGTTTGAGAATGCTATGGTATGTGTCCAATGTTTGTTGTAGAATAAAGACGTGTGCGTACATATATGACGTTATATTTAAAATTAGATTTCTTTGATTTACATCTTTAGACTAACGAGCCGACGAGCTTACGACCCACCTAGTCTTAAGTGATGACCAAAGCTCCGACACCCATTTCAGGGGAAAATAGATAAAATGGTAATACTTACGTTCCTTCAAAATCACACGTATAATATATATAGTTGACAAATACATTTTAAGCTTTAGGCAAAGTTATACATATAACACATGTATACGTGTTGTACTAATCCAATTGAATTAAAATACATGAAAAACAAAACAACATCGGACGAACAACAAAGTGGTTTCTCTTCATTAATTTTTAAATTAAAATATCTTATACTGACCTTGTAGTCCAACGTAGTTCGCCTTTTTAACTGTAAAATAAAAGAACAAATTAAATACGACTCAAATACGAACGTGTTCTCATAACAAAAAAAGTTGGCCCAATTACGACAAAATCTTGATTACAATTTTTATTCAACGAATTTTTGTTGAACATTTTCTTGGCGTTTTCTTTATTTTTGTAAATGAGAAAACAAACTCACCGCCCACACGTTTCTAGATGGCCACCGGGATTTTTGGCGTTACAAAGTGTATTCTACCACCTACTTGGAGCAATGAGATGAAAATCTCAATTGTGGAACGGTGCGAAAACTAAGACCATAAGTGTGTCACCATAGGCATACCATAGACATTCGGCCTTGTTTTTCAATAAATTTCATATTAGATTTTACACTTTGATTTTTGTAAATTAAAAATAAACGATATACTTTATAGATACATTACTGGTGGTAGGACCTCTTGTGAGTCCGCGCGGGTAGGTACCACCCCCCTGCCTATTTCTGCCGTAAAGCAGTAATGTGTTTCGGTTTGAAAGGTGGGGCAGTCGTTGGAACTATACTTGAGATCTTAGAACTTATATCTCAAGGTGGGTGGCGCATTTACGTTTTAGATATCTATGGGCTCCGGTAACCACTTAACACCAGGTGGACTATGAGCTCGTCCACCCATCTAAGCAATAAAAAAAACCATAAAACATATCGTGTTCGTTTCGCATGCAAATAACAACACGATCAGTGACCGATTTACTAAAGGTTTCTGTAAAAATAACCTGAAGCGAGGCCGCTGTGGATTGACCTCGGCGATCGCAATCTATCGAAAAATTATTTAAATTTTTATAGAACATAAATAGTACTTAGCCTCACTCTAATAACTTTAATATAACGACCGATTTCATGATTAAGATACGCAGCTAATACGAATATTTTAAGCTTATGCTATAAGCACGACTTACGGGGTATTAAATTATTACCTACCCGTAAAAAATATCAATTTGCGTAATTATTGAAAGTAGAGTACATTATGACCACAAACGTGTACCAAACTGCCTATTTCTACAGTGAAACAACCAGCGAGGCAATAGCTAAATATTAAATATACGCCCAATTATGCACAATTTTCGACCCTGAATCTATTATTTCTTGTTCCTCATAAATAAGTTCGTAAAGTACAAAAGGCAATGTACTATTACAACGCATCGCCGATCTTGAGACATGAGATTAACTGCATTGAATCCTACATTAATTAATCTGTCTGAGCAGGGATACACCCCGGCCACCACTTGTTACTGCTGATATATTCCCGTATCTCATACCTAGTAAGTATCATCTCCTGTGTAATGATTACTGTCAAAGTAACGCAACTCTGTCACCCAGACTCAAGACTCCAAAAACATCTTAAGATGTTTGAATCCGATCTGTGAGTCGTGATCGCTTAAATATTTTTTTTGTAACTAAGCTGGTGGTCTTGAGAAACCATTTCAGCGTAGCCTTAAATAGCGGGTGAGCTCACGGGTCTCAAATCTCACGTTGTTGCTAACACCAACTCTAGCAAAAGCAATGCCTCTACCACCGGATCGGAAACGCGACCCACTGAGAATATCCGACGAGCTCAGTGGGCTATGTGCGACGGGTTCAACAAGAACGATGATCGGTGCTTGGGGTACCTAAAAGCACCGTTAGTGAATGGGGTGGATCCTAAATGACGTGTTTTGGGCAACGACGACTGTTTAACACTCGGTCCGCAGAATCGAGAATGTAGCTACCGGCGGCCACAATGAGAGGGTTCTCGTGTCGTGCCGCTTTCTCGAAATGACGCTGATAGATGATTTAAAACCTAAACCTTATTATTTGACCTTAATTGAAGTGTTCGAAGTTCGAAATATCTTTAACGTTTAATTCTTAAGATAATTTAGTATTCGGAATGTTAAATTTACATTTTTAATGCTATTTAAATTTCTTCGGTTTTTGCGAGTCATTTTCCAAAAATTTAACCGCCAAATATATATTTGCTATTTCCAAGCCGTACGTAAGACGAAGCCGTAACAATAATCTGAATTATTATAATATTAATGTTATTGACAATAACGGCAACTGCGAATCTTACTATTTCGAATAACCATTCATGGCTAAATCTTAGACTAGAAACTATGTAAAATATTAAAGCATGATTACATCGGCAGCAGTTGTATGTAATCGCAGCTGTTTCAGACAAGATGGTGCTGGAATCTACCAGTGGGCTTATTATAACATATGTCTTATATAATTCGGGTATCATGTTAAATCATGTACTTTTATTGTTTTATATTTTAATGAATTTAAAAATGATATTTACCTAAAATTTGCTCTTACTGAGGGCCTACATAGAAAAAAGAGTATCTATGCCAAATTTAAAGTCTCTCGGAGGGATAGTTTCAGTGGTCTCATGACAAATAAGTGCTTTATCGCTTTTAAACATATAAACGTTTGAAGGGTGGGGCAGCCGTTGTAACTATACTGAGACCTTAGAACTCATATCTCAAGGTGGGTGGCGGCATTTAAGTTGGAGATGTCTATGGGCTCCGGTAACCACTTAACACCAGGTGGACCATGAGCTCGTCCATTCACCTAAGGAATAAAAATAAAAATAAAACGATGTCCATAGTTATTCGTGCCATTCCATCACAAAACAATCTCAAATAAATTCTAAACGTCCTCAGTTCCAAATCTGAATACACTAGGGATACAGATAACAGGTGCACAAAAACTTAAACTAGTCACAATCTGTATCAATTTATCAACTCCCACGGAGCGTCAGTTCCGCGCTCTTATCTAAGGAACTTGATCCGAACTTAACTCGTGGTAAGCATCCCTCTGCGACTAGTGACAAAAACTTAACTCTGAGGTTTTAGTGTAAATTATCGACGCTAGAAGTTGAAGGTTCCACTAATTATGGCACTAGTAAAATTTCAGTAAATACATACGGTCTAAAAAATACATAGTTTTATACACATATCTATACTTAATACTTCATAATATTATAAAGAGGAAAGATTTGTTTGTTTGTTTGTATTGAATAGGCTCCGAAACTACTGAACCGATTTGAAAAATTATTTCACTGTTTGGAAGCTACACTATTCTCGAGTGACATAGGCTATAATTTTTTTCGAAAAAAATTAGGGATCCTTACTAGAACTCCAATAATGTAACCCAAGGTGTAAAAAAATTACCTAAAATATTCTTTACATCGCGTGCCCTGCGAAAATTATTGATGATAGAATAAAATAATGTACTACGACTTTGTAGAACGCATTATTATTTACAAAAAGTGTCGCGACAGCACATATCTAACTATTATAGTTATGCCGCAATAAGTGTTAACGTCAAATATCGTTGAAATTTTTGTTAGAGACCCGAGCGGGGCCGGAGCGGGGCCGGAGCGGGCCGCTAGTAATTAGATAAACAGAAAATTATAAGATAAACTTTTCTCTAAGTAAATATGGTTAAGATACCAAATGAAGTAGGTACTCAACTGACAAGTTTCAAAATAATTTTAATACTTAAGTATCCAAATTCGTTAATTTAAGCCCGACATAACTTTCTAAGTTTTAATAACACGATTTGAAGTCATAAAGTTTGTACAAAATTACAAATTTAAATCTGTAGTAGTCGAATTCAAACTCACATTTTTTCAACAGACAAATAAGTCCGCTTCTAAATATACTAATTAGTAGTAAAACATAATCTCAAGTTCATCTTTTAAGTTTTAGTCAACGGTTTTTTTTGCTGTGCTCCTAGCATTCCTAGCGTTCCTGAGAGACAGTGACCACTCACCATCAGTTGAGCTGTAGCTCGTCTGCCTACACAGGCAATAAAGAAAATATGTTTTTTTTTTATAAATAAGAATAAAAAAATACGTTTTATTTTAAAATAACGTCCCTATAACGTTATCAGTATTAACAGACACAATATATCCTCATTTAGCTAGCTTTAATAAGCTTATTGTGATTTCTCAGAACTTCTGTATTTCATTTCAAAAACACAACACACAGACTTGTCCGTGTGGCCAGTTTACGTCCTACAAATAATTAGCAGAACGCGCTAAAATATTATATTTTGAAATCCATTACGTATTCGTGAGAAACTTTATGTAAATTCTACGTATAGTTCTTTTTCTTCGCTGTTCAGGAGTCGTAGTCATAAATCGTTTTTTTTTGCATTAAAAGTGTAAAATTTCCAAAAATATTCCAAATTAAGTTAATATGCGGAATCATTTGGTATCCCCAGTATTTTTCTCGTAAATACTGTCAAAAGAACGTAGTTTAGTTTTATTTTTTTTTAGTTTACCTACATTTTGACTACTATTAACGAAATTAATACATAATTCTATCTTACTTTAAAAAACAGATAATGTAACTGGTAAAAAATAAAAAAATGCTGCAAAGATGATTAATATAAAAAATATCACATGTTAAACCTTTAAAGCACTCTCCTGTAAAATTAGTAAGTTTTGAGATTATACAGTTTTAATGCGAGAAGACGAAATATCAAAAGTACTTTCTAATCTCGCGTTTATTATTTGGACGCTTCAAATGCCTATTACTATTTCTGTACTATAAGTCTTTTCATGGTCACGGACGAATATTTTTTGTTTGTTTTGCGGACCATAAAAATAGACATCGTCCGGTCACTTTAGAGAAGAAATATTATACTTTTCCCGCATTAATTCTATCACATTAATTTCACACCAAAAGTTTAACTGTTATTTCTCGAAAATACTATTCGTGTAGGCGTTTACATAATGATTTGTCCTTGATACCACTTTGACCAGTTTATTGAAGAAACAAGAGTCAAATTATAGTGGCAGATTTTCTTCAATGATTCATTTTTTTTTTTAAAAGACAATGTTAGTTTATTTCTTACAATGTAATTAATAATTTATTTTATACTAGCTGACCCGGCAGACTTCGTAGTGCCTCTACCGATAAATAAAAGACTTAAACTTTTGTATAAAATAAACTTAAAACAGTTAAAACCAACAAAAGGAATCCGTCCGACGAGGGACACGTCAAAGGAAAAACAAAATTTTCAGATTTATCTACCTTTTAAACCTTATCTGGACTTCCACAAATAATTCAAGACCAAAATTAGCCAAATCGGTTCAGCCGTTCTCGAGTTTTAGCGAGACTAACGAACAGAAATTCATCTTTATATATAGAGAAGAAGAAGATAACCATTTATACAATGGCATAGTATCAAATGATAAAAAAAGATTGTGGCACACAGAGATTCTAATTTCAAAATAAATCCTAATGTAACCAAAAAAAAAAAAAAACAAACAACCCAAAATCGTTTCCCTACAAACTTGGCTGTTTGCCGATAAAATACAAGCACTGAACTCTTCAAGTATGCGAACATATTCGCCGAGTGTAAATAAAAATTACCACAAAAAGGTCGCACAAAGGCAGAGCGCCGAGTCGAGTATGAGCTATGTAAATTTGCCCTTTTGTATACAGAATAAAAATTATAATGAGGAATTTTAAATATTACAATGACGCAATGCTTTGAAACAACATGTTTAATATTAGTTCTATTACATTAAAACCGTTGAAGCGGCTTAATACGTTATGAATTTACTGGTTTTACTGGTGATAGGACCTCTTGTGAGTCCGCGCGGGTAGGTACCACCGCCCTGCCTATTTCTGCCGTGATGCAGTAATGCGTTTCGGTTTGAAGGGTGGGGCAGCCGTTGTAACTATACTGAGACCTTAGAACTTATATCTCAAGGTGGTTGGTGCATTTACTGTTGTAGATGTCTATGGGTTCCAGTAACCACTTAACACCAGGTGGGCTGTGAGCTCGTCCACCCATCTAAGCAATAAAAAAAAGAATAGGTTTAGAATTCTTACATATTAACTGTATTAGCTATGCTTAGAATTAACGCGTTTTTGAATTGACATTTCATTGTACTTTCTTAGATTATTACGTGCCATAGATATAACTAAAACTGCTTTTATGGCCTAATCTCGCGGTTTTGTTGTCATTCGATTCTTTCTGACATTTCGAATTCTTTGCAGTTTCCGTGTTCATCTTAGACTAAAGAGTTCTTCGTCGATATCTCAATATTGTGCAATGCTAACTGTGCTTTGGTACTTTTGTATGATTGAAGGATTACTGCTGACCCTGAGGCCTTTCCAGTTTCACCAGGACAGGTGGGTGGGCAAAGGCTCAGTCAGGAGGGGTGGGATTAGCTAACAACAGCCCGAGCCCCTCTGAAGGAGACCTGACAACTCGAGAGCAGATGCTTCGGAATGAATCTTGGCTTGAATCTAGGCTTCTCGGCGCGTATCTACAAAAATGATTGTCTGATGTTTGAATTATTATTATTTTACTTATAAAATATTATATTATGGTATGTCTATAGATTATATGAACAAACAGCTATTTGCACAAACAATTAATACACAATAACATATAATCTAGCTATAACTTTTTGAGCGTTTGACGCGCGAACCCGTGTTACACATAATTGAAGTTTTGGCGCGTTTGGAAAAACATATTACTGTATGTATATTTAGCGTTTGATGCCCGCATCGGTGTAATACATAACTGAAGTTTTGCCGCGTTTTGAAAAACAGATCAGTTTATTTTAGCGTTTTATACGCGCACAGGTCGAATACATAATTGATGTTATGAGAATGTTAGAGAAAACACATGAGAACACATTTAGAGTTTGATGCACATACCTGTGTAACATATTAACACATATTTAAAGTTTTTGCGCATTTGAGAAAACAGATTAATGTATTTTTAACGGCGCAAACCTTCGCGCCCACAAGCACAGACAGGACGTATTAGTCAAACACATTAATGTATGATAGCAGCGCGTCCGTGTTTCTGTCATTGCTGAGTGATAATCGCTTCTCATAAGGTGAACCGCTACCTCATCGTCTACGATACAAAAAACCACCTTAAGAAAATAATATGATGACTATCACAATTAAGAGATGATAGGTTAACGCTGTTAACGTTAGCAACAAAATAAATAAATTATTATTAACGTACAGCAAGTTATGACCTCTAAATTCAAACTATAGCACTTTAGCATTAAGATTTATTTCACGTGCGTCATTTGCCCGGTGTATTCGTAAAAAAAAACTAATTACCACACGTTTTTTTTCTATTTAGCACGCTCTGTAGTACACAAAAGCGTTCTCTACAACGGTATATACCTCATAAAATCAATAGAACAAGGTTTATTAATGGCGGCACAGCACGCGAAGCCGACACACCAACTTCTTACAATATCCATAAACTATTTATTACTTGCAGAAACCTGTTAGGTCAATTCGAGGTCAGTGACATTTGTAGAGTGAATTGAACTGTTGTTGATATTCCAACGGGTGACATTAAAAAAGTTTCAAACTTAGAAATAGTGTAATCATAATTTTACAGACAGCATAGATGTGGGATGACGAATCGCTTACCTTCGAATATAAATCGAAAAAAATTATCTAAATCACTCTTTTAGATTTTCATCTTTCTTCTTCTGGTCGTTCCCTCAATGCTGAGGATCGTGACTGTGTGTCAATCTGGCCTCCAGTCACCTCCTTGAGTTGGTCCACCCATCTAGCTGGCGCTCTTCCTCTAACGCGCTTCCCCTCCATTTGTCTGAGAATGATGAGTTTCTCCAGGCTGTGCAATGGGAATCGCATTATGTGCCCAAAGAAACTCCGTATCCTTTCCTGGCACGTAGTCAGCAGGCACTTGGTGACCTTCAGCTCTTCGAGGATGGAGACATTTGGTCTCGTAGCTGTCCAAGGAATGCGTAGCAACTTTACATAGAAATTTTCGCGACTAAGCCTCCGAAACAGAACTAGTCATTCCGGTCAATTTATGTCATTATTCTTTTCACAAAATGACTCTTAGGCATCGATTAATTTAAGGGCCGCTTGAAACTTCACAATTTCAATGCGAAAACTTTAAATCGTTTTTTTTTTAATATCAAAAGTAACATAATATCAAATCCATTCAAATTCTTAACTGCCTGTTAAGAGTCTGCCGAATCATGGTCCCGACCTCACGGGCTTATGTATAGATTTATAAAAGTGGAAGCTTAATAAATAGCCTAGGTCGTTAGGCGGGTCCGGTTATTTCATGTGCTCGCCTTTCGAGTACCGAAAACATCCTTTACTGTACCCCTTGAAGGTCCATTTCCCTAATAACCGTCGGACGTGGAACTATATATTAATGTAATTGTAGTTATGTTAGCGCAGATTGATTCCATCCAAACGAATGGAACTGTTGAGTGATTAGACTTTTGACTGATCCGGTAGCGCTGTAGTTAGCGTCTTCATACCACGGGACCGAGGATCGCGGGTTCGATTCACACTTTGGGCCAACATTCGTGGGACAAACAGACTTATTTCCCCTATATCTGAGTGTTCTATATCTGTTATATTTTATCTTTCCCATTCTAATTGTACCGGGAACGTTAGTTTGGGGGCATGTGTTTTATTAATTTTAATTAGGAATATATAATACTAGCGACCCGCCCTCGCTTCGCTTCGGAAACATTAAAACACACATGAAATAAAAAAATTAAAAAATTAAAAAAAAAATTAAAAAAGTAGCCTATGTTCATCAGGAACAATGTCGGCTTCTAATGGAAAAAGAATTTTTCAAATCGGTCCAGTAGTTTCGGAGCCTATTCGAAACAAACAAACAAACAAATCTTTCCTCTTTATAATATTAGTATAGATGTTGAGAATACACTTAATTAAGTAACCGTAATTTACAACCTTAATAATCTATGTATTTATATAAGGGTTACCCACAGAATTTAAAGAAGAACATGAATTGTAAGTACATATGAAATCAGTTGATAACGGTAGCTCTAATAATTGGCAATCTCAGCAAACATTCCTTAAGAGGAAACCAAAAACTAATTGACTGAGTGGCCCGACATAGGTTCCCCGATGAAGCAATGTAAAATCAACATGTAAAATCAAATGGAATTATTTAGCATGTCTCTATCGGTGTCAACCCTATTAGTACCGGCGTCCATTTCTGCCACAAAGTAATACAGCATTCACTTTATGGTGGCTATACGCCCCTGAAACTGCTCAGGATCAGTCGACCCGTGAGCTCAAATTTCCAACTATTCCTATAACTATGTGACATTTAAAAGTTAAAAAATTAAAAGATAGGCAGCGGCTTGGCTCTGCCCCTGGCATTGCTGACGTCCATGAGCGACGGTAACCACTCACCATCAGGTGGGCCGTAGGCTCGTCTGCCTATAGGGCAAAAAAAATATTTAAATTAATGTGGATCGTTGCATCTATCTTTAATTTAATAAGGTTATTAATAACGTCATCAAAACAACAGTCTGTATGCTGTAGTCAAATCTCGATTGATTTTGTATAGAATTATTAAAATTGTCTCTGATAATATATATGTATAAAGAAAAAAAAATTGAATATATAAATATATTCTAAGTTAATATATTATATTATATAATATATTCTAAGTTAAGTCCGAAACACTGTTATATCTCAATATCACCAATACCCCATAGAAATAGTACATTCGGAGGACGGAAATCGACAAAGAGACGACACACGATGAATCCTTAAAAGGCTTACACATTTATTGAGCTCTGATATTGCGATTCGTAGCCAATACTCTGTGTTGAATGTGAAATGAATCTGACCGTAGGACGTATCGCTACTAAATAATTTGAAAAATTGATAGCGTCTTCGTGTAAACCTACACCTTTCTTTATAACATAAGCCAGAATATTTTATTACAGCTAACAAGAATATCCGAAGAATATATTTTCCAACAGATTTATATCATGTAACATAATAGTAGAATAGAGTCAGTAATTGGTCTGAGGCTGTTGAGTTTGAGACATTGAATTTAAGTAGAAACACAAGGTTTTAGTCGCGTTACTATTAAAAAGAAACCGATCACTCTAAAACAATATTATTTTCTTTTTTTTTATTGCTTAGATCGGTGGACGAGCTCACAGCCCACCTGGTGTTAAGTGGTTACTGGAGCCCATAGTCATCTACAACGTAAATGCGCCACCCACCTTGAGATATAAGTTCTAAGGTTTCAAGTATAGTTACAACAGCTGCCCCACCCTTCAAACCGAAACGCATTACTGCTTCACGGCAGAAATAGGCAGGGTAGTGGTACCTACCCGCGTAGACTCACAAGAAGTCCTACCAACAGTAAATACGCAAATTATAATTTTTGATTATAGGTACTGTATCTTTTGCTGTAACTAAGACAATGCGTATGCAAAATTCTATGCTGATCGATTGAATACTTAAGAACTGAAAACATAATAAAACATCTCATTTTCAGATTTTAGTATGAGTTATAGATAGATGCCTTAAAGTTATAAAGTATATAGTTTAAGAGTTTGCATATTTAATGGTAAAGAAAACCAACTCTAAGCTCAAGAAAAAGATAAACCGGACATTTTTCATGTCCTTTAGATTAATTGTTGGTGATTAATATCAGTACATAAGCAAGTCCAAAGAAGCGAACAGCGGCCTCAACTCAGCAACTTTAATATGGTTCAAATGATCCGGTCTATTATACGGTACAAAGTTTAGTTGGACTATACTCTTTTGTCGCAATGAGAAAGGAAACCAAGATCTAAGATATTTATGGACCAACCAAATATATACGTATACATTTTCTCGAATACGAAGAAGGAAAGTACAAAACAAAAGCTTCGATAGCAAAACGGCCATTGGCTGGAGAATTTCGTTTTAGGGAAATGAATTTCATAAATCTAATCGACCGGTTCCGTAACGCACCAAAAAAAAAATACACTATTTCAATTTTGTTTTCTGCTTTTGTTTTAGTTCCGAGCCGTTTTATTCCTTTGCATTTGTACATTTGTAATTGAAGTTAATTTTAATTATGTATTCCAAACAATGTATTATTATTTGAAACTAGTTGATCCGGCAGACTTCGTAGTGCCTCAATCGAGAAATAAAAGACCTAAACTTTTGTATAAAATAAACTTAAAACAAACAAAAGGAATCCGTCCGACGGGGGACACATCAAAGGATAAACAAAATTTGTTATTTTTATTTAATTCCTAGAACTTTCATATTTATCTACCTTTTAAAGCTTCTCTGGACTTCCACAAATAATTCAAGACCAAAATTAGCCAACTAACTAACGAACAGCAATTAATTTATATATATAAAGATAGATAGATGTTTTGCGAACTATTAATCACGGATAGAATCCTGTTTCATTATTTGACAGTAGTTAATAGCACGAAAGACGCACTGGATTAAGCCTCTCGCTCGTTTTTCATAAGCGTTGATGGGCCTGCGAACTCTTAGTCCGTCTGGTCTTAAGTGGCTACCGAAGCCGCAGGGGTCAGCATCATAATTACGTAACATCCTTCATATTAGAATCCACGATGACTTGCTTTGATATGAAACACACAGATTACAGCAGCGTATAATATCTATATATTAATAAGTGAAGCAAAAACTTTGTATCCCTTTTTACGAAAATTGCGCGGACGGAGGAGTATGAAATTTTCCACACTTATAGAGAATATAAGAGAAGAAGTGCATAATGCTCATATTTTTTTTAAATAATGCATAATAGATACATTAAATCAATAAAGAAAACATTACACACACTACAGACCATGTATTTGACGCACACACGCATGCATACTATTTATTGTCAAACTTTTGTTCTTGACGTCTGTTGTCAAATTGAGAATAGAATATGGTTCGTCTTTGTTAATATTTTATATGGTGTTGTCTTGGCGAAATTTGTGATTATAGAAGTATAAAATACAATCATAATAGTGTACAAACTTATTATACAACTCCAATTAATTATAGTCGAATTTCGACTACTGCGGGACCTCTAGTAGGTTTTCAATATCCTATCTTTAAAAACTGAAACATTATTTGTACTTCTTCTAGCTCAAAGACACATTTAGTAGCTTAAAAGAAAATAACATTAAATATTAAATTGAAGTAAATAGAAACACATTACTTACGGAACAAATTTTGTTCGTGAATAACTTTACTGAACTCAACTTTGATTCTATATTCATCATTACTTATCACGTAGGTATCATATTTATGGTATAAAGTATGAAGAATTAATCAATAAATTGAATTGAGATATGAAACACCTTAATGTTTCCATCAACGAACATAGGAGAGTGAATTCGATAAGATTTAATCAGACGAAACTAAAATTATCGAGTTCGTAAACATTATAAACAAACACGATCATTGTCGCGTTAAAGGCTTTGTTTCCGATATAATCTCACTTCCTAATCCCGGTAATACGTTAATCCTTTGAGATTCTGTTCAATTTAACCTTATCCCGTGTGCTGAATCTGTAACGCCAAACAAATTCGAAATAAAGCTAAATTCAACCAATGGAATTCGGTTTAAGAGCTTACTTTTACGTCCCATAAAGTTTCATCGTCTTATTGAAAGTAGTAACAGGATTTTTTATTCAGATTTAATAGTTTTTTAGATATTTTTTTTTAAATGTATCGTCGCTATTGATCGCGCTATATATCGGGCTTTAAAACATCTTCTGATCCGCGGTCCATTTCCAACATCTGTGGACCGTTAAGACATCGCATATTTCTCTGTTAAAACCTCGTGTATGAAGTTCAACCCACTGCTCGAAAAAAAAATATCTACGAATAAATACCTTACGGCCTGGCCACGGGGATCGGCGGTGCGAACAGCGAAGCGGTGGACGAGGCGACCATTCGCGCAGCACCGTTTGCAGGCCACGGGTACTCACGTTCGCCGCCGCGACTAGTAAGGAAGTCCGACAGCGAAATGCCTATATCGAAATTATCTCGATATTGCTTACAAATTAATAGTTTTTTGGTTCAGGACCTATTATTTGGAAAATATTGTGAAGTACATGATTTGAATAAGAATCGGAGTATACCTATAGATGGAGAATTCCACAAGAAGTACGAGAAATACTTTGGGTGGCTAGACTTCCAAATAGCTGGTCTAGCTAGTACTTCAGCTTTTTTTTTATTGCTTAGATGGGTGGACGAGCTCACATCCCACCTTGTGTTAAGTGGTTACTGGAGCCCATAGACATCCACAACGTAAATGCGCCACCCACCTTGAGATATAAGTTCTAAGGTCTCAAGTATAGTTATAATGGCTGCCTCACCCTTCAAACCGAAACGCATTACTACTTCACGGCAGAAATAGGCAGGGTGGTAGTACCGACCCGTGTGGACTCACAAGAGGTCCTACCACCAGTAATTACGCAAATTATAATTTTGAGGATTTCATTTTTATTACACGATGTTATTCCTTCACCGCGGAAATCAATCGTGAACATTTGTTGAGTACGTATTTCATTACAAAAATTGGTACCCAGCTGATATTCGAACACCGGTGCATCGCTCAACACGATTGCACCGGACGTCCGTTAGGCCACGACGACTTTAAAAATAAAAAATAAAAAATAAATAAAAAATATAAAAATTTCGGCGTTAATTTTTCGCGGCGAAAACAACTAAACTCATTTAATCACTGTACTATTCGCCGCGACTACCGCTCGACTCCGTGGCTCGCGCCGTCCGTATTCATGCATTTGTTTTGCTCGCCCGCCGCATCGCGCGATTCGCTCGGTACATTTCGCCGGTCGCTTCGCCGGTCGCCGGTGCGCGTGGCTTGTTAGGTACATTTCTATGCGCTTATTTTAGTCGCTAGACGCTTCGCCGTTCGCACCGCGCGAATATTCGTATCGGCGAATGTCCCGTGGCCAGGCTGTTAGTCCGTCCGTCACCACGAAAACTGTTAAGAATTCGAAACGTTGACAACATAAAAAGAAATGACAATAAAAACCGCAAGATTAAACTGTAAAAATAATTTTAAATAATAATATGTTTACGTCTCGTGAAAACTAAATAAAATATTTTTTTTTTTTTTTTTTTCATGAAAAACGAATTTTTTACACAAATGAAAATGAGTTATTAGAAAACCTAATGACATATATTCTTCAAAGTATTTTTCGGGAAAGCAACGCTTGTTAGAATTTATACATTGGCTAATTATGCTTGCTTTATATGTGTGAGTGATGTACCTATAGGGGCTTTAAAACTCTTATTATGATAATAGTTTGATAGCCGGATTACCACCTCACGTATAGTGGCTATCAGGCTGTCTGTAGAGAATCGAATAAGCTCAAAAACTCAACCGAACCCCTTTAGTAATATAATTGTTACTATATACCGTTATTAATAAAAGTCTTATGAAGACCTCCGATTTACGCTCAACAAATAGATCAAATAAATAAACGCGCAGAATTCACAACTTATTTCTAATTTTGCATTAAAAGAATTTTTCATTCAAAGATATTTCATTTATTCCGCTAAAAGAAAATACGGAAAGCATTCGATACCAATTTTTCTAACTCCCGGTGGATTTGAAGGTGTCTTGATATTTACGAAGACGAAAATAAATTGTGTTTCAATGTTATCAATATTATATCAGTCATATTTTATTAGTGTCAATTCGAAGATCGATTTTCGGTGTTTTTAATAGAAATGTTCTTTGATATTTTGTGAACGAATCTCATCACCAAAATATTATGTAAAGCTGTGCAGACACAATCTAGTTTTGCTCAATAAAAGTAACTCTAAGACAGCAGTTTATTTTGACATCAGTTACAATGAAGACCTTTTTATTCATCCTACCATATATTTTTTATTGGTTATTATAGATGTCTATATGTCTATGGGCTCCGATAACCACCTAACACCAGGTGGGCTGTGAGCTCGTCCACCCATCTAAACAATAAAAAAATAGAAGAAAAAACTCCACAACAAGTCACAGATAATACACATAAATACCAGTAGCTTCTTAACACCGGGCGGTGATTTAGTTCTATGCAACAAAAAAAATTTTTTTTATCTGATTAAAAGAGTTAGGGTTATCTGTATTTTAAATATTTCCAAGAGTATATCAAAATGTACTATTATTGAAATAGAATACGACTAAACTTTTATGTTGTTAATAAATCATATTCGTATTTTTCAAAATAACGTTTTAACAAATTGGTATTACAGCTCGGATCCCGTGCTTTATTTCCTAAATATATTCATAGGATTTGTTCAAAATGAGACAATAAATCATAACCATGTCTTTCGTCTACCGTATCTGTTCGAATAATACAAACTGTAAGGGAATCGATCCCGAAATCAAATGCACCTTAACGTATGTACCTTAACATAAAGAAAAAAGTTATATAAAAAGAGTAAAAAAAATTAGTTGCATCAATAGAAATCATATAATTCAATCAATGAGAATAGGCTTTATAAATAATTCTTGCTGTCTACTCCATCAATCCTTTCCCGAGTGAAGCGCGAAAGGGACAACTGTAACTTGGATTGAAAATATCTTTAGGAAAAAACGAGATAAGAACTTCTTATTTCCTTGTTTACTACATGAAAACTTGAAACGATGCTATTTTTTTACACAAATAACTAAGAATTGCCTTGTTTGTTTTGCTTTGATTTTATTTGGCTCCAAAAAAATCTTGAATGTCTGAAAAAAACATATAAAAAGTTTTGCAATATTCAATGTAGTTTTAAAAACTTATCTGTAGAAAAGCATTTACTTATAAAACATTGGCAATCCGCAATCTTTTGGCAAATAGCAATACTAAAAATAATAACATAGCACCCTCTAGTCGGCAAATAATA
This sequence comes from Bombyx mandarina, assembly GCF_030267445.1. Taxonomy (NCBI): domain Eukaryota; kingdom Metazoa; phylum Arthropoda; class Insecta; order Lepidoptera; family Bombycidae; genus Bombyx; species Bombyx mandarina. Next base: position 9,639,475 of record NC_143227.1, on the reverse strand, counting down.
TCAGACAAATAATCGAATGTACCGTTCGACTCTGGAATAAACTCCGCTCTACATTGTTCCCAGAGCGCTATGATATCTCCTTCGTGAAACGAGGTTTGAAACGGGTCTTTAATGATAGGCAGGGGCCTTGCTGTAGCCCAATTGTTGCTAATGTCCGTCAGTGTAAATAAGCACTTACCTTTGTGGACTGTTATCTCATTTACATATTTACCAATAAGAAAGCCTTTTTTTTTTTTTTTTTTTTTTCTTTTTTTTCGGGTAGAGGGCCGAACCTCCTACGAGGTCAGAATTTGTGTGATGTGAAGAACATTTAAGAAGCTACGACAGCGTTTCAAAGTCATGTGTATAAGTTTTGGAGTGTATGTTAAAATCGGCAACGACGAAATTGAATTCAACAACGCGAAGTGAGGCCAGCAGTACAATACGTAATCAAAAGCGATCCAAATGTAGTTGCTATAGTGTGCCGTACTAGAAAGTGTAGCGCAGTACAGATATTAGTGAGTAAGCAACTGTATTTAAATACATATTTAAATTTTGAGAACTGTCAAATTAACAAATTTGTCTATGCGCTACGTTTAAATCGGAAGAAACACCTTGATGACAATATTTAATAAAACAATTTAACAACATTATTTCCGTTTACGTTGTAAAGTTGCGTTCCATGGTTTAAATTAGATCAGATTTAATATTATTGAATGGAATTTAGTTGAATCACGTTTTATGTGATGTTAATATAGATATAGAACGTCAATAAATTTCAATTCTTAAATTTGTCCTTTAGAGACTTTGCTTAGTTCCAGCATTTCAAAAAAGGTTGAAAATTACACAGTCATATAACTTCTAAGTTATATGTTCTATATACAGTTCACTAGTTAGCTGTATTCTTCTTTTTAAGACGACCTGTAAATAGCGTTGATACGAAAATACATCGTATAAATTCAGCGCCCTATTTAGAGCTGAAAATTTAGCAATTCCAAATGAAATATTCTAAAATTTCCCGCGTTCAGTCTAGGTTTCGGCGGTCTGCGTTCTAAATTTGGCAAACATTTCGAATGGACTTTCCATTATTGAAGTTGAACTCTAATAATGTTCTCAAACTCACTTTTTTAATTGCGAATATTATTAGGTTTGAACGTATTTATTTTGACTGATAAAATAAAGCTTCATTGGACGGACTATAATTATCATGCCGGACTATTACTTTAAAAAATTATAATTTCAATATCACGTTATTTTCCCGACAGCTTAAAATAGCTTCGGATCGTGCACACCACGGCGAACAGAATTTTTCTCTTCAGAAAGGTGTTTTTTTTTTCAGTTTGCATGCGCTACGGGCATGAAACAGGGTTAAAAATAAAATGTTCTCCACGAAAATATTATTAAAAACTACGTAAATAAAAGCTCCATAGTATCGCGTGTTCTTTTATTATAAGCTCCAAGCGGTCAAGTGCCTTAATTTATATGATGGTGCTTTCTTAACGACCAAGCTTTAAGCTGACTTTAAGCGATAATAATATTTCGACAAAAATTGTATTTTAAGGATCAAAACTCAGCTCAAACTGTGAAATCATTAATACAATTATTATTTTTCAAGCTAAAAAGAGATTAGACTTCTTTTTTTTTATTACTTAGATTGGTGGACGAGCCCACCTGATGTTAGCTGGTTACTGGAGCCCATAAACACTACAACGTAAATGCACCACCCATCTTGAGATATAAGGTCTCAGTATAGTTACAACGGCTGCTTCCCCCTTCAAACCGAAGCGCATTACTGCTTCACGGCAGAAATAGGCGGGAAACTAGTAGGTACCTACCCGTACGGAATCACAAAAGTTCCTATCGCCAGTAAAAATTGAGGTAGAAATTCAATTCAAGAATAGTTTTCTAAACAAGTAGCTAAAACCTTGTCTCAATTTGAGCAGTATTCACTTTCTGATGTCTGTGGGTTCCGGTAACACATAAAACCAGGTGAGCCAAAAGCTGGTTAGCCTCTATATTGACAAAAATATAAACTATTCGACCACATAAATCTTAAATACGATGTTTGAATTTTCAAAACTACATTGTATGTAGTGGTTGCTTGGAAGATACAATTTATCGTAAACTATTTGAAAAAATCATAGGACAATTCAGGAAACAAATGCATGCATCTATCGAGTGCTACAGTAAAATAAATCTTTTAACTCAGATTACCTTATATTAAATGAACTTTTTAATGCGTAGAGAGTACATGAACCCCGCGGCACACCTGGTGTTAAATGGTTATCGGAACACCTCACAACGTGAATGACGTCACCCCTTCCGGGCCTAGAGGTATATCTCTCGATTGTATAGTAATTACGCAAATTATAATTTAGATAAATTTACATTTTCATTGCACTGTGTTATTCCTTCATTGTGAGAGACAGTCATCAACATTAATTACGTACGTATGTATCTGAATCATTAGAAAAATTGGTACCTACCCGCCTGTAAAATTCTGGCATCGGCACAGTTGAATCGCTCGATAAGAGTTCACCGGACGTCTTATCCTTTACGCCACGACGACTTCAAAATAGACAAAGAAAAATGTCTTATAGAAGTAGAAAAAAAATTCAAATACATTTAAACCTATTTTATTTATATAAATAATTATATATTGGACACAAAAATGAGGAAAAATAGAAAATAAATGACCTTGTTTGAAAATAAACCTGCCAAGTTTAATAACCTCGAACTACCTTGTTTCTTTTACATAATTAAAATATGTAAAAATGTTCCACGCGCAACGACTTCATGTTCATATTTTATTCTGTGTTATTTGTGCCGGAAACATTCACACACGAATGGCTCCATGCTTGGTTATTAGGGCTGCATCTAACTATTGGCCCAAAGAAGTGATCAAATATAAGAAAGCCAATATCGAAGATACAATTTTATTTAAATTTTCAAATTCAAATTCAAAATCATTTATTTCAACTTAGATGTCAGTATGACACACTTGTTGAATGTCAAAATATAAATAACAATGTTAACTCTACCACCGGTTCTAAAAATAGCCACAGTCCTAAGAAGAACCGGCTGAAATCATGAGCTCATCTCACGACACAGGTCTCTTCAAGCTTATATTCGAAATAAACAATTTTATTCCTCTCCTCATGTCTCACATAATTCAGACACTGCATAAATATAAAGCTGATTTGTTATGTACATCAACAACAACGAGATTACAGACCGTCTTTGTTATTATTTTATTTAATACAAGCGGCCCGCTCCGGCTCCGCTCGGGTCTTTAACAAAAATCTCAACTATATTTTTTTAAATAAAAGAACACTTATTGCGGCATCAAAAAAGATTATTATAGCCTATGTCACTCGGGAATAGGTCCAAAAAGTGAAAGAATTTTTCAAATCAGTTCAGATGTATCGGAGCTTATTTAATACAAACAAATAAACAAATATTTCCTTTTTATAATATTAGTATAGAAAACCATCATTACAGAGAAAAATCGTTTCAGGAAAAAAATTATATAAATCTTATCCAGGATTTCAGAAGCGAGATAGGAAGATTAATTAAGCATCGTCGCACCGCGTTGTAATTAATGAAGTTCACAACTTCTGGAAACGACGAGTGTACCCGGCGCGCGACCGGCGCGATGGGTATTCCATCATTAACAACCTGCCGCGACTAGCCTTCTTTTATTTTTCCAGTCCTTTTTAGTTTCTGAGAATTCACCTGACTCGACCTGATTACTAGAAATGATTTTGACATTTCCTAAAAGGGTAACAAGAATGTCATAGACACGAAATTAAGTTTTTATTTATTTATTATAAACATAATAAGATATGACTTTTTATAATATTCTCGTGTCGTGTTTGATATAACCATATGCAGGTTCATAAATATATGTATACTATGCTGACCCGGCAGACTTCGTAGTGCCTCAATCGATAAATAAAAGACCTAAGCTTTTGTATAAAATAAACTTAAAACAAACAAAAGGATCAAAGGAAAAACAAAATCGTTATTTTTATTTAATTCCGAGCATTTTCATATTTATCTACCTTTTAAACCTTCTCTCGACTTCCACAAATAATTCAAGACCAAAATTAGCCAAAGCGGTCCAGCCGTTCTCGAGTTTTAGCGAGAATAACGAACAGCAATTCATTTTTATATATATAGATTATAGTGGTAGGCAGCGGCTTGGCTGTGCCCATAGCATTCATTACTAACGTCCATGATTGGCGGTAACCACTCACCATCAGTTTGCTTGGCTGGCTTCAAGGGCAATAAACTAAAGAGAAACAAATATTGAATTTAGATTTTATTCAATCTTTAATTTGATTTAAATGAGTGTTTCATGCACTATCGAAATTCAATTACGAAAATCAAGAACACACATATTTTATAATAAAAATGCATTATTACGAGTATACTCGTATACCTAATACTAATTAACACTATAGCTGCATACGTCTGTTAATTAAAAATAAATCTGAATCAATCGACAATTTATCGGAAGCATAAATGTCAAATCTCTGTTTCATTATTTAAGTTTTCAGGGCAAAATTCTTTGCGTATTACTATCAAACTGCTAAGAATTGTAAGTTATTAAAAACGTAAATGAATGGCACCCGTTGCGATCGTTGAAACTTAAGCAAATTTCAATCTTATAGCTTTGATTTTAAAATTTAATATCGCGTCGATGTAAAACGAGGAAGTTTCCTAATATGCTGCAACATGTGTGTATAATTTAATGGCACTCCGCCAACAACAGCGGATACTGACAAGCCTGCCCGAAAATATTCTTCTTTTACACAAAAACGGATAATAAGAAGTGGACGCTTACAATATTAATAAAGAATTTACGAGTTTCGACTCGTAAAATCTGAACATATGTATATAGAATCAAGCTATCTCCTCTGCTGGGGTGAGTTAATATTTGAAAAATAACCGAAATGCTGGGGACAATTCCTACGAAAATTCGCAGTTGTTAAAAGAACTCCTTTGACAAGGTAAAGGGCATTGTTGACGGAGGACACTAAGATTTCATAGAATATAACGATATCACGTACGCCGTATCAGCGTAGGAGATCTTTTGTCACCATATCGCACTTGTCGAGAGTACTAAGACCTTTTAAAAAATTCATCATAGAAAATTGTACAAAAAAAAAGGTTTTTTACTGAAACCGAATAATAAAAAATGCTCTCAAAGTACAACACTCAGTCAAGATTCAAAAACAGACTGAAGACTACTTACTCGACCTCGTTGGCAGTTTTAAGAAAACTTCAGCTCACTTGAAGCCTTACAAAAGCCAGAGGTTGTCTAAGAACGTTTACAATAAGCCAAAATGTGTGGGTACAATGACCTTTACTTTGTTATTAATTGGTCTACGTCTTCTTTGAAAGCGGTACAGATACATAAATAGATCTTCAATTATTTTGGAATTAGAATCTGACTATTCAACCCGATTTATTTGAGATGGTACGTTAAATAAGGACCCAACGAAATTTTAAATGTGGTTTTCGTAACGAACCCGTTTATAATTTATGGAGTGTTCTTAATTAAATTTGAGTAGACAAATTATTTTACAGAGAATTCTTCATTATTAATTATCTGAAATGCCTGTGGTAACCAAAAAAATACACCTCTTAAAAAGTTATAAATTTTCTTTCTTAAAAATTATTTAATAATACTGGTGTCCTGCGGATTCGCCCGCGTTATAATAATTATATTTTAGAAAGAATGAAACACGATAGTTATTTGTGTTAGTCTAGTCACTAGTCCATAAACTAGTAGTGGATTTGTTGGTCTATTAGAACGAACACAAAGTCATATTTAAATTCAGCGAATATACCCGTTCAGATATTGTTTCGTGATTGAGTAACAAACATCAGAATTAACAAATCTTTTACATTTATAACATTAATATATATTCAATGAATACAGTCGAATGGAATTATAGCGTATTGAATCGTTCTGCCCGAGTTAAATTTCGAATGAACAATATTAATGAATTTCAAACGGTAGCTCGGCTTTTAATTGTAGCAGATATCTATACATTAATACGTGAAGCAAAAACTTTGTATCCCTTTTTACGAAAATTGCGCGGACGGAGGAGTATGAAATTTTCCACACTTATAGAGAAAATAGAAAAGAGGTGCATAATGCTAATATTTTTTTTAAATAATGCATAAAAGATACATTAAATCAATAAAGAAAACATTACACACACTACATACCATGTATTTGACGCACACACGCATGCATACTATTTATTGTCAAACTTTTGTTCTTGACGTCTGTTGTCAAATTGAGAATAGATTAAATATTCTTTGTTTTTATTAATATTTTTCTATAGTGTATGTAGCCTTGGCGAAATTTGTGATTATAGTATGTGTACAAACTTACAATTCCAATTAATTATAGTCGAATTTCGACTATTGTGGGACCTCTAGTTTCAATAAAAATGTGTCAGTGATAACGAAAATAATATAATTATATCGACGCTTGAAAGGCAAACGTGACTAAGCGACAATAACTGCTTTGTACATAAATGATAGGCAATTATAGGCATATTCGATGCGCAAAAAAAATAAATTTTTAGATCTATTAAAATAATTTCAATCGTACAGCTAGATTCGTTAAAATAGAATTTTTTTCAGGTATTTCAATTTTAAATTTGTCTACTGTAAAGTTCACGCATTGTCCCTTAGTTACGTTTGCCTTCAAGCGTCGATATATAAATGAATTCCCGCCTATTTCTGAGGTGAAGCAGTAATGCGTTTCGGTTTGAAGGGTGGGGTAGCCGTTGTAACTATACTGAGACCTTAGAACTTATATCTCAAGGTGGGTGGCGCATTTACATTGTAGATGTCTATGGGCTCCAGTAACCACTTAACACTAGGTGGGCCGTGAGCTCGTTCACCCATCTAAGCAATAAAAAATAAAAAAAAGATTTCAGGTATTTAATTATTTAAAACGAAACGCAATAAAAATGCCATTACGGACATCATTATAGAAACCCACAAATAAGTGGGTAACGCAAATACCCACGTAATTTTGCTGTAGATTAACAGAATAATGGGAAATTCCTCGGAGAATACCCAAAAGGTTCATTAGTCTTGTACGCTTCAACTCGAGGCTTGTGTTTTAAATAACATTTTTTCCTCATTCGCAGTAAAACAAAACCAGATAATTACAAAAATTAATTTTAATATTTAATTTAGGTGTAAAAGACACATTTGAAGATTTCCCGAACCTTTTTTAAATGTGTCCACTTTATTTTATGTCTCGATTGTTTTTATTGCTTAGATGGGTGAACGAGCTCACAGCCTACCTGGTGCTAAGTGGTTACTGGAGCCCATACACATCTACAACGTAAATGCGCCACCCACCTTGAAATAAAAGTTCTAAGGTCTCAGTATAGTTACAACCGCTGCCCCGCTCTTCAGACCGAAACGCATTACTACTACACGGCAGAAATAGGCGGGGTGGTGGTACCCACGCGCACGGACCCACAAGAGGTCCTACCCACCAGTAACTTCTCAAAATATATTTTTTTAAATATTCCTGGATCTGCTAATGCTCTACAAATATTTCTGTCATATAAAAATGTGAAATAGGTAATTAATGTATGGATTATTCATATTGGCCATAGTGCTTGAAACTAATACAGAATTTAATAAACTTTTCAATCGAAGTTGTTCATCACTTCATGACTTTAACAGAAAAAAATCTATATTTCCCAACATCTGTAATAAATTCACGATAAATCCAAACGAAAACCTTTAGCCCCAACTGAATCATTATTCAAGTACTCATACGAACAATTTATTCCTGCTGTGGCCTTCATGAGGTATACCGAAATAAAACCTAAAATGAATGATAGCACCATAACTTCCATTACACTGAAGCCAAAAGCTATGAACTATTCATATCATAAAAACCATTTTTTATTACATTCCCAAAAATCGAATCAACCACTGACTAGTTTTATCTATATTCTTTTCCATATAGTTTGATATCAAGAGACTTTTACAACACAAACTTGTTTCAATTGATTCGAATACAAATTATTGTTGAACTACAAACTTAAAGAAATTTCAATTTTGCTTAAATCAATTTCCAACTGCTGAGTAAAAGAAAACGTTTATCCATTCTACATCAAACGTTTTAATTATAATCTAAATTTCCAAAAGAACATAATCCGAAAAATACGAACACACAAAATAAAACAATAGTAATATAATTTTAACAAAACTCAAACAAACTAAATGAAAGGTAATTGGACAAGACAAACGGAAAACTGTCAATATAGTTCTGCGAACGAAGATAAAATAATCAATACGCGGACGAGTTATCTAACTGCATTTTCATAACAAACACGGTATCTATGACGCAAGAGTACGGCAAGACCTTGACCTTACACCGACGAAGGTCACCATCGCGCCACCCTACAGCCGAGAACATTAATCCTGATGACGTTTGCAAAGCCAAACGTCAGATTGATATTGGTGTGTGATGCTAATTTAAATAACGCCTCATCGACGAAGACTTAAAACTAAAATAGATGCTTGTATTTACGAAATTCAATCATTCATGCTTGTTGTTTGTATTTCAGTTTGTTTCTTTGAACTATGGTCCCACCGTATGGAACCACTACTGACATAGGCAATAGAATTAACATTACCAAACACAAACCACTCTAATATGAATTGTTGTTTAAATTAGTTCTAAATGGTTACCATATTCGCTCTTCTGAAATTTCAAATTGCCAGATAGGGTCGTAATTCGAAATGTACAGTTAACAATTTCATCTCATTATCAATGGTGGTATTGAGTCATTCTAAAATAGCGCCACCATATCTGTTCACATTAATATCATAACAAACGATTAAAGATCTCATCAAAAAACAAGGATTAGGATTGTTATGACGGTACGAACAACATAATATATGCATGGTTAAGATGTCTTGAATGTTTTGGAAACATATCTTGAATGTTCTAAAACAGTTCCCCTGTTATCGAGTTGTGTCGAGGGTGTTCTAATGTCCCCGAGAATGTCCTCGACGTAATTAAGATGGTTCTATCGGGAATATTCTGGAAAATTCTGGACATAGTCAATATGACTATAAAAACATGGCATAGGTAGGTGACATAAACACAGTTCTATTAGACACAAAGCGAATAATGAATCGCCTCAAGAAATCGAAAAAGTGAATTGTGATAAAAAATTCTATTTTAATCATCGTAATCATTAAATTGACTTTCATTTAATATTTCAATGAAATAACAGCATTCTCTGAGTAATATTTGTAGCATACTGCGATCATCAAACCGCTTCATTAGTAATTGGGCGTGTAGGGAGTCCCACAATCCTAAATATTTCTGCAGAGAAATGGTCTTACGTTAGGTTTTATAGGGACAATCAGCTTATATATAATCTATATAAACAAGACTTTGAGGCGGTAGTCATAGTCTGATGTTTCCAGACGCCAGTATTCCGCTTAACTCCAGGTGGGCTGTAAACATTCCTGTACATTTAGAGCAATGTTTTTATTTGTTTCCTATCGAATTACCAGTAGCCTCGAGGGGCTATTATGGTTTCACCGAACTGCTCACCCCTAGCCCATAATAGGCCACTTAATCCACTAAGGCGTTCCGGACTCATTGAATTTCAAAATAAATAAATTTCATCTTAATTAGGTGATCGGTTCAGGTATTTATAACATTACAGAGTACATTAAAGAAGAAACTTACATTTTAATCTATAGGTATACATAGAAATTGTGATCTGTGTGTGATAATTTCCTGATTGGACACAGACACATATAATATATATGCACTAACTACAATATACTGCAGATAAAACACATACACAGATACGGGACTTCAACATTTTGAAATAAATACGGGACTGACTCCGTGGCATAGTGGTCAGCGTTACTGAATACAGTGCCGAAGGTTATGGGTTCTTACACTGGTGGTAGGACCTCTTGTAAGTCCGCACGGGTAGGTACCACCACCCCGCCTATTTCCGCCGTGAATGCGTTTCGGTTCGAAGGGTGGGGTAGCCGTTGTAACTATACTGAGACCTTAGAACTTATATCTCAAGGTGGGTGGCGCATTTACGTTGTAGATGTCTATGGGCTCCAGTAACCACTTAACACCAGGTGGGCTGTGAGCTCGTCCATCCATATAAGCAAAAAAAAAAAAACATCTGGCAAACATTCGTGTGAGGAATTTTGTTAGTTTGCTCATTAAATAACTATTACATTTCTGTATATGTAAACATTTATGTACAATGAGTACAATGAATCCTACGAGATAATTAACCCATAGATACAGCCCACTAAGTTTCTCGCCGGATCTTCTCAGTGGGTCGCGTTTCCGATCCGGTAGTTGATTCTGCGAAGCACTGCTCTAGCTATGGTCAGTGTTAGCATCACTTCGGTTTGAGCCCCGTGAGCTCACCTACTAGTTAGGGTACTAAGGTTACGCTGAAATAGCCTCTCAAGGCTATCATCTAAGGGAGAAAAACAAAAACCAAGTTCGGAAACAGATGACAGTGCATTGAAAAACAAAAGGAACTGAAAGAGTTTTTTCACAGCTACCCAGTAGTTCTAATTGTTTTGTTCCTATTAATTATTAATATTCATACAACGTTTTTGAACAGTGTTGGTGTTTCCCACGTGTTGACTTTCAACATTAAATATATAGTAATCATAGTGAATCCATTTTAATATTTTATTGACTAATTTATTCTCATAATATTTAATGTTTTAAGATGTTACATATGTATACGTTAGGAGTGTTCTATGCTGACGTGGATTCTTGAAATAATCACGCTTTCTCGCTTTGAAGAGTTGAAACCTTTAAACCAATAAAACTGATTCTTCAACCTTATAAGTCAAAGAGGGTGATGACATTATATAGTCTATCAGCTCTGGTAATCAATGTTCATACTAAGCCATAAAATCTACAACAAAACGATTTTAATACACTGAGCCGTTAGATTCCACTGCCCAATTAATAATATTTAGGAAGTGCCCACTTTGTTGACTGGATTCCTAGTGCTCAGTGACTATTGAGACCAATAGACATCAACATTAACCACATAACGAGATCACAACGTAAATACTGCCACGGAGCTCAAAGTACAAAGTCGATACGTCAAAATGTTAAACGTGCAATTGTACATGACAAAAGTACTCTCACGAGTAGGTAGGTGTAGTAGTAGGTAGATGGTAAGTAGGAGTAGGTAGCGAGGTGGGTGGCGGCATTTACGTTGTAGATGTCCAGTAATCCGGTACCAGGCTCCGGTAACCACTTAACACCAAGCCGTCAGGCCATCCACCCATGTAAGCAATAAAAAAATAAAAAAGATAACTGTCTTCTACGGGAGTAACCCTGTGGTTTCGTCTCATGGCCGTGAGTTTGTAAACTCAGTCAGTGCCATTGCATCAGAATCATAGCAATAACACTTAGGATGATCGCAACGATCCCAAAAGAAAATAGCAATTATAATTAATTCAGATAATATAGTGCCTGTAATGTTATTGTGCTAACTTTAGATAATTACGATTCTACAACAATTTATTGTTTGCACCATTAACTTACAGAACAAATCTTAGAGACATAAGAAATCGTAGATAATTCGTAGCACGGTGCTACGGTACAGCACGTAAGCAAGCCTAACAGCTTCCAAACTACTTACGATCAGATAAATAGGAAAACTTCTTTCATTTCACCTCTACGGATACTTCACCGTTGTCTGATTCGTAGAGAGTAGCCTGTCACTGAATTGTAATTACGTTAAACACAATAGTTTCGCCTCTACACTAAGGTGATCTTGCTTTTTATCTACCAGTTCGGGTTATTTAAGCCTCATAACTTCTTGTTAGATAAGTATGATTTCGATTGAAAATATGTCGCTTTTAAGCGGACAACTTGATTGACGATCCTGCCCTTGCGGTCTCACAATACCACACTACTAATAATTTATGCGTATCATTTTCATCACTAAGCAGACACCAATGGAGAAGGAGATCCTTACGCGGAAGTAGCATTGGATTGGTCACACTTTGAGAAAGCCCGATACCCACCTATCAAAGAGAGCACTGACCTGGAAAGTGTCTGGTAAAAGGAAGAGAGGCCGCCCCAGAACAACTTGGCGTCGCTCGGTGGAGCAGGAGCTAGGGGTCTTGGGCATGACGTGGGAGGAGCTAGAACAGACTGCCCAAGACCGATATAAATGGAAAAATTTGATTCGAGCCCTACACCCCAGCAGAGGGTAATAGGAAAGCATGATGATGATGATGATTTTCACCACACGATGTTATTCTTTCGTTATGGACGTCACTGTAATAAGTGAGTATTTAAAATAAAAAAGGGTACTTACCTGCAGAGTGATATAACACCATCCTGTGATACAAATTCAACGGCGGTCGTACCCATCAGCTACCGTGTATTTAGCTATCCCAATGAAATCCCAGTAATGGGAGCAGAGGGTGTTTCCCAATTTATTTATTGACATATGTCCTAGTCCGGCGGTGGACATCCGTGGACTGCTGATTATAATGTCGCATGTCATCAATTGTATAGTAGGATCTCTTAACTATACGTGCCAAAAACATTTGCTTCTACATATTTAAGACCTACACAGGCTCATTCTTGTTACGACCGATGACTTTTTTAAGACAAATACTTTCGTCGATAGCTTAAATTGTAGACAGAAATGTTATTATGGGAAAGTCTCGATAGTGTTTTAGTGACTTGTTTTGCGTTTGGTCAGTGTTAAATATCTTGCAAAATAACATTTAAAAAATTTGGAATCATAAATGCTACATAAACATTATTTCCTGAGCTTTTAGACTTCATACAAATCATTAAATTGTATTCCTCGTCAATTCTAAATTAAATATAGCAAAATTGTACAGGCTTTAGAGTCACAAATTCTAATTTACTTAAATTTGATAATTAATTGTACTGGTTTATTTTTGTTTCAAATGCACTGGGCAATCAATTAATTAGCTTTGTATTTCAAAATTCAATTTATAATTAAAGAAGACACCCATTTATTATGATTCCGAAAATTAATGTTTAAGCTAATATTTTTCCAATAATCACACAGCTTCTTTTGACTTTATAATTAATTTAATATCCATTTGTATAGTAACATAAAAAGGATACACTTTATCTAATTATTATTATATAATGAGTCATGTCATTAACAAAGTGCATGAAAATTTAAGATTTACTAAACACTAAATTAATTTCAAAAAGAAACAACTGCACTGATTCAATCATGGGTTACTATCTTTAACAGGACCATGGAATATAGAATTTAATGCACGAGCATTATAGGAAAACCGCTTTAAATTTATATTTACAAATTATTAAAAAATTTTACTCGACATTTAATCGACATTTTTCATTGTTCTAAAAACCTACTTGACAAATGTAACTTCTAAACGTAAACTTTTAACATAAAAAATTCAAACATTCATTACAAGACACGATACTCATTAGTATTTGTCATTAGATCGCATTCCCTTATACACAAATAAATAAAAGGTAATTACACGACTGTTACGCTCACGTTTCTTTGAGTAAATAATTTATTTTGATTGCAAAATGACATACTATGGAAACAATATTAGGATCAAAGGGCCGTGGCTGATCCAGAGATAACCTAGCTTTCTATTTTGCCAAGGGAGATGAACTCAAGGATCCGGCTAGGAGGTTTATCTAAATATAAAGATATGGAAGAAAAGACTGATCAAGATTATCAGTAGCATGAACAGAAATAATGAAAATTACTACAGATTCTTGCTGGTAGTAAGCTGTGTTCCAAACCACCAACACTGGTGGTGGTAGGACCTCCTGTGAGTCCGCACGAGTCGTTACCACCACCCCGCCTATTTCTGCCGTGAAGCAGTAATGCGTTTCGGCTTGAAGGGTGGGGCAGCCGTTGTAACTATACTAAGACCTTAGAACTTATATCTCAAGGTGGGTGGCGCATTTACGTTGTAGATGTCTATGGGCTCTAGTAACCACTTAACACCAGGTGGACTGTGAGTTTGTCTACCCATCTAAGAAATAAAAAAAAGATAGCCAATACAAGTTAAATCGAGAAAAATAGTCTGTAACAAAAAACGGACGTTCTGCAAATTAACTGTTCAACATATCGCGTGTTTAACTCGTGGCGTTATTAAAATATTTACCGGAATTAGGTAAATCAGCCGTCGCAACACAAACAAAATCAACAGAATTATTCACAACGAACGCAGAAAAAATATCTTCTTGTTCAAAAGAATTATCTTGCATATTAAAAGACCGAACATAATGATGCCTTGTTAGAACGAGGCTTAAGTGGTTCGAAAAGGAAAGATTCAACATTTTTTTCGTGTGTAAATCAATCTTTTATACATTTTCAATATCTTTTCAATGCTTTTTGTACAATATTTTCAGAAACGATTCTATAATAGCATTTATAGCCCCTTTACCTAGAGCTATGACATATAAGATAACAAGTAAGATGTTTTCTATTTTAGATAGTTTTATTATTCATTTGTAAACGAGTCAACGATATTAAAAAAAACTTTCATCATTAATAAAAACTTCAGGTCTATTGCTTACCGTGAGATCTCTTAACTAGGTTAAATTTCGTAAATTCAGACTGCAAAACGGTTTTAAACGATTACCTCAACATAACAGAATATAATGCTCATTTACTAAACTAAGCAAAAATAGAAATTGTTTTAGCAAGCGGGTATTTAACCATAAACCAAACCATAGACCATAAACCAAAACGAAGATAGTCAACGGACCTCCTTTGCATCGTAACAGATCGTTGAACCCGCGCATCGGCTGATGTTTATGTTAAAGATGTAGTGAGAAATTATTTTCCTTCGGGAAAACTTGGGTATTTATCGGAATACAATGACACCCGAACGGTCAATGAATGATCGTATTAAATGAGTGACATTTTCCACTTTTCATATACATTAATATGGAACTTCATTGTTTAGTGTCAAATGTCAAAATAAATATTGTCATTGTACATATAATATAGAGATTTACAACTTTATCACACTGAAGTAGGAAACCTATGGAAATGAAACGTCAACAAAAAATTCGTGCCACTGTGACGTCATCTGGCCACAAAACATGGCGGTTTTAGTGCTGCCCAGAAGATTTTAATGTTAGTAGGTTTTATCGATAAACGTTCTTGGCTCATTTTATTTTAAATATTGTTGAGTGAATGTATTTGTAGAATTTATACTTTAATAGGAAGTAAGTATATTGTTATGTGCAAAGATGATGTGATTTAGATATTATGTGAAATCTAAGATGAGTTCGTGCTTCAAATTTGCCAAGTAAACGATATGACGATTTTTAAAATTTGCTACACTGATTTTATAAAGTTGTCGTTTGCCGCAAAACATAAAGATATGGCGTAGTACAGTGCCATCTGCACATTTCTAGCATGCTGAATGTTATCGTATTTTGAGTACGTGTTTTTCTTAGACTATTACAATCTATTTTAATTGTTTTGCTGACTCTAAAGTCCGTAACACACTACCGCAGCGCACCTCAAGGAAGGTACACCGCACCATTTGAATCACTCTCACTTGAGAGTGATTCAAATTTTAAACTTATCAAGGAACCGCCTGATAAAAAAAAACACCTACAGAACATTTATTCGTTAATAAAATTACAAACGTCATTCCTTGTAACTTCCTCTCTAAAATCACTTAATTATTAAATATTTAACGGGTTGACAATTGTGTTATAAAACTATTTTATTTAAATAGTTCCGACGACTTTCTTGAGATCCTATAAAATATGTTTTAATTATTATTTTTATATGTTTTAAGCATGATAAAATAAGAAATTTTATATAAGCAATCATATTAAATCGATATCAAAGTCAATAAATAATGTACAACCCAAAACAGACGGCCGAACTGACGTGACAATGACATTTGGCGCGCTAAACATGGCGGATTTTCGGCCTCATTAGACGGAGACGGAGACATTTACGTATATTCATGTTTCATTTTATGTACGCACTGAAATACTGTTATATTGTTTTCCTGCGAGTTAAAGTGCTGAGTAAGAACGAGATAGATATATGTTTATGTGTGTGCCTTCAAAATGGGTGCTATTTATATAAGCAATTGTACGTATAGAACAATATGTCGTGTCCCTACTATATAGGTCTATGCTTTATCAATTATAACAGGATATTTACCAGTTTATTATACGAAATGAGTTCCCGATATTTTTAAGTAATAATTGTTATGTTCGTGACCATGTTAGTTTAAAATCATAATTATGTTACAACCACCTTCTGGAACTTTGAAAATACTCAGTTTTATTGTCACTAGATGTTTTTTTTTTATAACGCCATCTTGTTGTCTTTAAAGCAGTTAGTTGCTCTCATTTTATCTCAAGGTGTGTGGCGCATTTACGTTATAGATGTCTATGGGCTCCAGTAACCACTTAACACCAGGTGGGTTGTGAGATCGTCCACACATCTCAGCAATAAAAAAAAAGAAGATAGATCGATTTATCGCCCCCCAAAACCCCTGTATACTAAATTTTATGAAAATCGTTGGAGCCGTTTCCGAGATTCAGATTATATATATATATATATATGTCGTAGATAACGACTTAGTTGTCGTGAATAACGACTTTTAGACGGTGGTTTTGATTATTATTTTAAATGATGAAATGTTGTTTTGATAAATATCACAAAATGAAGGGTAGACTCCGTAACGCCACAGTTTAAAATGGCAGTACGTGGACAGAGTCGTGGCATTCGTGTCAGACAGTGATTCCGTCCGTCTCAGCAGTGAGTCTCTGACAGTCAGTCACTCAGTCAGTCAGTCGGTCTGTCGGTCTGTCGGTATGTGCAACGAAACTGTCGGTTTATCCTGTCATTGTGAAAGTTGTGTGTGTTCAGTTTCAATAATTATTATTGAAAAATTTTATTGACTAAACTGAGTTCAATCGAATACGAGTGATGACGAAACTCCGCTCAGCCATCCCTGACGTGTGCCTACATATATATATATATATACAAGAATTGCTCGTTTAAAGGTATAAGATAAGATTAGTAAACGAAAAATTATCTCCACTTTAAAACATAATTAAAAGAACAACAAAATAAAGCTTATTCGAAAAAAATTAAAATAATAGCACTAATTTTTTTTATACATAGCATTGCACGCAGAGTACACTAGTAAAAGATTGATTTACCAATTTATTTAATTTGAATTTAGAAATGTTCAGTATTGTCCCCGTTTTTTTTTTCCCTTGCCTCAGTTATACGAACTTCAAATTGAAATCAGTGGTAAACATCATCAACTTCGATGACGTTAATAACCTTGATGCCGATCTCTTGCAGGATTTCTCATAAATGAAGAGTTCGATGCGATAAGATTTTCTTATTAAATACGTCAATGGCTAACTGTGCTGGTAATGTCAGGGTCGCGGCAAAAAAAAAAACAATTAATCCTACACTTGGTGTGTGTTTAACTTAATTAAAACCGAAACACAATAAAACATTAATCAGTGTTATGTTATGAAAATATGTTTTATATAATTACATAGAAATGAAACAAAATTTCTTTTTTACTAAATTTAAATTGAAAAAGGGTTGACTAATATAGGCTTCTATCAATAACTATACTTTTATATATATACTAGAGACACGCCCTCGCTTCGCTTCGGAAACATTAAAACACACAAGAAACCAAAAAAATAAAATAAAAAAAATTAAAAAAAAGTAGCCTATGTTCATCAGGGACAATGTCGACTTCTAATGGAAAAATAATTTTTCAAATCGGTCCAGTAGTTTCGGAGCCTATTCGAAACAAACAAACAAACAAACAAATCTTTCCTCTTTATAATATTAGTATAGATATATGTCGGCGGCAGCACCAGGGATGGCTAAGCGGTAGTTTCCGTTATCACTCGTATTTGGTTGAACTCAGTTTATAAAAAGTCAATAAAACCTTTTGAATAATAATTATTGAAACTCAACACACACAACTTTCACAATGACAGGATAAACCGACAGTTTCGTTGCACATACCGACAGACCGACTGACTGACTGACTGACTGACTGACAGAGACTCACTGACTGAGACGGACGGAATGACTGTCTGACACGGAATGCCACGACTCTGTCCACATACCGCCATTTTATACTGTGGCGTTACGGAGTCTACCCTTCATTTTGTGATATTTATCAAAACAACATTTCATCATTTAAAATAATAATCAAAACCACCGTCTTAATATTACTCAAAGTCGTTATCGACGACAACTAAAAGTCGTTATCCACGACATATATATAACTATACTTGAGACCTTAGAACTTGTATCTCAAGGCGGGTGGCGCATTTACGTTGTGGATGTCTATGGGCTCCAGTAACCACTTAACACCAGGTGGGCTGTGAGCTCGTCCACCCATCTAAGCAATAAAAAAAAAGTTATGAAACCCACAATCCGCTTCTCGAATTTGCCAATTTATGAAAATAAAATGTGTCATCGTAAAGGCTCTTGTCAAAGGACAAAAAAAGTCGAATATAAAAGAATATGAATAGGCATCCTATTAAATAAATTCGTTCGTGGTTCATCGAGTGTAATTGAAAAAACAATTTACGAAGACATTCGCTGTTGAGTGTTCTCCCTGTCTCTCATTGTTGTGTTCTATTACATTTTGACGGAGACGATTTCTAAAATAAAAATATACAATAACACTTTATTTTTAAAAAATACGACGGACTGAGGTTTAATTTTCAATTTTCCCACTACATTGTTTTTGTTTTTTACCAACGCAAATAATGTCCTGAATTAACATTAGAATAATGGCTTTTTCATTTTAACCTAACATATGTTATTTGTTTTTGTTTGTTAACGCTCTTCTATCAGTCGTCATCTCAACACTCACTACTCTCTCTCATATCGTCATTCACACACTCCATCTATGTCTTCTTCGGTCGACACTGGTGGTAGGATCTCTTGTGAGTCCGCGCGGGTAGGTACCACCGCCCTGCCTATTTCTGCCGTGAAGCAGTAATGCGTTTCGATTTGAAGGGTGGGGCAGCCGTTGTAACTATACTTGAGACCTTAGAACTTATATCTCAAGGTGGGTGGCGCATTTACGCTGTGGATGTCTATGGGCTCCAGTAACCACTTAACACCAGGTGGGCTGTGAGCTCGTCCACCCATCTAAGCAATAAAAAAAAATCTTTTCCCTCTACCTTTTACTACCATTTCCATACATCTCCTAGTCACATGCATCTTCTCTCTACGCATCACATGTCCATACCACGCTAACCGTCCGCTCTTTAATTTGTTGATCACCGGGGCTACTTTCACACTTCCTCTCATATACTCATTCTTTATCTTGTCCATTCTTGTCACTCCACACATTCATCTCAACATTCGCATCTCTGCCGCACTCACTCCTCTTTCATGCTTTATTTTCGTCGCCCAACATTCAGATCCATACAGCACGACAGATCTAATGCTAGTGTACTGCTATCATGCTTTAAACTGTCTATAAATATTCACATATACTCAGGTCTCTTTTTCAGAGGTCATACTTTGAGATAAGCATGTATGATATTACAGAAACCCAATCATAACTTAATTTTAAAGTTTGATAAATTAGTTTCAAAAAGGCTTAAAGCAAAAAGCGATTTGGATGCTCGACAGAAACCTCAAGGGTGAGTAAACAAGTAAAATTTTAACTGTTTTGTAACTATACTTGAGACCTTAGAACTTATATCTCAAGGTGGGTGACGCATTTACGCTGTGGATGTCTATGCGCTCCAGTAACCACTTAACACCAGGTGGGCTGTGAGCTCGTCCACCCATCTAAGCAATAAAAAAAAAGTTATGAAACCCACAATCCGCTTCTCGAATTTGCCAATTTATGAAAATAAAATGTGTCATCGTAAAGGCTCTTGTCAAAGGACAAAAAAAGTCGAATATAAAAGAATATGAATAGGCATCCTATTAAATAAATTCGTTCGTGGTTCATCGAGTGTAATTGAAAAAACAATTTACGAAGACATTCGCTGTTGAGTGTTCTCCCTGTCTCTCATTGTTGTGTTCTATTACATTTTGACGGAGACGATTTCTAAAATAAAAATATACAATAACACTTTATTTTTAAAAAATACGACGGACTGAGGTTTAATTTTCAATTTTCCCACTACATTGTTTTTGTTTTTTACCAACGCAAATAATGTCCTGAATTAACATTAGAATAATGGCTTTTTCATTTTAACCTAACATATGTTATTTGTTTTTGTTTGTTAACGCTCTTCTATCAGTCGTCATCTCAACACTCACTACTCTCTCTCATATCGTCATTCACACACTCCATCTATGTCTTCTTCGGTCGACACTGGTGGTAGGATCTCTTGTGAGTCCGCGCGGGTAGGTACCACCGCCCTGCCTATTTCTGCCGTGAAGCAGTAATGCGTTTCGATTTGAAGGGTGGGGCAGCCGTTGTAACTATACTTGAGACCTTAGAACTTATATCTCAAGGTGGGTGGCGCATTTACGCTGTGGATGTCTATGGGCTCCAGTAACCACTTAACACCAGGTGGGCTGTGAGCTCGTCCACCCATCTAAGCAATAAAAAAAAATCTTTTCCCTCTACCTTTTACTACCATTTCCATACATCTCCTAGTCACATGCATCTTCTCTCTACGCATCACATGTCCATACCACGCTAACCGTCCGCTCTTTAATTTGTTGATCACCGGGGCTACTTTCACACTTCCTCTCATATACTCATTCTTTATCTTGTCCATTCTTGTCACTCCACACATTCATCTCAACATTCGCATCTCTGCCGCACTCACTCCTCTTTCATGCTTTATTTTCGTCGCCCAACATTCAGATCCATACAGCACGACAGATCTAATGCTAGTGTACTGCTATCATGCTTTAAACTGTCTATAAATATTCACATATACTCAGGTCTCTTTTTCAGAGGTCATACTTTGAGATAAGCATGTATGATATTACAGAAACCCAATCATAACTTAATTTTAAAGTTTGATAAATTAGTTTCAAAAAGGCTTAAAGCAAAAAGCGATTTGGATGCTCGACAGAAACCTCAAGGGTGAGTAAACAAGTAAAATTTTAACTGTTTTGTAACTATACTTGAGACCTTAGAACTTATATCTCAAGGTGGGTGACGCATTTACGCTGTGGATGTCTATGCGCTCCAGTAACCACTTAACACCAGGTGGGCTGTGAGCTCGTCCACCCATCTAAGCAATAAATAAAAATAAAAATAGTTTATGAATTACATTTGTTACATTTAAATATGTATCTAGTTAATAGTGAATTCTAAAACAGATATGAAAATAAGTTGTGAATAGTTAAAAATTACTGCAATGCCCTGTATTGTAAAAGCGTCTACGAGTCGTACGATCTAATTAAAATTTCAATAGATGCCTCATTAAATTTTAGTCACTTCGACTTAACATCGCCTCTGGCACTTTGACATTAGTCATTCCGCTTTGTCATTTCTCCGTCATTGTCCTAAATGCGTTTGATGTAAATGAAAGAACAGGACTTTCTAAAGAATAACATCGTGTGATAAAATGAAAAATGAATGGATTTTCAACCCTCATGTTTCTAAGAAAATACCCTAACATTGATTCACGATCGACTTAAACAATAAAAGAATGATATCGTGTGGGAAAATGGTAGAAGGGAAAAGACCCGCCGGCCGGCCACCAAACCGTTGGTCGGATCAGATAACTGCGCTCACTGGACTCTCTGTTGTGAACGCCCTGAGAGAATCCGAAAACCGAAGCAAATGGAAGCTGATGGTACAAAGAGCCACGAAGGGCTTTCAGGGACACGACCTTCAGCAATGAAGTATTCGACTAAGAAGAAGAAGAATCGTGTAACAAAAACATTTACTTGACACCATTTAATTTTTATTTTATTGCTTAGATGGGTGGACGAGCTCACAGCCCACCTGGTTTTAAGTGGTTACTGGAGCCCATAGACATACACAACGTAAATGCGCCACCGACCTTGAGATATAAGTTCTAATGTATCAGTATGTTACAACGGCTACCCGACCTTTCAAACCGAAACGCATTACTGCTTCACGGCAGAAATAGGCAGGGTGGTGTTACCTACCCGCGCGGACTCACAAGAGGACCTACCACCAGTGTATTTCTTAGGGCTTCTCATCGATAAATAAAAAAACACTTCATTTCAAAACAGTACAATCATGGAAGGTGCAATAAATTATCACATGTAAAATGTAGCATGACTAGAATTTAGTAAATGCAACCAGGCTTCGCTGTTATCATTTCTGAATCAATTACACAGTTTTATATATTCGACTCACTCGCCACCTATAGTTCGTTATTGGAACTAAACCACAAACCCTCCCCGAGGTGTCAACAACAACATAATAAAACTTTTTGACTCGCCGGGATAAAAGACGCCAAAACGCGCAGAAGACGAATAAACAAACCTATAAATTTCGGATATACAGTCATTCATTCATATCTTAAAAGAAAAATATTTGCGCTCGTAAATAGTCCGAGGACAGACATTTGCGTGATTATAAGATATTGAAATACTAAATTCAAAAGGCTCTTATTTTCAATTTTCATTGGCAACGTATTATTTTCTTCTTTGATGTTTATGCGTATTCTGCTTTATTAAAATCTCCAGTTCATTTTCTTACCACAGTTTTTTTTTTATCGGGCTTTTCTTGTGATTGGTATTTATTATATTAAAACTTAGCAAAGCCAAGCTCCTTTATCAGTTATCGGTTATTATATATGTACGTACACGGTTTTGTAGAAAATTCGAAAGAATGAATTAGTCAAAATAAAAAATTGCAACACTACTAAAACAAAATAAAACGAATATAACAAATTAAAATCAACAAAGAATTTGTTCTCATACGCGTCGTATCTTCTCACTTGTTTTAATATAAACAAAAAGAGAAATCCAATAATCGCCATACACATATTAACCGTACCTACTTTGTATTTAGAGATAGAGAGAGTGAGAATATTCTTTATTGTATATGTACACCAAAAAAATAAATAAACAATGCGAACAAACCATCAGGTAGACAAGAATCATTTATAAGAATTGCTATATTTGCTATATTTTTTATATTTTCCAGAATTTCTATAAATTAAACGGTTGTCTGGAAGAGATCGCTTTTAGCGATAAGACCGCCTATTGTACAAATGTATCTGCTTTTTTTGGCTGTTTTTGAATGTAAATTGTGTTTTGGTGTGCAATAAAGTGTATTCTCTCTCTCTTTCTCTCTCTCTCTACATCAATAAAAGAAAACAAATACTCGCGAATAACATTTATGTATGTAGGATTGGTAAGAATGGAGCGTATGAAAGGAGTATGGAACGGAGCGTTAAGATGCGAGTGAGAGAAAATGGAAAGAAAAGGAGAAGAGAATGACAAAAAAAAGAAGAATGGCGAAGACGATTAAAAAATGAGCAAGGCATAATAAAAGTGTTAATTAATTTTTAAATTATTATGATAACAGAAGATTTTGGAACAGTGGAAGTTTAATTTTATGCGCTGCGATCCCTATTCTACATTTATATATACAGACTTCGAGTACGTTCTGCACACGAACCCTCAATTATTATCGAAAGCAAATACAACGTGAAAGGGGAAGATTGGCTCCCGGCAGCCTGTCTTAGAAAAAGTTTTCAAACTTATATACCGAATATCTGCATAATTTAGGCGTCAGTGGCCTAATGGGTAGCTAAAACTTATAAATTTGATAGATATTAGTCGTAGAATAGTAGCGGCAATAGTATTTATTTTCTGAATGTACTAAGCTATTGACCTAAAGCCTTTTTTCTTTATTTAATTAATCGTCAAAATAGACGGGTAAGTAATGTATATAGATATTTTTTTAAGGAAATTAGTAGGATACATACCAAATCGGTAAACAAATTGAAAACAAAACATTCTTAGATTCTCTACAAAAATATTCGTACATACACATGATTTATGTTTACTAAAACATTTCTTGCAAAAAACCTAAAAAAATTATTTATGAAACGAAATGTTTTCATAAATCTGACGTCCTAACACATTAGCCATGTTACGTGTTCTATACGTTCACGTATAACTCTATTCTATCGATACTCGGTCATATCAGACCCTCTCGACCTGCTTAATAGTCAGGACGTGACTCGCTAAAAGGACGAAACGGAGCAGGGTTAAAAGGAGTTAATACTTTTTACGCTTTCCCTAATCATGCGACGGTCAGCGGAATTTTAAACCGTTTGTATTTGTTTTTAAGAACTGCACACAGTTCAACATAATCAAAAGCGTACTATTACAAACTTTCACGGTCAAACAAAATGAACTGATGAACCTATGGGAGTATAATGCACATTATAATGAAATGTGAATTAAGGACCAGCTTTGTTGGGGCGGCTCGTAACGCTTTAATAAAATGCAATAGTCTCAAATAATTCCTTAGAAAGCTCTTCTCTCTACACACAAATCCCTCGTCGCCGAGGTATACTCAGAAACAAAGGTTATTTTTATTGTAGAAAACCTTATCTATTGTCTTTTATTTATTTTTATTTCAACAATTTGTCATTGTCAACAAATTCATATTGTGTTTGAACTTAGTAGATTGATGTAGGGAACTCTCGATTTTTTCACTAAACTTAATGAAATATGTTTTTTTTTTGTAATTTTAACCAAATATACCTCGCTCAATATCCCTCCATTCAAACTTAATCGTTCCATATTCAAGACGCATACGAGACAAGAACAAGTAGATCTACACAATGAATTCCAAATACTTTCAACAAAGAGCGTCAAAGGCTTAAAAAGTAAACCGAAAAAAAAAATACATACTTAGAAGTCAGGATTCAATGTTGGTTGGCGAATTTTAAGTAATTCAGGCGACCACCTAATATAACCCGTGAGATCATCTAAAGTAATGGAAGCGACCGAAACGGCTGCGTAAATTAACTACCATAATTAAATTTATAAGTCGCCTAACGTTATGTGGGCCGAGAGCTCGTCTGCCCACGTAAGCAAAAAAATCGAATAGGGCATCAAAAGCCGACAAATTTGTAAACAAATATTATTGAGATCAGATCTAAGTGTTGCGTAAATGTCAATGAAGATGAACCTACTTATTTAATCTACCTACGCGCAGAACAGAGTAGTAAGTACCTCAGCGAGCAACCGCGTAACAAGATTCACTCCTACATCTCTAATTATTAGATAATATTTACTTATTATTTTATACTGAGTAGGTGTAGCAGAGGCGTAATTATAAAATTGCTAAATGTCAAAACAATTGTTTCCTTATCACGCTTACCCTAATCTGTCATTTGCATTACAATAATAAGGCGTGCAATTGAATTAGTGCTTCCTTTTCGTTTTGCAACTCTTAATCAAGAAGATTTAAACACTAAACGGTTCTTTTTTGCGTTACTTTAAAACAATTCACAATTACCGAAGTTTCAAATACTTCGAACGTCTAGTGATCACGGACACCTACAAAGTCAAATTTGAAATTATTGAAAAGTATTTAAAAAGGATAAAAAAGTAAACGAATAGTAGGTGGTAGTATTTAAAAAAAGATGCTCCCGTTACAGTATATTATTATACAATACAAACAAGTAATTAGCCAATATTATTTGATTTTTTTTTCCCTACCTATGCTGATAGCCTTGAGAGGCTATTTCAGCTTCACCCTAACGTTTGTAGGTGAGCTCACGGGGCTCAACCGGAGAGTTGCTAACACTGACCCTAGCAAGAGCAGTGCTTGACAGAATCTACCACCGGATCGGAAACGCGACCCACTGAGAAGATCCGGCGAGAAACTCAGTGGGCTGTGTCTATGGGAGTATTTGATAAGTACTTCTAAATCAGACTTAGTATAGCATGAGTTCTATTCCGAATTTTATATAAGTACAAAGGAATGTATTCATAATTTTAATAATTCTTTATGCCAGTACCATACATTTCTGCCTAAGACAAAGCTATTCAAATAACAACATAAATCTCTTATCTGTATTTGTTTATACAATAATAAATCATATTTTACACAATTAAATTGTATAAATATATTACATATAACATAATGAACTTAAAATCATCGTCCGATGGCACATTACAATAAGGTACATATTAAATAAAGATAAAGATGCCCTTAGGGAGACCCGAAGGCTCTGAGTCAGGATCTTAGACATACGTGAATTATAAATCGTAGTCAGACGTATGTATATATAATTTATCTTTGTAATGTATGATTTCGGTCCGTTACTAGCAATCACAGTTGTATATTCAAGCCATCAAAATCGATCGGCTTTTTTGCGAACATAACGTATAAGAAACGCTTTTGAATTATTAACCTATCTTTTTATATGTATACTAGCTGACCAGGTAGACAAAACAAACAAAAGGAATCCGTCTGACGGGGGACACGTCAAAGGAAAAACAAAATTGTTATTGTTATTTGATTCCGAGCATTTTCTTATTTATTTACCTTTTAAACCTTCTCTGGACTTCCACAAATAATTCAAGACCAAAATTAGCCAAATCGGTCCAGCCGTTCTCGAGTTTTAGCGAGACTAACGAACAGCAAATTCATTTATATATATATAGATTATAATTTCAAAATTATTTAAAACATGTAGTGTGGATAAGTAGATATTAAATGTACGAGATAACAAGAGCCAGATGGCGCGATACGTGCAATGTACGTGAGCGGACTACAAGGAGGAGTAAAGCACGTCCTAAGAATGCAATCTCACTATCTAAGGCTAAGCTAAGTCAGTAAAATCGTGGTAAAAGAGTTTATATATTAAAACATGTAATGAAAGCGTGACGATGTTTGAATTTGTATATAAAATAGATCGAGATGCTGTGTCGAAGTGTACCTGAACTCAAATCACCGATTGTAACATTGCTGAAGTTGTTCGTACTATGGTTAATAAAAATTATATATAATGAAAATAATTGTAAATAAGATTTGTATATATACGATTATTTCTAAGTAAATCTCCGGTATTTCATGGGAGTGGAGTCGATTGAAACACCTACGACTTACTTTAAAATTAGTGACTGCAAAATTTGATCCAATCCCAGTAAAAGAAAGTCACTTCCTCAACAAACTTAGATTAGATAGTAAGGCTAATGTACCGTACTTATAACAACTATACTTGAATAACTTACAATATTTCTGATAATATAACAATCTTGGTGAACGAAAAAGAAAGAACACTCAAATACGCGTGAGTAATGAAATTCCTCTTTCGCGTGAATCTCTCACGATCGGTTAAGTAAATGCATTAAATTTCTTCTTAAGTATTAAACACCTTGATTGTCTGAAACAATTCGAAGCTTAAAACAATGACAGTAGAAACATAATACTTTGAATGTAAATTTCAGAAATATATTTACGAAGATTTTTTCTCTTCTTTTCAATTAGAACAACGAGGCCTAACTAAATTAAAATCATAAAAGACTATACCACAAAAACATGATTATATTTTAGAGCTGAGCCTATCCTATGAAAATTAATTTTCGTCCTAGCGATCGTCAAAATCTCTTCGCATGTCATCAACTCTAGAAAATTGAACGTGTCCCAAGTTGGAAATATTCTTACTTTTGTTATTAAGATTAGCATTCCACTTTTTGTTGGTAGGAAAAAACGAAGGAGCTTATGCAATCAATTGCGAAACCAATTACGTTCATTTTCTTATTTTTCCTTTCGCCTACCCACGAAGTATCCTTTCATTGCTATGTACTCTTTGAATGTAAAAACTTAAGGTTAATTAATTGAAACTGATAAATATCAAATCGTAAATGCCACTACTCGCTTTCAGACATAAGGTAGAAACCTTAATCATTATTCATAAAGGATAAGGCAAAGGGTGGCCCTTTGAACTAGAATACATAGCTGCTTTACGGCAAAAAATTAAAGATTTTGGTATCTATCCGTGTCGGCACACAATACATCTTACCAGAAATAAACGCTAATAATACACATATGTAAAGAAAAACCTCATTAGTTTTAAAAAGATTTTTCAACATGTTCACTCACTGAACTGTCATTCAATGAGAATAATTCAATCTTACATAATACTTAGTCTGGCCATAAATACTGTAACAATTAAAAATATACAAAATATTACATTTGAATTTGGAATCTATCATTTTTATATGATTGCTCATTGAGTTTTCTCATTGTGGCGCCAATACATTGTACAATATTTTGCGATATTAAAATGGAGTGGGATGATAAAGAGAACCGAATCGCTGTGATTGCATTACACAAAGTAGGTATGGAGCCAAATGCAATATTTAAAACTCTCCATACGCTTGGTATTAGTAAAATGTTTGTGTACCGGGCTATTAATAGGTGAAATGAGACCTCCTCTGTTTGTGAGAGAAAAAGATCTGGCCGTCCACGTATTGTTCGTACGAAAAAGGTGATCAAAGCAGTAAGGGAAAGAATTCGAAGAAATCCTGTCCGAAAGCAAAAGATTTTATCTCGGAAGATGAAGATAGCACTTAGAACCATGTCGCGTATTTTAAAAGATGACTTAGGACTTGCCTATAAGAGACGTACTGGTCATTTGTGAACTGATAATTTAAAAGAGAATAGGGTGGTAAAATCGAAACAACTACTTATTATTTATTTATCGTATGGCATTCGTTTACACTGCGTGGTTATAATTTAAATTTACTGAAGCGGTACGCAAAGGTAGGTCATAGTAAAATTTTGTTTACCGATGAGAATTTTTTTACATTTGAGCAACATTTTAACAAACAAAATGACCGTATTTATGCTCAAAGCTCTAAGGAAGCTTCCCAACTAGTCGACAGAGTGCAACGTGGGCACTATCAGACTTCAGTGATGGTTTGGTGGGGTATTAGCTATGAAGGAGTGACTGAGCCATACTTTTGTGAAAAAGGTATCAAAACATCGGCACAAGTGTATCATACCATTCTTGAGAAGGTAGTGAAGCCCCTTAACAACACCATGTTCAATAATTAAGAATGGTCCTTCCAGCAAGACTCGGCGCCAGGTCATAAAGCTCGGTCTACGCAGTCTTGGTTGGAAACGAAGGTTTCGGACTTCATCAGAGCTGAAGACTGGGCGTCGTCTAGTCCCGATCTTAATCCGCTGGATTATGATTTATGGTCAGTTTTAGAGAGTACGGCTTGCTCTAAACTCCATGATAATTTGGAGTCCCTAAATTAAACAGTACGATTGGCAGTGAAAAATTTTCCCATGGAAAGAGTGCGTGCTTCTATTGATAACTGGCCTCAACGTTTAAAGGACTGTATTGCAGCCAATGGAGACCACTTAGAATAAGCTTTTTATACTTTAAATTGTTTTATATTTATGTATTAAACTAACCCACTGTAAAAGTAATAAATGTTATTTGCAATAGATTTTTTTTTATTTTTTATTGTAACAGTTATTATGGCCAGGCTAAGTATATTGTAGGCACAATTATGGATTAAGCTTAAGCTACATCCAGCTATTAACATTTAAATGGGTTTGAGGTTTTATTATTATATTATATCGCTATTTTCATTTCAACCTCTAGAAGTCCATTAGTAAGAAACATATTTATACAATGTAAGGCCTTGATCTTGAACCCGAAAAGGAAATAATGTTCTAGAATAAAGTAAGTGGAAAACATTGTTTATTTGCTATGTTAAACATTGCTACGGGCATTTTTCGTTTTCACAAGTTTATATCTCGTGAATCCGCAACAAAAAATGTAGAGGCAGGAGATGAACTTCCTCTCGCATCGTACGAGCACATTCACGGACCAATCGGATAAACAGATTCGATTTATGAAATATTTTTATATGTGAGTGTCGGTGTGAGTCATTGAGTTCCAATGGTACCAAAAAAAACTTGAGAGGTGTCAAGGGAGACCCGGATGGAACGAAGTTCCTTTCGATTAATTAGTGAAGGAATTGTAATAAAATTTTATTTTATTTTATTACAATACAATGTAAACAACAGTCACGCCACCGTCGGGTCGTGCAGTTCTATTTGTAAAATAATTATAATTATATCTATATATAGTTGGATACAATACCCTTCTCCACTTGAGTGATATTAATGATATTGAGGTTTATTATTCCGAAAAGCCCCGATTGGTCACTTTACAACACGCGATCCTTCACACAATGTCTCCTTGTGGCGACCAGCGGCTGCGCTACGTCAGCTGCTACGCCGCTACGCTGCTCGTCTACGGAGTGCTCTACACCAATAATAATTGTTTGCTTGGCGTAGCACTGCCTGCGTCTTTTCCTTATCGACAATAATAAAAAGTGTCGTTACAACTTTTTGTCTTAATTTTTTCCGTCTAACCCCCTTTCGCAACGCGCGATAAGGAACTTCGTTCCAAAAACAGACCAGAAACAGATCTGTCTGCTTCTAATATTGCACTCGCAGTCTTCAGTCTGCCCGTGATCCTGACGCTTGCAACAGCGTCGAAATGTCAGTAACTCTCGAAACGTGGAAATCGTGGTACAAGTCCGTCAAATAATATGATACAATCAAATTCAATTATTAATCAAATAAGATTAGATGTATGTTAAACTAGCTGACCCAGCCGACTTTTTAGTGCCTTAATCGATAAATAAATGACCTAAACGTTTGTACTTAAAACGAATAAAGGAATCCGTCCGACGGAGGACACAACAAAAACAAAATTGTTATTTTTATTTAATTCCGAGCTTATTCATATTTATCTACCTTTTAAAACTTCTCTGGACTTCCACAAATAATTCAAGACCAAAATTAGCCAAATCGGTCCAGCCGTTGTCGAATTTTAGTGAGACTAACGAACAGCAATTCATTTATATATATATATATATAGAAGATAGATATAGATAGATTGCCTATATAACTATTTATAAATACTATTATTACTGCCTCGTCGGGTACAGTTTCCTTGCACAGATTCTCCAAAGATTTCCAGAGCGAAATTCGTTGATTCTTACTAATGTGAAAACCTATACAAAGTGAACGAAGATTCAACTAATCCATTAATTTTGGTATACTGAAATGACCATTCCCAGTCCAACTAAAACATTTCTAGTTTCTGTAAGTGCGAACAAAATCCCCTGACCTATTTGGCTTTGAAATGAAACGTACTGCAAACACAAAGAATGGTAAAGAGTCTCTGAATGCGGAATGCTGAGTCAACGCTTCACGTATTATGTTATAGCACCTACACTAACGGAGTACCAAAACCGAAGCTTAATAATATTTTATTGACGTTTCAAGCGAACGATTGAGAGTTACGTATATTAAGGTGAACAACTATATTTTGTTCAAAAAGAGTACGCTTTGAGAGTATTTCATAAGTGAAAAAAAAGAAGAAGAAAAAAACATGATTTTCTTTTAAAACCATATTTTTCTTCGGAGTGGATTTTTTTGCTGAATGAGGATGTCCGTCCAATAATATACCCACATCCGAACAACTTTCATTTTGCATTATTAAATTTGACTGTTAAGACGGCAGATAATGTTTTTACAGAAAGTTGCGACTTGTCACTGCTCCAATAATCATTCCCTAGTGAAAATACCTAAAAAATTAATAAAATTATACAAATGAGTACTTTCAGAGTAAAGGATTTGAAAAGAGTACCTACGGTTTGCGAAAAAAGAGTACGAAACTCAGTAAATGAGTATACTTGGTCACCTTATACATATACAGGTGGATTCGCGATGGTATTCGATACGTGCCGATTTTACGATACTGATTTTCAGATTATGTTTGTTTATGCATAAATATCTTCCGTACATGAGTTTGCTCGTTTCTGGCCAACGATGTTTGCTAGCATAGTAAGCAAAGCTGACGTAAAGGCGATCATTAAAACAAAATAAGTTTTCTATATGTAAGCTGTCTTTTTTTTTGTTAGATTATTTCTAAATGAGGCCGTCAGCGCAAAAGTGGCCTAAGCTTACCATAGTTAGTACGGAGGCAATTAGATTTGAATTTTTATGAATTTGAATTTGAGTAGGCAAAAAACAATACGCGCAAAAATAATGTTTACAAAGCTATCTAACTGTTATCTATGGGTGAAACTATGGATAGGCCGGTTTTGCATCAAAATTTATTATATTTTAAATAAATTCCAATATACGTCATATAAGCTTGAATATTAAACCACTAGGCCACTTTTGCGCCGATGGCCTCAAATGTAAACAGTCAATTGAACTTCTAAAGGAATCCTAGCAAGTGCCGCAGACTTACGGTCACACGATTAAAGCAGTGCATCTTGACATACTTCTTCCTTCACCTGACAGAGGCGGCTACATTTAAAAAATCTACTATAAAAACGAATCAGTATACGAGTATATCTATTTATAACAATGTGTAAAATTTTTGGAGTTCCACTATATTGGCATTTTGTAGAAATTTCCAATGCTAAACAAAGTGCTGGTCTTGAGATCACGGTCAAGAAGAGTTGCAAGGGTTAGTGCCACTGTCTTTCATAGCTGTGGCAGTAGTATATGATCTCAGCTGTGAAATTTAATGATGACTTAATAGTTGAGATTATTTAAAAAAAACGAAGTCAACGTTCAGGGCTGAATCCGGCGTGATGTTCGTAAAAATGGCAACAACTTCAAAATCGGCGCAAAGAGCATTCACAGCGCCAAACCTCAAGGGAAATCTAAAACCGTTCTGGAATTCAAAACGTATTCAATCATGATATATTCTGTGCACATTTTCTTCTGAGGTCACAAAGAACCGGACATTTCAACAATAAAGGCAACGACATTTTTTTTTCTCACAAATTCTCTCAAATACAATGTGTTCATTTTATTATATTTTAGACATTTCTATAATAATGGCATATAAAAAAGAAAGCTAACGTTAAAATATCTGAGTTTGTTTGAGCTGTCTCCAGTTAATACAAACCGATAATACGCCCACTATTGTTTAACTTCATTGTTAATTAGATTTTTTTTATTGCCCTTGTAAGACGAGCAAAAACCCCTCCTGATGGTGACTGGTTACCGTCGCCCATGGACTTCAGTAATGCCAGGGGCAGAGCCAAGCCGCTGCCTACCGCTAAATCTAATTATTATCAGACCAACAGCGATTACTTAGTTAAATTGCAAATTGGGTATATTACGTAACAAGAGTTAGAAATATTTTCTAAGTTTGTTTCATTGTTTTGAGTATATTTAAAATTTGATCTACGAATAAGCATAAGAACGATAATATAATTGAAAAGGTAAATTTATTTTTAATTGTATTTTCTCAAAATAAACAGTGTAAAGTAAAAATATATTGTATTTTAATGATTCGTTATTTCAATGAAAACGGATTACTGAAAAAAAAACAAAATCTATACCGCTTTTATAGAAACTAGAGGTCCCGCAGTAGTCGAAATTCGACTATAATTAATTGGAATTGTAAGTTTGTACACTATTATGATTGTATTTTATACTTCTATAATCACAAATTTTGCCAACGCTACTCTATAAAAAAATATTAATAAAGACAAACAATATGTATTTAATCTATTCTCAGTTTGACAACAGTCAAGAACAAAAGTTTGACAATAAATAGTATGCATGCGTGTGTGCGTGAAATACATGGTATTTATGTGTGTAATGTTTTCTTTATTGATTTAATGTAGGTTTTACGCATTATTTAAAAAAAATATTAGCATTGTGCACTTCTTTTCTATATTCTCTATAAGTGTGGAAAATTTCATACTCCTCCGTCCGCGCAATTTTCGTAAAAAGGGATACAAAATTTTTGCTTCACGTATTAATATATAGATGTTCTAAACCTTAGTAACTGGACAAAATTTATCAGTGTCTGTTACTAAAATCCGCGCGTTTTTCATGATAACAAAAGCCTTCAATAGACTTCATACATAGCTGCTGTACAATACGGTACACATTACGTAGGCCAAGTCGAGAATACGAGTCGTAGGCGTCTAACTCGCTTGATTAATAACACACGAACGAACTCAAAGATATAACATTACGTGCGAAAATTAAATTGACTGCGTACGAAAAATGTACTACTCGCATATGTGTATTGAATGAAGTAATTAGAAGAATGTAAAAAAAATAATGATTGATGACTTTTTGTAGTCGTTGATAAAAGATTTTCTTATATTTGAAGTATAACCTATTATTAACTGATACGTGTGGTTTAGACGCTTACAGTACGACTAGTCCGTCAGCTCGACGTTGCTCAACAAGCTATGGAATAAGTTTCTGTGAAGGATAAAATCAAGAATGAGGCTATTCAGAGAACTAAAGCTATCGAAATAGCTCATAGAGTAAGCAAGCTTTTTTTAATTATTGCTTGGATGGGTGGACGAGCTCACGGCCCACTTGATTGGTTACCGGAGCCCATAGACATCTACAATGTAAATAAATGCCGCCACCCACCTTGAGACATGAGTTGTAAGGTCTCGCTTTTAACAGTACAACGGCTATCCCACCCTTCAAACCGAAACGCATTACTGCTTCACTGCAGAAATAGGCTGGGTTGTGGTACCTACCCGAGCGGACTCACTCGAGGTCCTACCACCAGTAAAAATTGAGAAGAGCCGGCAAAAAATGGATGAAGGCCACAGAAATGAGGAACGCCGAAGATCGGGCTCAGTGTTCAGGTTAGGAGAGGCCTACGTCCAGCATACATCGTGTGATAAATATCAAACCCGCAAAATTATAAACTGCGTAATTACTGGTGGTAGGACCTCTTGTGAGTCCGCACGGGTAGATACCACCTTCCTGCCTATTTCAGCCGTGAAACAGTAATGCGTTTCGGTTTGAAGGGTGGGGCAGCCGTTGTAACTGTACTGAGACCTTAGAACTTATATCTCAAGGTGCGTGGCGCATTTACGTTGTAGATGTCTATGGACTCCAGTTACCACTTAACACCAGGTGAGCTGTGAGCTCGTCCACTCATCTAAGCAATAAAATATATATGATTACAACAACAACTCATGAGGAGGAAATTTTACTGATGATAGAGCGAGTAAACTGATACTGTTAAAACAACCAAAATCCCACCTATTTCAGTAGCGAAGCAATCATGCAGTACAGTTTGAAAGGTGAGTTAGTAGTTATACAAGACACAACTAAGACTTGAACCTCATAAGTTAGGTTGACAACTTTGTTTAGGTCGTGATGTCTATAAGTTGCAATCATCACTTGATATATTTAATGGGCCGTCTTCGCAATTACAATAATAAAGAAACTATAAAACTATGTTATTAACAAAGTAAAATGTGCAAACATAGATTATATTAAATTTAGAGATTATAAAAAC
Organism: Bombyx mandarina; assembly: GCF_030267445.1. Classification (NCBI taxonomy): domain Eukaryota; kingdom Metazoa; phylum Arthropoda; class Insecta; order Lepidoptera; family Bombycidae; genus Bombyx; species Bombyx mandarina. The sequence continues at coordinate 9,604,116 of NC_143227.1, read as the reverse complement.
ATAAATGCCTGATCAACATAAAATTGGATCGAAGCTTTATTTCAAATTAGTATCTTGTATAGCACTTACTCAATTTGGCCTTCGACTGTAAAAGTGCGTCGTGACTTTTTGAGGTTTGAAATTTTGAAGAGATAAATAACATATATGTATATTAAGGATTCATTCAATGTTAAATCATTCCCAAGTGGCATTCCGGGTGTCCGGTAGTCTATTCAAATTTGGATCCCTGAGGACTGGTCAGTGGAGCAAATGATTCATGATGCCCCACATAACGATACAACACTAAAAAGAGACTTTTACGGGGTGATGATAACAATGATAGGTAGGATTAGTTAATCCGATCTAGTAGAACAACAAAAATCAACAAATTCTCTAATTGCGAAAAGTAACGCTCTGCTTAAAAAGTTATCGATGCAAGATTAATCAACCAATTCGATCAGGAAAATTCTATTAGATTTTAACTATTCGCCTGTAGTGTTTTTTTATATAAAAGTTCTACAAACACAATAAAAATCAAACAGACATAATGTTGCGAAATCAAATTGAACACAGATTTGTAACATTTGAAATATCTCTTGGTAAACAAATCTAGGCAAACAAATAGAATATGCCAACACAAATTCTATGTATAGAGAAGGCTTGCTTATTATATTGGCAGCGTCTGAGGTCGATATAAGATTGGGTCGAACTTTTGTTCCAATATCTTGAATAGGCCTTACTGAAGGTATACATATAAATCAGTAGTGAGGAATATTACACGAAATATTAACAGGATTTTCGTAGAAATCTCGTCCCACTGAAACATTGAAGACGTAACTATTAATTAAGATTGAGTTTGGCATCATAGAAATTAATTTCTCAAAACACCCCATTGAAATGTTGTGTTGGCGGATAATATTCTCAATTTCGTTGAAATTTCGCCTAAATACCTTTGTACTGGAAGATTAGACAAAGTATAACGAAAATTACTGTCTGTGAATATTTGACTTAAAACAACACAACTATATTTAGACATTACCGGCTAATAATCTTAAGGAACTAAGATGCGGTTTTCTCTTGATCACAGCTAATAATTCTATATCCGTATTTACGAGTACTGTATAAAACTCACCTATTTTAGTACAAAGCTCTCGAATTCGTAATAATCATATTCCTATCTGAAACTATAGGTTTTTTTTTTTCAAAGTCAAGTCTCAGCCTGGGCAGCAGCAGTAATTTTATAGTCTGGATTCTGGCAACGGGTAAATATACGAATATCATGAATTGCAAAGCTTACATAGCTGTCGGCTTATTACTCAATGATGCTAAAACGGCTGAAAGAAAATTCTCAAGCCGACAATTTATAGTCTGGATTTAAAAAAAAGACACTTTATTCATGGTTTATGACATAACCCGGATACGGCCGGGTGTATCGTCTACAGTAAACACAGCATGGTGTTCGTTGATTCGTCATTTTACGTGCCAACAGATTTACAAAGCGACTGGTAGCTTAGACCAGAGAGTGACACAGGCAACTCTTTATTCCAGAAAAATATGTGTTTATCTACCCTTCTGCATTACAAACATAAAGTGAGTGACACAGCGGGTGCGTCTAAAAATATCTTAAACTTGAAGCCGTGTTTAATTTTTACGTCTAAATTGTGTTTGTTTAAATTAAGAATTATCAAATTATAAGAATTCTCAATTAATGTAAAGTTTCAAAATCATACATTCCATCAACAATTCTTGTATAAGACTGAAGAATGAGTTTTCTAAAATAACAATATGTACAAGTTTACTTATTACTGGTGGTAGGAGCTCTTGTGAGTCCGCACGGGTAGGTACCACCGCCCCGTCTATTTCTGCCGTGAAGCAGTAATGCGTTTCGGTTTGAAGGGTGGGGCAGCCGTTGTGACTATACTGAGACCTTAGAACCATATCTCAAGGTGTGTGGCGCATTTACGTATATAATATATAAGTACAATCTGATTAATGTTTCTCATATTTACTTTGAATAAATGCGAAAAGAAACAGGTTTAACTAAAAACATAACCGCATCCGGTCGGAATCTAATACTAGTGCACTACGAGTATATAATACACTCAACTGATGTAGATAACAGAAATTAATAAAACTATAGCTCTAACACAATAGAGATTTTAATCTCATATCAAAGCGGTCAATGAATTCTCACCGCGATGTCGACAAGAATCAAATTATAAACACGAACACGGTGTTAGCTATTCATCCGTAAGTGATCTATTTACACTTCATTTTACTTTAAACGTTCCTCAATAAAACTCTGTGCGAAGTACAATGGTATACTTTTGATAATATTATATTAAAACATTTATTTATGTATGTAGCCCGTGAAAATGGAGTCTATTGTTTATAGAACTTTTTTTCATTAATTAAATTTGCGATAATTATTTATTGTAAGAAATTCATTTGTAATTTGGACAAATGAACGCGATACTCTCTCTCTCTCTCTCTACATGTGCGTGGTATGCAATAGCTGTTTTACTGACATTCTTCTTCTTCTTCTTTATTTTTTGGTTCTGGCACGGTTTGTGCATTAGCCAACGTCAAGTAATAAACTGACATTATAATGTAAATATATAATTAGTTTTTAAAAATAAAGTTTAAACATAGAACTTTAAACTTCTTGGAGTCAAGAAAGGAACATGAGCAGTCAAAGAGGTTTGCATCCTTTCTAAAATAGCGTCCTCGGTATTAGTGAGCCGCTGACACGGCCTCACCACATAATGCAGCCTCCTTTAACTCCTGAAAGCCTGGCTTTGAATAGTGGCTGACCTAAATTACGCTTTCTATTCATTATGTTGTCATTATGCAGTGCATAGTAGCGGTGCTTACTAAGTAGATGCATTAACAAGTTTTTATTATCTAGTATAGAAATAATTCAGCTCGAAAATGTCAACACATATTTATGTTCTAAACAACAAACTCTTAATGTTCATATACGATGTCTTTATTCAATATTTATTTTTGATAGTTATTAACCAACGCAAAGAAAGTTAAATTACATTAAAATAAAATATAAATTACTTTTTCTCTCTCTCTCTCTCTCCAATCTGTATTACTTATACAATATGTAATAGTTCAGTCAAATATGCTATAAAACATTAATTTTTAATTTCGAACAGGTTTTGTGAACTATTCCATTATAATTTAAATTGAGAACGTGTAACCGAGATAATTGCTGACCTAATTTTTACCCTGCAAAACCTGCGTTCAGCTATATTACACTGGCGCGCAAGCACCATAATTCCAAGAAGAAAAACTTTAATTGGTAGGTAGAAACGCGTTCAATTATTGGTTTCGACTATCCAATCCCTTACTTTGTTCCTTCGCTGTTATTCTAAAGTATCTCTTAGTTCTAAATATGAATGAATTCGATTGGTATTTGTTACATTTGAAACATAAAACTCAGTAAACAATATCAAATATGAAATTTCACAGACTATACTGCGAAGAATAAAAGGGTATTATCGGTTCACGTGGTACGTGTGAAACAAGAACATAATTTGTCTATGAATCTAACCTTTGTGTAACATCAATACAAATCTTAAGCACGTTTAGACGCGTTTGGGACGTTTACAATTAATTGCACCACAGACCACATAATAGTAATGCAATGAGGGCGATAAACCGGCTTATCAACTCGATATCGACAATATTGAAAAGAAAAAAAAGCTTTTATAGAAAATGTACTCTATCGATGCAAAATCGTGTATTTGCGGGACTGTTTAAAATTGTTATTTACTTCTCAAGTATGTCTCGATGCGTATCACATGTTTGTTTTGCGATAGTATTGTGGAAAATATAAGATTTCCCTTATATTACGTATATATACCTGAAAACTATGAAAACGCGTCCATAACGACCACAAATAATGCGTAAGTGAACAAAAAAGCGCGCTCACTACGTAATATACGGTTGGACACTATGTACCTGTCACGCTGAGTAAGGACATGATGCGTGGAGCGTCCTGGCCTGGCTGGCCCGTCGACCCGAGGCGGTCGGCGGGGCCGGCGCCTCACCGGCCGCCACGGGGCGCCATAACTGCACACGCGCGCCCGCCTTCGCACACGGCCGGCGACCGACTGACGCGACTGACGCCCGGAGCACCCGTGATGCTACCTCCATATACCAAAAATGTACCACACTGCGCGCTTTTTACTCGCTCCCGCCTACACACGCGACATTTAACCCCAAAATTAAAAACCCCATACCAATATACAGTTGAAATTTGTACAAATTCGGACAGGATCTTAAGTTATAATCATTTCGCTATACAATAACATAGCTAAGAAATAACGTATACCACATTTGTTTATCCGGAATAATAATATAAATGTATTTTCGACTGCACTATATTTAATTTGCAATTAATTAAACCGTTTACTGAAGCAGACAATTCCCAAAATAACCTACTAAAAATCTGCATATCGCTAGCTTAGCCCCGAAGCTGGCAACCCTGAAGTCTTTGAGCGAGTAGCGTGAGCTCCGCGCAGGCGCTCGGCGACCTCCTGACATCACCGGCACCGGGATTATTTTTGCCTGGCGAGGTAAATACCCTCACATCGATCGGACCCGGTTAAACTTTATGCAATTATTGCACTGCCCTACTACTTGGTGCAATACGGCCGTCTCTGCCCTTACTACAATCCCTAGAGTGGATCAGTTGCGTTTTTAACTCGATCTTACATTGTTTACTCAATGATGTTATTGTTTAGTATTTTTAAAGCTGATACTGACGTTTCATAAACAAAATGGATTGTTATTGTAAAATAAAAATATACAAATCCATAACTTTATTGTTTTTGATTAAAGTTTTCTTTTTAATAGATTTTTCTCTTTTCCTTTGCATATCTATTTACTTTAGATTACTAACAAATGTATACGATTCAACGGAATTGTATATCCTTAGTTTGTTATCGACTGAATGAAATTCCGTTTATAGGTAAGAAATATCACTTGATAAAAACGAAATTTAAATACTATTGCAATAGTGAAATTCTCAATAAAAAAAAAAAAAAAATCAGAATAAATTAATTCGATATTTGTAATCGAGCTTTAACATCTTAGTTGAAAATATCGGTCCAATTTAAACTTTCCAAATTTTATTCGTAAATTAAATTATTTTTAATAACAAAAAGAACATAAAGAGTCTCTTCCGTAGAGTCAAATATATACGTAGCGGCTCTACCGCCATTTTATTACTCATCATTTTACACAATTGTTAACTTCACAAAGCTTGACTCGGGCACTTGAGCTTCAAATTACATCAAAAGACCTCAATTACTACGCTCAGATTGACTGCTACGGAAAGGCTACGAAATACGTAGCATTGTCTACAATCATTACATTAATCTTTTTCTATTTCCAACGCAGCCATATTCTTGTTTCACATTTAGTAATGTTTATTGATTAAATTCAAATATAGTTTTCATTGTTTATTTATAATTTTATAATTCTATCGTCATAAACAATTGAAACTTCACGATTTTTCATGGAAAAGTATTCATACAGATTTGTTGATAAAGAGTAAAAAATTTTGATTCAAAGGATAAATAGGAGTTAATAACAAAATATGATGAATAAAAGCAGATACTGAATAAAAATAGTACCCAAATATAACCAAAATAATTTCACTACTAACTACCGTGTGGTATAAATAGACAAATGCCTGAAGGCTTCATCGTCCGTAATTACGCTTTTTTAAATTTTGATTTCGCTTTTATACACAATGTCATATCTACATTATGGATGTTGTTACGAGTACATGGTTTTCAGGAACGCATGCTAGGTGCAGGAATGCCGCAAAAATCAGTACCTGACTTCAGCCCCTGGTCGGTTCTCGGTGGTGATCGGTACCTGGAATCTCAGCCCCAGAACAGCTGAAGCGTAAGAAGCACACTGGACATGATGCACGATTTGAATTCGGTTTCTTACCGCATTGTCCTTGTCCGGTGTACCAGTAGCCAGCTCTCTGAAGATTTTATTGAGATACTCCTACACTACCGGAGCAAAGCATACTATTTCTTAATACCAGTCACGTCATAAGTTCGTTTCCAAAGATCTTATGTGCCACATATCGTCTGGCTTTGGAATATCTTTCAGCATGGTATTTCCCGAGCGTTTTGTCATGTCACAGTTCAAATAAAGTTTTAATAAGTCCTCACCGTATATGATGTTCCTGAAGATGCTAGGCTACAAAAACTTCAAATTTTAACACTCTCTTACTATGTAGTCGGTGGAGATATCCCAGCCACATCAAAAATATTTAAAATTAGAATTTTTAAAGACAAAATATATGATAATCTTAAGTTAAAAATTCTTGCACGTTTTCAATTGCTTCTCCACTTGCACCACATTGACCTCATAAAACTGATTACAAAGGTGTTCCGCTTCCAACTTTCAATTGCATTATACTAAAAGAAGAATTTAATAAGAACTCTGTCAGTGCATCTAATCTACGATTTAAAAATTCAATGCACGAACGCGATGAGAAACGAAGCGGGTGTTAGGTATTGAAGCATCGTTCTACATTGTATGCGATTGCATACCGTGTAATGCGATTGTAAAATCACATTGAATGTAGTAGGTATATACAATTTGTTTATGCAATTAAGAATTTATGTCCAGGGTGAGGCTGCTCCGTTGCACTGCGGAGTGGTTGACCCTTGCAATTATTTGTATTTTTTATTAGTTTCACTTCTACCGTGTGTGACTTGCACACGCAAACATTTTTTATTTTTTACTAGCTGACCCGGCAGACTTCGTAGTGCCTCAATCGATAAATAAAAGCCACATCAAGGGGACACACATCAAAGGAAAAACAAAATTGTTTGTTTTTATATAATTCCGAGCTTTTTTTATATTTTCTCACCTTTTAAACCTTCCCTGGACTTCCACGAATAATTCAAGACCAAAATTAGCCAAATCGGTCATGCCGTACTCGAGTTGTAGCGAGACTAACGAACAGCAATTCATTTATATAGATACATAGATTGTATCAATAAGAAAATTGATTAAATTGTACTCTTCTACCCACTTATGTAAAGCTCTCCCTCTTTAAGAATGGTTAGCTGGTAGATAACTCAATTGTTGAGTTAAGCTCGCCATTTTATAACTTTTCGCAATTATTGTATTGTTTTAGCTGTGTGTACAATAAAGAATAAGAACACAAAAGTGAAACTTGTTAATGGACGAATTTGTTTATGTACTAAATAGTGTTATTAATTTTAAAACGCCATAAATATTTTAAATATATATAAAAGGTTTGTAATGTAATTTAAATGATAAATTTATTGGTCAAATTAAACACAAAACTTATCATACTTGGCTCCAAGTTTCAAGCAGTCTAATTAAATCAAAATAATCGAAATGTTTGCCAACTACTGACTTCGCCAAAAAAGTAATGCATGATGCCTTTACGATACCAGATTTTACCAGTGTACATTTAAGTCTTTTTTTTTTATTGCCTAGATGTGTGGACGAGCTCACAGCCCACCTGGTGTTAAGTGGCTACTGGAACCCATAGACATCTACAACGTAAATGCGCCACACACCTTGAGATATAAGTTCTAAGGTCTCAGTATAGTTACAACGGCTGCCCCACCCTTCAAACCAAAACGCATTACTGCTTCACGCGATTTTGGCGCGAACACAAAACAGAAACGATTACGTCTAGAATAATACTTTAGGCAAGAAGTCATCGACCAGACTATCGCGATCGTCTGAAGATACAAGATTGAGTGCTTGTGCCATTTTACTACGAAGGAATTAATTACATTCCCGTTACAGTGCATTCTAATTAAACAAGCGCAAGTTTCAGTAGAGAATACGATTGGGGAGAACGGATGATAAAATAACGAAATATTTTTAAATAAACTCTAGACGAGTAATAATATCGCCGTTGAAGCCGCATACTCACCAAACGGGTTAACTAAGTCATAAGGCCGTCAACCTCTAGCCGACTGTCCATGAAAACTTTATGAACACATACAAACGAGTAACTGTTTGAAATTCTTCACCTACTTTTCCTTTATTTCTACTTAAGCTTTCTAATATAGAGAGATAGAGAGAGAGAATACACTATGGCACACCAAAACACCATTTACATTCAAAAAACAGTCCAAAAGCAGATAGCTTTGTACAATAGGCGGTCTTATCGCTAAAAGCGATCTCTTCCAGACAAACGTTTAATTTTCAGAAATTCTGGAAAATATAAAAATATAGCACGAATGTTGCGGTGTAGTATAGACAATACATTATTATAGAAAATATATACATACAATAAACAGATATATACCGTTTACATATAAAATGAAATATATAACTAATTGATTAATAACTAACTTAACTAATATAATATTAAAAAAACATTACTTAACTACCGTTAATATATTATACTTTTTATTTATTTCATGGACAAACATTGCACAGAATTGTTAGTACCTACTATTTATTACACTATTCATTTAGATAAAAATATAGCTAACCTATATTTTTCTATACTCTATAAAATTCAAACAATGATTTTATTTTAGTTTTGTGGCTTAGAGTTGTACCATTTTTTAGCATGAGTGCCATCGAAGGCAACTAAATCGTTCAGCGAAGTGCGGCGTAGCATTTTCAAAGAATTAAATTAATGTGTTTTGGTTTGGCATATTGTGCAATGGTAGATAATAGTACCCTCCCTAGTTCTGCAGCGAAAAAGCCATGCCTTTCGGTTGAGCATAGGAGAGCCGTAATAAGGCAAGCAAGAAGCACCAAACACTAAATGGTCCTTGAGTTGGTTTACCCGTGACGCGCCCAAAATATCTGCACTTTTTTGGTAAAACGGATTTTCTTCCTCTAGCCGAATTGTAAATACAAAATTATTTTATATACATTTTACTATAAAAATTGATTAATACTGTTCCATTTAAAAATACGCTTACTACATTCAACAAATATAAGCTTATTAAAGCTATCTTACATTCAAGAGACCAAGATAATTTATTAAAATGATAAAAAAGAATGAAAAAGGAACTATAGTATTTTTTTGTTCAAGTAAATGCTTGAATGTATTTGCATTCGCAAAAAACTACAAGTTGCAACAAGGCGGAACCGCTTGTTGAATTTCAAAATCTTTGTCAATGACTTGTACCATTATTACGTAAATCGCACGTGGTAACCGGCATATCGCTCGGCATTTTCCGAACTGTCCCGAACTTACCCGATGACTTGAAATATCGATCGTAGTCGAACCCGCGAACGGCTGACACGGTTGTGACGCTGTGACGCTACGAACATCGAAACAAAACAATGTACTTACAGCCTTACTACTGACATTTAAAATACGACTTTATGTGAAGGCTTTTCACCATATTTTGAGTTAAAATTTAAAGATGGTTGGCTTTTTTCTAGTCAAATTGATTTGTTGAGCTGAGACTTGTGCCTACTGACCCACATTGTCCCCCAATGCGTAATACGTATGCATGCACTTATTGTTTTACATAGTGTTTTAGATAATTATCGAACGTGTGAGTTAAAATATTGCTATCTAATGCAACGATGTTACGCTTACGTCTGCTTGCTTGAATACATTCGTACTTTGTTGATACATAAGTTTATATTTGGCATGCCGCCAAGTTAGGATGGTATTTCTTGCGTATGTATTTTCCTTCGCCCACTAATTGGATTCTTCTATTTCTTAAGCCACGAGCGTTAGTGCTATGTTTCAGTAACTCCACTCTTAATATTCTTTCTTAAAGACATTAAATCTTTCAATCACTACTTTTGAGTTTTAGCATCTCTCGCTGCTATGAATCATTATTGTCTTGTTCGTGTGTTCAAGCTATTGGCGTTTTAATCAGTTTAAGATCGCACGATATTATACTCATTATGAAACATACTTTCCCCGGTGAGGGTACAATAATTAAATAGAAATGTACATTTAAATATTTTTTGATAGTTTCATTGCTATTTTTATGATAGGTGTAATGATCAATTTTGTAATAGATTAAATATTGTTTCAGTTAACTGACAATCCTCTCGACCCACATAGTGACAGTCGGTTACCACTTTACCGAAGCCCATTGACAGTAGAAAGCAAATGTATACAATATATTATGTCGCAGTCTCAATTGTATTGTACAAAGACGGTATAACGTTCAAACCGTAACACTTAGCTGCTTTGCAGCTGAAATAAATATGATGGTGGAAAATACGCGTGCGAGTTCAAATTCGATAATTTTTGGCATTTCTATTACACGATATTATGGTGTTAGTGATACGTAGCATATTATTATATTACGTCTCGAAAATATGAGCGCTTATGTGTAGTCGTGAACTGATCCGATCGCAGATGATGTACTGGTAAAAAAGAAGATTACGGCATTAATATTTCATACGATGCCTCAGAGCCACTATATCTGCCATGCACGGAGTTCTTTTCCAATTTTCAAATAGGTAAAAGTAATCTGAATTTTACATTATTTTTGGAACGAAGTTCCTTATGGGACGATGCGGAGGGGTACCCTAAACGGGAAAAAACGTCCGTAATGTATGATTTTTATTTTTTTATTTTTTTTATGATTGAAGGATTACTGGTGGCCCGGAGGCCTTTCCAGTTTCACCAGGACAGGTGGGCGAGCAAAGGCTCAGCCAGGAGGGGTGGGATTTGCTAACAGCTACCCGAGCGCCTCCGAAGGAGACCTAACAGCTCAAGAGTAGCTGCTTCGCGAATGAATCTACTACCGGATCGGAATCGCGACCCGCTGAGAAGATCCGGCGAGAAACTCAGCGAGCTGATTCATGGGTTAGGTTGCACGGCGAACTCTTTGTCGAGTTCGACGAGTACGGTTACCGAGGTCCCTAAGCCTGCTCCTAGTGTTAGAGCTGAAGGCGTCTAATGCAAAAGTTATTGGATCTGATGGATCCGTAAGGACGTGTCTAGGGCGTCGACGGTGACTGGCTCCTGCGTGATCAGGATTCGGGGAGTAGTCAGCGGCGGCAACGATAAGGCGATTATCATGACGCATAGCCTTAACGAAGTACCGTTCCGACGCTGACTTCATGTATTTCTGGATAGACTCGAGGCCCAGGTCGTCGTGTAGGTCAACGTTCCTTACGAACCACGGAGCTCCGACAGCTAACCTGCAAAAGCGGGATTGTAGAGATTGAAGGGTGTCTATGTGTGTGCGGGCCGCGTGAGCGAACACCACACTCGCGTAAGTCATGACGGGCCTTATGCAAGTTTTGTAAAGTGTCACCTTGTTCCGAAGGGACATTTTACTCCGCTTACAGATCATAGGGTAGAGTCTACCGAGGATAAACGCGGCACGGTCACGGACTGATTTTATATGTGGGTGGAATGTCATCGATGCATCCAGGGTAACGCCCAGGTACTTGACCTTCCTGGCCCAGGGTATGGGTTGTCTAAAGAGAGTAATCGGGGGTGTGAGATTCCTCCTCCTAATCCGGGAGGAAATCCGTGTGGAGCTTCCCCTCTGAAATAGCACCGCAGTACTTTTCGCTGGGTTGATGTCTATGCGCCATTTTCGGAACCACTGTCCTAGGGCTAGGGCTGCGCTCTGAAGCTTCTTCGCGATTAGTGACTTGTTTCTACTGGAATAGTAAACAGTCGTGTCGTCGGCGAATAAGGCTAACTGGGTCGGCGGCGACCGGGGAATATCGTTGACGAATAAGCTAAATAGGAGGGGTGAGAGAACAGAGCCTTGCGGGACTCCAGCTGTGAGAGGTCGCGGGGAGGAGCGGTTTCCCTCGACTCGATATCGAAAAGAGCGGTTCGTTAAGAAGTCCCGTATGATGAGCACGAGACTATCCGGCACGCCCATGTTGAGTAGTTTGAAAATCAAACCGTTGTGCCAGACTTTATCGAACGCTTTTGCGACGTCGAAGAAGAGAGCTCCCGTGTATAACGGTTTTGGTCGATTAAGCCCCACAAGAATGTGCTCCGTGAGGCGGTGCACCTGTTGAACGCATGAGTGATTTGTACGGAATCCGAATTGTTCATCGATGAGAATGCCCTTGGATGAGACGAAGTCTCTGAGGCGTTTGTAGAGCAGACGCTCATACAGTTTGCCTAGAGACATGAGGAGGCTAATCGGGCGGTAGCTCGTCGGATGATTTTTTGGTTTACCGGGTTTATGTATGCCGATAACGTCCGCTTCTTTCCACACCGTGGGAAAGATACAGTTCGTCATAGCGGCATTGAAAATAGATGCCAACACCACGATGAGTTGGACGGGTAGAAGTTTAATAACGCGGTTGGATATACCGTCGGAACCGGGAGCCTTGCGAGGACGTAGGTCTTTGATCAAGTCTTTAACTTCCATCGGGGTGACGGGTGGTAACGCATCCGAGGGTGGCAAGGAGGCTTTGCGTTCTACCACACTATCTACTAATTCTACATGAACAGGGTCCACGGATTGAGTGCTGGGCGTGCACTGGGTTTGCAATGTATCGGCCAGCAGCTCTGCTTTTTCGTCATCATCGAACGCCGCGAGTCGGCCTGAGGAGCCTACGAGGGGGGGCATAGTTACTACCGTATCCGATTTGAGAGTACGAGCTAAGCGGTAGTAAGACCTTTGGGAGGGCGCGAGTCCTTCTAAGAAATCAGACCATCTGGCATCTCGGACTTCGGCGATGCGACACTTTACGTCGCGTTGTAGGGTACGCATTCGAATACGATTTTCCGCGGTAGGATACCTGTCGTAGGCGCGTATCGAGGCGTTCTTAGCTCTAAGGAATTCCCTAATATCGTCGAACAATTTGAAGCGGTGAAGGAAGTCCTCCGCTACAACTTGTTTCGATGACCTATCTAATGTCGAGGTGATGTGTGACGTTAAGATGTCTATGGCTTCAGCGGTATCCTGAGGAGACGGGGTAGAGTCCGGGTTAAACGGGAGCGATGGTGGATCAGATTCAGCCAGGCTGATGCCCAGCGTGTGCCAATCCACCACAGTCCTCGTGACGGGAACGGAATCGGGAGCGCGACCGAGCTTCATAACGACGGGACGGTGGTCTGAATCTAACTCTGAAACTACTTCGATCGAGTGTAAGCGCAGAGTTACGTTTTTTAATAACGCTATGTCGAGTATATCCGGGCGATGCGCGATATTTAGCGGGTAGTGAGTCGGGGTTAGCGGAGCGACGATATCGAAGGCGAGATCATCGACTAACGCGTCAAGCCGCCTGCCATTCGGGGCTGTGGTGTGTGAGTTCCACCTGATGTGTTTACAATTTAGGTCGCCCGCCAGAATGACAGAGCTCCCCATACCGAGCAGCACCTCGATATCACTGCTTAGAACGATCTTATCCGGTGGAAGATAAACGGACGCGATAACGATCGGCGCGTGTCCCGTCAGTGAGATTCGGCACACTGATGCTTCGATATTAGCGAGCGCGGGAGGATCGAGCGGGACGCAATGCAGGGTTCTTCTATAGTAAATGACGGTATCACCACCACGGGCAGAGAGCCTGTCGTTCCTGACCATGTTATAGTTCGCGATTTTAGGGTCACGGCGCGCGGGCTTAAGTAGGGTCTCCTGCACTAAAAAGATATCAATTTGATGGTCACGCAAAAAGTCAGAGACCTGATCACGTTGATTTGCGAGACCGTAAGCGTTAAAAAATCCTATCGTTACGGATAGGGGCTTTATTCTACTTATGTACGCCATTGATTATCGGCGGAGTGAGGGGAGGACGTACGTATTTAATGACGCGTATACGTCGGCGTATTCCTGCACAACGGCGATAAAGTGTTGTGCAGTGGAGGCAGCGCGAATGGCGTCGCCCAAAGCGTTGACGCGCTCAAAGTTGATCGACCGAAAGAAGTCGATCGCTAAAGCGAGATTTTCGGACGCGGTCGGAGGGCAAGTCGCGGGAGAGGGACGAGTCGCGGGGGCGGGACGAATCGCGGAGGAGGGAGTTGTAGCTGTGTTCGTGTACGGCAGCGGTTTCGCCCAGGCCGAGACAATGGGCACCGCCGCCGGAACGAACGCTGGCTGAGCCTGCGACGCAGAGGGTGCCGAGGCTTTGATGTCTGGGCCGGAAGCTCGGAGGCGGTTTTGGCGGGCGACGCGGCGATTTATTTTCGGGGCTCGGGGGCATCCGCGGTAATTTGCGGGGTGACCCTGTGTTCGACACAGGACGCAGCTAGGCGGTTCCGTCGCGGTTTTTTGATCGCGAGTGCATAGGGCCGTGGCGTGATCGCCTAAACATTTGACACATCGGGGGCGCGCGTGACAGTTACGGGAAGAGTGCCCGTACAATTGACAGTTATGGCACTGGCTAGGAGTGCCTTTTTTGTGGGGGGCTTCGACAGCGATACCAGAGAGCCTACAGACGGTCTGTGTGTTAAAGATTTTCTTACCCTCGGGGGTAGGCTGGAGAGCGACTAGAACCATATTATATGGCTCCCTACCGCGACCGGTGTGCATACGGTGCACAGAATTCACTGGTAGGCCTTGTTCTAACAGGTCGACTTTTACGAGCTCTACATCTAACTCTTTAGGGATTCCGCGTATTACAACGCGGAGTTCGCGCTCCTCCTGAAGCGTATAAGTGTGGAAGCTTATACGCTCCTTACGGAGGTAAGAGGTGAGGGCCCTATGGTCATCAGATGAATGCACCTTTATTTGGATGCCGTTTGCGAGGTTACGGGCATTCGTGAAATTGATATTTTTGGCCTTAAAGGCCAGGGAAACTCGATTCCAAGCTGCCTTCTCTTGAAGGATTACCGGGGGAGGGGTCTGAGTTTTATTTTGTGCCACCGGACGCGGCGACGGAGAGGCACGGGCTGGAGGCGCAACGGGAGTCTGGGGGCGGGGGCGCGACGCGTTCGCGGCTTTGCTAATTCTAGCGGCCGCGGGAGCTCGAGACTCCGCGGCACGCTTCTTACCCTTTTGTACCAGGGTAAATCCATCCGTCGATGAGTCAGAGTCGGAGGACGAGGAGGCGGGCGCAGGTGACCTACGAGCAGGTGTTTTGGAGGGCGCGACGGAGGCCGCGGATGATCGCACAGCTGGAACGGTAACCACGGCGGACGACGCAGCAGTTTTACTCGCCAGTATAGGCGACGAGGGAACGGCAGGCACGACGGAGGCTGCGGTGCTGGATGCAGAAGCTTTGCACGCAGGTACAGGCGACGCAGGAGCAGCGAGCTCGGCGGAGTCCACGAGAGGGCTTGCTGTGTGATCGGCCTTGAAGGCCAGAAACTCGGAAATGAGCTTTGGGTAGCGAAGCCGGAGAAATTCCGCGAAAACAGCGTCCATTATGGATACGTGCCCAGGTGGGGCTACCCCGGGACTTTGAATACACTCGCCTTGCGGCGAGGCCCCAACTTCTCGGAACTGAGCGGTTCTATTGAACACAGGTGACGATGCGGCGCGATTACTACCGGACAAAGAAAAAACACAACAAAACAGGAATAACAAAACAAATAAACACTTCCAGGAAAATGATTTTTTTTTTATTAGTAATGCACACAGTGTACGACTTAACTTTCTCTTCTATATCGTTCCCTCACTACTGAGGATCGAGACCACATGCGAAGTACTTCCAATGTGCTCGATCATGGGTGGCATGGACTGCATAGTACAGACTACCACCGAGTGCTTCTCTTGCTAGATCTGACCATCTGGCTGGTGTTCTGCCCACGGCAAACTTGCCCTCTATGCGACCCGTAATTATGAGCTTCTTTAATTCATTTCTGGGAGATCGCATGATGTGTCCGAAGAAGCTCATAACACGTTCCCGGCAGATGGAAGAGAGCCTTTTTCGGATGTCTAGCTCCCTTAGAATGGACTCGTTTGTTCTCATGGCAGTCCACGGTATTCGTAGCATCCTAACTAACTTTCTAATAACGTACAAAAAATAACATATTTTTATTATATAATATATATTTTTTATAAATAATTGTAAATAAAATAAAGTTGATAACTTTGTAAAGTAGTTTTTTTTTATCAATAAAAAAATCATAATAAAAAATGAATATCTGAATAATTATTTTCTTTATACCTCGAATACGAGGGCTGCACTAAAAGTATCGGGAATGGAATATTTCCACTGTTCCCTTCATATTAAAATCTTTTGAATTGAAAACTCCTTGGTTTTAAAAATCGAATACCATTTATTTATTTAAAAAAAGATTCTCGGTCTTGTCACGAGGTTTTGTCAAACTTGGTTAGTCGTTGAGAAAATAGAATTGACTCGAGAAAATTCAAGAGCGATGATTTATTATGACTTTCGAAGTGGTTTAACACAAAAACAGTGTGTTGACCGGATGATTTCTGCATTTGGTGATGAAGCCCCATCCAAAACCACAATTTATCGCTGGTTTGCTGAGTTTCAACGTAGACGTGTCAAGCTCAGTGATGATCCCCGTCAAGGTCGTCCAAAAACTGCAGTCACCCAAGAAAACGTTGATGCTGTGCGTAAGCTGATTGAGGAAGATCGACATGTGACATACCGCGAAATTCAGGCAACTTTAGACATTGGCATGAGTCAAATACAAATAATCTTGCATGAACAATTAGGTGTAAAAAAGTTGTTTTCCCGATGGATACCGCATTCGCTCTGTGAAGAGCAAAAAGCGGCTCGCGTTACTTGGTGCGTCAGAACTCTCGAAAGATTCCACGCAGGATCCTCAAATGCTGTATACAACATTGTATCAGGTGACGAATCCTGGATATACGCGTACGAACCCGAAACAAAAAACCAGTCACGAGTTTGGGTGTTCGAAAATGAGTTAAAGCCAACAAAAAGTGTTCGTTCACGGAGTGTTGCAAAAAAAATGGTGGCCACGTTTGTCTCCAAAACCGGCCATGTTACGACTATTCCTCTTGAGGGACAAAGAACGGTTAATGCAGAATGGCATGCTAGCATTTGTCTGCCACAGGTCGTTTCTGAACTCCGTAAAGAGAACTGCAACCGCCGCATCATCCTCCATCACGACAATGCGAGTTCTCACACCGCGCACAGAACAAAAGAGTTTTTAGAGCAAGAAAACATAGAATTATTAGACCATCCGCCGTACAGCCCCGACCTAAGCCCTAATGATTTCTATATTTTCCCTAAAATAAAGAATAAATTGCGTGGACAGAGATTTTCATCACCTGAAGAAGCTGTGGACGCCTACAAAACGGCCATTTTGGAGACCCCAACTTCCGAATGGAATGGTTGCTTCAATGATTGGTTCCATCGTATGGAAAAATGTGTCAAATTTCGCGGAGAATACTTCGAAAAGCAATAAATACATTTTTAAATAGTAATGTTGTGTCACTTCGTTAATTCCCGAAATTTTCAGTGCTGCCTAGGTAGAACTTAAAATTAATATTTATTAATTCGTTCCTATCCAGTGTCCCACAACACCACACATCTTTTTTTTCATCTTCTAAATGAATTTGCTCCTATAGTCCGATAAAACGCATTTAACAGATTTTAACACAAGAACTGAATAGCTGACAGAGTAAATAATCTTATTTAAATAGCAATCCAAATCAAATACATCAATTTTTATCCTCGTGAATTTGATCAGGATTTTAGTTCAAAGTAATGAAATTACTGTATTGTGATCGGTCCTTGATATGTGTACAAATTTCAAGTTCAAGTTCAATAATGAATTTATTAAATCTTGAATTTGGTGAAAGTTATAGTACATACTTTGAGATTTTTTTATTGTCCTTTTAGACAGACGAGCATACGGTCCACCTAATGGTGAGTGGCTACCGTCACTGTCAACACGTCGACGGACGTCGCTGCCTACCGATACCGTCACAGAGATATATAGACGCAGGTCAAGCTAATAAAGCGTGTTCATAACTTGCAAAAATGTTAATATTTATATCTAAATTAGATGGAATGTTGGATATATGCAAGAGTGGATGCTACTATTTCACATGCTTATTATAAGGAATTATCGTCTTGTCGATTTGACAGTAGACCTACCAATGCTTTTTTTTATTGCTCTTGTAGGCAGATGAGCATACGGCCCACCTGACGGTGAGTGGTTACCGTGGCCCATGGACTTCAGCAATGCCAGGGGCAGAGCCAAGCCTCTGCCTACCGCTTAATACTCTCCACAACCTTTCGACGTATTGGTATTACTGCTTAGTCGTACCATTTACTGCTGCTGCTCTTGCTGTTTTTCAGCTGTTCATGATTTTTATTTATGTCTTGTGTCTATGAACTCATGTAAACACCTAGCACTAAATATGTACAAATTAAACAGTTAAAAGTAAGGTATGTTCCGACCGTCGAGAAAATACGATTGATACAACGTTGAATTGCAAGCGTAGGTTAAATTGCAACATTTATCCCAAGTTGGCACAATAGTTTACTTCGCGATTTTTTAAAATAAAATTAACGCCTACTCAAAACTACATACTCCATTCCATTGCGACGCACAAGGAACGCATTCATGCAGCAGTTGGACAATACCTTCAGATAATCTGGTGTAGTTAATTGATATTTCAAATGGAATGATAAATTCCGAGAGCGGTGCGATGGTGCTCAATATTTCCATAGAGCACAAGGACATTGGCGATAGCATACAATGGCCGCCTCAACGTTTATAGCGTGACTTTTGTATTTTTTTTTAGAATTAAATAGCCTAGTCAC
This sequence comes from Bombyx mandarina, assembly GCF_030267445.1. Classification (NCBI taxonomy): domain Eukaryota; kingdom Metazoa; phylum Arthropoda; class Insecta; order Lepidoptera; family Bombycidae; genus Bombyx; species Bombyx mandarina. The sequence continues at coordinate 9,585,480 of NC_143227.1, read as the reverse complement.
ACTGCTCATGACCCAGTGCATGATAGGCATTTACCAAAGTCCATGACAACGTGAATGGCACGGTCTACCTTGAAATTTAAGGTCTAAGCCTCATTTTTGCTTTTTTTTTTGTTTTTTTGTTTTGATACCACCGTCTGCAGACGTCAACATTGTCTGACACATAACCATGCCTCCACTGCGCAATATTCTTCACAAACCTCATTTGAAGGTTGCCATCTCTCATCAAGTCTGCCATAGCACTCATTAAAGGCAGAACAATCGGAATAAACACGACTTCATATTGTCACAAAACATTCGTTACTCTAGGAAAAAAACATATTTTCGCTGCCCTTATTTGACAGGTTAAATCGACCATGCCAGGGTAAATTTTCAGAGATATAACGTTTTTTCGTTTTTTTTTTCCTTTCTAATTTTGATTTTTTATTTTTTTATTTTTTTCGATTTTTTTATTTATATATGTTGACGAGCTCACAGCCCACCTGGTGTTAAGTGGTTCCTGGAGCCCATAGATATCTACAACATAACGCGCCACCCACCTTGAGTTATAAGTTCTAAGATCTCAGTAAAGTTACAACGGATGCCCCACCTTTCAAACCTAAACGCATTACTGCTTCACGGCAGAAATTGGCGGGGTGGTGGAACCTACCCCTGCGGACTCACAAGAGGTCCTACCACCAGTAATTACGCAAATTATAATTTTGCAGGTTTGATTTTTATTACACGATGTCATTCCTTCACCGTGGAAGACAATCGTGAACAATTTGTCAAGTACGTATTTATTCATTAGAAAAATTGGTACCCGCCTGCGGGATTCGAACACCGTTGCATCTTATGGACGTCTTATCCTTTAAGTCACGACGACTTAAAATTAATGCGATTTAGTTCCTAATTTGGAAGGCAAAGCCAAGTTGGCGTCCAAAATCTTCGGAGTCCTCAACAGAGCAAAGTGGTTCTTCACGCCTGGACAAAGACTTTTGCTTTATAAAGCACAAGTCCGGCATCCCATTTCTGGGCCGGGGCTCCCAAATACCAGCTTCTTCCATTTGACCCCACACAGAAGAGAGCCGTTCGGATTGTCGAGACTCCCTTTCTCACAGATCGTTTGGAACCTCTTGGTCTGCGGAGGGACTTCGGTTCCCTCTCTATTTTGTACCGTATGCTCCATCTGCGGAATTGTTTGAGATAATACCTTCATCTGGTTTTTACCATCGCACCGCCCGCCTCCGGAGTAGAGTTCATCCATACTACCTGCAGCCACTGCGTTCATCCACAGTGCGTTTTCTGCGATCTTTTTTGCCACGTACCATCCGGCTTTGGAATGAGTTCCCCTCCACGGTGTTTCCCGAGCGCTATGACATACCCTTCTTCAAACGAGGCTTGTAAAAAGTACTTAACGGTAGGCAGCGGCTTGGCTCTGCAATTGGCATTCCTGAAGTCCATGGGCGACGGTAACCACTCACCACCGGGTGGGCCGCATTCTCGTCTGCCTACAAGAGCAATAAAAAAAATTTATAATAATCCAAAGTCCCAAATGAAATGCGCTTTGTAAGAAACAACATAAAACTACTCGCAGTATTTCTAAATTAGGATCATGACCAATATAAAGCGGATTGTGCGTCCACACGAGTATGTCCTGCCTATTTCTGCCGCGAAACACATACGTTTCGGTTAATAGGAAGTAGCCATTTGATCCGAACCATTGGAGCCGTTACTAGAGTCTAATCAAGACTAAATCCATATTAATATCTCAAGGTGAGTGGGAGAGAGGAAGCTTGTCTAATGTTAAAAAAATAGGCATCATTTTAATTAAAATGTCTTTTAATATTGTGGTATACTTTTATAACATTATTTTATTTGATTAGGTCATACAAAATCTTGTTTCAAAACTAGAATTACAATTTAAAAAAAAAATACCTGCAATTACAAATGTAAAAAGATTCCAAGCATTCAGCCTATAGCCTTGCTTGCTTGCCTAACTTGACTCCAGTTTAAGTACAGCATTTGTAATTGCTTAAACGTAAATTCACACAAGAAACACAGAACTATTCATATAACAATATTCAATCCTTCAACAAATTTCAAGTATTTTTCATGTCTTTCTGCAAATTTATCTGAATCACCGTTTCTTTCTGCAATGAACTTTCTTTCATGCGAGATGAGCACTTTAAATATAGCACTAGAATAAACACGATTACAATCATATCTTACTATCTTCACTTGCTTTTGCCTTAAATCATTTGAATAACATTTCTTACAATTGTCTTTGACTAGAGCCCCATTCTGCTTCTTCAATCCGAAATATTCATACATGGAAATGATCAACTCATGAACGATGTACCGTCTATGGTACCATAATGACTCATGCCACTTATAGAACTGTATCAATTCACTATTTAAAACTAATTCACGGAAAAGTACTTCAAATTTTCTACATAGATAAACATTATTATATTTACAGTTACAATTTCTAGTATTTGAAAGGAGCAAATTTATTAACTTTTCTTCAGAGTACTCCATTAAATTATCATCTGTGTTCAGTAAAGTCATATCATTCTGTAAAGCTTTTAACAGAACATTAACAAAACATTTACGTAAATCAATTTCAATGCTGTTTTGAAACATTTTCCAGAATACATCATTCAAATGTAAGATAACATTTTTTATGCAATATTGTCTATAGTGAAAACAACTAAAATCTGAAACATGTTTTGATGTCCATCTTTCCGAGAAATTATATTCTTTGATGTACAAGAGGTCCAAGCTAAAATTTGTAATTTTCTTTAATGTATTAAGCAGCCACATACGATGGTTCCAACTGTGATAATTATTAGGACTCTTATCTGAGGCAATTTGACAGAGATGAAGCTCCTCGTTAACAAGATTCTGGACATAGTTTGATTGGAGGTTTTCATCTGAAAATGAAGGCAATTCTTTAGTGTAGTTAGAAATAACACTTGTATTTTATTCAATATATTAAATTCAATGCGTCATAATTGTTTCTTTTATCTCTTTTCTAATTAAATTTATTTATTACAATCAACAACTTTATATTTTTATTTTATATCCATTTTACCTATTTTCTTATAACATATTTATGTTTCAGCAATTATATTGCTATAATGGAAGATGAAAAATATCCAATTAAGCTAGAGTAAATCAATGAGTATTATTGGAGTCAAGTATGGTCTCAGAATGAACAAAAACAAACTGAGATAACAATTAAAATATTGGTGATTGGCAATCAATTATGCAATGCATAATTACTTGTGTTTATGCCACGGACAGACAATTTACTGCCTAGTGTCCACTGTATATTTTTTAATCTAATTTATAACTACGAGCTTTCATGTTCTGAAACATTAGTGTTTTAGGAAATTTAATAATTCAGTATCTACTAATTCATTTATTCACTATACCTTGTAATATAGCTTCAAGTAGCCATCGTCTATACCCAAACGCCTCATTACATTTGGGTTTCCTTGACAATACTAATCTAGTCAATTTCAACTCTGAACTTTTTTCTAATAAACTTCTGAGTACCATATCACGCCTTTTGTTCCATAATGTATTAAGTTCTGGGTTCAGTAAAAGTGTTACACTCAATAATCGAGTTAGTTTTTCCGAATTTGTAGAGCCGAGTGTGCTGTTTCGACGTTTAGTTTTGCAGAAATATTTATCCATTAACTCTGAGTAACAATACATGTATACATGTTTAACACACCACGACTCCAGCCCTAAACAATTTTCTAAATGAAGAACCGGAGTTTTATTGCGAAAATTACTATCCACTGGAACTATGTCGAAAGCGTACCTGAAAATATTTTACGTTTTAATATATTTAAATGAATTCCGATTATCTTTGAATTTGTGCCAAATATATTTACAACTCAGCGTTTTTCGACAAAACATTTTCAATATCTTTTATTATTTTTTCAACCAGCGCGAATTTATCCTCTTCCATTATTAATGCACACAATAACACGTAATTGAATTAACTGAATATGAATAAATACATAGGTAGGTATTGAAATAAACAAATTGTTTTTTATTAATTCATTGAAAGTTTAAACTGAAAACATCACATATGGGTATTATCATTATCTGTGCATGACGATCACAGCACAGACCTATCAGAAATTCGAAAAGATTGTCAGTGAGAAGGATTATTGAATTTGGCCTCCCTTTTTTGATTTTCGGATTTTTTTATTTTTAATTATTTGTTCGTTTTATTTATTTATTTATAATTAATTAAACAAAGGATCACCCTTAAGTTGGCCCCTCTTATTAGATATCTTTACTTTTATCGCTCATATTAATTAATTTTTATCTATTATCGTTTGTTCGATGATTATTGGTGATTGTTCGATCATAAAATTAATTAAATTCCCAACTGTTAATTATTTTATATCTATTATAGCTGGCAATGGCCGTATTTACTAGCGCTTTGTTAACAAGTACGTCTATACCATAGATTATACACTTAATATATGTCTATAATGTCTAATTATTTCTTATGTAGATCAAAAAAATATTGAAAACTTCAACAAACTTCAACAATACTTCAACAAAAAAATGTCAGTGAAGACGGCCAATTAGTCTTTATGTACGATTAGCGCGGTTTTAATAAATTCAGTTATTTTTAATGATATTAAATATTAACAAGCATATAGAAATTTCAGTGATTTCTAATTATTCTAAGAATATTTTAGGAGTACAACTTTCGTGTTAAAATGATACTATTCATTAACATGCAATAGGAGATAGGATACTTGTATTATATAATAAAATTAATAATTCCTAAATTCATTACGTAGTTCTAAAAATGTAAATGTGATGCACACAAAATCTGTTTTTGTTGAAATGATAATTATTTTTAAGTTCAAGAAATATATCGCAGGGACATTTAGTAGAAATTAATTTAATATGCAAGGATAAACTTAGTATATATTATATTATTATACTCTATAAACAGGATTTTATTTAAAAAAAACCTGAGTATGTGTCACATAGCACTCAATTGCAGCCTCACGGAGTTTCTTATGTTTTAGAACCACAATGAGTCATTTAATTGTGATACATCATAACTATCTTCTATTGCATGGTAATGAATAGTAGTATCATTATAACACGAAAGTTGTACTCCTAAAATATTCTTAGAATAATTAGAAATCACTGAAATATCTATATGCTTGTTAAATATTCAATATCATTAAAAATAACTGAATTTATTAAAACCACGCTAATCGTACTTTAACGACTAATTGACCGCCTTCACTGACATATTTTTGTTGAAGTATTGTTGAAGTTTTCAATATTTTTTTGATCTACATAAGAAATAATTAGACAGTATAAATGCACTTGTTAACAAAACGCTATTAAATACGATTTTGCCAGCTGACTGCAAATCGGGGCAGGCGCAATGTAGGCGTGAGGTGATGGTTTGCTTATTAGATATAAAGTAATTAATAATTGGGAACAATCACCAATAGTCATCGAACAAACGATAATAGATCAAAATTAATTAATCTGAGCGATAAAAATAAAGATATCTAGTATGAGGGGCCAATTTAAGGGTGATCATTTGTTTAATTAATTATAAATAAATAAATAAAACGAACAAACAATTTTTACATTCGAACATTAACGAATAAATGACAAACAAATAATAATAAAAAAGGAAAATCCAAAAGAGGGGGGTCAAATTCAGTAAGCCCAGTGAGAAGTAGTGAGAATTAGATACCATAAAACACAGATTACTGTCATAATGGTAAAATGCTATTTAGTAAAAGAAACACAAAATACCAAAATACTAGAAAAAATAATTACAAATTACGCTTGGTCAGTATTTTATTGTGCACTATAATACTGACACTACTTGGCGGATTCAAGTTGGAGGGTGGTCGCCAGCCAGTCGGACTAGGTCCTACCACCGGTTATGCTTTCGGCTTATTCGGCTTATATCTGGTTATGTTTTCGGCTCCCGTTTAGCACCACCCAGGGCTCCCTTGTAAGCTATTGCGGATTAAACCTACGAAAGCGGGAATCATCAACCCCCTCGAAAAACCTAAAAGTATTTAATCTTGATGATATTTTTGATGGGAGCATTAACAATGATACTATATTGTTATATTTTAATTTAACTGAACTTTTCATAATAAACTGAAAGCTATAGAACATAGTTTTACTCTCCATCGATACATTTTTAGTAATTTGAAATAGTATGCAACACTAGCTTACAATTCCTCAGTATGGCCACCTTCCAAACCAAGGCAAACAAGCAGGTAAGACCATTATTTTTTCCACTCTGGACATACTACTAACATTAACCTGCACTCTGATTCATAGATAGTATCTTCACGATATATTAATCAAATCTTTAATAAAATTGAAAGAATGTAGGTAGTTATAGTTAAATTAAAATTGAAATTAGTTTACTTGACCTAAAAGTCTTATTTCCCAGGTCATAAAATCCCAAAAAAATTAAATTAGTTTACTGTTTTAGTGAACTTTTTTTCTGCTCCGTTTTAATAATTAATAAAGAATATTGAATATTCATAGAATAGCAGGATATGTTTTATAAATTTGGAAATCATTTTTATTAAAAAAATTAACATAATATGGTGAGTACTTAAGTGCATACTTTCATCCACTAATACCATCAATAAAAAACATACCAAATTAATTTAGTGTCTGTTTATTTCAGAGTGCTATATTTAATTTTCAAAGCCTTTTATCCGTATTACTATTGTTGATATGCACCTGCGCTTATCTAAGATCATTTTTTCCAAGTATCATGGACCGGAATAAAACTGGGTAAGTTGCATGTGAGTAACTTATTAATGCTATTGCAATAATTTTGTTTCTTTTATTGCTTAGTTGGGTGGACGAGCTCACAGCCCACCTGGTGTTAAGTGTTTACTGGAGCCCATAGACATCTACAACGTAAATGCGCCAACCACCTTGAGATATAAGTTCTAAGGTATAGTTACAACGGCTGCCCCACCCTTCAAACCCGGTACCCACCCGCGCGGACTCACAAGAGGTCCTACCACCAGTAATTACACAAATTATAAATTTACGGGTTTGATTTTTATTACACAATGTTATTTCTTCACTGTGGAAGTCAATCGTGAACAATTGTTGAGTACGTATTTCATTAGAAAAATTGGTACTCGCCTGATATTCGATCACCGGTGCATCGCTCAACACGAATGCACCAGATGTCTTATCTTTTAGGGCACAATGGCTTCAATATACACAGTTAATTTGTACAGCAAATATTAAAAATAAAACAGAAAACAAATTGTTGATTGTGGCTGTTCTGTCTCAACATTAATCAGTTTGAAAAACAAACCATAAATAAATCAGTTTCAATACAACAATTTTAACTTGTTTTAATAATTTTTCAGTTTACTGGGAACATTTTGGAAATGTGCAAGAATTGGTGAACGCAAATCCCCCTATGTTGCAGTCTGTTGTATATTAATGGCCTTTTCAATATTGTTCCTAACATAAAATTATTACAAAATGTGGTCTTAAATGTTAATGATTTATTAAACCATTTTAAAACTTATTTCTTGTTTAATTTTCTAAGATAATAAATTGATGGATTATGAAGAAGCAGCACCAAAAAACATAGTGAACTGTTTTCCACAATAGAGGATTCTTTAAGCCTTGTTTGTAAAAGGATCAAAATTAAATTTAGTTCCTTCCAGAGCTGAGTTGTGTAGCCAAATTATGCCTCGAAACACTGAGATGAACTGGTTCTCGGAAATGTGCTTTTTGCATTGATGGGTGAATGAACTTATGGACCACCTGCTATGTAGAGTTTAACGCAACCTTAATCATTTGAATGTGAATGTTGCATTCTTTACTGGTGGTAGGACCTCTTGTTAGTCCGCACGGGTAGGTACCACCACCCTGCCTATTTCTGCCGTGAAGCAGTAATGCGTTTCGGTTTAAAGGGTGGGGCAGCCGTTGTAACTATACTTGAGACCTTAGAACTTATATCTCAAGATGGGTGGCGCATTTACGTTGTAGATGTCTATGGGCTCCAGTAACCACTTAACACCAGGTGGGCTGTGAGCTCGTCCACCCATCCAAGCAATAAAAAAAAACCTTCAAAAGTCTTCATATTATATTAAAACAGCTAGGCCACTGTTAAAGCTGGAATGCATCTTTAGCAATAATGCAACTGAATCTTGGCCCAAGGCCCAAAGGGGTTCAGACTCAAAAACAATAGGTTCGATTGCCTCAGTATAACTCTCCTCTTTAAAAAAAAAAAGTATAACTGAGACTGTTGGCTAGCGAAAAACAGCATATATAAGTGACAGGAGTCCTGATAGTAAAACTGCATTATAAAGAGCACAGTTGAAGGCAGCATCCTAGAGGCGGTCCACCTCGCAGCGGACCGATATTCATGGAAAGACATACGTGTGGTCGCGATCTTCAGTGGAAACGCCGAAAAAGACGACTAGAAAACAATTAAGAACTACATGCAATGCAGTGCAATCACTGGCCACAAGGCATATAATAAACATCTGTTCACAATACATATTATAGTTGCTGTATCAAGACAGACGATACAGCTGCTCACATGCACTTTTAGTGCCCGAGAGTGGCCACATCTTGGGTCACCAAGATCGCTTCCTGAGACGGCTTATTGAGGAGCTGGATTGGTACTCATACAATCCTCCCACCCACACAAATTGGGCGTATTTACAGATTTCGATTTGCAGAGAATTGGCTTTTATTATTTTATTTATCCTACCCTTCGAAACAGAACACAACAGAAATAAACAGGATGGTAGGACTTGCCCATGCGTGCTACAGTACTCTCCTACTAGTCCTTACGGAGGTGTTCATAAATGTTGCGGATATCATATTTATCACTTCCATATTGAAGGAGAAACATTTCTCCTTCATTATGGAAGTTTATGTTAACACTAGTAGATATTCCAGGCTAATAATAGTCTCAAAAACGGCCCCCCTCAAGATAACAAATTACTTTATTAAATTACTATATTAAACTGATTAACTGATATTAACTATACTGAGACCCTAGAACTTATATCTCAAGGTGGGTGGAGGTATTTACTTTGTACATGGACTCCGGTAACCACTTAATAGCAGGCTGGCTGTGGGATCGTCCACCCAACAGAATAATAAAAAAATAGTTTTTTTTTGTCTTGATTACAATTAAACCATGAAATATATTGTATCCATTTATTTTGAAGACTATTTTTATAAAAAATATAAGGAAACAGAATACACTGACATAAATATTTGTAAAAATAATCTTAATATTAGCATAGTTCAATTTTCAAAGAAAACAATATAGAATTATCAAGGAGCCGCGACCATCCGAGACTAATTAATAGGCTCAAATATAATGCTATAAAAGTATGCGGTCAAAAGTAAAGTACCATTAAAACCTCTTTTCATGAATACAGTTTATTTTGACTACAATATCGAACATTGTTAGCTAATCTTAGAATTTTAAGAATCAAATGAAAAAATTAAAATAATTTTGTAAGATTATAAAAATATGGTATAGGTAGGATGCACTAATATCTGTCAATTTTTATTATCATTATTGCAAAAGGATGTTCAAGATTATACATTTCCTTTATAAAACTAAGAACAGAATTTTGCGGTTTCTAGTTTATTCTATATCCCATGTTCAAATTTGGAAATAACAGATAAAGTTTAATAACGATAGCAAACACCGCAACAAATTTATTTTTCTTTTGAAATTTCCTGCCACCCTCATTAACATAATCAGAAATCAACAAAAACATAACTATGTCACACCCTCACATTAAAAAAAAAAAACAAGGAACAAAAAGTATTATAGTAACGCAGACTGTAGACATTCATCAAATACAGGTTGTTTATAAACGAATATTTACGTAATTCAATTACAATAAGTATTATATTATTGTATACAATGTGAATCACAGTCAACTGAGAAATCAATAATATCAAACTCATTGACAAATTTAGCTATAGTTTAGCTTTTGTAATATATTCCGGAAAAGGCGTTATTCTTTATTTATAGGGTTGATGAATTTGCAGTTTCTTTACGTATTTATAAAAATCATAAATTTTACCAAAAACATATATTTAAATAAGTTTATAATATTATTTAGATATTAATCTTTCAATATAGCATAATACCGTTTCCGGAACACCTGGCATAATAACGGATAATGTATAATACTACAAAACAATAAATATAACTGCTTGAAATGTATATACTCACATTATTTTAATAAAATAAATGCAAAATAAATATTCCTTAAGATTAGATTATAATCATACAAAAAAAATCACATATTATAGTACTAATCAATTATTTAGTCTTCCGAGAATTTTGAATATCAGTTCGTATTTTTAAACCAAACTAAAAAAACAAACGTGTGGCACTCGGGAACTGCCGCGGTAAAGCTATTGCATAGCATATTTTATCAACTTATGCAATTATAATTAGAAAATGATAATTTAATATTAAAACAATAATAAAACAAGACCACGCTACATTACACATTAATAAAAGCAAAACCTTAACTGTCCCCTTCACACTCATAAGCCAGACCGCGCGAGAGAGAGATGGGCAGACTTTTCATGATGCGCATGCAGTGTGACGTCACGCCACGCGCTTATTCACAAATACTACACAAGCGCAACGTGTGAGTGGAGTGAGGGGTGTAAGGTTTTTTTCGTTACGGAATTTCATGATTCGGTCGCCGCGCTCAAGGCCCGCGATAAAATCTATGCAATAGCTTAAAAAAATTTGTCACTATTTTGCTGAAAAATCTATTGACCATTATAACGTATCCTAACTTCTTACCGGATCTTTGTTCAGTCTAATTTTGTTCTATATAAAACTAAGTAATACCTATGTACGGCGACGATTCACCGAATCTATACCTACAGCTTATTACTACGTAGGTATTTCAGATAGTTTTGAAAGTTTCGATGCACTTAAAGAAGAAGAAAAAAACAGTAGATATCTAAAAATAAACTACTGTAATAAAAAAATCTGAATGCTTGTTTCTCTCATTACCCTATAATATTAATTTAATAATAGAGTAGTAGAGAGTAATTAATATGGAAGTCTATATTGCACTAGTTTAAGGAAAAAGGATACCTATAAAATAGTATAAATATTTGCGGTTTCGTGCCTCACTGTCGATCGATTACGTCATCGTTGTGTAATTTACAAGTTTTATACTTTGACAAAAACAAAACGAATCTTATTATACCCAATCAACTATAACTGTTACAAACACACTTACAATCCTAATTTGCTACTAGAATATACATATTTTAGCCGAACTATCACTACACATGTAAAAAGGCAATTAATCAGCCTGCTTTATTACATTACAAATACTACCGTTTATCAGTACGAAGCGGCGTCACACAAATACAATGATTGTGTGTACAGTAATACCACGAGTTTTGGCTTTTATCACTATATTTTCATTACTAAAATTCAAAATCTATAAAAAAATCGTCGAACTAGTGCAGTCCACTTTGTATGAGTAAAGAAAAGAGACTACCGATGGTCGTTGTGAATAATTCAGAATGCAACCATTAAATTAAATATTCAGGTTTTTTTAATTACGCTTTTATGATCTATGCAAAGCAAAGTATTACTGTATTCATTTCGTCACGTTATACTGTGATTTGAAAAGCACAGTGCATTAGTAAGTACAGATTATAATATGGCACTAGACATGTTTTTAAATACATTTTTGAGCAAGATTATGGAAGATTAAAATTTTAAAATTTGTTTTTAAACAAAATTTAGGTACTAAACAAGGGAAGATCATATTCTCAATGAATGGTATTCAAACTACTCACGTTTAATAAGCAAGGAAAACTAGTAATTTTGACCTTAGAAATGCTAAACAAGATTCTATGTTGATGCCTTAAGGAGCAACTACGTGATGCGAAACGCAAACCCTAAACATTTGTTGAGCTGATTGCTAAAGTATCAGCACACTTTTACAATAATAATAGATGAGCTTTTTCTGAGTTTAATTACATTCTGACAATAAATCTTCAATAAATTCAATCATAGCAGAAAACTCATAGAGCGCAATCTTGTAGAAACAAAATATGTGTGCATTGTTAAATATGCAGTGCCTATTCACAATTATTTATTCAAATCAAACTACAAGTGTTTATCAACACACTTTCATTTGTACAGGAGAAATTATATCATCTTGTATTGCACCTTGATTGGGCATGCATGTATATATTTTTGTTTTTTTTACCTTATATAATTATCATCTTAATACGGTTTTTTGTTCATTCATTCACACCATTTTTCAAAAATCTTACACAAAATCTACATACTTATTATTTTCAAATATAAAAGTACAAATCGATTAGAATGCCTAATTATAAAAGGTTAATATTCTATGGTCAAGTTCTAAGTTTTTTTTTGGAGTTTACTCCTTTAGAATCGATTTACATATATAGGCCCGGGGTATGAAAATTATGGGGACCAAAATCGTACTAGCATGTCACACGAAATGCGTTATGCGCATGTCAAATGCGCGCCGGGCTGCTGCGCCGGCAGTCCGCCACAAAGCCTCGTACTGATCGCGCGTTTCTCTCATTATTGTATTTTCATATATTTGTTAGTCGTTTGTTTTGTGTCTCGTTAATTTGTTAATAATCTGTAGTGTATCGTGTTGTCGTAATATAGAACTATTTCTCGTATTGTTTCGTTTAATTTTTTATATCCAGTAAACTCCAGTCGTGCGTCGGAGCGGACACACACACTTTTTTTAAAGCATTTTCTATTTATACGCATTTGGTAACGTTTTTCTAAGTCTTTATTGAAATACGAAATTTCAATGAGGATTATTTCTCTTGCAAACTAGTCTTCTGAATGTTAATAAATTTTCTGGGATTCTTAATTTATAAATAAATATTGCTAAAATCGAAAACAAGCCTAAAAATAAATTATATTCTAAAGTAAGAGAGCATTTCGATTACCAATACAACCTAACATTATACTATTGACATACTGATTACAAATACATTTAAAATATTTAAATAAAACGGTAAGATATAGTAATTCCATAACAAGATTCCCGATTTAACATCTGGAAACTTTGAAAAAGAAATCTTTTGGCACCGAAAGCTTGAAATACAATTTTAGAATACGTAGGTAGTTATAAAAAAGTTAAATAAAGCTAAAATGACTAAGATACGCATCTAAAACTGTACGGAAGTCTTTATTGCTAAGCCTGTATCTATTTCCTACAGTTAATAATTTCCGAGGTCTCGCAGCTTTACCCTGAAAAAATTTTTAGTGATTTTTGAAAAAGGTTTTGGAACGAAGTTCCTTATGGGACGATGCGGAGGGGGAACCCTAACCGGGAGAACACGTCCGTAACGTAAGATTTTTGTTAGTAATGCACACAGTGTACGACTTAACTTTGTAATAACGTACAAATTAGTAATGCACACAGTGTACGACTTAACTTTGTAATAACGTACAAAAAATAACATATTTTTTTATCATTCATTGACCACGATCTCAAAGCGTTCGTTTGCGCAATACACTAACTCTTTGGCAAACAACCGTGAATGAAGTGTACCACAATAAGTTCGCACGTTACCGAATGACCGTGGGTTGTTGCGAAACCTCCAGTTTTATTTTCTTTATACCTCGAATAGAACTTAAAATTAATATTTTTATAATAAGGAACTTCGTTCCTATCCGGTGTCCCACGACTCCACACATCTTTTTTAATTATTTCATTTCCAAATAGTTTGAGAGGCGGTTAGTGGAGTAAGGCTCTTAAAAACCCACGTGCGCATCTCAAATGTAACAGAATTCAACTGTGCCAGGCGGGGAGCAAGGTTAACACTTAACACGGAGAGCACTTTTCCTCATATCCAGCTGCCACGAGGTATCAGAAATACCACTACTATGAACAGACTATAGAATTAGAGAACCGATGGAGTCACATATTCACATACATTCTTTTAATTCATAAATTGACAGTTACTACGATTCTCTGAAATTTGGCAAAAAAAATTATCTCCATAAGAATTAACAGGAAAGCAATAACATATTTCTCAGTTCTAAGTTTTCTCACCTGTCTTCTGACGCAAATTTTATCTGATCATCTCTAGATATTTTTGCTTATGTTTAGTGAGCATCTCGGTCACGGTGACAAGTTTACGTATCGCCGGTTGGTTCTTAGCCAACCCTTGAAGCTCAGTCAAATGCGCCACACAAATATGATGGAGAGTCGCTAGCTCTTTTGCTACAAAATAAGAAGAATCAATTAACATTTTTTTCTCGTTAAATTAATTTGATTTTAAAATGATAATTCATAGTTATTATTCTTTATTACGTCCATTTTAACAATTCGTATGATTACAGAACTTAATACATTCGATACGCACACGTTGACAAGGCTATTCAGGGATTGCCGTTATACAAAATAAATTAACTTCGACCTCATGTCGTGGCGGTATTATCTATGGGCTAATGTTGTATAAAAAACATGATCATTATGATCTTGACTATATATAAAGATCCGCGCCAGCAATATTAATTGTCTGTGGGTTTCAGACACCGATTACCACAATGACTTGTTGATTGTTTTTGCATATTCATTCTTTTTTTGGGATTGCAGTATTTTCGCCCCACGATGCGCATACCAATAACCCACTCCTTTATCGAGCCCCTAACGTACTCGTCAAGCACTTTACAATCTTACCGATTTCAAAATTGACATTAGAATTGGGCGGCGAATTTCCAGGATCTGGCACGTTACTCAGTTGATCTAGGAAGACGACCATCCTCTCTTTGTTCTTTAAGATGAACGGATTCACTACTTCCATGTAAGGTTCCTGAAATAATCAATTTCTAATTAACTATGGTCTTCAAATATATATGTTATGGATGGTTAGTTGTTCATTAATACTTTGTCATCTGGCGACGCGACAGTGGTGTCGTGAGCATATCTTCGAAATTTCATGAAAGTACTTTTACTGGTGGTAGCACCTCTTGTGAGTCCGCGCGAGTAGGTACCACCACCCCGTCTATTTCTGCCGTGAAGCAGTAATGCGTTTCGGTTTGAAGGGTGGGGCAGCCGTTGTAACTATACTGACACCTTAGAACTTATATCTCACGATGGATGGCGGCATTTGCGTTGTAGATGTCTATGGGTTTCGGTTAACACCAGGTGGCCTGTGAACTCGTCCACCCAACTATGCAATAAATAAATAAATAAATTCCCGATAGTGTTAAGAACGGCCGGTGACAAGCCAACTTATCCTAATTAGCGCTGGAAACACCAAGCGAATAAATTTTTACGAGACGTGCAGATGGTAAAGTATGAAAAAAATATTCTATACATATAAACTGATAGATGCAGTCTCGTTTAAATCAATGCTGAATGCCTACAGGAACCTAGTCATGAGTGAGCTCTGAATAAGCTGGTAGCAATTATAACCTTGGCTCCGAACTCGACGAGGTTGGCGAGGTTCTGCAGACACTTGGCGACCATGAGCAGCGAGCGCTGCGCGTGCGGGGGCGGCGCCCGCTGCACCAGCGTCCACGCTCGCGGCTCCACCAGCGCCGGACAGATCAGCCGCAGGAATATGAACCCTGCGGAAGGTACATTATCTCATTACACTGCACTAAACCAGATATAAACATGATTTATTATTTAGGACTAGCTGACCCGGCAGACTTTGTAGTGCTTCAATCGATAAATAAAAGACCTAAACTTTTGTCTAAAATAAACTTAAAACAAACAAAAGGAATCCGTCCGACGACGGGGGACACATCAAAGGAAAAACAAATTTGTTATTTTTATTTAATCCCGAGTATTTTCACATTTATCTACCTTTTAAACCTTCTCTTGACTTCCACAAACAATTCAAGACCAAAATTAGCCAAATCGGTCCAGCCGTTCTCGAGTTTTAGCGAGACTAACGAACAGCAATTCATTTATATATATATAGATTTCATAGAGGTTATATCTCACGGTGTGTGGCGGCTTTTACGTCATAGATGTTTATGGGCTCCAGTAATCACTTAACACCAGGTGGGCTGTGAGCTCGTCCACCCATCGGAGCAATAAAAAAAAAAAGCATTTCAATGTTGATGGTATTTGTTTTTAAAATTCAACAACAGATAGCTTAATCTAACTTAATTTGTTAAAACAGTACAACGCATCGTGTTCATAAAATTTCGTTACATATTCGAATTTTGATTTCGTACCTGAGACGACCCTGGTGCGTACAAAGCGTTCATTGGGCCACTTGGCGACCGCGGCTCGCTGCAGACACCCGCACAGATATCTGACCGGCTTAGGGCATGCTTCCGGTGAAGTAAATATTGATAGGGTAATCTGAAATGTCATAAACTTTTTTTTAATTCAATGTGGTAAAGGACAACAGTATTCAATTTATACCAACTTTATTTTCAACGTGGGTGGACGAGCTCACAGCCCACCTGGTGTTAAGTGGTTACTGGAGCCCATAGACATCCACAATGTAAACCGCCACCCAATATAAGTTCTAAGGTCTCAACTATAGTTACAGCGGCTGCCCCACCCTTAAAACCGAAACGCATTACTGCTTCACGGCAGAAATAGTTAGGGTGGTGATACTCATGCGCGCGGTTCACCCTGTATTTAATATAATTAACATCATTTTCGCCTTTACTTTTATTATTTTTATATTTGGGATATTTTCTTATTCTTAACTTTCACTCGTTTCACTCTTGATAGAGCGGTCGTGATCGTTCTGTAGCTTTGAAGAGATAAATCTGACATATTTTACGACTCCTTGATCGAGGCCATTCTACTGGACTCTTTTAACAGGCCCCCCAATGTCAGTCCAAGGCACACCGTGCTTTTCACCCTTCCTTGCAGGACAAAGCGTTCCACGAACTGGTTATCGTGAGGTGTCTGAACATATAGGATGCACGATTGTTTAAAAAAAAAGTGCTGCTAGTCATCAGTCTACCCGTGGTCATGGCACTTGCAATACCACCAAAATATCGTAATGTCACGATGTGTCAAAATAGTGGTAAGAACCCATCAATTAATAGTGTGTGTATGTAATATTTGTTCTTAATTATTTTTACCTGATCGAGAATCATAAGCAAAAATTCGGCATTGTTACACGCGTCGTCGGGTGAATCCATCTTAGTGGGATTCAATTCTGCTGTCTGTTTAGAATCAATCAGTTTTTGAATGGTTTCCGAAATCGCCGCCTGAATAAAAAAAATACATATTTTTAATTTCAATCACAACAGGGACATGCAGTGACATGAATTCTCTTCATTTTTTTACTGTTGATTTAACACAACTATTTGTTAAATTATTATTGTGATTAGGTACCACAATCATTTATTTTTATAGATTTTCTATTAACTTTATTTGCATGACTGTGTGCTTTTATTTGACTATGTTATAAAACATATGTATATCTGATATGTATTATAATGTTATTACTATGGCAATGGCTAGTCATTACATATTTAGGTGAATAAATTATTTGAACTTGAAACATGGAACTGCACACATAAATGTAATGGAATCTATACTTTAACACTAATCATACCAACACTTACTGGTACCTTTTTCTACCATAGCGGGTAGATAACGGTACCTATACGAAAAGTATTACTCAAAAAAATTAAAACAAAACAAAGAAATAACGGTAGATTAAATCGGTAAGAAAAAGCCATGAAGTCAAACGTGCAAAAGCAATAACAGGATACGTGCTTTTCAAATGTAAAAGTTCAAAATGGGTCATTTGATCCGATATGTTATGTTTAGTGTTAATTTTGATGCACAATTAATTTAAAAAAAAATCAATTCTCCTCATTGCTTAAACAAGGCAGCGGCTTGGGCGCCGGTAACCACTCACCATCAGGTGGGCCGTATGCTCGTTTGCCTACAAGGGCAATAAAAAAAATTTCTAAATAGTTGGTAGTACAAAGAGGTTACCTGTAGGAAGGGCTTGCAGTGGGCGCGCATGAACTCGTCGAGCACGGCGGTGGCGAGCGAGGCGCCGCGGAACAGCGTCTTGTGGTCGCCCTCGCGCGCCACCTCCGCGCACGTGAGCTCGCGGGCCAGTTCCGCGCCGCGCCCACACTCCGCGAACGTGTTCAGCACCGCTGTAACGTACACACGCACGCCCGTTACACGATTATTTACACAGATAAATCAGCTACTATCTGATGACATTTGCAACAAATTCAGTGGCTATCAGCATAGCTAGTTTTTTTTTATTGCTTAGATGGATGGACGAACTCACAGCCCACCTGATATTAAGTAAGCCACTGGAGCCCATAGACATCCACAACGTAAATGCGCCACCCACCTTGAGATATAAGTTCTAAGGTCTCAATATAGTTACAACGGCTGCCTGGCTGGCTGGCAACGGCCGTTCAGACTGAAACGCATTACTGCTTTACGGCAGAAATAGGCAGGGTGGTGGTACCTACCCGTGCGGACTCACAAGAGGTCCTACCACCAGTAAAAGTTTAGCTCATGCTACTGTAATATAATATAGTATAATAATCCTAGCAAAGTTTTTTTATGAACGTTCGGATTGGGCCATCATTCCACCAATCATTCGTCTTCTATTGTGTTCATAATAAATTGTGGCGTGTATATATTTTGTGTAGCTTTAAGTTTATTTTATTGTATAGTGTTCTTATTATAGTGTATAGTGTATTTAGTCTAAAATATATTTTATGTTAAATTAAATAATATTATTTCCGGACAAGCAGTTAAATTTTATATATATATAGTGGTGGCTACGCATCCTCGGCGCCCGCGGCCCGATGGAGCAGCTCCGCTGCCGGCCGTGCAGTTCGATCAGTTGGCTCGCCACTACGGACACGCGCGACGTATATGTCTCTAATGAACGCTGCTTCCGATTAGCTATAATTTTCTATGTAACTTCAGCTTTGTTGCTTTCTCGTGTGCTTATACTCCTTCTTGTGGTGTTTACTATTATTGTGTTAAAATAACAAATAAACTGTATAAACCTTTGGGAACTATCATTCAGTTTTAACACCCTACGCTAACTAAAACCACATTGGTGACCCCGTCAGAACACGGAAATGAGTGTATCCAAAAAACAAGTTGTGTCTGCGGAACAAAATCGTGGTGATGTTCCAGAAACTTATCGTGTGGGCGTGCGGATACCCCCATTTTACGCCGAGAAACCCTCACTTTGGTTCTCCCAGATGGAAGCACAGTTTGCTTTAGCAAACATCAAGACGGACGAGACAAAGTTTTACTACGTCACAGGCAACCTGGATCCACAGTTTGCAAGCGAGGTCGAAGATATAATTTGCTACCCACCCACGGAAGAAAAATATGAAAAATTGAAAACTGAACTCATAAAGAGGCTGTCAGCATCGCGTGAGAAAAAGGTGAAGCAGCTTCTTATGCATGAAGAGCTTGGGGACAGAAAACCATCGCAGTTCTACCGCCACCTTCTTAATTTGGCTGGACCTGGGGTTCCGGAGGAGTTTCTGCGCACAATTTGGACAAGTCGCCTGCCCAACAGTACGCAAGCCATCATCGCGTCACAGACCAAGGCCGATATGGATGAACTTACGGAACTAGCCGACAGAGTTCACGACGTAGTCGGCTCGCAAATTGCATCGACATCCGTCGTCACAGCATCATCGGGGACTTCTAGTGACGGTATGGCCCTCCAGATTGCCGCGCTGACCAGGCAGGTGGAAAAGCTAACAGGAAGAATGGAACGAATGTCTCGACCCAGGCGACGCTTCGACAGCCGTACGCGTAATCGTTCGAGCTCCACAAGATCACAATCCAATTACCGACGGTACCCTCTATGTTGGTACCACCACAAATTCGGGGAGGAAGCTAAAAAATGCATCAGACCATGTGACCATCACACAGCGGGAAATGCAAGGGGCAATCAATAATGGCGACCGATGATTGCCCGAGCGCTGGTCGCTTGTTCGTCACCGATCGAACATCAAAGACGCAGTTTCTGGTCGATACAGGTAGCGACCTCTGCGTTTTTCCTCGGTCGGCACTGCCCGAACGCCGGCAAAAGACCAGCTACCAATTATGTGCAGCAAACGGAACGCCCATTTGTACATATGGTTACAAAAATTTAATTTTAAACTTAGGACTACGCCGTGACTTCACCTGGCAATTTATAGTCGCTGACGTCACAAAGGCAATAATAGGTGTAGATTTCTTGTCGTTTTACAATTTAATTGTTGATTGCAGGAACCACCGTCTTATGGACAATAATACAACACTCGCGGCCCCGGCTTCTCCTGCCTGCCCGTCTGATGTTGTTTCTTCGGTAAAGGTACTCATTGGTGACAGCACATACCATCACATACTAAGAGAGTATCCTGACATCACCCGTCCTTCAGGTATTCATCGCACACCAACACATAATACGTTACATTACATAAATACTACACCTGGGCCACCAGTTTCATGTACACCGCGTAGGCTGGCCCCCAACAAACTAAAAATTGCAAAAGAGGAGTTTGATGCGATGCTGCGTAATGGCACAGCCAGACCCTCAAAATCACCATGGTCATCTCCGTTGCACTTGGCCCCCAAGAAGGACAATGGATGGCGACCTTGTGGGGACTATCGGATGTTGAACGCCAGAACAGTGCCAGACAAATACCCAATCAGACACATTCACGATTTTTCACACAGTCTATCAGGGTGCTCTGTGTTTTCCACTATTGACCTTGAAAAAGCCTACAATCAAATTCCCGTGAACCCTGAGGACATTCCAAAGACGGCCATTACAACAAGCTTTGGGCTATATGAATTTCCATATATGACCTTTGGACTCCGTAACGCTGGACAGACTTTTCAGCGTTTCGTTGACGAAATACTGCGTGGTCTGGATTTCTGTTACGCTTATTTGGACGATTTTTTAATTTTTTCGAAAGACCAAAACGAACATGAGGACCACTTACGTCAAATTTTCACCCGTCTTCAAGAATACGGCATGGTCATCAACACTGCTAAATGTGTCTTCGGTGTAAGCGAGGTATCTTTCTTAGGTTATAGTATATCAGCCAAAGGTACCAGACCGTTACCAGATAAAGTGGAGGCCATCAAGAGATACCCTGTTCCTAAGACCGTTCGGGAGCTCCGACGATTTTTAGGGATGATAAACTTTTATAGGCGGTTCATACCTAATGCTGTGCAGAGCCAGGCTCCTTTAAATGCCTTATTAACAGGATCTGCAAAAGGTTCTCACCCTGTACACTTCACGTCAGAGGAGACAACAGCATTCAACAATTGCAAAGAAAGCCTTTGCAAAGCTGCAATGCTGGCGCACCCAGACTGTGAGGCTAAGCTTGCAATTATGACCGACGCCTCCGACTCAGCTGTAGGTGCCGTGTTGCAGCAGTGCAGAGATGGAAAGCCATGGCAACCACTTGCATTTTACTCCCGTAAATTAAGTCCGTCACAGCAGAAATACTCGCCCTACGATAGGGAATTGCTTGCCATCTACGAAGCAATAAAACACTTCAGGCATATGGTCGAAGCACGGAATTTCATCATCTACACAGATCATAAGCCCATCTGTTTCGCATTCCATTCGCGAAAGGAAAACTGCTCACCGAGACAGTTCAGACATTTAGATTTCATCTCACAATTTACGACTGACATAAGACACATCGCAGGTAAGGACAATGTTGTCGCTGACAGTCTCTCACGGATCGAGGAAATCGTCCAACCGGTGGACTTGAACAAATTATCCGGGGCCCAGAAAGGCGATCGTGAGCTTGGACACTTATTGGACAGTGATACGTCATTACTCTTAACAAAAGTTAAACTGCCGGGATCGAATGTTGAGCTGTACTGTGACGAGAGTACCAAAATCATTCGACCGTATGTCACTAAAGAGTACCGACGTCAGGTATTCGAGAGCTTACACTCCTTAAGTCATCCTGGCGCTAACGCAACGACCAAATTAGTTACCGAGAGGTACGTTTGGCCAGGCATGAAAAAAGACTGTAAAGAATGGAGCCGCGCTTGCATCGCGTGTCAACGTGCCAAGGTTTCCCGTCACGTAGCTTCACCAATTGGAACCTTCAGGCTACCAAAGGCTAGGTTCATGTATATCCACATCGACCTTATAGGGCCTCTGCCGTTCTCACAAGGTTGCCGATATTGCCTCACTGCCATCGATAGGTTCACACGTTGGCCTGAGGTGATACCGATACCAGACATCACGGCCGAAATGGTTGCCAAGGCCCTAGTGAGTGGATGGTTTTCACGATTCGGTTGCCCATTGGACATCGTGACAGATCGTGGCCGCCAATTCGAGTCTGCACTCTTCAAAAAGTTATCAGAAATTATCGGATTTAATCACAGACGTACTACAGCTTATCATCCAGCCTGTAACGGACTCATTGAACGATTCCACAGGCAGCTGAAAGCCGCCATCGTCTGTCACGCCAAAGACAATTGGATCGAATCTCTGCCCTTGGTGCTTTTGGGTATCCGGAATGCATACAAGGAGGACCTCAAGACAACATCTGCTGAACTTCTGTACGGCGAAACTCTCAGACTGCCAGGAGAGTTCTTTCAGGCAAAAGTTGATGACACAGAAGACATAAGCGAGTATGTGGTGCGTTTAAGAAACTTTGCCAAGAGACTTCAACCGTTACCAGCCTCCCGTCATGGTAGCAAACCAACGTTCGTTTTTAAAGACCTTTCTTCAACCAGCCACGTATTTCTAAGAGATGAAACATCGGGTTCCTTAAAAGCGGCTTACACCGGACCACATGAGGTAGTGCAACGAGGAGACAAGGTGTTCAACCTCCTTGTCAATGGCAAAAGAGTTACAGTTTCTATAGACCGACTTAAGCCAGCCTACACACTACACGACTCAACTACACATACTAATACAGCAACAACGCATACTAACACGCACATACCAATACCCACCACCAATTCACCTACTGAGAGAAGCAACATCAGAACGACGAGGTCTGGTCGTAAAGTACGATTCCCAAACTATTATCGCCCGTAGGACGGTCTCTGGAGGGGGGTGATGTGGCGTGTATATATTTTGTGTAGCTTTAAGTTTATTTTATTGTATAGTGTTCTTATTATAGTGTATAGTGTATTTAGTCTAAAATATATTTTATGTTAAATTAAATAATATTATTTCCGGACAAGCAGTTAAATTTTATATATATATAGTGGTGGCTACGCATCCTCGGCGCCCGCGGCCCGATGGAGCAGCTCCGCTGCCGGCCGTGCAGTTCGATCAGTTGGCTCGCCACTACGGACACGCGCGACGTATATGTCTCTAATGAACGCTGCTTCCGATTAGCTATAATTTTCTATGTAACTTCAGCTTTGTTGCTTTCTCGTGTGCTTATACTCCTTCTTGTGGTGTTTACTATTATTGTGTTAAAATAACAAATAAACTGTATAAACCTTTGGGAACTATCATTCAGTTTTAACACCCTACGCTAACTAAAACCACAAAATGAATATATACACAATGGACATAAATTGCTGGAAAGTTTTTGTATTTTAAAGTGCTCATTCGCGTAATTACCAGTACAAATTGAAATTTCTTTTCTGCCTTTACGTACATTATACAATTATGCTGTAACAAAGTTGAGCGAAAAATACAGCAAAGAAAATCTATATTAAAACAAAGGTATAAAACGGAGAAACAATATGGATTAATAAAACTAACATGTTGCCAAAGGTTGTCGATCGGTCCTGCAAAGATCTGCCAACGCCTTCACAGCTGGAATGCCCGGTTCTAGCAACAATTGACGAAGTGGATTGTACTCTTCACGAGGCATTACTAATTCTTGCATATACCTGCAATTTTGGCAAAATGAAAATTAGAAGCATACACACACACACACCAAAAAATTTAATTTATAAGCATATCATAATTAAAGTATTTAAAACTGGAGCATTATTACTATTAGTACATCCTACCTTATCCGCAGTCTCAAGGATCCCCACTCCCCAATAGGAGTCATTCCTACTAAGGGATACCATTCTTCTATTTCTTCACCGTTTGCCAAATTTGCGAGTTCTATAGTCAGTTCAGCCACCTATATTCGAATAGAAAATACCGTTAGAGTTGATACCATGACCAATAGAGATAGACCAGGATGTGGACGGAGTAATAGTAGGAGGCTAGTACTAATATTTCTAATGAAATAATTAATTCATTATTCACTGATGTTTTACAAATGATTTCCACGATGAAGCATATAACATTGTGTAATAAAAGTCAAACTTGCAAAAAGTGGAATTTGCATTTGTAATTACAATTGAGACATGGACCTGAAATCCCAAGGTGGTACGCGGCATTCACCATGAGATATCTATGGGTTTCGGTAATCACTTAACACGAGGTGGGCCGCAAGGTCGTTCACCCTATAAAAACTGTAATCACTATCTATCGGGAAACTAATTGAAAAAATAAAAATATTTTAAGGGAAACTCAAAACCTACAGTGCCGCGGAAACAGATTTTTATTATTATTATAATTTTAACACTTACTTCGGACTCTTTTCCTCTTTTCCCTGTATTATGTACGGTAATTGTAAATGACGTTACATCTGGAGGCATATCACTGTAAAAGTGTTGTAACATTTAGCATCACAATTATTATTTGAAATTAAAAGTAGTACCAGTTTATTAACTCATAATGTTTAAAAAAAATCAGATATTATCAAACTGGAAATAACTTTTTGCAGATGTCCAAGAACGAACATCTTCAGCAAGGTTGAAGAGTACTTCAGTCAGAAGGCAGCCAGCACACACTCTGACAGCTCCTATGTCCATAACCTGTCTTGTGCAGCGATAAATCTATACTAATATTAAAAAGCTGAAGAGTTTGTTTGTTTGAACGCGCTAATCTCAGGAACTACTGGTCCGATTTGAAAAATTCGATCAGTGTCAGATAGATCATTTATTAAGGAAGGGTATAGGTTATATAACATCACGCTAAGACCTAAGACCAATGCAAGCGGAGCACCAATAAAGAATGTTTCAAAATCGGGGTATTTTTCCCTTTTGAGAGCTGCCGCTTCGTGCGCTGCGGAAACGGTTAAAGTTTCGCTAAAATAATGTATGACAGAATTGTTCCCCTTTAAAAGATCTAAAAAAAAACCGCCACAGCATATGCCTATATGTTAAGGTTGGCTCACTATAACGTTTTTTATGCTAACCAAATTTGTTCACAAATAATAAAGCATTATTTGTGAACTATTCCACGCGGACGAAGTCGCGGGCAAAAGCTAGTAAATAATAATATTACTAACTCGAAGAAGAACTCGTCGTCCCAGTGCGGGTCGGGCGAGGGGCGCGGGCGGGTGCGGGCGACGGGCGCGGCGCCCAGCAGCACGCGCAGGTGCGGGCGCGGCGCCAGGCGGGCGGGCAGCCGGTGCGCCGTCAGGCAACGCACGCGCAGCCAACGCACCCACGACACGCGCCCCACCTGATGCAAACTTGTACCTCATATCGCCACTTCAAAACCAGACTAGCTCTTTTCACGGAATTTTCAACAGATAGATAATTAATAATCTATACTAATATTATAAAGAGGAGAGATTTGTTTGTTTGTTCGTATTGAATAGGCTCCGAAACTACTGAACCGATTTGATAAATTATTTTACTGTTTGAAGGCTACACTATTCCCGAGTGACATAAGCTATAATCTTTTTTGAAAAAAATTAGAGATCCTTACTAAAACTATAATAATGTAACCCAAGGTGTAAAAAAAATACCTAAAATATTCTTTACACCGCGTGCCCTGCGAAAACTATTCATGATAGAATAAAATAATGTACAACGACTTTGTAGAACACATTATTATTTACAAAAAGTGTTCAACAGCATATGTCTAAGTATTATAGTTATGCCGCAATAAGAGTTTTTTTTATTAAAAAAAATAAAACAACGTTAAATATCGTTGAAATTTTTTGTTAAAGACCCGAGCGGAGCCGAAGCGGGCCGCTAGTAATAAGAATGATATAATTTCATCTAATTGTGTTATTACTGTTGCAATATATTAGGTACGAAAACACAAAGGGCGGCGGGTTCTACCTAATCTTTCTTTTCTATGTAAGGACAAAACAACTCACTTTGGTATTTAGAATACTTTATGATTATTATTGATATTACCTTGCACTGGTGTCGTGCTTGCTGCGGCACACATAAAGGTCTTAGAGCCTCGATCCAGGCCCTCTCCTCAGTAGCAGTATTGGCGGCCAAGAATGTATGTGTAGATAGACATGGCAGGGCACGTTCGACGAGTTGGAAACAAAACTCCTTTTCCCAAAGTGATTCGTGAACCTGTAATCAAATTTTATATTAATTTTCTGTAATAATATATATGTTTTTAATTTTTATGAAACAATCATTACACTAACGAAATTTATTGTATCTACAGTGTTATAATTTTAGTTGATACAAGAAATGTCCCATGATTCCACTGGCCTTAAATAGACAGTACAAATGAATAAAAATAAGCGCAACTATTTTTGTAATACGGTTGCCTATATCTCCAGTTCCTATCATATTAAAAACAAACTTTAAAGTTTGTATGACGTGAAAGGGGCAGGGATAGAAAATCGGCTCAATATTTTTTGGATGATGCAAACATACAGGTAATAATAACATAAAGGTAATTTGACGTTAACGATACAAAAACATTTTATCCTAATCTTAATGTACGAACACGAATTTGTAACCATATTCCATATTTAAGTAGACGAAAACTTTAATCACCAACCTGGTAAAGATATGCGCATGATAGATCGATGAGTCCTTTTGGTTTGGTCCTTTTCGGGGAATCGTAAAAATACAAATGTGTGTCGGTTCCTTCCTGTAATAGCACACAGTATAAAGGCTTCCATTTTTTTGCACCCTTGTCAGATTTCTTGTTCAGATACCCATAGTGCTTGATTCCTTTCGTCTTTTTCAGACCGATCTGATCTCGACATTCGCGTAATGTTGCATATATCTTTTCAGCTGCAGCGCCTGTTGTACTTTGCTGCGGCTCGATAGTGTGACCTTCCGCAATAAGCTAAAGGAATTTCATTATAAAAATTAACATAAAATTCCAGAATTGCCACGTGACAAATTGCTCATAGAATGTACACTCACCGGCTGACCTAAAGTGTGTCCTTCAACAATTTGTTCTTTCCTATATCTATTGATCACAGCATCCAAGCACTCAAAGGTTCGACCTCCCATCAAGTACCTGACGCCCTTCTTCTCAATCCTGAACCTTTGAATCTGGTTGTTAATGTGAAAGAACAAAGAATAGTCTCCTGGAGAATTATCAGATGGTCTGACGAGGAAACTTCCAGGGCCCGCCTTGACTAGCATGTCAACTGCTTCACTCTTGGTACAGTTTGGATGGAACCATGAAAATACCGTGTTTGGATCGATAGAAGGATCCAGATCTTCAACCAACTCTCTAAATATCATTCCCTGTTCACCGGTCCTAAATAAAATTATGTTAATTATAATTCAATTTGGCAATCATATTCATACTATTACTAGATATTTTGTTTACTTAATAAAAATACCATACTTCACAGTACCATAAAAATCTGATATGGAAAACTCACAACAATAAAAGCCTGTACAAAATTTATTAGTACTTTTAAGAAAATTTCAAGAAATATGTAAGATTTTTTTCTTACCTATGAGCTGTGACCCAGAGCCATCCATCACCCATGTCATTATGTACAAAAAAGATGTCGCCCTTTTGAAAAGTCAATTCATCTGTGTCGGGCATTTTTGTATAAGGTAAAATAGCAACAACCCTCTGAAAAACCATTACAAAATTATTGTTAAATGTACTAGAAAACGAACAAAACAAGCGGCAACCGTACGGGTAAATAATTTGTATCTAAAATAAATGAGGAAAATGACTGGTTCACATGTTTCTGGGACACATAAATAATTTTGTCTAAATTAAGAACATTTTAATAAATTATTACCATCATTTAATTTTACTATTTATAAATGGAACATAATAATTTACTCAATCAGATTTGGGTATGTACTGAATGTTATTTCTTCTACAATTTTTATTTGTGACTAGCGTCCCGCCCTCACTTCGCTACGGAAACATTAAATTTTATTATTGATAGCTGAGTCCCGCGATGTTACCCGCGGTTATTGTCGTATCGCGGGTGACGCCGCAGGGCGAAACTAGTCTAAAAAATATCGTCGTCAGCCACCTATCGGTGAAAGTCTCGTCAAAATCGGTCCACGCGTTCCAGAGATTAGCCGGAACAAATAGACAGACAAACAAAAATTGTAAAAAATGTTATTTTGTTGTAATAGATTGGGGAAAAACTTTTTCGCATTTTTTAGGAAAATTTACAACATTTTTTTATATGGTTTATTTAGATTTAACTAACGTAGGTTTTTTTTATTGCTTAGATGGGTGGAAGAGCTCACAGCTCACCTGGTGTTAAGCGGTTACTGGAGCCCATAGACATCCACAACGTAAATGCGCCACCCACCTTGAGATATAAGTTGCCCACCTTGAGATATAAGTTCTAAGGTCTCAGTATGGTTACAACGGCTGCCCCGCCCTTCAAACCGAAACGCATTACTGCTTCATGGCAAAAATAGACAGGCCGGTGGTACCTACCAGCGCGGACTCGCAAGAGGTCCTACCACCAGTAATTACGCAAATTATAATTTTGCAGGTTTCATTTTTATTACACGATGTTATTCCTTCACCGTGGAAGTCAATCGTGAACATTTGTTGGGTACGTAATACATTAGAAAAATTGGTACCTGCCTGGGATTCGAACACCGGTGCATCGCTCAACACGAATGCATCAGACGTCTTATCTTTTAAGGCAGGACGGCTTTAATATACACAGTTAATTTGTACAGCAAATATTAAAAATAAAACAGAAAACAAATTGTTCATTGAAAAATTGGTACCCGCCTGCGGGATTCGAACACCGTTGCATCGCTACATACGAATGCACCGGACGTCTTATCCCTTGGGCCACGACGACTTCTTGCATCTTTTTTCGGGATTGAAAACGCTTAAACCAAATTTGTGCTACTCTCACAGACACTGCACTAGGTCCATAAACATCGCAAATTTTTTTCGCTGCTTGCGTTGCATTTTTACCTTTTTTGTAGTAAATTTTTAAAATGTATCAAATTTCTTCATTAGATTCACTCATCTCGACAGTACAAAAAATTTATAAAAATCACACATTTCCCTAATTAAATTTTGGAATTATCTTCTTTAAACTTTAAACTTTTAATGATACCACAACCAGCCAGATACAAATAGTATAGCCAAAGAGATTTTATTAAAAGTTCATACATACTATAATGCGAAAAGACTTTCCCCAACCTATTATGTACCATATATATATTCATATTTCATATGCATGTAGTAAAAAGCGGTTATTTCAATATTACAAACAGACACTCCAATTTTATTTATATGTATAGATTTTTTTAACACAAGCGAATGAAATGTAATTAAGTCAAATTGTAGGCTTTAAAGTTTTTCTAGTAATAAAGCACACTGCAAACTACATTTTTGTGAGCCCCTGAATTTTTAAACACAAACGCCTGGCAGACCCAATCACAATAAAAAAAAACATAAAAGTTACCTAAACAAGTAAAGACAAAAACACCTGGGAGAAAAGCACACTCAAGGGTCAGTAATGGGTATACTGAAAATTCTGCATCTTTGAGATTGGGTCACTAATAACTGAGTGATGTGAGATTTTATAAGAAATAGTAATTCCCTTTGCCCCTTTCATAGGAGATGAATTTGGTTTTGTTTATCATAATGCATGCCTAATTGTAATATTTCATAACCATTTTTATTGGATACATTAAATCAATGTCATGGAGTGGTTAGTGCAGTTGCTAAATCAAGCCCCACAGAGCATGAATAGCATTAGTTTGGTTTAGTTCAAGAGATACTAAAAATGGCTTTACTGGAAGAATGGAAGGCCCTCTTTCAAGATTTTATTCATAGCTTGATTGAGCGAATGTCAAGGTTACTGGAAGCAGTTTGAAGAGCCAAAGGAGGCAAAACAAAGTACTAATTATAACATACCTTAACATCTTACAGAAAACATTCTGAACATGTGCTTACCTTCTTATCGTTCACTGGTTCTGGTGGTGGTACTGGCTCTACCAGTCGTTCTCTTTTCAATAAGTCAGAACAGTGACTGTAGAAGCCCACAAGTTCAGTTAAAGAATCAAACTGTCGACCTCCAATGTAGTAATCTCCGCACACCGCTGTTATCCTGTGAAAAGCATTTTGTGCAAAAATTTTTTAATATAGCACTGTGTCCAAAATTTTTTGTCATTAGCAGTTAGTATTTTATTTAATGAATTGTTAAGTTATGCTATGGTAATAGACAAATTCAACTAAGGGCACATCCATGCACATATCTAATCTAATATTAATAAAATAAAAATAATATAAGCAAAACTGCTTGTTTCATTTTTACTAAAAGTACTTTTGTTCTACCTTTGTTTTTATACCTATTTTATAAAGACTAGTCATATGTAAGAAACATAAAAAAACAAAAAAAAAACACATAAATGTACCTGAAGTGATTTATTCCTGTGCGTCCTAAATAACTCAGAACATATGATCCTGGTTTACGATCACTCTCACGCACTGTAATCAATAATAAAAGTTAACTTTTGATCTAAACAATATTTTACAATACAATATTACAATAAGGTTGTTGTTACAATAATATAGTTTAAAATACTTTTTTTTTATTATTATTATAATATCACTGTTTAGATAGTAATTTGTGACATAGCCAACTAGTGACACACCACTGCACAGTCCTTCATGGCCATGCCTAGTTTAAGTTCAGTTTACTTGCTTGTTTACTTTTGCCTTGAGTTTAGAAGGGTTTAGTAACTTCCATCATAGCAAGTAGCAATAGGAAGATGAGCTCATGAGCTATCTGAAATTAAGAAAAGCACTAGGATGCGAACTTTGTGACCGAACTTGCTACATTAAGTTGTAGTCTCAGTTACAGTTGCTACCATTCCAACTACAACACCTATTTTTTTACTTTAGTAACTTTCTTTATCAACATAGCTTTTCTAACTAAATATGTAAAAATTTTGATTCCTGCCTGAGATTCTCAAATTTAGTATTTCACTAGGTCCACTATTAATGAGTTATATATTACTGAAAGAATTAAGACTTACCCAAGTAGCTTCCTTGTTTGCTGGCAGCCCACAGACGCTCCTCAGATGTATACCTGTCTAGACGGCCGTGGTACCATTCAGTCTCCGGCGGGGCCAGCACGGCTTGACGCTCACCTTAATCATTAATGAACCATAAGATTTCAAGAAAGGAAGAAATTGTAACAAGAAAATGTTCAGATTATTACCATTAGTGCTTGGTCCGTCTGCTTCGTCTAACTCTAATTCAGCTGCCAATTCGGCAATGTCACCACCCCCGTCTTCTGATTCAGTGGATGGAGATCCTAATTTGTCCTTTACAGGGGGTCCTATGGGCGCCCCCATAGCTCGAATTAAATCAGCCATTTTTGAGACAAACGAAAAATCACATTCAAAATCAATTTAGTAATTCAAGAATTAGCTTTACACACACAAGTGACTCATTGTTTAGAAATGGTATATTTTTTTTGTTTACCAGAAAAATAAATCTAGTAGTGCAAACTTAAAGAATACCAAAAATTAAGATATATTCAGTATTATTCAGATCTTCTTTGAATTTATCATTATCGTATTTTAGAGCTTACTATATCAAACTACACCAAAAAAGACATAATTAACACTAGTAAATGTTTTTTCGTAAATTGGTCAGATTTCAAATCAAACCATAAATTGACACAAATAAATCAACTTTCATTTTAGAGATTTATCAAGTCTTTACATTCATTCGAATCTGAAATTCATTCGGTACGGACCGTAGATTATACCAACTCGTATGCGGTTTGAGTTCTGTGGCTTCCCTTTTTTTAAAATAAAATTATGACCTGGTAACTAAGACTTTAGGTCATGTCTTATTTTAATTTATAATATTCCTATTTTTATGAAAAAGGATAATATGGAGTGAAATGAAATGAAGTGAAGATGATATATTTGAGACATTAATCAACTGGGATAAAATTACATGAAATAAGATGAGGTGATATGGCAATACAATGGAAATATATTCTCAGTAAAATGCTAGTCATTTACTGAGATTTTTTCAGTGGACTTTTTGGAGGATCCTGAGAAGTTACTTACACCAGCTTTGTTTCATTTTCCCAAATTTGTGCACTTTCACAGATATTAAACAGTTAATAAACCACTGTTATTACACATTTAAACCTGAAGAAACACTATAAAACAAATCACACAACTTAACTCCTCGCGTTCCTGGTAAAAACTCCTCTGTGACTGCCATAGTTAGTAAAATCACAGTGTACATTGAACTGTAATTACTGTCACTGGACTAGCTTGAACTAACTATTAAAATTTGTATCCCAGTGTCGGGCATCGGACACATAAATTATCATCTTACGGAATCCTTGACGATATTTGCAAGTGTATCGAAGCTTTTGAATGGAGCATTAAAGTCGTCGTCTACAACTGTTGTTTTTTTGGTATGAGCTTTATGCTCGGATTCCACAAGGTTCGGTGTTCACCTTTACACTTTTCTATCAGCATATCAATAACATGACATAATCTCATAGAAGATAAATCCGAAACTTTTTTAATAGTGCTGGGATCTCTTAAACAAGGCGAAGTGTTACTTCCGCGTGACTCCGCAGAGATAAATAAATAAATAAATAAATATTTACTAACAATCACGCCACGTTAACTGGTCCCGTTATAAGTTCGTAAAGAACTTGTGTTACAGGTACCAGATAACGGAAATAAATATAAGATTTTGATTATACACATACATATATTTAATATACATCCATAACCCTGGAAAAGACATTTATATTTATCATACAAATATCTTCCCTTGGCGGGATTCGAACCCACGACCCCCTTGTGTAGTGACCATGTCACTTACCACTACACCAGATGGACGTTAGATTTGTTGATAGATTAGATAGATAGATTATATGTTGATGAATTTTCGGATTATCGATATTCCCCTTCGAATCCTTACTACTTCAAATTGTTATTTTCACTGATCATACAAACCGGTTTTAAAATGAACATCTCTCAAGGGTGTTTCCTGAGCTCTATGAAATCTTCTTGTTCAATCAAGGTTTGAAAGGAGTATAGCATTGCCAGTGTCCATGAGCATCGATCAGTACTTACCGTCATATGGGCCATTGGCTATTGTATCTATTACGAAAAAAAACCACAAATACTTAAGATTAAAAGTGTTTGAAAAAACTCTAGCATTTTTTATATGTTAATTCGAAAGTACTCTTGCCTAGCTTATTTATTCTGATGAACTGCTGCTACAATCAACGCCCTATAGGTGAACAAAATGTAATCGTTCAAAGCTCTGCCATCGTTTCGTTCAGCAATTCACCATCTTCTGCTCCCCACTCCGAACGAGGAGCACTGCTGCTTGAGATACAGGTTTCATCACCTAATTCAAGCACAGATGCAAATTAAGACTGTCTTTCTACTTCTATGCTAAGAATAAATAAATAAGTTATAAAAAAATGAGTATCGCCGGCAACCAGCTGTTCTTCTAGCTCTAACTTTTCTATTATTCTCATTTACAACTCCTACAAGCTGATTGAATTTTCACCGCACTTGCACATATCAGCTGTACGTTTTCACCAAGCCTTTTAGTGGGCTAATCGATATATTAGAGATAAAAACTTGTTTAAGCCTTTGCATAAGTTTTACTATTACTTCTTAAGTGAAAATAAATTTATGTGTCCCAAAGTACATATTAATTTATGATAGATATTTTTCAAAATATAAAACAATCGTCAAAGCTTAAAAACTGTTTGAATACGTATAGCAACATTCCGCCATATTGCTCAGAGTGATTTCTTTCAGGCAACGACTTCCTAAAATAGTGATCGAGAATAATCCTAAAATACAAGCCTGAAGGGAATACATGGAATTTTTAATTTATTATATTATTCATTAAATTAACTCAACTCATCTCGTCTCGTCTCATCTCATTTCATTCATTTCATTTCATTTCACACCATGTTTCATATTAATCAACTTTATTTCATTTCATAATATCTTTTTTCATATAAAAAGTTTTCATTATAATTATTAAAATAAGACTTGACCTAAAAGTCTTAGTTACCAGGTCATAAAATTCTTTATTCTGCTTTCAAGAGTCAAGTTGAATTTCATTCATTCGTGGAAGAGCTACCTAGTTGCACGACGTATCCTACAATTTGTGATAATTTTAATAATTTTTGTGAATTCCAAAAAGGTAGGAAATATTTCAATTTTTCAAAAATATTACAACTCTACTGCATGAAATAATTATTGTCAACAAGAAAAGTTTGAAAATCAAGTTTGTCATTTGTACACACAAAAAAATCTGAAACAATGACGATGTAATTTATGATCGTCGCCATTTTGTGATGACTAAAAGTCTTTGTTCTTTTGTTTTGTTCGTCAATCCATTTAATACTCCGAAATAGGGAATTCATCCGTCAATCTTCATTAAAGTTCCTTCTTTGTTCTAGAAACCACCATGCAGATTTTTGTAAAAACTCTCACTGGTAAAACCATAACATTAGAAGTCGAAGCATCCGACACTATAGAAAATGTAAAAGCAAAAATTCAAGACAAAGAGGGCATTCCTCCAGATCAGCAGCGACTGATTTTCGCTGGGAAACAACTTGAAGACGGACGGACATTATCCGATTACAATATTCAAAAAGAATCTACTCTCCATTTGGTATTACGTCTGAGAGGTGGAATGCAGATCTTTGTGAAAACACTTACCGGTAAAACCATCACACTAGAAGTTGAAGCATCTGACACCATTGAGAATGTGAAAGCCAAGATTCAGGACAAAGAGGGAATTCCCCCAGATCAGCAGCGATTGATCTTTGCGGGCAAACAGCTTGAAGATGGCCGTACATTATCTGACTACAACATCCAGAAAGAATCTACTCTGCATTTGGTGTTACGTCTCAGAGGTGGCATGCAGATCTTTGTGAAAACACTTACCGGTAAAACCATCACACTAGAAGTTGAAGCATCTGACACCATTGAGAATGTGAAAGCAAAGATTCAGGACAAAGAGGGAATTCCTCCGGATCAGCAGCGGTTGATCTTTGCGGGCAAACAGCTTGAAGATGGCCGTACACTATCCGACTACAACATCCAGAAAGAATCTACTCTGCACTTGGTTTTGAGACTGCGTGGTGGCATGCAGATCTTTGTGAAAACACTTACCGGTAAAACCATCACACTAGAAGTTGAAGCATCTGACACCATCGAAAATGTGAAAGCCAAGATTCAGGACAAAGAGGGAATTCCCCCAGATCAGCAGCGATTGATCTTTGCGGGCAAACAGCTTGAAGATGGTCGTACACTATCTGACTACAACATCCAGAAAGAATCTACTCTGCATTTGGTATTACGTCTCAGAGGTGGCATGCAGATCTTTGTGAAAACACTTACCGGTAAAACCATCACATTGGAAGTTGAAGCATCTGACACCATCGAAAATGTGAAAGCCAAGATTCAGGACAAAGAGGGAATACCCCCAGATCAGCAGCGATTGATTTTTGCTGGCAAACAGCTTGAAGATGGTCGTACATTATCTGACTACAACATCCAGAAAGAATCTACTCTGCATTTGGTGTTACGTCTCAGAGGTGGCATGCAAATCTTTGTGAAAACACTTACCGGTAAAACCATCACACTAGAAGTTGAAGCATCTGACACCATTGAGAATGTGAAAGCCAAGATTCAGGATAAAGAGGGAATTCCCCCAGATCAGCAGCGATTGATCTTTGCGGGCAAACAGCTTGAAGATGGTCGTACACTATCTGACTACAACATCCAGAAAGAATCTACTCTGCATTTGGTATTACGTCTCAGAGGTGGCATGCAGATCTTTGTGAAAACACTTACCGGTAAAACCATCACATTGGAAGTTGAAGCATCTGACACAATCGAAAATGTGAAAGCCAAGATTCAGGACAAAGAGGGAATTCCTCCGGATCAGCAGCGATTGATCTTTGCGGGCAAACAGCTTGAAGATGGCCGTACACTATCCGACTACAACATCCAGAAAGAATCTACTCTGCACTTGGTTTTGAGACTGCGTGGTGGCATGCAGATCTTTGTGAAAACACTTACCGGTAAAACCATCACACTAGAAGTTGAAGCATCTGACACCATTGAGAATGTGAAAGCCAAGATTCAGGATAAAGAGGGAATTCCCCCAGATCAGCAGCGATTGATTTTTGCTGGCAAACAGCTTGAAGATGGTCGTACATTATCTGACTACAACATCCAGAAAGAATCTACTCTGCATTTGGTGTTACGTCTCAGAGGTGGCATGCAAATCTTTGTGAAAACACTTACCGGTAAAACCATCACACTAGAAGTTGAAGCATCTGACACCATTGAAAATGTGAAAGCAAAGATTCAGGACAAAGAGGGAATTCCCCCAGATCAGCAGCGATTGATTTTTGCGGGCAAACAGCTTGAAGATGGTCGTACATTATCTGACTACAACATCCAGAAAGAATCTACTCTGCATTTGGTGTTACGTCTCAGAGGTGGCATGCAGATCTTTGTGAAAACACTTACCGGTAAAACCATCACATTGGAAGTTGAAGCATCTGACACAATCGAAAATGTGAAAGCCAAGATTCAGGACAAAGAGGGAATTCCTCCGGATCAGCAGCGATTGATATTTGCGGGCAAACAGCTTGAAGATGGTCGTACATTATCTGACTACAACATCCAGAAAGAATCTACTCTGCACTTGGTTTTGAGACTGCGTGGTGGCATGCAGATCTTTGTGAAAACACTTACCGGTAAAACCATCACACTAGAAGTTGAAGCATCTGACACCATTGAGAATGTGAAAGCCAAGATTCAGGATAAAGAGGGAATTCCCCCAGATCAGCAGCGATTGATCTTTGCGGGCAAACAACTTGAAGATGGTCGTACACTATCTGACTACAACATCCAGAAAGAATCTACTCTGCATTTGGTGTTACGTCTCAGAGGTGGCATGCAGATCTTTGTCAAAACACTTACCGGTAAAACCATCACATTGGAAGTTGAAGCATCTGACACCATCGAAAATGTGAAAGCCAAGATTCAGGACAAAGAGGGAATTCCTCCAGATCAGCAGCGATTGATCTTTGCGGGCAAACAGCTTGAAGATGGCCGTACACTATCTGACTACAACATCCAGAAAGAATCTACTTTACATTTGGTTTTGAGACTCCGTGGTGGCATGTAGATATGCAGCTATTAAAAATTGTAGTATTTGAATTAGTAGTTTGATTGACACTTCGCAAACAAAAATATGCAAAACATTTCAGATATTCTAATTTTTTCTCTGAATTACAAATAAATGGCTTTAGATCTACGTGTCGTATTTAATTTAATCATTCAATTCCCATTTTTAGGACCAGTTATAGACTAGTATTGTTGCTGCAAGTCGTCTGCGGTAGGTTCTCGACTGGAGTTGGTGTCTTTGTTTCACTACTATTTCCGGTACCACCCGTAACATCAAATGAATGAATCCTAGCTTCGAGTCTTTCAATATTTGAGTAGCCCGGTATAAAATAAGATTTTTAAGTACATTCACATTCGAAGTCGTAACCTAAAGAAGATGCGTCAATGCATTTGTAGGTATCGGTTAGCTATGAAGGCACCATTTTTTTAATGAAATAGGTAGGTACTTAACAAATGTGTGACTTGAACGATGAAAGAATATCATGTTTTAATGAAAATCAAACAAAAATAATTTTCGTTATTAGGTACCTACTGGTGGCAGGGAGTTGTGTGAACCCATACGGGTCGGTCCAACCACCTTGCCTATTTCTGCCGTGAAGCAGTAATACATTTTATTTTGAAGTGTGAGGCAGCTATTGTATTGTAGAAAGTGCGACTTACAATAGTGTCTCAAAGTATATGGTGGAATTTAGGTTGTAGTCAATGGACACCGGTGACCACTTAAAACCAGGTAGGCCGTGGCTCGTCCACCCATCTTATAAATTAATAAAATTCATCTTTTAGATCTTAATTAATTCATTCAAATTGTAAATGGTCAGTCCTGGTGAGACAACCGATCATTTTTATAACAACTAAGAGGCAAACGAGCAAGACGGGTCACCTGATGGTAAGTGATTCACCGCCGCCCACGGTCACCAGCGTTTACGCCAGTGCGTTGCCTACCCTTCAGATAAGAATATGCTCTTTTCTTGAATAACCCAATGTCGCAGTTGTTGGGGAAGACCGCTGATGGCAACGAATTCCAGAGATTTACTGTGCGTGGCAGAAAACTGTTTTTAAAACGCATTGTAACATTGATCATTGTTTAAATTAAATCTTAAATTAGTGTAACAGGCACGTTCCCCTGTGAATATCGTCACTTATATATGTATTAAAAAAACTTCTTTCTCTGAAATGCCTATCACTCTGTAACTATACTTGAGACCTTAGAACTTGTATCTCAAGTTGGGTGGCGCATTTACGTTGTGGATGTCTATGGGCTCCAATAACCACTTAACACCAGGTGGGCTCGTCCACCCATTTAAGCAATAAATAAAAAAAACAATCTTTTTTCCGCTGATAGTACTATGACACAAACCTCTGGAGAGCCAAATACTGTATCACATTTCGCCATATTATGATGAAAGAATCCAGTTACTTTAACTGTAAAGAGGACAGACTGATATTCATTTTGGTATCGAGAAAAAAATTCTTTGAAGATTTGGTACTTGCCACAGGAACAAACTGCATACTACAAGTACATTGAACTTATACATAGCTACAGTACAGATAGGCAGATCTATACACGGACCATCCCTAAAACATGAAATACGACGTCCTTACGGATCCATCAGATCCAATAATCTTTGCATTAGATGCCTTCAGCTCTAATACTAGGGGCAGGCTTAAGGACCCCGGTAACCGTACTCGTCGAACTCGACAAAGAGGTCGACGTGCAACCTAACCCATGCATCAGCCCGCTGAGTTTCTCGCCGGATCTTCTCACCGGGTCGCGATTCCGATCCGGTAGTAGATTCATTCGCGAAACAATTGCTCTTGAGTTGTTAGGTCTCCTTCGGAGGCGCTCGGGCAGTTGTTAGCAAATCCCGCCCCTCTTGGCTGAGCCTTTGCTCGCCCACCTGTCCTGGTGAAACTGGAAAGGCCTTCGGGCCACCAGCAGTAAACTTTCAATCATATAAAAAATAAAAAATAAAAAAAAAAAAACAAAGAAAACATGAGATACGATAGTTCTCAATATCACAATGTACTTATTGACGTCTCTCCATAGGACTGGAGTAGAAATTGAGGATAACGCCACTTGAGTACTCTCCATAATATCGAGATAATGTTATGCAGTAAGATAAGATACTAAATGATATCTTTAACACTAAAAATTCCAACTGACGGGGCTTTTGTGAGTTTTTTGTGGGTTTCTGTTTTTTTTTTATTGCTTAGATGGGTGGACGAGCTCACAGCCCACCTGGTGTTAAGTGGTTACTGGAGCCCATAGACATCCACAACGTTAATGCGCCACCCACCTTGAGATATAAGTTCTAAGGTCTCAGGTATATTTACAAAGGCTGCCCTCCCTTCAAACCGAAACGCATTACTGCTTCACGGCAGAAATAACTAGGGTGGTGGTACGAGGGCGGAACTGAAAATTTCGGGAATTAACGAAGTGACACAAAATTACTATTTAAAAATGTATTTATTGCTTTTCGAAGTATTCTCTGCGAAATTTGACACATTTTTCCATACGATGGAACCAATCATTGAAGCAACCATTCCATTCGGAAGTTGGGGTCAACAAAATGGCCGTTTTGTAGGCGTCCACAGCTTCTTCAGGTGATGAAAATCTCTGTCCACGCAATTTATTCTTTATTTTAGGGAAAGTATAGAAATCATTAGGGCTTAGGTCGGGGCTGTACGGCGGATGGTCTAATAATTCTATGTTTTCTTGCTCTAAAAACTCTTTTGTTCTGTGCGCGGTGTGAGAACTCGCATTGTCGTGATGGAGGATGATGCGGCGGTTGCAGTTCTCTTTACGGAGTTCAGAAACGACCTGTGGCAAACAAATGCTAGCATACCATTCTGCATTAACCGTTCTTTGTCCCTCAAGAGAAATAGTCGTAACATGGCCGGTTTTGGAGACAAACGTGGCCACCATTTTTTTTGCAACACTCCGTGACCGAACAATTTTTGTTGGCTCTAACTCATTTTCGAACACCCAAACTCGTGACTGGTTTTTTGTTTCGGGTTCGTACGCGTATATCCAGGATTCGTCACCTGATACAATGTTGTATACAGCATTTGAGGATCCTGCGTGGAATCTTTCGAGAGTTCTGAAGCACCAAGTAACGCGAGCCGCTTTTTGCTCTTCACAGAGCGAATGCGGTATCCATCGGGAAAACAACTTTTTTACACCTAATTGTTCATGCAAGATTATTTGTATTTGACTCATGCCAATGTCTAAAGTTGCCTGAATTTCGCGGTATGTCACATGTCGATCTTCCTCAATCAGCTTACGCACAGCATCAACGTTTTCTTGGGTGACTGCAGTTTTTGGACGACCTTGACGGGGATCATCACTGAGCTTGACACGTCCACGTTGAAACTCAGCAAACCAGCGATAAATTGTGGTTTGGATGGGGCTTCATCACCAAATGCAGAAATCATCCGGTCAACACACTGTTTTTGTGTTAAACCACTTCGAAAGTCATAATAAATCATCGCTCTTGAATTTTCTCGAGTCAATTCCATTTTCTCAACGACTAAACAAGTTTGACAAAACCTCGTGACAAGACCGAGAATCTTTTTTTAAATAAATAAATGGTATTCGATTTTTTAAACCAAGGAGTTTTCAATTAAAAAGATTTTAATATGACAGGAACAGTGGAAATATTCCATTCCCGATACTTTTAGTGCAGCCTAGTACCCACCCGCGCGGACTCACAAGAGGTCCTACCACCAGTAAAGTGTGTTCAGTGTTCCGGGCTGTTTGCAAAGAGGATATGGAAATGATGTTAACACTGATTTGGATAAGATTTTAATAGAAAAGCGACACAATTAAGTGAAATAAAACTAAATGAGTTGAAAAAAGTACAGACAAGCTAAGATTGCAAATATTTTGCCGGTCGTCTTCGCGCGCCGAGGGTGCGTCTTCCCCGGCTCAGAGAGGTCTGTAGCAGCGGGGGCTAAGGCAGCGGCGGGGGCGGTATCGCACGCTCGGATATTTGGTTCCATTATAAATCTCTATAGATGTATACAATTCTTTTTCAGTCTTTTTTTTCTTTTGTTGTTTACTGTACAGATGGAACACCACCTGTCACTTTGACATATGAGTTCTATGTCTCAGTTTTAATAGTGCAATTGTTGCCCCAGACTTCAAACCGGGACGAATGGCCTGTTTCTAGTAGAAATTTCGGTAGAAATAGACCTAGCTGTAAAAGGTGGGACTCATGATTTCTTGTTTTACATGGTGATTTTAACACTACTTAGGGAATTATAATAAGAAATGAAAACGCTTAACTTAATTTTAATTGTTAACATTTTATTAATAGGCGAAAACGAGCGTTTTGGATATTTTCAAATACAAACCAATTTTATTGCTTTACAATTGGCAATTTGTCAAGATACACCTATTAAAATTACACAATATTCAAGATTACAGTAACATGAACAAGCACATAGTAACAAGACAACTCGTGTGGCCGCACCGTTAGCGAATATTAGAATCTACTGATAGAAGATCCCAAAAACTATACAAATTTGTTTTATGTGATAAATAATGCAGACTAATTTTATTTGCAAATTTTAGTATTTTAGTGTTATTACTTGCGCATCACAGATTTTGATTACTAAATAAGTGGTTGTATTTTCAAGAATATAATTTTTATATGTTGTTTTTATTTGTCTACTACACGGGCGACTCTGTCCCGAGTATTTTGGAAACAAATTGATTCCTTTGCATAATACAACGTACACGGTGCGAAGCGACAACATACCTAATGAACTTTACGTTCCCAACAATTTTTGCAAGCCATTAGAAATTTTAATAAACAATAACAGTCATATTCAAAATGAATATATGTGAATAGTATTAATTTTAAGACGAAGGACACATGCAATAATTATATCCGCATCGCGGTATTTTTGAACATTAAAATATCGATTCTTGTAACATTGAAGATAATTATTATAATATACTCGATATACTTATATTAAGAGACACTTGAAGAACATTCCATTTATGAACTTACGTACGACTAACATTAGATCTAGGTATTGTCTTTTGTATGCCAGAAACATGATCGAATGAGTTCCGATTACTACACAAATGATGCGATGAAATTTAATTAACTTTTGCAACATCCACATTGACAACATTTATATTTATTATGATTACTGTTATTTATTTTAAATACTAGCATATGTGATTTTAGGGATGATGAAAAATGTACTCCACTCGGATATTTTAATCGATTTTTAAATATGTATTTATAAGTGAATTAAATCGAAATGAGTGTGCGAGTTCAAAAAATATTTTTTACTATAATTGTTCTATATTCGTATATGATAAAATTATTATTTTTTAATATTTATTTTTGGGAGTAAATTACGTTAAACATATTAAATTTGATATCCAAGAAGGTGACAATATAACATTTGAAAATACACCTAATATGAAAACTCTTTAAAACATAAATGAAATCATTTATATTAATTCACGTTAAAAATTTAAACTTAATGTTGGTGGCAAGACCGTCATCTTAACATACACAATCATGCAGCAATATGAGCATGCAGTAATTTCTATATAGACAAACTAATTAACCACAAAATCTCTAATCTCAAACATTTAACTAGTTTTACATCAATCATTCTAGTCAATTAAGTAGTGCCGTGTATTTAACAAAATAAATGATGAAACAATTCATCACACAAATAAGTAGATAGTAGTAGAAGGTATTCTAAATAAAACATTACACAAGAAAATTATTTTATAAACTACATGTAAAATATATTTATTATAGAGTAAATACACATAATATCACTGTTCGGAATCAATGCTGCCCTACGCATCGCAATAGCTGTAAATCACATACCTACATCAAAACTTCGAGCTATGGAGAGGAATAAATTCACAATTAATTAAAGAAAATGTAAGCATAACGCCAAAAAGTCGTTTTAATTTTTACCGCATTCTCATTACGATAACAGTGTTTTTCTTATGGAAACATGAATAATTGGTGTTTTAATTTCTTTGACTATCATAACTATGTTTATCTGAGATTCATTATACCTTTTAATTTTATGATAGTATTTTGACAAGCTCAAAGTTTTAAAACCAACGTTTTTCGATT
Organism: Bombyx mandarina; assembly: GCF_030267445.1. Classification (NCBI taxonomy): domain Eukaryota; kingdom Metazoa; phylum Arthropoda; class Insecta; order Lepidoptera; family Bombycidae; genus Bombyx; species Bombyx mandarina. Next base: position 9,541,898 of record NC_143227.1, on the reverse strand, counting down.
CTACAATCATATTAAACAATAGTCTTAATGTAACTAAATAATATAACTGGTATATTTTAATATCTACATACGGAAACAAATTAATTTGTTCCAAACTTACAACTAATTTACTAAAATATAATAGACCTACCGCTCAATGATGGTGGCTTCTGGAGTAATAGAACGACAGTATCGCTTAATCTTTTCTAGCAAATATTACGTACTTTATAATATATGAGGGTCTAAGTGTGACATCTGGGTGGAACGCGAGTAGCGAAGTTGTGTGAATTGTTTTATTTTGTTAATTTAGTGATTCTTGAGACTTAAATGTGTTATAACGGTGGTTTTTCACACCAATTGATTAAAGTCTCAAGTTAATCAACTTCATCTCATTTCGCTTCATATCATTTATCATATTATAACAGAATATACGAAGAAAATAAATTGACTCAGCTTAAAAGTCTCATTACCAGGTCCCATTACATTCCATTCCATTAAAAAAATAATTTAAAATGTGAAAGAACGTGTTATATGATTAGTAGCCAAAAAAATTTAAGGAGTCACCTGATTTATTCATTATCTCATACTTTGATTTTAATAACTGTCCTTGTTAATGGTTTATCATACTCCACTTGAATCCACTTGAATGAATATACTCTAATGAATATACTCCACTTGAATGGTCGTATGAAAAGAATGACGAAATCATATCAATTTAAATTCTGTTTCGGGGTTTCTTAATCAGGGAAATCGCCTTGTATTGCCAATGGTATGGGCGATTGTCTTTTACATAAAAGTGACGTCATCACACTAACTCGCACCTCCCCCGCGCAACTAACTATCGATTAAGCGGTAGGCCTACAATAGCAGTCACGAATAAAATGGCAACATGAAAAATGTATAAATTATAGCATACGTCTTTGTTAAACTAATAATAAGATTTATTACAAAATACGACCTCAATTCATTTGGAAAATAATGTGTATAAAAAAAAGGAAATAAAATAATACATACACACGTATATTGAATTTAATAATATTATCATTAAGGTATTCTTTGGCGTATTATACGGGTTTTTATTTATTATTAATTATATAACACAATAGATCTGTTTGAATTTTCTTTTTAAAAACAATTCTAAAATGGAGTGTAATATCGGGAAGACTTCTTCTAAACAAAAAAGTCTGTATTCACACAATGTATATAAAATACAATTGATTGGATAATTTCATTGAGCTTTTGACACGATTGAAGTTACGAACAATTCATATTAATCCTTTATGTAGTAGCTGCGTTTAGTATATGAAGATTATTTCAATGGTGTAACACAAGTTACGTCAGAAAAACGATCAGTTAATCATATTTCATAGTTAAGGGTAAGGGTATTCCGTATGATCTAATGTAAAATTAAACACACATTTTTAAAATGCTTTAAATGAATTGAATATGTAATTTTGAAAAGGGCACATCTCTTATAATGTAAAATGTTCAGGAAATGAAAAAAACTGATTATTTTAGAAAATAAATATATAAATTTAAAATATTAACTTTTGAGATATATTTTAGTGTTAATTAGCAATTGAAAATTACTGGAATTATTATAAAATGGGCGTAGGTAAGCCTCAAAACTACATGTATATGAAAAAAACGTATTTGACAAAATATGCGACATGTGCCCTTTTCGAAATTGCATATTCAATTAAAAGTGAATGTTTGTGTTACACCTACATGTTCGAAGTTTACATATTGGGCAGTGGAACGTTGACCTGAACGTAGCTGATGGGGAAGTAGCCCGTCTTGCCGTTCAGGCTGCCCTCGAACCAGTTCTCGTCCACCTTGTTGATCAGCGTGATCACGTCGTTCTCCTGGAATCATAAAAATTATAAAAATACACGGATATGCTTAACAGCGAAATCTGATGGTTATCAAAATATTTGAACCTAAGCTATTTCTGCCGTGAAGCAGTATTGCGTTTCGGTTTGAGGGTAGAGCAGCCGTTACAACTATTTTCAATCAATTATTTTCAATCGAACACGTGCCGATCCGCTTGCACTTAACTTTATTAATCATTTTCCCAAGTAATATTTAAATGTAAGTTTTCCCAAATCTATTTAAAATTAGTTTATAAATAGGCACTATTTGAAAATCATTATACGCATCTGTTAGATAATTTACTTCCACACATAATTTGTTTCCCTCCAATCGTCATACGACCAATTTTATTAAATTTGGACATCGCCAAAGTCATGTGCACAATCTTGCTATTTAGGTATAAGAGACTGTGTAAAAAACTCGTTCTAAAACTGTATCTGATACCTTTAAACGAGCAATTCTTTTTTTTTTTTTTTTTATTGCTGAGATGTGTGGACGAGCGCACAGCCCACCTGGTATTAAGTGGTTACTGGAGCCCATAGACATCTATAACGTAAATGCGCCACACACCTTGAGATATAGTTCTAAGGTCTCATTATTGTCACAATTGTATACACACACACATATATTCTTGTATATATATATATATAATCTGAATCTTGGAAACGGCTCCAACGATTTTCATAAAATTTAGTATACAGGGGATTTCGGGAGCCATAAATCGATCTAGCTACGATTTATTTTCAGAAAATGTTGTTTTATTCGTGTTTTCAATAATCAACTTTATCGATAATCAACTTTATGACTCTTCCCGACATCTATTGGCGAATAATAATACTATTTTTACTGCTTCAAAGACACAACAAGATGGCATTATAAAAAAAAAACCCGAGAAAAGCTCGGTCATCATCTAGTATTTAAAAAATAGTCTGAAGTTCATTTTAGTTAAATCCTCTTCGCTTACTAAAGAAGTACTAAACTTAAGATGGTTACCTTGAAGCCTAGCTCTCCTGGGTTCTCCGGATCGAAGTCATACAGAGCAGTACAGCATGGAGCCTTGTTGGGAGCCATCGGTGTTCGCGCCGGCGACTTCACGGGCGATGGGAGCGGTGAAGCTACGGACACGACTTGATTCAGACACGCACTATTACGAGTATTATGTTACGACAAACGAATCTTTTGGCAGATACTTAATTAATTAAAATTAATGTTTTGGAATTTGCGGAATGTGTTGACTTCATCTTCAAATTCCAGCTAGAAATGTAAGGTTGCGTCTAGCTAATAAAATTGTTTCTATTATGCCGTTAATTACCACCTAAACAAATTTTTATTCTGCCAAAAAATTCGCGGGAAATTGTGAATGAAGAGTTTGATGTTGAGATAAAATTCGAATTGCGATGCGACCAGCCATCTTATGTATGATATGAAATTTCCAGTTGAAACTGATGTAGAATGGAACATTTAGTTAGTAATTAATAAATATGGTGTAATCTAGGAACGATTACATTCGTCTTTCAATTGTGTTTGAAGCTGACTGACTGCCAATGCAAGACTATCTCTAAGTTACACAAATATTTATTAACAACATGGCTAATGACTGATTTTAATCTGTTATTTGCGTCGATGATAGCTTTAGATAAACGAACAACTTTCTTTTTAAACGTGATCTAATTTTCTTAATAATAATTATTAATTTTAAAGTTGTTAGATTACTCTCTGAAATGAAACAAACATCACCTAATTTTTATAGTTTTAATGAATGATATTGACATGCACAGCAAATGAAATAAGCTATTGATGTTTTTTAAAGGTCTACTCTATTTCTATTAATTTTAGAGATCGCTGTCTTATCACAAAACAGCTTAAAGCCAATCGAAAAAAAAAATATATACCACACAGTCACTCAAGCCCGTCATAAGCGTGTTACGTGCGTTGTTGTGTATTTCTGTATTATAAATCTCTACTGAACACTGTTTTTCCTACATACCTACATGAAACAAAATTTAACAATAAAGTTTGAAACTAAGAAGCCGTTCATTATAACCGCTGTTCTGTCGTGTGAGGGTTTGTATGTTTTGTATGATTGGTATTTGTTTGTTTATTTTTGTGAGCAACAAATACATATATTATATATTCACTGAAGGGCTACACAGGACACAATGTTGAAGTCTCAAATGAATTCGCTGTGTCGCTTCAGACGGCAACTTTGCGGTAAAATTGGGAAGGATGATGGATCGAAGGTTCTCGTGATGAAATGCGACCGGTTTCATCACGAGAACCTTCGATAGGAATTAGGAGTTAGGTAGAAAAATCAGGAGTAACGTAGCTATAGGTAGGTTTGAAGGGTGGGGTAGCCATTGTAACTATACTGAGACCTTAGAACTTATATTTCAAGGTGGGTGGCGCATTTACATTGTGGATGTCTATGGGCTTCGGTAACCACTTAACACCAGGTGGACTGTGAGCTCGTCCACCCATTTAAGCAATAAAAAAAAGCTATGTAAAGCAGCAGTATTGGTAAGCTTCCTATCAGTATTATATGATAAAAAACCAGACTATTATTCGTGTACGACCCTCTGAGGCCTTATGTTCCTTTTTTTTAATTGCATAGATAATTGCATAAACATTCTCATGACCAGCGCCTATTTATGAAAAAAAAAACTAAAGCCAAATACATATAGCAAAGCGAATGCCGCCACCTATATTAAGGCATGGTCTAAATCTCAGTTGTATAGTGTGATGTCGGTACTACTGTGTGTGTGTGTGTGTGTGTGTGTCTTGTTTGTATTTAGAGTATATATTTGTTTGTGTGTCTTCGAGTGTTACCATTGTTGGAGCGCTGCGCACCGCCCGGGAATAACTCCAAGTTGGACGGGGGCTTGTGCTCAGGGGAGCCGGCTTGCGAGCCACCTTAGTTGCCCAGCAGAGAAACAATACAATAGCCCACACTCAATTATTACTACTTTATATTTTATTTCTAAATATACAAATAAGTTTGGCTTCTCAATGTAATAAATTATTAATGTATTTTTATAACTTGCATCTTATGAACAGATATGACATAATGTAATTATCATTTTGTTGCATTATAATATTTTCAAAAACGAAATCCCCTTGTATTATTGGTTTAAAGTGTGAATGTCTTCTGCATTGTGCATGTCAATAATGTTCGTCTAGATAAGATCTGAACATTGAACGTTCTCAGGAAGATAGAACATCAAATATATCGACTAGGGAAGAAGAATAACAATCACACACATATATTCAAATAAATACGTCTTTCAGGGAACACAATTACTAATAATGATACATACAAAGTCTTCGATTTAGATAGCAAATTTAATTTTTATTCAAGGTTGAAAAGTTGAATTTTTATTCCCGTACGCATTAGCTCTATGAAGACCTTGTATTTAACATATACAACACATAAATGATATACGTATGTAATATTCAGATATCGGAATTAGGATGTAATAGGATAAGGAAGTTCGGCGACCTGTAACAAATCTCTGTACAATTATTATCGCACCCCCCATCATCGATTATTGAACCCTTGAACATGTTAGAACAGAAAAAAAAACGAAGCTAAATTAATTAAAGATTATAAACAAACAAAAAAATCTACTCATTTATAGACATGTAAATAATAGTTGCTACAAGTACATAACTATTATCATATTTCTGTTATATTTTGTTTATTATTCACCTATTAAATTGTCATTCGATAAAACTATTAATATGTTTTGGGATTATTATTAATATACACATTCCTGTTATTTTACGTACACATTTTTTGTGCATCAAATTTTATTAGCACCAGTGTTTTGTTAATATCACTAAAATGTTACTTTCATTTCCCATTTCCACGTATGAGTATTTGTACACTTGTCAGAATCGGTGTATTATAGTGTTACCAATTCAATTTGATTTGTGGAACAATTGTGTGTATTTATAACAATATAAACATAAATTCAGTCTCAATAACCGGGTTTTATAAAAGGCAAAATTAAATAACACCAGAATTAAAAAGAAATTACGTATTTCATAAAACATCAGTAGCAGGTGTTAACCGAGAATTTATGTATGTATATAAAAACAAAAATGAATTTAATTGAACTTTTTGACCATAATAATATTATACTTTATGCATAGTTATAATAAGTTCTGTTTTACTTTTCTATTAGTGCGTTTGCCGACGCGTTTACAAAGGATATTAGAGCGGATACAGACATAACGGAATCCTTTACCGAAGTATTGATTAGATCCGCGAATAAATAAATCTTTAGCCGCGAATAAGGAGTCGGGTCGCATTTTTTAATCCGCGAATGAAGGAAGCGCGATTAAGAAGCTTTTACTGTATCTCTTTGAACGTTGAAAAAAATTTTTATTTTTAGTGTCCTTTAAATATAGTATTTTTTTTAAAACTAATTTATGTTTTATTTCTAGGAAGCTCATTTGAAAACGTGATAACGTAACATCAGTTCATTTTTTCATTATTTCAGTTCATTTTTTTTTATTGCTACGATGGGTGGAAGACCTAATTACGCATATTATAATTTTTACGGGTTTGATTTTTATTACACGATGTTAGTCCTTTACCGTGAGAGTAATTCGTGAAAATTTGCGAAGTACGTATTTAATTGAAAAATTGGTACCCGCCTGCGGGATTCGAACACCGGCTCGGTTGCATCGCTCGTTACGACTGTACCGGGCGCCTTATCTTTTAGGCTACGATGCATTTGTATGGATGGATTAATTTAATTTTTATTTTCTGCATAAAACTTTAGTCAAGTTCAGTGTGTAAATAGAGATATTACGGCCAGATTCATTTAGATCTGTCGTGGAAGTTTCTATCGAAGGAGCTGAACGACCCTATAAATTTCTATTATACATATATACGTTTCAAGAGAAGACACTATAGTTCAGAGTGAATGATTTTTAAATCACGGGATGACTGTGAACAATCATTACCTTTTTATATAACGATGAGTAATGTAAAAAGTGCCGGTTATTATTAGTGACGAAATGTAATGTCTTTATTGTGAATCCCATGAGAAGCGTGATGTGTTAAAAATTGGGTTGATCTTTTTGATTAAAAAATTATTTTTTTTATATTACTTTTAGAATTAACATTATTTACTATACATACTTGCAATGATACCCTTAATATGTATGTTTTCTTTCTACAAAACCTCCACCAGTATACTTTTTAACAAAACAAAAGCAAAATTGTTTGTACAAGTAATCCCATAACCGTTAAATAAGAATACCGAACCAAACCAAATGAAGATGAGCTGCAAATAAAACCCGATTCACCTGTCCAAGGGTCCTTTCCGTTGGGTTGCGCGCGAGGTGCGGGATGAGGTTTGAAGGCTGGCGCCGGTCGCAGGCCAGTGTGGGGGCCAGCGTGGGGGCCGGCGTGGGGGCCAGCGTGGGGGCCAGCGTGGGGGCCAGCGTGGGGGCCAGTGTGGGGGCCAGCGTGGGGGCCAGTGCGCGGGCCAGTGTGCGGCGCCTCCCAGGCTCGGAAGGGGTCGGGGGTGGAGAGGTCGCCGACCGACGACGAGGGGGGGAGGGGCTGGCGGGGACGGGAGAGACTCTGGCTAGAACCGTACCGCCTACCATGGTTCAAATCATGCATGCCCTCGATGTTCAGGTCTGCTAGCGTCTTCGGTACGAACTCCATCTTCGGACGGTTGATCGCTTCCTCTTTCCTGATTCAAAAATAATTCAAGCTTGGTTATTCAGTTCATTCGGTGATATTAATTATGATTTTTTGTAGTAAAATACATATACTATACATAACAGGGTATTAACGTTCGGATATCTTATTCACGTGTAAGCTTATAAGTATATAGATAGCTGATAAGGAATTCATCACCTAACTGGTTAAGTGTGTGTAATAGGTTGAGGAAAAGTTTCTTCGCATTTTTTACATTTTACATTTACATTTACATTACAACATTTTTTGAATTGAATTTGGAATTATCTTCTTTAAAATTTAAACTTTTAATGATACCAAAACCAGCCAGATACAAATAGTATAGCCAAAGAGATTTTATTACAAGTTCATACCTACTATAATGCGAAAAGACTTTTTTCCCAACCCATCATACGCAAACGCCTTCCATCGTCCAAACAATTGGTTATGTATGGCCATCATCAGTAACACACACTTTGTCATGCGACTGTCGATTTTTTTCCACAAATCAAAAGACTGTATCTACACACGGCGAGTGGGGCCAACTTGTGGCCCCAGCAATGTAGATAGTACATATTGGGTTTTGCATTCGTCTCGCTCGAATTTGCTCGACTGTTCAATTGGTGGACCGTTACTTGGAGTATAAATACAAGAATTCTATGACATGCTTCAAGTCGAGTTTATTTATTTATCTATTCCGTTCTAAAAGACGATAATAAAATTACTATGAAAAATACTTTTTTAGGTAGGTACTGCCGCTCTGGCTATTTTTAATGCGTTTCAGTTTGTAGGGTGGTGCAATCGTTGTAGTATAGAACTGAGACTTAGGAATCATGTATCAAGGTGGGTGGCGGAATTTGGCGTTGTTGATGTCTATAGGCTCCGGTAAACACTTAACATCAGGTGGTTCGTGAGCCCATTCACTAGACTATACAATTGTTTTTTTTTTAAACTGAGAATTAGTAATCTAAAATAACAAAACCTGTAGTCGAACTGTCTCGATGGTTTTGTGGGGCAACTTCTTAATTATTTATACTTGACGTCAGCAAAAGTGGAGCGAGTAGCTATTATAGAAGACAAGATATCCGACAAAAGCCTTGCTGGGATGGGTGGACGAGCTCACAGCCCACCTGGTGTTAAGTGGTTACTGGAGTCCATAGATATCTACAACCTAAATGCTCTACCCACCTTGAGATTTAAGTTCTAAGGTCTTAGTATAGTAACAACGGCTACCCCACCCTTCAAACCGAAACGCATTACTGCTTCACGGCAGATTTTTGGCTAAATTTGCAGAACCGAGCAACTTCACCCGCGCGATGGAAGATATTCCTTGTGTCGTTACCCTCAAACAAATGATATTGCTGACGTCACAAAGAACCATTATAAGAAGTCGTATTCTAAAATAGTTCAACATACTTTTCCATGAGTTGGGAAACAAGTCCTTTGAGGATCTCCGTGCACTGTTGGTGGTATTCCAGCAAACCTTCCGCAAAGAAAGCGAGCTGCGCCACTTGCTCCTCCTAGAAAATAATAATACATATATCTATAAATACATATTTTGCCCTTGTAGGCAACGAGCATACGGCCCACCTGATGGTGAGTGGTTACCGTCGCCCATGGACTTCAGCAATGCCAGGGGCAGCCGTTAAGTACTCTCCACAAGCTTCGTTCGAAAAAGGATATCGGTAAACACCGTAGAGGGGAGTTCATTCTAAAGCCGGTTGGTACGTGGCAAAAAAGATCTCTGGAAACGCACTGTGGATGAACGCAGTGGCTCCAGGTAGTATGGATATTTATATGTCAAGTTAAAATATTTTGTAGGTTTGGCCGTTTATACGTACGTCGTTGTCAAGAAGATTGAACATCCCGACTTGGGCAAGTTGCAGAGACTCCGCGAACTTCTCTTCTGCCTGTCTAATCTCGTCGTCTGGAATGTGAGATCCTGATATAAATTCGCTTCAATAAAACAGAATCAATGTTCAAGCACGACGCGATGGTTCGAAACGAAGCGTACAACAATAAGATAAAATAAAATCAAAGAAAAGAAAAGAAAAATACAGACCAAACGGCGAAATAATACCCGGTCATGAGTGAAGTGATGGTTGCGAGGGGCACGGACGCAGGACAGGAGCAAAAACATGGAAGAGACAAGCAAATGTTTTAATATCTACAGGAAAATAAAAACTGGCGCTGTGATCTAGTGGGTGACTTCTAGCGTGTATAGTTTAGGTATCAACATACCATGTCTTGCTGAACCATGGCTTGGACTCATATAAGGGCTGGCCCTACCAGGGCCTGTGTGATAAATCAAAGAAATAAACTTAAAATAACTTGAAATAGAAACGGACACGAAGTACAATAAGAATAAGCAAAAATAAATATTGTTAAGTTTGAGGTCAATAAGATACAGTACAATAATATGTTTTACCTTTCGCTTGCCTTCGACGCTTGCAGTCAAAGTCGAGCCTGCGTCCTTGTAATTTCTTTCGGTGGTGCTGGAGTCGAAAAGATCATCATTACATAACCACAACTTTCAAACATGAAATCCCAAAATTAATTTAAAGATTCCTTATGCTCTGAACACTGATTAGCTTCGTGTAAATACTCACCATGACTTCCTTCAAATCCTTGGTCTGCAAGTGATGCAGAGGTTCCAAAAAACTTTGCTTGATGTTATCGTCTAGCGAATACTTTACATCGGCCATCTGTTTTAGGGCCTCTCCCATCTCGATGAGGCATTGTGCTAAAATGACAAAACGATTAATGACATCGCGTTAAAAATAAGTAATCTTAAGTACTACGTAAGTAATCTTTAGTAATTGTAATAAAATAAACCTTTAGTAATTGAAAACTTAAAAAAATATATAATATAACTAGTCAGGTCATAAGTATTGTCACATAGTAAAAACTTTTCTTTTATAATGCTAGCCACAAAAAAAGTTTATTGAATTCGAATTTCGAATTGTTCATGAAAATAAAAATGTATACTTTTAGAATTTTACTCATTTTTGAATATGGAGTGGACGCTTAAAGAAGACCGTGTTGCAGTTATTGCGTTGCATCGTTGCGGTTACGCGCCAATTCGAATTTTTAACATACTGAAAAATTTGAATATAACCAAAAGATTCGTTTATCGTACCATCAAACGATACAATGAAGACTCTAGTGTAGATGACAGGTCAAGAAGTGGTCGCCCTCGGTCTGTTAGGACTCCAGCAGTGATAAAAGCTGTGAAGGCGCGAATTCAAAGAAATCCCAAACGTAAGCAGAAACTGTTGGCCCTTCAGATGGGGTTAAGCAGAACCACGGTGAAAAGGGTGTTAAATTAAGACTTAGGGCTTCGGGCATATCGAAGAAAAACAGGACATCGTTTGAATGATCGTCTAATGGACCTGAGACTGAAGAGATGCCGCGCTTTGTTGAAGCGGTACGCGGGAAAAAAATATCGGGAAATTATTTTTTCGGATGAAAAAATTTTTACCGTAGAAGAGAGCTACAACAAACAAAATGATAAGGTGTACGCACACAGTAGTGAAGAAGCGAGCAACCGTATTCCGCGTGTCCAACGAGGTCATTTTCCATCCTCGCTCATGGTATGGTTGGGAGTTTCTTATTGGGGCTTAACAGAGGTACATTTTTGTGAGAAAAGTGTAAAAACGAATGCAGTTGTGTATCAAAATACAGTCCTGACGAACCTTGTGGAACCTGTTTCTCATACCATGTTCAATAACAGGCACTGGGTATTCCAACAAGATTCGGCGCCAGCTCATAGAGCGAAGAGCACACAAGACTGGCTGGCGGCGCGTGAAATTGACTTCATCCGGCACGAAGACTGGCCCTCCTCCAGTCCAGATTTGAATCCGTTAGATTACAAGATATAGCAACACTTGGAGGAAAAGGCGTGCTCAAAGCCTCATCCCAATTTGGAGTCACTCAAGACATCCTTGATTAAGGCAGCCGCCGATATTGACATGGACCTCGTTCGTGCTGCGATAGACGACTGGCCGCGCAGATTGAAGGCCTGTATTCAAAATCACGGAGGTCATTTTGAATAAACTTTAGTGTCATAAGAATCTATGTTTTGTTAAGTTCATTTTGGTATATCAATGGTTACATAATGAATAAACTTGTTTCAATTATTTTACATGAAACATGTGACAGAATTTATGACCTGACTAGGTACATTTTTAACAAACGTTTTATTGTAATATTGATTATAATTCGATGTGATTATAATTTGCGTAATTACTGGTGGTAGGGCCTCTTGTGAGTCCGCGCGGGTAGGTACCACCACCCTGCCTATTTCTGCCGTGAAGCAGTAATGCGTTTCGGTTTGAAGGGTGGGGCGGCCGTTGTAACTATACTGAGACCTTAGAATTTATATCTCAAGGTGGGTGGCGCATTTACGTTGTAGATGTCTATGGGCTCCAGTAACCACTTAACACCAGTGTGAGCTGTGAGTTCGTCCACCCTACTAAGCAATAAAAAAAAAGATCTACTTGATTTGCCAAAATCAGGAAGAAGTACGTACAAAATATAGTATCTTCGCCAAGTTTCTTTCCGTAATGCAACATGCAGTCTCCGAGCACTCCTTCAGGTTGTGGGTAGGTATTGCTCTTCGCCTGTCCGCTCAGTTTGCTAATTCCCTTGACAGCTGCCATTTTCGCTCTAGCCGTTGGATTTGGTTGTAGAAACTCTTTGGTTTTCGTTTGCAATTCTTCAACCAATTCACACGTTACGTCTGTTTTCTGAAGCAATTCAAAAGCATATTTTAAAACAATGTTTTTAGGTTTTAAATTAATTATTAATTTGCTACCTAAATTTTGCAATTTATTTTAAGTTTAATACATAATAGTGTTTCAATTGTGTTTTACACGAATAAGAAAGATTTTAAGATTGGTTCTTGAGAACGAGAACACAATTTCATATTATTATGGTGTGGTATTCAGAAAAAAAGCTGGAATATTATCACTGCTCGATTAACATGGGGACACTAGAATTATTATTTGTATTATAAATTTTACACTAGTTTAAGCATTGTATGTTGTCTTTGAAATAGACAGTGCTTCTTCAAAATGAAAAAATAAAAACCAAGAGTTATCTTTTTTTAAGTTACTTTAGACCTTTCGGTTTTATTTTAACTAGATAGAATAGAGTTGGCCTTAAGTTTTTTAAAATTCCAAGCAGAGAAGTATTACAATAAAATGTTTTCTAAATTATTATTTTTATATTCGCGATCCACGACAAAACAAAACTTCGACAAGTATTATTTTAATGGTAATCCTCCATTCAGTTTATAATTAGCACTTATGTTTTCGGTTAATACAGCTGCAAAATTTATTTATTGTTCGTTACTGTTTTGTGACGACAGAATTGAACAGAATTCGTTTCATTATAAATAGTTGGTTCATTCCCTTCACGCTTTACTTTATTAATGTGTTCCTTGCAACAAAGCCAAACATGAAGTTTTACAGTAAGTGAATTTTATATTGAAATTGAAAATAATTAACTTTCCACGTTTGCTAATTAGAAGTTTTTGATACATTTTAATTTTAAATGAATTACGATATTTTTTAATTGAAATAATTTTGTAGTAAAATTTTACTCATATTCACCACATACGTTTTTCATTAACTGATAATAAATTTAATAGAGTTGAATATAAAATTTAATATATATTGGAAGAGGCCTATTTCTAGCGGTGTACGCTTGTAGACTGATGATGATTAATATGTAAAAAAATTTTTACAGTTCTTCTGGGTCTGCTTGTTTTATTCACGAACACAGTCGGCCACATTCAAATTGGACTATTCTGTCCACAATGTTTTAAATTACCAGCATTGTTAAACATGGTCAGATGTAAGCCTGGAGAAGTTATAGCATCGGAGTGCATGTAAGTATCATTAAATAAATGTAGCAAATAATTTCAGGATTATAATTTGATTAATTTTGTTTTTTTTAGAATGAAGTGTTTGAAACTTGACTTTATAAAAGTTGGAACTTGTTACAATTTAAACAGTTATTTACAACACACTACATTGAATCCAAGGATTAAAACGGCGCCATATTTTAAAAGAGATAGAAGAAATCGAAGGAGGCGTTTAAAAACGCATAGGAAAAACCCAAATTATAGTACAGTAATTCCTGTTATGCCAATTATTCAGGAATATCTCGACGATATTTTAGGGACAGGACTGTTACCTAAGAAAATTATTCCAGTCTCGCTGATAGATAATAAACCTATAATTTCGAATTCGGCTACTACGACTTCGAGTAATCCCACAACAACAGAAGCATTTACGACAGCTGGTTTGACTTCAACCCCAACTACTATTGAAACTGTTTCATCCACAACACAAAGCACAACCACAGCAGCATCTAGGTCTGCAAGTTTAACAACAGCCGCAACTACTACTACTACATCTTCAGCAACAACGACAGCTTCTACAACTGTAAGTTCACCATCAACAGCTGCAACTACTACTACTACTACAGGTTCAACAACTGCAGCTTCTACAGCTGCAGATTCAACAACAGCCGCAACCACTACTTCAAGCTCAGCAACAACAGCAGAAGCTACAACTGCAAGTCCAACAACAGCTGCAACTACTACTACTACAGGTTCAACAACTGCAGCTTCTACAGCTGCAGGTTCAACAACAACCGCAGCCACTACCTCAAGCTCAGCAACAACAGCAGAAACTACGACTGCAAGTCCAACAACAGCTGCAACTACTACTACTACAGGTTCAACAACTGCAGCTTCTACAGCTGCAAGTTCAACAACAGCCGCAGCCACTACTTCAAGTTCGGCAACAACAGCAGAAGCTACGACTGCAGGTTCAACAACAGCCGCAGCCACTACTTCAAGTTCGGCAACAGCAGCAGAAGCTACGACTGCAGGTTCAACAACAGCCGCAGCCACTACTTCAAGCTCGGCAACAACAGCAGTGGCTACGTCTGCAAGTCCAACAACAGCTGCAACGACTACTACTACAGGTTCAACAACTACAGCTTCTACAGCTGCAGGTTCAACAACAACCGCAGCCACTACTTCAAGTTCGGCGACAACAGCAGAGGCTACGACTGCAAGTCCAACAACAGCTGCAACGACTACTACTACAGGTTCAACAACTGCAGCTTCTACAGCTGCAGGTTCAACAACAGCCGCAGCCACTACTTCAAGTTCGGCAACAACAGCAGAGGCTACGACTGCAAGTCCAACAACAGCTGTAACGACTACTACTACAGGTTCAACAACTACAGCTTCTACAGCTGCAGGTTCAACAACAGCCGCAGCCACTACTTCAAGTTCGGCAACAACAGCAGAAGCTACGACTGCAGGTTCAACAACAACCACAGCTTCTTCGACTGCTAGCACTACCACAACAATCTCATCCACTACTTCAGTTTAAGCAACAACTTCCATTGTTCCAGGTCGAACTAGTGCAGTTGCGTCTACAACTTGAGATCTTCCAATTACAAAGGCTCTAAAACTTTTATTTTAATGTCTCTGTTATATTTTTTTGTTAAAGATAATAAAGTTAGACAGTGCAAAGGTCTATTGATGTTATTATGCAGTATCTCTCTCTCCCTCTTTCTTCTTTAACTTGTGTCCACCCAATGTGGTGTATGGTATTCACTTCATTCATTTCGGTCTCTTGCCATTCGCGTCCAGTCCTTACCAGCTTCTTTGACACCAGGTCGTCGGTACACCTCATTGGTTGTCTGCCCACGTTACGACGTACGAGGTCGCTACTCCACTACTTATCGTTTTACAGTATCATTCCGTTCTTAACCTAATAATACTTTTGGACTAAAAATGTCAGAAAATATTTACTATTTATTTATAGAAAAAACATTTGTTAAATGGTACGTGTAGTGTAAAATTATTGTTAAAGTGCCTTACTCTTTCCATTTCCACGAAGTCCAAATCCAATTTTGTGCCTTCCGCGCCACCCATTTTCTCTGTGACATACTGAAACAATGGATTCCGAAATTAGGAAGCAAATAATTTTGTAAATGTTACTAAACAATTTATATATTTGCTCAGTGCATTATTTGGTAGTAAAATCAGCAAACGTTATTTGCGCAGTTATCAGCGATAAATATTAGTTTTTTTATAGCATTCTGTGCTTTAATGGCTACAATTATTCAATTTCTGTTCAAGTTCAGCTTTAAGTTACGTTTCGGGATAAACATCATGAATATTCATCGTAGTCGTTCTCTAAATCCGTTCGGATTGAAATGATTAGAGACCGCTAAAATAGGCCCATGTCATGTATGTGCGTTGCTGGTAGGTAATAACTTAAGCCGACGAAATCATAATCGACTAAATCCCGAAAATAATAAGAAATTTTACGAGCTATATGAATTTCATAAGGTGACTCCCTAAAAGAGTGTACTTAATACAAGAAAATAATAAGTATTTTCTAAAATATACTCGTACCTTGTTTCCCAAACCATGAATGACTTAGGCAAATTATGTATGAAGGTACGGGAAGACTAACATAACAAAATTAAAATTACCCTATCCTTAGCAGATAAAACGAACCTGGACTATTAATTTATTATAACTATTTTTTTATGATGATAACGATCGTTGGTGCTCAGCCATTACATGAATCTCAGACACAGGATTCAGTTGGTAGGGTGAAAAGAATGGATGCTTTGGCCGAATTGTTTTACCAATATAGATTTCGAAAAATATATAACAATAAAGATTTTTTATAAACTATCTGTACAAAAATAAAGTTACTGCTCACTCGGTGCAAAGATGTGACGTCCAATGTCGATTTAATTTCCTTATTTCCATTTTCAAATACTAATAAATAATAGTCGTTATAGGTACCTAAATAGAGACACATGGACAAATTCCGAAGTTAGTTCCTTAGAGTGGTTCTCTATAGCTCCTTGAAATATTCCAATCAACAAAAGTGAGATCACAGGATTCGGTAGATTCCACGATCATAATTGAAGCAATAATTAGGGCATGTTCAGGTCACGGACGTAATTTAATTCATATCACCAATTTAATTCTTACTAACTAGTACATATTACCAAAATTGTTTCAGCAATGTTGATTTTAAAACTGATTGAATATTGAACTCGTTTCAATAAGTCTTGTAATATGAAACGGGCTGATTAAAATAAACAAACGTAATTTGACCGGTCTTTCGGCATACGTTGCTTTACTGAGTCATTTGACTATAATGAAATTTTTTAATAACATCGTGTAATGTTAAAATGTGTAACCTTCGCAGACAGGTTGAAAGCAAAACATTTTTTTAATTATTCTTTAGTAGCTGTTAATATTCAGAGCTCCGTTGTTTCATTTATCTTGGATGCTTATTACTTACAGGGAAATTTATTTGCCAAGCCGCTATATCGTGCCAGAGCAAATGTTTTGTTTTACCCTTAAGACAAACACCATGAAATATTTAGGCGACGTTTATTTAAAATTAAAATGAAACTCCTATAAAGAAGTAAGATAATACGAAAATATACGAAATCATTATGGGATTTAAACGATAATCACAAGTCACCCCACTTCGATAAAGCGGCACGACACAAGAACCCTCTCAATTGTGGCCGCCGGTAACTACATTCCCGATCCTGCGGAAAGAATGGAAAGCAGTCGACGTCGCCCAAAACACGTCATCTCCGATCCTCCCGATCCACTAACGGTGCTTTTAGGTACCTCAAGCACCGGTCACCGTTCTCGTCGAACCCTTCGCTTGCGACGAAGGGCTCGACGAGTAAATTAACCCTCAGACACAGCCCACTGAGTTTTTCGCCGGATCTTCTCAGTGAGTCGCGTTTCCGATCCGATGGTAGATTCTGCGAAGCACGGCTCTTGCTAGGGTTCGTGTTAGCAACGTCGTCAGGTTTGAGCCCCGTGAGCTCACCTACTAGTTAAGGTTACGCTGGAATAGCCTCTCACGGCTACCAGCTTAGGTAGGAAAAAAAAAAAAAAACAATTCACTATTCATGTAATGCGTAAAGAGAAATTGTTTCTTTTGAAGAGGCTCTGAAGGTTGGTTATTCCTGAGAAAATATGTCAGGATGCGTTCAATATTTTTTGGACGGAATACATACCGCATTTTTATTTTCTGTTTAGTCAGCAGTAGCCTTTTTTTCTTTCTATTCTAGTAAACTCGAGGGGTTATTCTAGATTCACCGAACTAGTAGGTGAGCTCGCGGGGCTCAAGCCTGACGTTGTTGCTAACACGAACCCTAGCAAGACCCGTGCTTCGCAGAATCTACCAGCGGAGATCCGGCGAGAAACACAGTGGGCTGTAGGTTAATTTACTCGCCGAACCTTTCGTGGCAAGCGACGGGTTCGACGAGAACATTGACCGGTGCTTGGGGTACCTAAAAGCACCGTTAGTGGATCGGGAGGATCCGAAATGACGTGTGGCAGTAACCACTTTCCATTAGTTGTATTCGATCGCATCAGAGTCAAAATTAAAGATAGACCAGGATAGCGGACCAGATTTGACTACTTATACATATATTTTAAATTGGGAGTGACTGTAGGTTTTCCATTCTATGACTAATCATTGATTATCATAATAAAGACGAAAACGAAATAAATAAATAAAATAAATAACGAAATAAGTAAAATTATACATAAAAATGTATACGTGTTTAGCTAAAAGCAAAGTATTTCTATAAACATTATTTTTAGATATACTTAAAACAAACCAGCCTACGCCTTGACTGACACCCACTTTCATTCATTTCCTTCGCGATACTAAGGAAATTCCATCCAGAAACGTAAGTAATAAACAAAATCTAAGAACTCGGAAAAAATATTTGTTTGTATACCTACATAAAATTAAGTTTCCAAAAATACCATTTGTAAATGTTATTCCCTCGAATTCTGAAAAGCTCGTAGCGCAGGGTCGAGACGACTTTCATCTTTGACATTTTCGTTTACAAAGTTTTAACATATTTTTGAGTTATTTCTAAGCTTAACTGAAAAGATTCTGCTATTTTACCTGATTGGCTTTGTTAATTTGTTTCTTTAATCCGGCGAACGCCATGTTGACTGGTATGTTAGTCTGAAAACAAAAAGAAAAAAAAATAATTGTACTTTAATTATTATAGAAAAACTATTTGTTATGCTCTCTTTCTGGTCGTAGCGACAAAGTATGATTTTTTTGTGGATTGGGTTGCTTTGTCTCTTCGTCTAATGAAACTGCAAATACCACCGTACATTGGAGATATTAGTTCATAGTGCCCGTTGCAAGATAACACGAGAACCATCATGTCTTCATTATACTGATTATCATATCAGATTCATTATTATATTTATCAAGAACTTTTTTACTTAATTTCAAAGCATCCCAAAGATATTCGTCGTAAAATTGTTTCTTGGATGAAACTGCGGTGAAAGAATCGTTATATTGAATCTTATAACGTGTACTTCGCAATTTTTCCGGATCAACTTTAGCATCTTTCAACTTTTAAGGGGCGAGTGGGGTGTTATTGGCAGTCTGCCACAGAGCAGGATCGATAAGCGTCGACAGTTGGTAATATTATGTAACTGCTGTTGTTTTCCTCTCTGACCCCGCTACCGGTAAATGGTTACACTTATGGAACCACACAGCACATACCCGAGATCAGTATGTCGGTAACTGGAGACTATATATGTAGGCTATAGGTGTATGTGATATTTTTAAATTTCAAAGGAATAGAGGCTTGTTAATTTTCGGTTTAGTTTTGTTTTCCCGTATTTGTAAACGATCTCACGCTCCAACCGGTAATAAGTAATCTCGCGGCAGATGACATTGAAGCGTTCCGAGGCTAAATACGCCGAATGTAGGTATTAATATGTCAAGTATCCGCATGTTACGCGTCAGAATTCTCAAGAAACGCACTATGGATGAGCGCAGAGGTTCCACACAGTAGGGGTGCTTTCTGCCACCGTTGTAGGATATACGATTTAATTATTAATAAATATTTTAAAAGTTTTAAAATAAACCTTAAATTTTAGCATTAGCTTTGTTCCTTCATTCGCAACGACAAATATGTTTTTATTATATACCATTTTTATGCTAGCCGTGCGAACGCGATTAAAATGAGGAATGGCGGAACCTTTTTTTTTTTAAATGTAGCTTCAAACGAACGACTGTAACGTGTAGGTGTTAGGACGTGATCTTCACTTTATACATACAAGAACATACGAAGCTTTGCGAAATAAGCTTTCCAAATATGGACATGTTTACAGTCTCTCTTATTGCCTTTGTAAAAAACAATCTTTTTCATGAGAAAAGTGATGAAAATATGATAATTTTTTAGTAAAGTAATATTTATTTATTGCATAGGCGGGTGACGAGCTCATGGTTTTAAGTTGGTTACCAAATCCATAGACATCACGTAACGTGAATGTCACCAACAACCTTAGAAAGTGAGGTCTAAGTTTCAATTCTATCGTAGAACGCCTGTCCCACCATCATACTAGTAGAAATACTTTGTGGCGGAAGTTAGCAGGGTATTGGTAACCATGCGGGCTTACAACACGCACTGCCGCCATTCCATTACGGTTGTGGCAGTAGTATAACAAGATATACCTAATTTTTTATTATTTTGTCGGTCCTTTTCTCTCGTGTTCGTTGTAGTATATGAAAGTCAAGGAGTTGACGATTTGCAACTAATTTTGTAGAAAGAACATGAGCTGTGGTGCTAAATTTTAATTTTTTAACACGTTGAACGCTTTTAACCGGTGGGCCTAGCGTACTTATGCCGTTCGGGCCAAACCAAAATTAGGGAACTAGTAATTTTTATCAACATGAGACTTTCATTCTAAGCTTTATAAAATACGATAATTTGGACAGAAGATAAAATTTTGCCACATTTACCGTGTAGTTTTTAAGATATTTAAAAAAAACTACAAGTTTCTATTGGATTTGAAAACAACGCCGTTCGAAAGGGCCATGCGGCTCAATTCCATGGGTACGCGTTTTGTTAGATAGCTGCAATCTGTGGCTTGTAGGAAGCGTTTACGTTGGAACCTTCACGCGGCTCACGGGTGACCCTCGTGGCCCAAATGGTTAAGTAAGATAAGGCTCATCGGTGAGAACCCAGGTCTGAATGAAAATACTCGATTTTTCATATGGCGTTCAACGTGTTAAGGAACCTTAGCCTGTCTTCCTAAAACATCCACATGAATTGAAGACAATGATAGCTCAGATGAAATACATAGATAAATAACAAAATAAGTTAAACAGAGAAATATGTTCAAGTAAGAAATAATTTTAATTTCAGCTTGGAAATTTCTTTTTCCGTGGACACAAAAAATACACATCATCTCAAAACAAATCGGCAAACTCAGATTAATCGCTTGGCTGTGTGAAATGTTTTGCGAAAGGCCATTAATCAATGTACCAGTCTTGATTAAAGCTTTTTTTCTGTTAACGAACTGAGAATCTGCAATAGATTGTTAGCTTAAGAAATTGAATTCCCATAATTCCCATGTTCACTCTGAACACAATATATTAAAGGTGCGGTTAAGTATTCCACGTACGTGTAAATAATCTTGGTACGCTTGAAATATTCAATATTTTTTGAGAAGTAACCGTTTCGCTAAATTATTTAGTAATTAACGCTATTATCGAACGTAACATAATATGTGTGTAACGATACACATAATTGATATGAAACACAATGATTTATTTGTTAATCAATTCAATATAAAAAAAATTAAAGGCAAGAAGTTTGTAGCTAAATTGATTTTAGACAAAGCGCATTAAAACTTAAAACCTCTTTTAGAAACTAAGCTTTGTCAGAGAACGCAGAACTTGTAGTATGTATTTGCATCTTATATCCCTAAATAGTTAATAAATGTTTGTCGTGCCTTAAACCTTAACGGCCGTCTGGTGTAGTGGTAAGTGACATGGTCACTACACAAGGGGGTCGCGGGTTCGAATCCCGCCAAGGGGAGATATTTGTATGATAAATATAAATGTCTTTTCCAGGGTTATGGATGTATATTAAATATATGTATGTGTATAATAAAAATCTTACATTTATTTCCGTTATCTGGTACCTGTAACACAAGCTCTTTACGAACTTATCACGGGACCAGTTAACGTGGCGTGATTGTTAGTAAATATTTATTTATTTATTTATTATTTATTTAAATACTGATGATAGAGTATGATGTCACACCATCGAATAAGTAGCGGTAAGAACATGCTGAAATGTATGTGAAGTTATACGGAAATCTCTGTAACAATATTTTTTTCTCAAAGTAAATACATTAACAGTGTATCATAAATCATAATCATTTTCCCCTTACACCCAATGAGCCCCATTTATCTCTTCGAAAGATCCAGCCAACTTGACTTGAAAGGGCTCAAAATAATGCACCGTCGTTATTGCCGATCAAACTGTAAAATATATAAGCCGACACACAAGAGAAAGTATGTGAGATCAGTACTGAACTAATAAGCTACTACTATTAACACTAATATACAGCGCATGTAGAATTAACCGCAAATTTCTTTTTTTTTTCAATATCACACTGTCTCCGTGTGGACTAGAGTTCTTCGGTGATATCGCTACTATAGATGATAAAGATGGAGGTAGTGTATTAGAGCAAGCTAATCAATGCCAGTAACTCTGGCGACATTCGATCTAAAGGTCGCAGCCACCAAACCCACCTATGATGCGCTACATGACGCCAAATATCGTCACCCATTGTCTTCCTATTCTTGCCCTCGCCCCATATTCTGTGGGGTCGGCGAAGCGTGTCCTCTTATTAAGCTGCATAAAGATTTTGCATGAGTATCACGCCTTAATCCTCCTTGGGATATATCTATATCTATTGTAATGTACCCAAAGGAGGGAATTTTTCTGTTTCTTCTTATGCTTTTTCTTTTATTTCATGTGTGTTTATGATAATAGTATTTTAATATACAATTTAGATTTTTAAATAGCTAAATTGTTACCTACTTGTATGACATCGTTAAACAAAGAATGGTTTCGCGTAGGAGTTGCCTTTATAAGTAGCCACCAGCACAAGCACGAGAACTAAATTTATTAAATATAATGTGCGTTTTTAATATAACTATTTTGTTTTATTTATTGTACATAAATAACATGAAATGATGTAATTTAGATTGTAGCCGCATAAATTAGATCGATTTAGGTCACTTGAGCGGTTTAATGTGGCTTTAAAGAGAAAAAAAATTATACGTATGTACTTCTACTGTAATGTAGCTATAAACAGATTCGAGTGATAAGAAATATATTACTTACAGCAGTTACTTATTACTACTAATAAAATTTGACACCATAGAAAGTATTGAAGCATAATTAAAATTTTCCCTTAGAACAAACCGTAATAAAAATTACGTCGGTTTTCTCATTGTGTCTTTGACGTCCGTAACATCATTTGGTAAACCAATTCGATTATTTCACGTTACATAACAATTTCAAAGGTCTTCAACTAACAATTTGACGATCAAAAATAAATCGACTGCAACAATTCGATGTTGACCAAATACTTATATCACTGGCAACGATTTGTCGAACGAGATAAATTTAATATGAAAGGATTTAAGACTGAACGTCCATCAAAGCGAAGTGAAAATATAATATCTCGCCACTAGTGGTTGTTACGACATCAATATTTCAGAAATGAAAATAGACTATTCACTATACATAATTATTATTATGAAATGAATATCATCACGTAGTTAATGTTTACCTTTTATCCTTTTATCTCGAATAAATAGCTCTGGTCTTTTGAGATTACACAACACACACTTTGACGGTAATTATGAGTTGACCAGTGTGAGTGCTACGACGTAGCAGTTGATAGTTGTCGTAGCTCGGTCGAGACTGAGACATCGGTGGCGCTACCGTTTCAAGGGATGCGCGCGCAGCCTCGCCCCTCACACATGAACCCAATATCAATCCACTAGCAAACCATACCAAAACGATTTACGAACATTCGATTTAAATCCAAATGTGGCAGTCTCGGGTTTCTTTGAATGGCCAATGTCCCGTCATTAAAATAATAACATTTGTTGCAACAATTTTACTGGTACTTGAAATAATATATTTTTCACATTCAGCAATAAGTTCTATACTGAAAAATTTTTTGTAGTTGAGCATACTATACTGTACATTAAAACAAAGCTTCAAGTGCATATTACCATTCTGATAGAATGGAAGTATATGTGTTCTCCTTATTTGGTTGAACGAAATCACAGACCGACTGGTGTAAAGTGGTAGACGAGGCCCGTGGATGTCACAGCATGAATGTCACTATCCACCATGAAACATGAGGCAGAAGTCTCAAATGTATTATTGTTAAACTTTTTTTTTCGGACAGGGGGCCGAATCTCATTCGAGGCTTCCACGCTTAGGGGGAGCGCGGGATATGTAGGGAGCATATGGTCCGTATATGGTCCGCATATGTTGGGAGCAGACCGCTAGCCTAAGGTATTTTAAGGGTCCTAACCTCTAAGCGACTCCCCTTGTGCTCCCTCACCTAACGTTCGATCACCGCCCGAGGTCAGACCCCGAGCAGAGTAGGGGTGTTTCCGCGGTCAATACTACAACTAGACTCGTGGCGACACCCCTAGGACGCCCGATCGAAGGGTCCAACGACCAAGGACGCCGGGCTTTGCGGTACGGTAGCCCATCAGACCGCACAGGCGATGCCGTTAGTGTTCCGCAATAACCCGCCGAGTTGGAATGCAAATGGCAAATCAGATTTTTAAAGTAATTTGGTTATCGCCTTATGGAGGTCCGAGGATTCAGGATCAGTTCATTTCGGAAAAGGGGTCTTTTGCGCAAAATATTTGAGAATCCCTGAGCTACATAATAAAGAAAAGTCTTGGGAAATCAACGATTTACCATTTAAATACGGCATAATGCATAATGGACTAGTAAGTACCACTCGTACTAGTATGAGTATTTGTGTACAAATTGAAGCATTCCGTAGTAGAGTCTTTAAAAATAAAACTAAATCATGTAAATAAATAATTATTTTATCCCGCCAAATTTAGTATAGCTTGTAATGGAATACCGTTTCGATATTCCTTAGTAATATCATAGTTGGGAAAAAACTAGATAATTTATATTTAAACCATTTAAAGTTGAAAGTTTTATTTTTAAGTCACGATTTAAATATATTGAGAATTTTCCGCCCCTTTATTGTGAAATTACAAGAAAGATCGAACCATTTTTATAAATTTATAAGTGAATCTCAACTTATATACAAAGACGTTATGAAAGGTTATGACATTTACTTCTACATACTTCACACGCTTACGTTCGAATTATATTAACATCCAAATAACTATACCAGTGTTTTACAATACATATCAATAAATATTACTGTATTGTCCGTTTGTAATGCTAAAATAACAGCTTTTTACTAAATATGAAATAATATACGGTATTTTGGTATAACAAAAAACATGATTTTTCTGCCAATCGCTCAGTTTATTCTTGTTAATCTCCGAAACGGCTCGTCCCATTTTGAGTGGATTCTCACATAAACATATAAATAACTGATGTTACGAGGCGTAAGTTAATCTACATTTTAACATAAAGAAATAATAACGATAAGAAAAAAAAAAGAATTGTAGCAAAATCCGTTTCGAATATGAGGTTTGTTAATATCAGATAAAGCCTCAGCACTCAGCAAAGCGTGGCCGCATAACAATTTCATAAATACAACAGCATAGCCTGGAATATATTCATATTAATAGATAGAACGAAACTGTGACGGTTCTGATTTCTACGAAACTCGAGTTTCGTGGCTACACAGTAAAAATTGCAACACAAATAAATGAAATTCCTTACAGGCTTTGTCTGGCAGGATAACGGCGCTACTCACGTCACAGGCAGGTCCAGGGCAGTTCTATTCGCTAATTTAGTCTTATTTACGCAATTAAAGGCCTCTCTCTATTCATTATCTATATATTAATACGTGAAGCAAAAACTTTGTATCTCTTTTTACGAAAATTGCGCGGACGGAGGACTATGAAATTTTCCACACATGAGTCGACTATTATCAAAGGCGGCAATCTGACTTTTGGACAATGATTGGTAAATCAGAAAAACGAATTATTGACTTTGTATTCCATTGGCAGTCACAAAACTCTTCGGAACGACATCTTAGATAAATAACAGGTTAACTATTAACCTTTATTTAATGCAGTTTTTGAACCGTATTCTTTGAAGGAGACGATTATATTCAAATAAATCTGTATTGACATATCAATAAATTTTTTTTGTCCAAATGTACAGATTGCCACCTTTGATAATAGACGACTCACATATAGAGAATGAAGTCGTCGTGGCCTAAAGGATAAGACGTCCGGTGCATTCGTATCGAGCGATGCACTGGTGTTCGAATCTCGCTGGCGGGTACCAATTTTTCTAATGAAATACGTACTCAACAAATGTTCACGATTGACTTCCACGGTGAAGGAATAACATCGTGCAATAAAAATCAAACCCGCAAAATTATAATTTGCGTAATTACTGGTGGTAGGACCTCTTGTGAGTCCGCACGGGTAGGTACCACCGCCCCGCCTATTTCTGCCGTGAAGCAGTAATGCGTTTCGGTTTGAAGGGTGGGGCAGCCGTTGTGACTATACTGAGACCTTAGAGCTATATCTCAAGGTGTGTGGCGCATTTACGTTGTAGATGTCTATGGGCTCCAGTAACCACTTAACACCAGGTGGGTTGTGAGCTCGTCCACACATCAAAGCAAGAAAAAAAAAAAGAGAAGCAGTGCACAATGAAAATATTGTTTTAAATAATGCATAAAAGATACATTAAATCAATAAAGAAAACGTTCACACACTACCATTTATTTGACACACACACGTATGCATACTATTTATTTATGTCAAACTTTTGTTCTTGACGTCTGTGGTCAAATTGAGAATAGATTAAAATGAAATATTGTTTGTCTTTATTAATATTTTTCTATAGTGTAGTCTTGGCGACATTTGTGATTATAGAAGTATAATAATCTTTGAAAATAGAATCATATAATAATAGTGTACAAACTTATAATTTCAATTAATTATAGTCGAATTTCGACTACCGGGCGACCACTAGTGTTGTATAATTACTCAATATTGTATTCATGATTTAAGAAATAGACAAGGAGTTTTTGAATATTCATAATAATTGACGTATTTCTATTTTATTCGTTTTACTTATCAAATTATAGTGGATTCATTATCGGACATTGCTACAATTGCTATTTAAGTCGTTTCTAATCAAATTTCTAAATGAATAGTCTAAATAAAAAAGGTACCGTACCTTTTTTATTTTGACATTTTTTAACATTTTTTTTTAACATTTTAAAACATCAATAGAACGTCTGCTTGTTTCTCGTGGATTCTCTTCTAGGTCACTCCAAATCTTGAGGGAGGCGTATTTCGGAGTTGAACGTCAAAAAGTCCCACATTACATTCGTATTACAGAGAACATCTCAGCAAAGGTACACTTTTTTTTCCCAGTAGAAAATCGCCGGATATCCACTATGTGGGAATTGAACCTCACTAAAAACTCCTGCCGCTCAGAGCCGGCGCCCTACCCCGGACCGGGCCGGAGCCCAGTCGGGGTTATTGAGACGGGGGATCAGGGTTTAGGCATATTACATCCATCCCGCCGTCCCCCAGACGACGGACCGGCGGCTGCCAGCGACACGACCACCGGATCCCTCGGTCGACGAGTCGGGAGCCCACCTTGATGGCACCGCGCTACTACCCGGTACCCGCACCTTCCCTACTATCGACCGGTTTCCTAATACGGGCGAGCGTGCTGAGCACGCCACCCCACGCCTAGGTAACGCCTTGCACAAAGCGGGTGGAGCCCGAAGCTCTTAAGGGGCCGGATCACGGACGGGACCCCGGTCCCGACCTCCTGCTCGGCGGCGCCGGATTTCTGCGTAGTAAGGAAAGCTTTGCCTTACACGCCCCGCTACCTCCTTCCGCGAAATGCCACACTCGCAGAAGTCGAGCATAGCCTTCCAGGACTCGTCACCGCCAAGCATCACGCCACGACGCCAGGCAGCGACAAATCTAGCCTATCTTTGCGACAAGGACACGGCGCTGCACCCCCCAAGTGGGGAGCAAAGGTACACTTGGACGAGACAAAAGATGGCTTGAACACGAGGGAGCGACTAATTAATTAAATGGAAAATATAGACTATTTCAACACTGTTTTTGAATGTTGAATTATTTCTATGTCATACAAAGAAACTTAAGTACTCACTTACATTACTTGCACAATTTTAAATATTGCTATTAATTTGAATTTTGGATGAATAAATTTGTTATTACTTTAAATAATATCTTACTCTTCATGAGAACAGGTGGTATTATTCAGTTGTCAGTTCCACAAATCCATCTGAATAAGGATAAATATAGCTATACGAGTAGGGTCTTGAATAATAATGGCTAGGATGCTGATTACATTGTGTTTCTCGGTTTATTATTAAATATTAAATTAGGTAGGTAGCATACAAATTTCTTGCGCTTTTACGTAAAAATGTTTTATAAATTGTTATAAGCTTTCGAGGCTATCTGTTACATTATTAAGACTATTTATAAAATATGAAAATCGTGGTAAGTACTCGTTAAATAATAATCTTTGTGACATTTTACAAGTAAATCACATTAGTTCGGGGATTATCAGTCTTTAAATTAAACCTAGGACATCATGCTCGAGTTGTGTAATCTTAATGGTATATCGTTCATTGTAAACATCTAATATAAAAATAAAAAACACTCAATTTAATACATCATATGACGTGCCATTTCTAAATATAGCCTTATTTGTAAGGCCAACCACACATTTTTCAAATTATCATAATGTATTTTCGAACAAAAGAGGCACCTACTTAGATTTTCTACTGTGACATTAGCACTTATTATAGACGCCCGAATCACATGAACATAATAAGAACAATTACCACAAACGACATTTCAAAAGCGGCATTCTGTTTTAAGCTTTGATAATGTCTACAACTTTTTTGAGAGATGAAAACATAGAGCTCTTATTGTGATTTAGCACTCTACTGAAAGAGCCAATTTTCAATGAGTTCATAGAATGTAATTTTTACGGTTATCAAAAAAATAAATCAATTAAAATATTAACGAATGAATGAATCATAGATATCAAACAAGCAAAATATGAAACCAACTATGAAATTATAATCAGTAGGTATAAAGTATGTACGTTAATCTGCAATACATGATAATTCTTTGTTGTTTACTGGAAAATATATTTAAATTACTATAGAAAGAATAAGACTTTTCACTTTTACAAATTCAATTCAAATTCACAAATTTATTATGCTACACAAACTGATATTATAATTGTTCAATTTTCTAAACAACAATAACATTGTTATGGGTATGTCGATACCGAACTAGATTTTTTTTTTGTTGCCCCTGTAGGCAGACGAGCGCACGGCCCACCTGATGGTGAGTGGTTACCGTCACCCATGGACTTCAGCAATGCCAGGGGCAGAGCCAGGCCGCTGCCTACAAAATTTTCGTTGAGGTTAGGCTTTTTCGTCCAAGCATTCTAAACATATTTTATAACTCAAATGCTATTAAAAGTTTTCTAGAGTATGAAATTGATAAAAACCTAAAACGACAACAGCGCGAGGATAGCATTTCTAAGCTTGGTTGATTTCATTCAGACGAGTTTGGCTCGGATCGAAGAGAATGCGCGCGCACGCTCACAGTTCGGCGAACACGAAACCATCCTTTTTAATGAGTCCTGTCTTATTACCTGATAATTTACCGGTGCACGATTACACGAATTTTAATTTACGTTGATTGTTTTCAAAAGTAAGAAGAAATGGATGGATTGCGTGAGAGACGATTTGGGTAAGAAAGGTAAGGGGAGTGAGCGAAGAAATGGTATGTGATAGAAGAGTATGGAAGGAGAAAACACGTTGCGCCGACCCCAAGTAACTGAGAGAAGGGCAGGATAATGACGATGATGATGTTTTCAATAGTAAAAAAATTACATTAAATATAATTTTTTTTACATTCTAACCGACCCCAAAGTAGTAATATAAATTTATCAGGTTTACAACAAATTAATGCGTCACATAGTAAGTAGTCTTGAATCTATTACTAAGGTCGTTGTCAATTTAAGCCATTGAGATGTTGGCCGAGTTAAAACGGGTCAAGCATATGAAATGTAAGTCAATGTGTCGGTACGTGTGAGAATCGTCCCCATTGAAGCGGAGCCGCTCGTGAAAATAGGTCGTGACAAAACCAAGAGGCATATTATTAAAAAATGTATTATAATACACCAACTCGCAAACACAAAATTACTTGGATTGTCATGTTGGAACAGATCCTAGGTACCATTATGCAATATTGCAATTGTGAAATGGTTTCATTTATTCCTGGTCAACATAGACAGAGGAATCGACGGTCCTCTAGTAACTAGTTACCGTTACACAAATACAGTCCGAGGTATAAGGTCCGAGACATAGTCAATCCACAGCCTACACATGAGGACCACACTCGAACCTAGTTTGATGAAAATAATTGTTGTTAAAATAAACAACTGTTGTTTACGGGTGGTAGGACCTCTTGTAAGTCCGCGCGGGTAGGTACCACCACCCTGCCTATTTCAGCCGTGAAGCAGTAATGCGTTTCGGTTTCAAGTGTAGGGCAGCCGTTGTAACTATACTGAGACTTTAGAACTGATATCTCAAGGTGAGTGGCGTATTTACGTCGTACATGTCTATGGTCTCCAGTAACCACTTAACACCAGGTGGGCTGTGAGCTCGTCCGCCCATCTAAGCAATAAAAAGCTTTCCAATCTTAAGATGGGTGGCGGCATTTACCTAATAAGTGTCTATGGGCTCAAACAACCACTTAACACAAGGTGGGTTGTGACATGATTTTCTATACAAAATTTCTATTTAGATACATTAAAAATCCCAAACATCAAGATAAAGAGCTAACAAGAAGACCAAATGTATTATCGATTATGTTATCTATTATCCATATTTGAAGCTCGTCTATTATTAACAACATTAAAATGTTTTTTCGTAAGGATGATATTTCATTCAGGGCGCGATGCTATTATCCTCCCAAGAATTACTTACGGCGCCCGTCTGTCTGCCGTCGCCCGCCCACTCTACATTTTCATGCCAAGTATGTTAACAAACAATAAACGTGACCTTATTCTTGATCGATTCCTTATCATTGAGGTTCGTGACTGCCAGGAATGATCTTCTGGACTATATCTATTCAGATATTGTGGCATTGGACATATTACGGCAAACGCAGCCGCTGGGTTGTTAATGGGCTCACAAGATTTTGAAGAGTTTTTAATATTGCAATTATAAATAAAAACCACTAATTCGCTTTCATGTAAGTAATGCTTCGGTATATGTAAAGTAATTGTTGTTCCTTTTTAATAGTTTTCCTTTAAGACTACATATTTGTTTCCTATTCGAGTTCTAGATTGTATCCTTTGATATTAAGGAAATTAGATTCTTTATTTAAAAAATAAAGCTATGTGCAAAACATGGTTATTTTCATTGAAGACCGAAAAGCAGTTCTCTCTCCTACGTTCTATGGTTAGACCTCTTCATGTTTTCTGAACTTACTTACATACTTTGGTTTATAAATGATCTGTAAACATATTGATTGTGTGCTGCGTGCGGTTCTTGAGATTTCAACGTGCTTCTATTAGTTTTACTGTGCTGACTTATCAATTGTATACTCTAGTGCAGGAGTAGTGTGTACATTTCTTTATTAGTTTAGGCTGAGAGACCTTTATACGCAATTTGAATATATTTACATTTATATAAGTGAGTAGAATCGATGTTATCTGACTATTACTCAGACGTTTAAGAGTATGGGACGTTTTTTTTCTTCTTTTTTTTATGGCTTAGATGGGTGGACGAGCTCACAGCCCCCCTGGTGTTAAGTGGTTACTAGAGCCCATAGATCTCTACAACGTAAATGCACCTTGAGATATAAGTTCCAAGGTCTCAGTATAGTTACAACAGCTGCCCCACCCTTCAAACCGAAACGCATTACTGCTTCACGGCAGAAACAGGGAAGGCGGTGGTACCTACCCGCGCGGACTCACAAGAGGTCCTACCACCAGTAATTACGCAAATTATAATTTTGCGGGTTTGATTTTTATTACACGATGTTATTCCTTCACCGTGGAAGTCAATCGTGAACATTTGTTGAGTAGGTATTCCATTAAAAAAATTGGTACCCGCCTGCGGGATTCGAACACCGGTGCATCGCTAGATACGAATGCACCGGACGTCTAATCTTTTGGGCCACGACGACTTCATGTACGTCTACTACGTCCGGTAGACCTATGACATCACTTATGAGAGGCATATATGATACCGCTGAGTGCGCATTATAAAGCTTTGTTTATTTTGATTACACACCAAAAACAGTTTTATTGGTTTTATTTTAAGGTACGAATTATTTTAACATTGAGTTCAAGCAGTGCTTGAAACTAAACGCACAACGTACATATCGATTTCGAACTCGTTTAATTTCAGACGATGATAAATTATTTCTGGACTGCCGATTATTCTGGCGAATTTCCAGTTTAGTCAAAGTTCCATTTAGAAAAACCGGGATAATTCCAAACTAAATATTTCGTTCTATATGTTGATCTGTGAAAAAAATGTTGCCATTGTCTTATAAATTCTGCTATTACTTTCGTACGCCTTTTTTAATATTTCTTTTCTCTCCATTCAACGATATTTAAACTACTACAAACATAATAATATATAAAAATAGCGAAATAGATTTTGTCGTTTTCAAATGACCAAAGAGTTAATTATTATTTAAAACTAGCTGACCCGGCAGACTTCGTAGTGCCTCAATCGATAAATAAAAGACACATCAAAGGGATACATCAAAGGAAATACAAAATTGTTTGTTTTTATTATAATTCCGAGCTTTTTATATTTTCTCACCTTTTAAACCTTCCCTGGACTTCCACGAATAATTCAAGACCAAAATTAGCCAAATCGGTCATGCCGTACTCGAGTTTTAGCGAGACTAACGAACAGCAATACATTTTTATATAATAATATATAGATGGTACTTCGGTCAATAAAATTTTAATATGATCTTTAAATCGAATCGGAAAAATCTTTGATGTTATATTGTATAAACTTACTTAAATTAATTCATTTTTATTTGGTTCAAAGCAATTTACCAAATAAGGCATTTCGTCACAAACCAATACGTCCAGACTTTATAATTTGTTAAATTATAGTTATAATTTGTTTCTAACATTTTACATTCAAAATGTCAGTAACTATAATATTTGCAATCTATTGGCAAAATAATGTTTGCAGAACTATAATGTCACTTATGCGATTCTTGTTAAAACTGAACTGAGTTTGAGAAAATCCATTTATACGTTATCCAATAATAACTTTTAAAGTTGTAGTTTGAATATTATCATGTTACTTCTTTAGTCGAGAAGAACTATATAATTGTGTTAAGATGTTGAATTTTCAACGCTTCTCCTGAAAAAGACATACATATTTTGCATAAGTGATGTTATAGCAAGCACCGCATGTGCGATATATCTGACTTCTCAATATAGTAAACAGTAAAGACTCATCA
This sequence comes from Bombyx mandarina, assembly GCF_030267445.1. Taxonomy (NCBI): domain Eukaryota; kingdom Metazoa; phylum Arthropoda; class Insecta; order Lepidoptera; family Bombycidae; genus Bombyx; species Bombyx mandarina. The sequence goes on along the minus strand of NC_143227.1, from coordinate 9,508,706 downwards.
CAATGTTACTGAGCGAGCTTCTCAGAAAATATTATTTTTAGAAGTAGCAGCCAAGTTTCGAAGAAATACGGACTACCTTTATAGAGAAAACAAGATAGGATTTCTTTTGTTAGCCAAACGTGCTACGTTATACTTTTATTTAAATTTCGCATTGCAGAGAAACTATACTTTTAACAATATAACTTATACAAAGTATAGTTTAAAGGTTTGAACGAGCCTGCGACCCACTTGGTAGTAAGTGTATTTCTCACGAACTGTTTGGCTCCTGAGATGAACTCTGATCATGCGGTAGACCCAGCATGACGTTGATTTCAAAAGAAACAGGCTTTTTATTTTTTATTAAGGAGCTAACATAAATACAATCGATTAACGAAAGGTAAATGTAAAACTATTTGTAAATAAGTTCTAGGTGTTCGAATTTAATGCTAAACTAAGAATAATGAGCAATTATATCGGTGACTAGCTTTGAAAGAATAAGAAAATCAAAACCGTCATATTATATTTTTAATTTGCATGTTTAGTGTTCATTAACCACCAGCTGGTCAGAGGTCCCTTCCATAATTTATATTGTAAAAATATAACTTATGAGTTAAGAACGTTGGTACTACTACTACTCTACTGCCATTAAAATTGTTCCTTTTTTAATATTACTTCTGTATACACTAAAGAATAAATACATAAAAAAACACTAGGAATCGCTTTGCAGCGGAGACAATATCCCCCTTTCGATCCCCACATTCAAATGCTTTTATCTCGCATTTTCAACAGCGCTACGTAATGTGTACATATTTAAATAGCAGTTTTAGGGCGTGGTTTTTCCCTTTTATTAAATCGTCTAATCTACACAAAATAATCACTTTCTTTCAAAAAATATCAACCGAATAAATTTTTGAAAAACATTCTGTCCATGGATAAAAAATTGCTTATTTTTTTATTATATTTAATTCGTTTCACTCATGTTTAACGAAAGTAGTCCCAAAGTTTCAGCGATAACAATTTAAATTGGTCCATTTGTTAAATGTATTTATAAATTTCTAGTAATAAAATAAAATCCTCAAAGCTCTCCTCACACAACCTCAGGCGCAACATCAAATTCGATATGCGATTTTCAACTATTACGTCAGGTTCATGAGTAGGTACAAAATTAATTTCAAATCGTGATTAGTTAGCGCCTTAAGGTTATCCTTTACAAGAGCGCAAACATATAGCTAAGTGTACATTAACGAAGGATTAATCTTAAAACAAAGCTTTTGCTAAATTTGTATTTCAAGGTAAACACGTTTATGTATTAATTAAACGTGACGAATTAAATTCGAATTCGGTAGGCAGCGGCTTGGCTCTGCCCCTGGCATTGCTGAAGTCCATCATCATCATCATCATCATCATCCTTTATCTGCCCACTGCTGGACATAAGCCTTCCCCAATGCTTTCCACATAATGCGGTCCTCCGCCTTCCGCATCCAACGACTTCCCGCCGTGCGCACTAAGTCGTCAGTCCACCTGGTTGGAGGACGCCCCACGCTCCTTGTACCCATCCGTGGCCTCCATTTCGAGGACCATCCATTTGAAGTCCATGGGCGACGGTAACTACTCACCATCAGGTGGGTCGTATGCTCGTTTGCCTACAAGGGCAATAAAAAAAAAAGTGAGATGACTGCTGATCATGGATTGGATACATTTCTGGGCTTAGTCGTATATTAACATATTATTATGTAATGCCGGTGTGGATTTTGTAACATCTATAAAACGTTTTAACTTTCAAACTAAATACCGGATCTTATTACATGCAGTTATATCACTTGAAAACTGTCACTACGGCATACCGGCAAAACCCAAATGTTACGAAAGAGAAGGTTAAATGACCGAGCATTCGGGAGATGAGAGAGGATAAGAGCGTCATCATATGGGAGATATTTGCTGACCTTTCAATTTTCTCACAAATTAGAGCGCACCTTTTTGGAATTCGTTCAAGTACACAAAATTCGCAATATCCCAAAATCTCGTTTATTGATAAAAAAAATACATAAACTTTTGGTATTGTTTTGGTTTACTTCTTTTTAAACAGTCAATAATTAATTGCAAATGTGTGTATAAATCAGCCAATCGGAACATTCTTTCGTACCGATAGGAAACCGATTCCGACTTCAACATTTGAAACGTTTTAACATTCGTAACGTTCAATAATTCCAAGATGCTTATAAAAAGACCAGGGGCGAATTCTATAAATAGCAAAACCCCCGCGGCGCCTGTAAACATCTTGAATGCACTCAGTGCAACCATTGATTTGCAAACTTACCGCCTTCGTCTAGTGCAGATTGACTGTAGAAATTATTGACAACCCAACCGGGTCTTGTTCAATTTCTATATGCATATTTTTTTTTTCGTCATTTTCCACTAATTTAATCAAGGACTGGTCAGAATTACTCAGAATAAAGGATTGTACTGATTATTTTGAAAAAACGTGAATCTTCCTACCTAGGTCTGTTTGGCTATTAATTAGTTAATATAGGAATGCAACACCTTGATCTGCTACCACTTTATACTATATCTACTACTTTTACGCCTTTGTTCTTCCATAATAACAGTATCCTCGCTTTTCTATCAACTTTTTTGATTTAACTCTAAGTTGTTTTTTTTTATTGCTTAGATATGTGAACTAGCTCACAGCCCACCTGGTGTTAAGTGGTTACTGGAGCCCATAGACATCTACAACGTAAATGCGCCACCCACCTTGAGATATAAGTTCTAAGTTCTTAGTATAGTTACAACGGCTACCCCTCTTCAAGCCGAAACGCATTACTGCTTCAAGGTAGAAATAGGCAGGGTGGTGGTACCTACCCGTTCGAACTCACAAAAGGTCCTACCACCAGTAACATTTGTTAAGTACGTATTTCATTAGAAAAATTGGTACCCGCCTGCGGGAATCGAACACTGGTGCATCGCTCAACACAAATGCACTGGACGTCTTATCCTTTAGGCCACGACGACTTCTAAGTGTTGAAGCGTGTTGTGATTCCGCACGCCGGTGACAAGGCAGACGGTACAAGACGGCCGGTAAGATCACGAACTTGGCAGTGGTAGACCCTGAACTGATTATTTCCCAGTCTACACAAATCAATAAGACAACAAACTAAAACTGCAATAGTTATGGGGCTGGATAGAACTGTTATTGCAGACGGTCTATGAAGATCCTGCTGGGATGTGATGAAGAATACCAGGCATGATAAAATGGCTCCAAAAAGTCTTCGGTAACATCAGGGGTGATTGATTTCTTATTATTAAAGAAACTTTTTTATATTACCTTTGTAGGTAGATAAGCAGTCCAACTGATGGAGTTGCCACTGCCACTCAATGACGTTAGAAATGCCAGGGTCACAGCCAAGCTGTTGGCTACCGCTAAGCACTTTTGTAAAACCTCATTTAAAGGACATGACATAGCACTCAGGAAAAACCGTGGAGGGAATGGGTAATTATATGGCAAAAAAGTATATTATATTTGGGAGTCCCAGCCCAGAAACAGAAGCAGTACTCCACACAAAACCAAACCTGTGCTGTATCAAGCAAAAGTTCAGGTGTAAAGTATCGCTTCTCTCTGTTGAGGACTGATGGATGACTACAATATTTAGCACCGCTCGAAATGTTAACCCCGAAAATACAACTACCTCTGGAAGGAGTACTCTTTGGAATAGCAGCCGTATAACAAAAGGGTCCACACAAACCTGTTTTTAATAGATTGAATTGAACTAAATTCACTCAGGCAGAAAGCTATCACACACAAGGATGTTCATTAATAAAGTAGAATTTGCAGCGAAAATTTTACCAGAAGGTCAACCTACTACCAAAAAGTTAATTGATGCTCCTCTCTCCAACAAGAGCAAATAAAAGTTACAAGAGTTCCATCCATGTAAATTATAAAACTACATTTATTTTAAAATACATGCCACTGTTATCACTGCAAATTGATATGGTTTGTGTACAGAATGAGTACGTGTCTATAGATAATTTTGCTGAATTATGTTAACATTGGTATAATATTGGAGTTTTTGTTTTGATGGAAAAATGGACAGTAAAAAAATACAAAAAAGCCCTACATAATGCGTTTCATTTTAAGTCTTGCACATTTTTTTTCAAGTAAGGTTTTACATTTTAATTTATAATTTTATTTAATTCTTTTTACCCTGCACTTAAAGATGAAGCAATTGCAGCATTCAGGCACTATAATGTAACTTTTACAAAACAGCATTTAAAAATGTATGAAGTTTAACAAATTTTATTTTGATCTTTAATGAATGAACTTATCCAAGGAAAAGACCACCTACCTCGTTTGTTCACCTTTTCAACAAATTTCGTAGAAATCGAAGTTATAGAGTCTGTAGAATCAGCTGATAACAGTTTTCAACAGCTTTCTATCAATTTCACTTGTTATAAACTATGCACGAACTTAATATACCTACCATTAGAAAATTCATACAAAGTACAAACTGATTGTAAATCAAAAGTCAAAACTGGTTTAACATATAGGTCTATGGGTTTAACAGATCAGCTACATGTTGACAGTTGGCATATTTTGTACATGTCAAAACGAAGCGACAATTGATTAACGTTAAGTTGATAAACGAAAGCAGCACCTCTATTCAGATAAACTCTATGGTGAGGCGAGACAACTTGTAAATTTTATGCAGAGGTAGGTACGCTAGAGGAAGAGCGCCAGCTAGATGGGTTGACCAACTCAAGGAGGTGACTGGAGGCCAGATATGGGGAGCGGTACATATGGCGCAGAACCGGACCGAGTGGAGAAGATTGACATACAGTCACGATCCTCAGCATTGAGGGAACGACCAGAAAGAAAAGGTACGCTTGCATAAGATTCAAAGAAAGCTGCTTCGCATTCTCTAGTGAATCCTTATTCGCCTTTTAAGGCACCAATGAGATAACATGGGGTGGTCCCATTTTAGAATGGTACCACATAACCATTAGGACGGAATTATGGTCGAAAGGATGAAGTAAAGACCTGGTTTGATAGTTTGAATATTAATTAAAACAACAATAATAATAACTGCTCCTTCTTTCATATTTCAAAGAACGTTGGAAGGAGTTACACATATTAATAATTATTATACAAAGAAGTCACACAGTAACACTACATCTTTAGCTATATAAGCCCATTTTTTTCTCATTGTAGCCAAACGAGGATACGGTCTACATAATAATGAGTAGTTACCGTTACACGTTAACGTCTGTAAGGCCAAGGGCGCAAACAAGTCACTACGGTTCTTACTGAGTATTTTTTTTTATCCTTAGCAGCCTTTAAAACGTTGATTTAGCTGTCCGCCTTTTCCATTAGGTATTATTAGATACTGTGATTGGAACGAACAAATCATGAAAATCTAACCATATTTTTTTGGGCAAAAAATTTATAAAAATGGGGAAACTTTGAAATAAGAGCTATCAACCCTGTGTCTCTCACTCACTCACTCTCTGTCTCTACGTCATTCTCTCACGTTCGATGTGAGTTGTCAGTGAATTAGGTATCGTGATAATAATTAGTATTACAACAAAAAATATATTCAAATGTTAACTATTTTAATACCTATAGTTAATTATGTGTTACTTTAGTGTAATTAGATTTGTTAAATTTAGTTGTGCGGAAATTATATAGCGAAGATTAATTTTAATAGTTCACGATGAACTGTCATCAAGTGCTAAGTGGTGCCTGTAATTCAGGAGATCAATGTTTTGCTGTAGGTTCGGTGGAGGGAATACCATTTACAGTAAGTCTCTGCGGTCAAGGACTATGTTATGTCGATAACTAGGTCTCGTGACCATGGTTTCGTTTATGTCAAAAGCAGTTATTGAATAATTATGTTTAGAACATAAAATTGTTAAAGAACTTGTCTTGATAAACTTTGAATCAATTTTATTCTGTATCGTTAGAAACATGATGACTAACGTTTTCGCCTTAGAAATATTAATTTATTACCTTGTCCTCTTTTCATTACATGTTAGTAATCTAAATAGTGAAAAGTTCAGATCAATCATTTTTGGTTTACAGTAACATAACAAAGTAAACGAGTAAACTGGATAATTATAATTGTTACAAAAAAGAATAAATTTTTTATCAAAAATATATAAAATCATATTTTAAAATGAAAATAATATTACAGTCTCATTTTTTAAATGACTTATCAGTAGGTATAGGGAATAGGACTATCAGGGAATTTACTGGTGGTAGGACTTCTTGTGAGTCCGTGCAGGTGGGTACCACCACCCTGCCTATATCTGCCGTGAAGCAGTAATGCGTTTCGGTTTGAAGGGTGGGGCAGCCGTTGTAACTATACTTGAGACCTTAGAACTTATATCTCAAGGTGGGTGGCGCATTTTACGTTGTGGATGTCTATGAGCTCCAGTAACCACTTAACACCAGGTGGACTGTGAGCTCGTCCACCCATCTAAGCAATAAAAAAAAATCATATTGAGAATTTACATACCTACATGTATTTAACATGTAGCTTAAAGGCTGTGCCCTAGCAGTATTTGTACTTGTGATTAATGAGTATGTTCAAGGGATTCCTCACTGAACTCTCATGTTTACCTTGATTATTTAAACTCTATTCTTTCCTTATTCAAATTTAATAAGAGTTAAAAATCTGCAACTGAGATGGACTGCACAGCTTAAGACTGTTATGTGCCTGAACATTTAAATTAATAGTGTAAAAATATATATTACAGTTACATTAGATACATAAAAAACAGACATAATACTGTAAAGGCTTTTTTTTATATTTTACTTTTTATTGTTACTTAATTATGAGAATAAATGGTCTAATTTCTGTAAATTGATGCTCTCTGATGTACCATTGAAACTTCTTCCTGAAAACAAATTCTTCAATCACCCTTGCTTATACCTTGTATGAGGGATGAGGCAAATTAAATTTTCCCATTGTATATGCATTATATAAGTTGAATCTTTGAAACATCTTCTATAGCCATCTTACTCCTGGCCCACAGTGTTAAGTGGTTACTGAAGCCTATAGCTTCACTTCGCAATATACCACCCACCTGGAGACTAGAGGTCAAAGTCACAATTGTATTGTATATTTTCTGTCCAATCTGCCAAACCTGAATGCTGATCTGCTTTGCAGTAGGAAAAGGCAGGTTGGTGGTACCTACACCTGCAGGTTTACTATACGTAGCTACTGGTCTAATTATTTTTGTTTATATAATTATTATTAGTGTATATGATTAAGTACCACCATTTATACCTAATATTAAGAAATCGTATATTCTAGTTTAAAGGGTGGGACACAGGTGTATTGCAGCCAATTCAGACTTTAACCTCATCTAACTGGGGATTTTGAATTAACATTGTGATTTCTACAGGGAATAACATAAATATAACCAATTTACTTGGGATGGCCATGAGATGATATGCCCCCTATAGGCTAACATCCTAAATATACATAGATAAAAGTTATTTGCCATGTAATTGTTGAAATATTTAGGATAGACAAGTATTGTTATGTAAGAAGTTTTCTACCAGCAGTGCTACTATCAAAAATAGATTTGAAAAATTTGTAGAACAATTGTTGTTGTTCTTATAATTAGTGCATAAATTTTGATTTATACACTCAGCAGTGAGATATTTTTATTAATGGTCCATTACTTATAGCTCTCTGGAAAATACGAAGGCGATTCGCAATGTAGTTTGCTTGTTGCAAACGGATCTATAACAAAATAGATCTGCAGTCCATTGTGCAGCATACTACTAAGTTGGTGACCTTTCCAGTGCCAATATTTAAATATTTTTTAAAGCCATTTCTTACATTTTAATTTTCAGAATTGTTAAAATTGTTTTCTTTCTTTCTCACAGTAATAAAATCGTATTATTTAACTGACGTGTGTAAATTGTTTTCAGGCCTATGCAGCAGGATGTAACATAGTGATATTAGCTTCCAATTTCGAACGCGTTCAAATAATACCTGGTGCGATTCACGGCTACGTCCGCATTGGTTCTCTCGACTGCAGCACTGATACCGGAAAAATTGCCGCGGCTTATGGTTCCGAAGTTTGCATATTCGAACCCACGCCTCTTATTCATTCTGCCGCTACTACCCATGTAAGTACTACAAAATATTCAGTTGCTACATTTTTGTAGGAACATTCTGTTTATATTAATTGCCTGTTTAAAAATATTTATTTATTTATTTATTTATTGTCCTTGTAAGCAGACGAGCATACGGCCCACCTGATGTTGAGTGGTTACCGTCGCCCATGGCTTCAGCAATGCCAGGGGCAGAGCCAAGCCACTGCCTACCGTTTGTAATATAGTTAAATAATTTCATATTCGTATGAACGATTCAACTATTTAATGAAAAACATGATAAACATAATTTTTTTGCCAATTTATTTATGAAGAATAAAACAGAAAAAACAAGTGCAGGGTGGAATGAAATCCCCGTTATATTCCCTCAACCTTAGAGAATGTCCTAATACTAGTCCCAGCAAGATTAGTGCTTCGTAGAATCTACCACTGGTTCGGAATCGCGACTGACTGAAAAGACCCGGCGAGAAATTCAGTGGACTATGTCAGTTTTATGGGTTCGTTCACGCGTCGAACTCTTCGTCATGATCGACGAGTTCGACGCGGACGGTAACCGGTGTTTGAAGGGTCTAAAAGCAGCGAGAGTGGATCCTGGGGATTAGACTAAACACGAGTTTATGGACATGCGGGCCGCGACAGCGAACATTACACTTGCATAGGTCATGACTGAACGTATGCAAGTTTAGTAGAGTGTCACGTTACCGAGAGGGCTGGTGGTCGTGGCGCCGACGACCGCCAGTCCGGCGTCCCGAGGGGGAGGGTGATGGGAGAGATGTGCTCCGCACTAAACACTTCACTTTCCCCCCTTTGCCTTTTCATGAGTTCTGTCTCATGTGAGGTTTGGACGTTGGTTGTTGAGCGACAGGAGGTTTTAGTCGGTTCGACTCCGACATGCTCCGCCCGCCGTCCCCAGTGGAGGGCGGAAGTCCGGCGATTTCCTCCTGACCAAAAAAAAAAAAAAAGAGTTTCACGTTGTTACAAAGGGATGTTATACAACGTAATTAATACTTCGACTTCACGTTTCTGTTGATCAGAGCTACAAATTTGCAACATCTGTGAATCACTTAACAACAATTGAACTGGAATCTCATCTACCCATCTAGTACAAAAATATATACATTTTTGAAATAAAATGGCAACTTCTACTTTTACTAAGCAAGTTTACTAACCATTTGCAAGATTTTGATGATATATCAGTGCTCTGAGGAATTGTTCGAGATGATACCGACATCTCGCTTTTACCATCGCACCGCCCGCCACCGGAGTAGAGTTCGTCCATACTACCTGGAGCCACTACGTTCATCCAAAGTGCGTTTCCAGAGATCTTTTTTGCCACGTACCATCCGGCTATGGAATGAGCTCCCCTCCACGGTGTTTCCCGAGCGCTATGACATGTCCTTCTTCAAACGAGGCTTGTGGAGAGTATTAAACGGTAAGCAGCGGCTAGGCTCTGCCCCTGGCATTGCTGACGTCCATGAGCGACGGTAACCACTCACCATCAGGTGGGCCGTATGCTCGTCTGCCTATACGGCAATAAAAAAAATATTGATTAGATCGTTGGGTATGCGTGTGCCATATTTTGCTCTTTTAATCCAATGACATTGTTGATGGATGTGCATTGTGTTATCGGTAGTGAAAATTGAATTATTGATAGGAAGTGTAAAATTAGATTTGGTTTTAGCCTTTTCTGATAGCTTAAATATAATGGATAATTGTTAAGATAGTTAATTCAGCCATGTTATTGAAGCTTTTATTTTAGATTAAAGAGAAGCCCAATGGTCATGGCGTCACGGGGTCACGGGGAGAAATGAGGTCCGCGCTAAATGCGTTAGCTCCCCGACTGCCTCGAGTTCTGTCTCATCCGAATTTGGGTTACGGCTCGTTGAACGCTAGTCTCTACAACTCCGATATGGCCAGCTTTTCTATCGCCTAAGTCTGGCGATTGCTTCCTGAATCTAGAAAACTTAAAAAAAAATTATTAGTTTGATGGCTATTTGTACATTTAGGATAAATTTACAAATATTTACATCATTTAAAAAAAAAGGGAGCTTAAACTATATAAGTACTTTCAATTATATTAACTCTACATTCATACTCATATTTATTCGTAATTCTTGATATTATAAAAAATAAATCAGCTTATAAAGCATTTTTCTTTAGAGACAGTTTTTATGACAATTATGTTTTCAACCTACATATTATATCATAAAACTTGAAAGTGATGGACATTGGACATCACTAGAACCTTCCAAACTATTTTTGTCCCTTCGTGGGAGTATTAAATCGGTTAAATCGCTAACCTTCATCCTTCAGATTTGTTGGAAAACTCGAAATGAATTGTAAAACTAAAGTTGTCGATATCATTGTTTAGTTAGTTGTCATTCAGAATTATCTTGTCGAGATTTCGGAATTTTATCTCAATAAATAACGAACGAAAATTACATTCCTATAAAGTGTACTTGCACAATACATACCCACCTATCATATTTCTATTGAAATATTTTAGACATCACAATCATATGACGTACAATGTAAACGATTAAGGCAATCATTTAAAAAAAACAATACATGCAATGATCATTCGAATTACGTCATAGCTTTTTCAGTAGTTAACGTAAATATTTCAGTGGTTCTCAAAGAGAGTGAAACAAAATCTCAAATGGAATTAACATATATATTTTTATTGCCTTTCAGACGAGACTAGCATAGCGTCCACATAGTTACCGTCACTCATAGTCATCAGCAATGGAAGGTGCGCAGCCAAGCTGTTGCCTACCTTAGTGTAGTCCCCACGAGCCTCGTTTGGTCAAAGACGTGTCATCAGCCCATTGACCTTCTCGCAGGATCTTCTCAGCGGGTCGGGATTTCGATCCGGTGGTAGATTCTGCGAAGCACAGATTTTGCTAGGGTGTTACTGATTCTCTTAGGTTGAGCTCGCAAGCTCACTTACGCGTCCGGGCGTATCTGGAATTGCCTCTTAGGCTACCATCGAATAGGTAGAGGAAAAAAAATATGTCATAGCGCTCGAGAAACTATAATTTTTACTTATTTACTTTTAAACAGTCACAGAATCAATAAACGGGCACATCCCGAGCATCGTAATCGAATAATTCAATTCAACATTTTAAATTTTAATAACGATCGCAGGGATTGGAGTATCGATGGGTGCAAACTGGGAAATTTGTCGCGGATGGTCCGATTACTGCACTTTCTTGGAATCTTGAAGGAACACGGCTACTGACCGGGGGCAAAGTACTGCAGCTATGGCATCAGGCATCCCTATATCAAGATGACAGTCAGCGTAAGTTTTCTCAACATAATCATTTTTTTTTATTGCTTAGATGGGTGGACGTGCTCACAGCCCACCTGGTGTTAAGTGGTCACTGGAGCTCATAGACATCTACAACGTAAATGCGCCACCCACCTTTAGATATAAGTTCTTAGGTCTCAAGTATAGTTACAACGGCTGCCCCACCCTTCAAGCCGAAACGCATTACTGCTTCACGGCAGAAATAGGTAGGGTGGTGGTACCTACCCGTGCGGACTCACAAGAGGTCCTACCACCAGTAAATATTATACCTGTAATTATTTGTAACGTTGTTTAAAGGAATAGTTTTTTATTTGTTATGTTTTTATTTCAACTAGGTCACTATCATAATTTATCTCCAAATCACATGGGATAACGTGATTTAAGGCCACACTATAGATTTTTTGCGTTCCATTTTAAAATTTACCATAAGATAAAGAAAATAAATACGTTGAAGTCGAGATGTTTGTTTTTGTAATCACTTATGTTACGTTTTGAAATTAAGTAACAATACTTATATACTTAGTACAAAAATATTTTATATTGTTTCTATCAAAGAAACGTTAAAAGCCACTTCAAAAGATTCCTGTGTTTGTAAACTTATACTTTACATTTAAATATGGCGTTTAAGGTCATTCACGATTGCCACAATCATACACAATAATTGTTTTTGCCACAATAGCATAATTGTTTGACTATGAATTGATGTGATAATTAGCTATAACAGTTTCCCTTCTACACAAATTACGCGCCAAGATAGTATACTCATACTGTTTTATAGCAAGTTCGGGTGTGACCTTTCAAATCGGTGGCGATCGAGATGACAAACCAAAGCAGACCGAGGAGGAGGAACCCGTAAGTAGAAACATGTAGATTACTCTGCCGAGATAAGATAAACTGTTACAACAATACGTCCAATCTCTCGGTTGATATCGTTGTTTTGATTATCTCGACTAGCATAATAACTATGTATGTATAACCAATATATAAAAACTAGCCGTTAATTGATGCTAATTCATAATAGCGGAACTTGAAATTTCAAGGACGTTCACAGTCTCCGTAACATATGTCATACGTTCAATGGTCTTAAATAGTTAATATTGTATTGTATTATGACTAATTATTGTAAAAATTACAGCGTTGAAAGATGATTTATACTCTTTCATTGTCAGGACATTTGTATAGTTTTCATATGCCCCCGGGAGACAAATTGTTGTATATATGTAAAAAAAACGCGACGAAAACGAAATTATAGGAGAGATAAATTGAAATATAATTAGAAGATACATCTAGTACTGATTCATACTAGAGGGACGAACTAATATCAAATATACAAGTATTTATTATTTCGGTATATTACATATCTACACACACACATTATCTACTTGTATAGGATGCGACACCGAAGAAAATTTATTGATTTTAAATAACTTTAAACTATTGATAAACGATTATATAAAATACGACTTGCTTTATTGACAATGAGGTCAACGTTGCGCATAAGATACTATACTCTTACGCATATTATTTGTCGTTCGTCCAAACCTAATGTGGGAATATGATTGTATAAGTGACTTGATAGCGGTGGTGGGGGAATCCCAAGTTAACTTATATAGCTTCTTTCACGTTGTCTATATTGTGATGTCTATGGACACTGGTGATGACTTTATATCAGACGAGCCGTGACCATATTTTTTTTATTTTTTTTATTGCATAGATGGGTGGACGTGCTCACAGCCCACCTGGTGTTAAGTGGTTACTGGAGTCCATAGACATCTACGACGTAAATGCGCCACCCACCTTGAGATATAAGTTCTAAGGTCTCAAGTATAGTTGCCATTAACGGCAATTTAAAAAACATATAAGTAGTATAAAACAGGCTTACAGCATTATTCTCTTCCACGTACACTGAATCTCTAAAATTTCTATAGTTTTTCTGAAGCCCTACGGCATGTCCAGTTTCAAAAGGGCTTTTCCACACACTTTTCATTATGTAGGGTGTGTGTTCTTCTGTGTATTGAGGCAATACTAATTTAAAAAAAAATGATATTCTAATAAACGTTAAAGGGGAGGTCTTGACAACAGATATGAATGCGATAAAATAAATTCTTTTATGATCTGATGATCTATCTGATGATCTGTTGTTAATATAATTGATAATATTAATTTCTTTGGTAAATATCCGGGAAAAGCTTTGCTCCGATCTTAATTTCGTATAATGGAATGCCGAACATCTTTTATTTGTTTATAAGTTGAGAGAGCACACAGACATTAAGAAGTGAATGCACGCCCTCATCGTGGGAAACGAATGAGGGTGTCAATAGTTCTGTAATACGGTTGCCTTAGCCTTCGGACCGGAACATTTTAATACTTCGCTGCTGATATTGATAGATTGTGCTACCTACCCGTGTGGGATCGCTACGCCTTGCGTCTAGTAATATTTGAATTAGGAAATTAGTGGTTGGGGATAGGTTAAGTTTGGAAGGGATGAGGTAATTGAGGAGAGGATGTTGTCACTACGGTTAAATAGAGTGATTGCTTGAAGTAGCTAGAAGTGAACGTGTCACGAATATGCAATCTGTTTCCCCTTATTGTCGAAATAGTCGGGCAAACTTATTTTCATTATCGGATTGTCTGATTTATTATCTGTTACGCTTCTACCGTTTTTAGTAGTATATATTTTTATTTTTAGGGTTGGCTGTGTGTATGGCACTGCAACACAGCAACTCCTACCCACCACCTGGCCTTCTCCCCGGACGGAGTTCTGTTTGCAACATCTGGTGTCAATGATAGGCTTGTCAAGATATGGTACCAGAATAAAGGTTCGGTTTTTGAATATTTTTTTTAATAACGTTCATCTGGCTCTATACCAATTCTGATATACATATAGTAGTAATAGAAAATACGAGGATAAAGTCTCATTCGTGATATTTTTTGTGTTTAATTTCGATGCTCATTATTTGGTTAATAATAATAAATAACAAATCATAATCGGGGTTCAACATCTAAATTGTTCATAATATGATATCATAATTCATATTTTAAAGGGTATAAGGAAGAGTTTAGGGAATAGCATATTTAAAACTTCTTCTGTTAAACTATCTAGAATTAATAATATTTTCAACAAAAGAAATTATATAGGCCTCAATAAAGAAATTATATAGGCATCAAACCTCTGAAAACAGGATATTCCTCTGAAAAGGCAATGTTTTTTTTAGTTCTCGTCCAGGCCCAAGGAGAGCACGCTTCACCAGAGCTAAACTACACTTTCATATACGTTGCCCATCCTAGAGCTGTGACGCATCTGTCTTGGAGGAAAACCAGCAAGTATATGCCGAAGTAAGTTCACAGTTGATAAGAAAAATTGTAACGTTATATACAGGGTGTAAAATTTAGAATTCAATAATTTTACAATTGATTTTTTTGTGCGACCTTTGAATCGGCGGATCATCTTCCCACGTATTGGTAATATAAGATGAGTATGCGAGATTTGAATGCAATTTTTTTCTATACCTATTTGTTGGTATGCTATGGGGCTATTACAGATTCGCGCGAACGCTTAGGTGAGCTCCCGGGCTCAAGTTAAGAGGTTTTGCTATCACTAGACCCAGCAAATGCATCGCAGAATCTACCATTGGATCGGAATCGCGATCCACTTAGAAGATCCGGCGAAAATGGCAAACGTCACAACCCATATCCCTCAACGTGGGCATTTCACTTTTTTGGCTAACAGATAAAACTGTGCCTGTAACATTTGATTTTTTCTTATTGCTTAGATGGGTGGACGAGCTCACAGCCCACCTGGTGTTAAGCGGTTACTGGAGCCCACAGACATCTACAACGTAAATGCGCTAATCACCTTGAGATATAAGTTCTAAGGTCTCAGTATAGTTACGGCTGCCCCGCCCTTCAAATCGAAACGCATTACTGCTTCACGGCAGAAATAGGCGGGGCGGTGGTATCTACCCGTGCGGACTCACAAGACGTCCTACCACCAGTAGATTGATTTATTAACCCTTTGACTGCCGTGTAGGTCACCGGTACCCTACGCGGCGCACTGAAGTAATTATCTCGATTTCAGTTACCTAGACGCCTGGATTTCCTAATTTTGCCTTCTTTTGTTTGTACATGCTTTAGTCCTTTAGGACTTTTTGAAATAGACTCTTTCTCCGTAGCATCGGATTCATCGTTTCCGGAGTCTAAAAGATATTACGGCGCCTTAGTAAAAAAAAAAGAGAAAAATCGACATTACTTCAGTGCGCCACGTGAGGTACATGTGACCTGCATGGCAGTCAAAGGGTTAATTACCGTAAAACCTGTTTAGGGGCAGCGTGGGTAACGTGTTAGTGACGTCATGCGTGGACAACATCTGCCGCGTGTGGGCGGAGACGCTCATCCCGGAGGACGAGTGGGGCGGCGGCTGCGCCTCCTCGCAGTCGCGCTCCCCGCCGCGCCGCCAGCGAGCCACGCACCGACACAAGCACCGCTTCATGCAGCGCTTGAAGCACATGAAGTTAGTGTACCACGACTATACACTTACATACAACTGCATTAGTATCATTCATATATTTATTGACAGAACTAGTTGACCCGGCAGACTTCGTATTAAGACGTCATATAATTTTCACGCTTCAAAAGACTGTGATGATGTTTGAAACCAATCACTTTTGGTAATTTTTTCTAATGAGCGATATCATAATATCTCTGTTGGGATAAAATAATGAGTATACAATTAATTTTTTTAAGTTATTATTTTCCACGATTCATATGAAGACAAGTTCAAAACTTTCGTAATTAATAAAAAACAATTATTATTTACTAGCTGACCCGGCAGACTTCGTAGTGCTTCAATCGATAAATAAAAAACCTAAACTTTTGTATAAAATAAACTTGAAACAAACAAAAGGAATCCGTTCGACGGGGGACACGTCAAAGGAAAAACAAAATTGTTATTTTTATTTAATTCCGAGCATTTTCATATTTATCTATCTTTTAAACCTTCTCTGGACTTCCACAAATAAATCAAGACCAAAATTAAGCCAAATCGGTCCGGCCGCTCTCGTGTTTTAGCGAGACTAACGAACAGCAATTCATTTTTATTTATTTCAGAATACAAATGGTGACAAAAATGTGTTCTCCCTACATCGTCTTGTGTGTTGATTTATATTGTACTATATTGTTGCCAGATTAAGATCTGAATTACTTCGATAAGGCTATGTGTCATGATAATCGCCTTATCGTTGCCGCCGCTGACTACTCCCCGAATCCTGATCATGCAGGAGCCAGTCACCGTCGACGCCCTAGACACGTCCTTACGGATCCATCAGATCCAATAACCTTTGCATTAGATGCCTTCAGTTCTAATACTAGGGGCAGGCTTAGGGACCCCGGTAAACGTACTCGTCGAACTCGACAAAGAGGTCGACGTGCAACCTAACCCATGCATCAGCCCGCTGAGTTTCTCGCCGGATCTTCTCACCGGGTCGCGATTCCGATCCGGTAGTAGATTCATTCGCGAAACAATTGCTCTTGAGTTGTTAGGTCTCCTTCGGAGGCGCTCGGGCAGTTGTTAGCAAATCCCGCCCCTCTTGGCTGAGCCTTTGCTCGCCCACCTGTCCTGGTGAAACTGGAAAGGCCTTCGGGCCACCAGTAAACTTTCAATCATAAAAAAAAAAAAAAAAAATCTGAACCTTGTTCGCCGAAAAAATAGCTTATGGATTATTAAAATTTATTTCAGAACATGTTTCCATATAAGACGAAACGCGCAGTCTTCCAAGCAACCCGGAGCTCCGATTCCCACTCTCCCTTCCACATACAGCGCTCACGATTTTCATAATCCGTACCACGCCTACACTTATACTGGTGGTAAGTTGCAATTTCATTTTGTGACTTTAGAAAACTTTAAAAATCGTGAAGTCGTCGTGGCCTAAAGGTGGGTGGCAGATTTACGTTCTAGATGTCTATGGGCTCCAGTAACCACTTAACACCAGGTGGGCTGTGAGCTCGTCCACCCATCTAAGAAATTTTTTTTTTTTTTTAAATTGATGTGACAATTCCAGGTCTACATTTCCACTTAGCGGCTTCCATAAACGCGGAGACAGACATTCCGTTAGTTCCGTCCTTGTCCGGGGGAGGGCGGTTTATACTGCACTGGCTTCACAACAAAGAGATGCACTTCACCAGCCAGGCCGAAGCTATACTACACGATCTGACTAAGAAAGTGAGTCTGTCTCGATTTAATATTAAGGACAGCAACGCCGCTATTAATTTTTATCATAGTTTATTCTATAGGTTGATCTCAGTAAAAATATATTTTTATACTTAAGCGATTTGTGTACATTTCAATCGCATCGAAACAAACAGGAAGGAATCGGAAGGTATCAAAACATTGTTATAGTTATTCGTTTTGCACCCAAAACATAGCCGCTACGAAAGAAATTTATTCTTATTATTTAGTACATTAATTTATTAGAAACGTGTACATAGATACAGAATTTATTGATTTGAAATTAATGTTAACATTAATAATGGTAATTACCGGTTTCGTTGTCATAGATATTAGATAAAGAAGAAACAGACGAAGGAGGTTCCGGTTCAGATCAAACGGCACATCCGGATGGAGAGAATGACGGCAGTATGTACAATTAAATGATAAAAGTATATTTGCTACAGCTACCTATATAAACTTCCTGAAGTAGTATCAGATTTTTAAACTTTTATCAGATATAACCCACAAAACTTTTTGGATCGAAGTTCCTTAACAAGGTTTGGGTGGTGAAAATCATCAAAAAGAAATAACTAAAAAGTGCAATATTCCAAGTCCGTCACTTTAATCATAAACAAATATGACCTTAAAGTATAACTTGCTTAATAAAATTGCTCGCGTATTAAAACTCGCTTACGATAAAAACGCCGATGCGATATCCCTTTAATCTGTTTTGTAAACTTGATCTTATTAGGATTAAAAACGATTAGTTGCTGTCATACACAGATATATGTATAATACAAAACTCGATCTTATAAAAGTAGTCTCTGAGACGAAATTAAAATATCGAATACAATTCATTACATTTTATGGAATTTGAACTAACTTTGATGGAATGAAAATTTAAACTCACAATGGAATTTTTCATATAAAACACGACACGCAAGAGCTTAGAAGCGAGCGATCCTGTCGTAAACCAGACGGATATAGATTCGGCATGAGATATGGAAAGTAAGGAACTTCGTTCCTGATGGGGTCCTCCCGAAGGCATATTTTATATTAATTATGAAATTTTTATATTAATTATGTATTTTCAAACTAAACGCAAAGATTATTTTAACATAAAACATATTACGACGATGGATGAAAGATGTGATGGATAGCTTTTTATTTGCTTATCTGATCATTCCATGCCGCTTAGGACATAGGCGGCCTAGTCATCATTTGACAAAAATACAGTCTGAGGATAACAGCAATAGTGATGAGCCCCCAGGTAATATCGATAACAGAGAACATGACACATTAGACCACATTACGTATTAAATTAAAAACGCTTACAAAAAGACTTTTGTTCTGTTGTCTTTGTTATGCGGATAGGATTATTTCACAGGTAATTTACACGTATCTGTAATAGAGAAGAGGTCCATTTTTTATATATATATCCATAGTTACTAATCTCCCAACTTAACTCGAAACATTATCACTATGCATTATAATTAAAGTTAAATAGAAAAATAAGCTATTTTCATTTCGCAGCCCATAACTGAATAGTAAAATTTACCACGTTAAACGAACAAAACAGTAACATATATTATTATGTACATATTATTGAAATTTCATCGATTCACTCAGTAGCCAGTGTCTTCGTAGGCAATAAAATCGTATACAAAAGCTGAAAAGTGATTATAGTTCATTTGGTCACAGCTACTTTATTAACTATTCTAATTAAACAACACAGTTCTTAGCACTGTTGTTGCGCTTTATTTTAAGGAAACACATTAATGAATTAAACATATTATATGTATTTAACATGATATTTATAAGTGTTGATTTATGATCATATGTACGTATGTATATGTGCGAATTATCTTCAGATATGAAGTCTCAATTGAATTGCATAAAAACTGGTCCAACCTTCAAAACCAGACCGCATCAATATTCCACGATAAAAATTTACGGAATATTAGTGTTTATTTTTGCGAACCAATAATATTTGTAAATAATTTTGAATTCTTTAAGTTTCTCATTGTTAATGGTGAATATATATTTTTTTATCTATCTGCTATTACATAACGTAATTTATGTCAATGTGTACTTCGGTTTTAAATAAAAAATACATATTATTGATTTCTATGTTTAACAGCTACCGGCAACCATAGTCATCCGAGTTTATCGAACACAACATCAATAAACTCAATAGCGACCGACGTCACGTGCACCCATCTCCCGGACTCGCTTGACGCTAAAATCGAAGTGCTACTTCGGGACTGGCATCAAAGTCCTGATTTGCTTTTCTCGATACATCCCGTCGATGGAAGCTTTCTTATATGGTAAGTTCATTGTTTTCATCAAATCTAATATATTAAGTTAATTTTCAATTTTATTTTAAAGATATACGGTTTCAAGTCGAAACGCATACACATACCTTTCACACTTATTTAATTTATGAAAAAAACATAAGCATGTAAAGTTATTTCTGCAAAGCGTTTATTAACGAAAACTGAAAAACAATAATAACAACATAACCTTAGAAGCGATTGTTATGTATTTAATTTGTTATTACTAGAATCTAAACACCATTAACACTATGCTCGTGCTTTAACAGTTATAGTATGTAGGCAGACGAGCACGGCCCACCTGATGGTGAGTGTTTACCGTCGCCCATGAACTGCAGCAATGCCACGGGCACAGCCAAGCCCCTGCCTACCGATACTTTCCTGAAAGTCGTCGGTTAGTAATGTGAAGTGTGTTGGAAAATTCTAAGAATTGGCGTTTTCGCAACGTAATGATCCTAGGGTTGTGCTTTTTTTTTTTTTTAAGGGATTTTATGTCCTGGTAACTAAGACCTTTAAGTTATGTTTTATTGTAATTTATATTCTTATATTTATGAAAAATGATAATATGGAGTGAAATGAAATGATATGAAATGAAATGAGATGAGATGATATGAGATGAAATACAATCTCAGTAAAATGGTGGTCATTTATTGAGATTTTTTCAGTGAACTTTTTGGAGGATCCCGAGAAGCTACGTCCAGCAGCTTGTTTCATTTTCCCACATTTGTGCACTTTCACAGATAATAAACAGTTAATAAACCACCGTTATTACACATTTAAACCATACAACTTCACTTCTCGCGTTCCCGTCAAAAAATCGTTTTCGCAACGTACGGGCTTGTGTTGTGCTTGTTAACTCACCTGCCAGAGACCAATGAACAATTTCGAAACGAATAAATCGTGCAGGGTTTGCGAATGGCTCGACGAGTTGCAAGCGGGCGCGATCCGGCAAGCGCAGGTATCGTTTTCTGCTCGCATCCCGTGCGCCTTCCCGCTGGGCGACGCCACCACCATGTGCACGCCGGCCGCGCTCTACCACGCCGCCGCGCAGCCGCTCTACGTCAGGCACAGAACGAAGCCGGTCGTACCAGGTATAGCTATGAATTATATAGCCTTTATTACCAATATCCATTCTTATATTTATATTATAATTTGAAATTAAAGAGATTGACATATTACAAAAAAAAAAAACTTATTATTCCCACTGAAAACTACACTGACCCTTTTCCTTGAACACTCGAGCGAAGCCACGGGTAATAGCTCATACAGTAATAAAAGTTTGGTTGTGACTTATGCCATTAGTCCTAAAACTTCCCCACCTTTTGTAGTAGTTTCTCTGAATTCATTATATAACTCAACTCTGTTATGCCTGTTCTGCTATGTTTAGTCTCGGGTTCTAAATCACTACTTTATGGTTAACATAGGAGCTATGCTACCTAGTCGGATAACGGTCAAAAGAAGAAAAGAAAGAACCCACAATTTTCAAAATACTACTACCATACTACTCGCAATGTAGGTAAACATAGCGCTTATAAAACATATCATATGGCTCTGATAAAACTATAAAAATCGTCTGTGCTGAGGTAGTTGTAACGTTTTTCACTTTTCTTTTCATGCTTTGTTGATTCGCTTCGATGACTCAAATAATTTAGACACGATTCCACAATCCAACAGCATTCATAGTGATAGGATAAGAATTAAAGCATTAATGGGTAGACAGGTAAGATGATAGGAAATTATTGAAGTTATACTTTTTTAGGCGCGCTATGAAAAATTGTTGAGAGTGAAATTTTACGATGCGCGCGCACCGTGACACAAAATTAACAAAATGAAGTTGCCCACTAAATCGCTCATTACAATACGACCGACGTAACTTGGCGAGTCTGAATATAGCCGCAGGTGAACTTTCCGAACCGTACCGAGAATTAGCGAATCTATACGATGTCAAGAAAAGGGATGTCTAATATGCGTGCTTGAGGATGCTGTTTAATCGATTTTTTTTCAAATTGATTAAAATTTACATAAAAAAAAGGAAATAAATTTAATAAAAATAAAGTATAACTTCTTACGCGTGTACTTATGTACGCCATAAGTACACGCACCCTTTTTTATGAGTAGTTCAAGGAGGCCGGTGTTACATTCTCGTATTTTCCGAAAATTGTCATTAACATAGAACATCTAGGTTAGAGAAACCTCATTTAATAATTAACCAAAAATATAGGTCAACAACAGCAAACCGAAACCGTAACGACTCCGTTAGCAAGTGTTCAAGAAGAGAAAGAAGAAAACGAGTGGCCTAAAGCCGAGGAGCAAACCGAAGCCCAGGAAAATGGTAAGAACTGTTTCACAGGTGATCTTAACGATGAATAATCGGGATACACAGCCACCCGGCCCCAAGTTAGGATTCCATGTTTTTTTAAATATATTTATAAGGTTGAACAAAATCACAGCTTACATGGCGTTAAGGGTCAGTTTTTACAATACAACGGCTGCCTCACCTTTCAAGCCGAACCGCATTACTGATTCACGGTAGAAATAGGCATAGTAGGAGCCCTATAGAAACCGGAAAATGATATACATACATAATAAAATACTAAATAAATAGCAAGATATTACTCTAATACCTTGTATAATAAATACATATAAACATATATTTCGACAATCCGGTTGGGATGGGATGAAATAATGTCTCAGTAAAATGGTGGTTACTTACTAAAATCTCATTGGACTTTCTTGAAGAATTCGAGAAGCTACGTCCAGTAACTTCATTTCATTTTTCCGCAGTTGTGCCTTTCACAGGTGCTAAACATTTAAACCTGAAGATACACTAAATGAACAGAACTTATATTGCATTATAATTTAATAGGGAACCTAGAAGAAAATAACAACGACATGCAGCGGAAGACGAGCGTAACAAACGAAGACGTCGGAGAGAATCAAGAAGGCGATGTGTTAGATTCGGCCCCCGTCATCTCCATGGTCACCAACCACACCAATGGCACTCTGAACTTATGGCAGCTGACATTCGACGACAAATCGAAATTTTCACAGGTTGGACCTTTTTAATACGCCTTTATTAGCTTCAGACGTACCTATGTATGTTTGTAACGGAATCATTGAACATGATTTTAACTCCCTTCAAAACGTCGGATTAACTCGAAATTTGGTATACTTATAGGGACCGATGACAATTCAATATAAAAAAAAATATATTGAAAAAATTGAAATTCAACTAAAAAATTAAAATTAAATAATAGTTCAAAAAAAACTAAGAAAATACGCTTGATTTTCAGGATATTATCAAAATAACCCTTCTACTCATATCTGTTCATAAAATATTTATAACTACTGATACCATGCACTCCACGCTTTTTTTATTACAATAAAATATTTTTTTCTGATACTATTGAAATTCAAATTTATTAAAATTTATTTTCAATTTTTTAGTTGGCTTTTCCGTAAAAGCGTATTTTGTTAGTTTTTTTAAACTATTATTGATTTTAAATTGTCTTTAAAGATATCAGACAATTTCAATAAATAAATATAATGTATTTGGTGACATTTCAGGTGCTGTCTATAGGTCACGCGTCGAGAGCATCCGGTCACAGATTTAGAGTAAACGACATCACTTGCCATCCAGTATTACCTCTGTTACTAACAACGAGTCATCATAATATATCTGGTTAGTTGTACTTTTTTAGAACACACCATGTTCGCTTTGTGAGAGATAGTTTTTTTGGCTCAACAAAATTTTTGGAATTTTAATACAATTGATTAATTATAGGTAAATACTAGCGGCCCGCTCCGGCTCCGCTCGGGTCTTTAACAAAAATTTCAACGATATTTGACGTTATTTTATTTTTTTAAATAAAGGAACACTTATTGCGGCATAACTATAATAGTTAGATATATGCTGTCCCGACACTTTTTGTAAATAATAATGTGTTCTACAAAGTCGTAGTACATTATTTTATTCCATCATCAATAGTTTTCGCAGGGCACGCGATGTAAAGAATATTTTAGGTAATTTTTTTACACCTCGGATTACATTAATGGAGTTTTAGTAAGGATCCCTAATTTTTTTCAAAAAAGATTAGAGCCTATGTCACTCGGGAATAGTGTAGCTTCCAAAAAGTGAAAGAATTTTTCAAATCGGTTCAGTACTTTCGGAGCCAATTGAATACAAACAAACAAATCTTTCCTCTTTATAATATTAGTATAGATAACATATGTCGTTCGATTATCTACTAATAATTTGATCTTTTGAGTAGTTAGTCTAACATATTTATTTGTGCTGTTCTTAAAATCACAGATTCGCGTATGGAAAAACTGATCAAATTTATTTGAATTTAGAATATTTTTTCTCTCTAAGCATCTGTAATTTTTGTATATACTATGACATTGGCAAAATCCATGCCTAAGGCGTTGAAGCCATTCCTTTATAAAATAAATAAGTAAGATCACTCAAAGGAAAGTTATTTCAAAATGTATATTAGTTTTTTTTTTGTTATT
The DNA here is from genome assembly GCF_030267445.1 of Bombyx mandarina. Lineage (NCBI taxonomy): Eukaryota > Metazoa > Arthropoda > Insecta > Lepidoptera > Bombycidae > Bombyx > Bombyx mandarina. The sequence continues at coordinate 9,484,245 of NC_143227.1, read as the reverse complement.
GTTTAGATGGGTGGACGATCTCACAGCCCACTTGGTCTTGAGTAGTTACTGGAGCCCATAGACCTCTACAACGTAAATCCGCCACCCACCATGAGATATAAGTTCTAAGGTCTCAGTATAATTACAACGGCTGCCCCACCCTTCAAACCGACACGCATTACTGCTTCACGGTAGAAATAGGCAGGGTGGTGGTACCTACCCGTGCGGACTTACAATAGGTCCTACCAACAGTATATACTGTGACATTGGTAAAATCAATATCTAAGACGTTGGAGTCATTGCTTTATAAAAAAAAATATAAGATCACTTAATGTATGTTTGATAACAGACAGCAACAGAGACCATCACAAGTTCGAGGACGACACGGCGGCGGGCGGGCTGTGCTCGGAGCTGATCATGTGGCGCGTGGAGTGCGTGGGCCCGCTCGGCAAGTCGGGCGGCGTGTCCGAGCTGGCGCGGGTCAACTCGCCGCACCTGTCCGCCTTCAGCAACGTCGCCTGGCTGCCCACGCTGTTGCCGAGGTGAGGCCCGATTGGTGTTACGAGCCATCGTTGAAATGGACCTTCTAGAACCGCTATTGGTTTTGAAATTAAATTTCGTATCGTTGCAATTTGAAAGTCGATAAAATGAAAACGAGCAATATAAAATTTTGCCTTCGGGAAAATGAGATTAAATACCCTAAAAGTTTCACCTTTACTGCGCGTGAATTTTACACGTTTCTGTTTTGAGGATTAGCATACTACAAGAATATAATAGAAATATTCAAGGATTAGTATATTTATGTATGACAAAGTAAATAGACCCAATGTAATGAGACTTGGACGGATTACACCATTTTAGGTCCGCTTAAACTCGTATGGTGTGATTTTTTCCAACTACACGAGTAGTTATGTATTCGTGTTTAACCCACCCTATTAGAACAATTATAATGAAATGGAGAATTCGATCTCATGACTCAAAATGAGTAGTGGTTTGGGCTGGGAGGCCATAGGCAAAATAGCGTAGACGATCAACGTCAGCTGATTCATTTCAGACTATTTTGTTTTTAAGCTTGTTGTGCTTACCGCAGATACCTCTAACCTCTTGCTAATATTGGCACAAATAATTTTAAATACCGTTGATAACAACAGCGTTGTTCAGTGTTTTTATTTTATTAACATTCAACCATACAATCGTTTGGAACCTCTGGGTCTTCGGATGGACTTCGGTTTCCTCTGTATTTTGTACCGTATGTGCTATGGGGAGTGCTCTGAGGAATTGTTTGAGATGATACCATCATCTCTTTTTTATCATCGTACCGCCCGCAACCAGAGTAGAGTTCATCCATACTACTTGGAGCCACTGCGGTCATTCACAGTGCGTTTCCAAAGATATTTTTTGCCATGTACCATCCGGATTTGGAATGAGCTCCCCTCCACGGTGTTTCCCGATCGCTATGACATACCCTTCTTCAAACGAGGCTTGTGGAGAATACTTAACGGTAGGCAGCGGCTTGGCTCTGCCCCTGGCATTGTTGAAGTCCGCGACGGTAACCACTCACCATCAGGTGGGCCGTATGCTCGTCTGTCTACAAGGCAATAAATAAATAAAAATTGATTTTTTATGCAGCACTACTCTGGGAAACTTGTCCAATTCTCCGTCAGCGTGCTTCGTGGCTAGCGACGGCGAGAGTCTACGCGTGTTCCAAGCTGTGATCGACGCACGAACGTTGCTGGCTGAGATCGCTACTTCTGAAAGACGCCACAAAGATACAACAGTAATTATTTTTAACGAAACCTATATTTGTTTTTAATATAATGTTACGCGCTGGGGTTCGGGGTAAATAAAATTCTACCGAAATAAAACTTAAAAACTGTATTCAACACTTAAAACACTCAACAAACACTATAAAACTCTCAATTCGCTTGTTCCGCTTTGCTTCAGGTGATCCGTTCGCTGTTTCGCTTCGAGTAGTTCCGATTACTGACTGGCTGCTGCCATCCAATGTGCAACGCTTTTATAGTCGATACCACATCCCTAGAATTATCGAGGATATTCCACACATCTCTAGTATTGTTTCCGCTATCTGACAATAGATGGCGTTGTACTTCTCGAGCGTTCTAGGTGCTACTAGATCATTCGGTATTCGTTCGACTATTCGGCGATAGATGGCGTTACTCTTGCCGTCGTAACAATAATAAAGAAAAGGGCTTGTCTAAGACATTGTTTTTTCGTGCAGCTACCTGACACAATGTCAGTGTCGTCTGACTCGACGTTAGAAGAGGCTGGTGGTGGGATACCCCTACACGATCGCATCAAGATCGTGTCGCAGCAGTCCACGGCGCGGCCCGGCGCCATCATACAGCTGCACGCCATCGCGGACGCGACGCACGACTGGCACAACACGCAGCTGCTGCACGTATTCCAGGAACAACTAATTACAGGTTCGCTTAATACTGAAAAAAAATACATGGAAATTTTGTTACCATAGTAAAGGTCTTCAACATTAGAAAAAAATATAATGTTTGGTATTTTTTTTATCAGAGACCTGGTTATGTTTATCTCACAGTACATACGACTATTAAATTTTTATTTAGGTTTGTTATGCTCATTTTGAAGAGGAAAGTTCTTCATGTTTAAAAAAAGAATGGAAATCATTTTTCCCCCTACCTAATCGCTGGTACTATAAGGAGCTGTTCCAGCTATTCTCGGACGGGTAATATCATCAAAGCTCGTCAATAGCTATAAAAAATTAGAACTAATTCAACAAAGGCTTGAATAGCAAGTTGAACTAAAAAAAACTTTTTTTAATCTTGTTGATCTGGTGAAATATGTTGTAACACATAGTGGAAAAGAAGGTACTTAAATATTTTGTATTTTGCTTGTTACAAATAATTAAAAAAAAAGTGTGCGTGCAACTTGGTGCACGTGTATGAAGTGAAACTTCTTTTTCGATGTGTAGTATTGTGGTTTTCTTCATTTTTCATCCTTAAATCAGATTGCTCCTGTAATAGGGAATCTTATAACTTTAAACGAGCAATTCTTGTATATTAATATATATGTATATAATCTGAATTTCGGAAACGGCTCCAACGATTTTCATAAAATTTAGTATACAGGGGATTTCGGGGGCGATAAATCGATCTAGCTACGATTTATTTTCAGAAAATGTTGTTTTATTCGTGTTTTCAATAATAAACTCTTCTCGACATCTATTGGCGAATAATAATAATACTATTTTTCTTAATTGAGGGCAACTAACCGCTTTAAAGACACAACAAGATGGCGTTATCAAAAAAAAACCGAGCAAAGCCCGCTTATCATATAGTGCTGCGTATAATAGATGCGACATCTTCAACATTCTTTTCATGAAATATTGAATGCTACTCGTTGCTAACGTCGCGCTGGCCTGTAACAGGTATACTACGCGCATGCGTTCGAGTGCCACGCATTCGCTCTCGCTCTGTCTTTTTCTAAACGTTAACGCTACCTTGTTAGAAGTCGCATTAGAAGTTTCACTTCAATAACAAACAAATTGCTTGGCGAGCAGGCGAACGCACAATGGCAGACACAGAGAATCCAGATGCGGGCGTGGACGGCTGCGACGTGAACACGATCACCGAGACGGGCCTCGAGGCCATAGTGGACCTCCGTAAAACGGCGGTCTTCAACGAGCCCTTCTACATCGTCGTGCTGGAGCGGACCGACGGCGGCTCCACCGTGCACATGTGGCGGCTCACCGTGTCCTCGCAGGGGGACCCAGCCGGTACCGATCTCATCACCTAAACTACTATCGCCTCCTATCTAGATTCCACTAATTTACAAACTTAACTATAAATGTGGAAAATGAATGAACGAATGAAACTTGAAAATTACTTATCGTACGTCGATTGTACTATAGTAGTAGAATCGTTCTGTAGAGCACCAACAACAACTATACCAGATTATGTTACAATTTTTAATTGTTTTCAGATGATTTAACAAACAGCATGATGTATGTTCCGGATAGTGCCTTAGTGCAGGAAGAAGAGGGCGAGTCTCGTAAGAACTCAGTGTCCATGGACAACGACAGAACTTTACCTCCTCCACAACCAAACTCTCATCTATCTATATCTACCAAAAAGGTAATACCTATTTTTGAAAACTAAAAGTCATAATTTGGGTCCGCACGTTTGTTATTGCTTAGATGAGTGAACAGGCGCTAGCCCACCCGGATTTAGTGGTAACGGGAGCCCATAGACATCAACAGCGTGAATGCCGCCGCCACCTTCAACATGAGTTTTAAATCTCAGCTTTTTAGTACAACGGCTATCCCATCCTTCAAACACAAAGCTCACAAGACGTCCTACCACCAGTACTAATGCAAATTATATTTTTTGTGAGTTTGATCATTACCTTAAACATCCGATAGTTATACTTCGTGTGCCCTATAAGTTTAAATATCACCAAATCATATTATTTAAAGGTATGTGAATGCCCTCTGTCCTTGCCCGATGGAGTTGACGTCATTCACGCAACCCCTGCCGCGGGACACCTGAGTTCAGCCTCGATATACCCAGCGTGCCTGGCTCCTTACATACTGGCAACGGCTTGTTCTGACAGCACTCTAAGGTAAAATAAAATAATAAATATACAACTCTTTGTTACATCACTGATATTACACACCTACGGTTACTTTTTTACAATATGTTTTTCTTGATTTTGAGTTTCGATCTGGATTATTTTGTATTATTTATTCTTTTCTTTTTCAGATTTTGGAGATGCAACGTAACAAACAACGAAAATGACGATTTCGAATATACTTGGAAAGAATGGGAAATGATGAATAAAGACCAAGAATCCACAATAGATATTCCAGGTAAAATACAGTAAAACATATAATTAATGAAAATATGATGAAGATAATTAAGAAATTAAAGAGCGGACAATGAGCGTGGTATGGACATGTGATGCGTAGAGAGGAGATGCATGTGACTAAGAGATGTATGGAAATGGTAGTGCAAGATAGAGAGGGAAGAGGTCGACCGAAGAAGATACGGATGGAGTGTGTGAATGACGATATGCGAGAGAGAGGAGTGAGTGTTGAGATGACGGCTAATAGAAGGGAACGGAAGAGAAAAATTAGCTGTGCCGACCCCACCTAGTGGGATAAGGTAGAGTAAAAGAAGATGATGGAGGTTATACTGTAATTAGTAGCATCGATTGTTTAAAAATGTACCTAAATAGCTTGTCGTGATGACCGTGGACAGGTCAGCCCCTGCACATCAGCGCCGCGTACTCGGGGCGCATCGCGTGCGCGTACAAGTGCGGGAGGTCGTTCACCCGGCCGAAGGCGAGCAGCGCGGCCGCCAGCACCAGCCCGGACGCGCGCTTCGTGAACCTCTGCGTGTGCGTGTACGAGTGCGAGAGCACGGGCGGCGCCGAGTGGCTGCTGGAGGACACCATCCCGCTGCGGAACGTCAGTCTGCCGCGCGTGGGCGTCGGCGCCGACACGCAGATCGACTTGTCCTATCTCAACGATACGTCCTTCATGCAGAAGAAGCAACGGCTAAATCAAGTCAGTAAATAATATCGACTAATATTATACGTACTTTTCTATATATTAATACGTGAAGCAAAAACTTTGTACCACTTTTTACGCAAATTGCGCGGACGGAGGAAAATAAAATTTCCCACACTTATAGGGAGTATAGAGAAGGAGTGCAGAATGTTCATATTTTTTTAAATTATGCATAAAAAATACATTAAATCAATAAAAAAAAACTACCATGTATTTGACACACACACACGCATGCATACTATTTGTTTATTGTCCAACTTTTCTTATTGCTTATAGTATGTGGTCAAACTGAGAATAGATTAAATATTGTTTGTCTTTATTAATATTTGTGTAAAGTGTAGTCTTGGCGAAATCTGTAATTATAGAAGTATAATAAATAGTCTTTATCAATAGAATCATAATAGTGTACAAACTTATAATTTCAATTAATTATAGTCGAATTTCGACTTCCGGGCGATTATTAGTATGTACTTTAAACGCTTAATTTCCTGTTCAGGTTCTTCAAACGTTGTCATCTGACGAAAGTCGAAACGGTCGCAACGGGGAAGGCGACTCGGGTAAATCGGCTGGACTTCTGGCGGTACCCTCGTTCAGTACTCTACAATCATTACGTAGAAGCATTATGGAGAATGGTAACACCTGTCCTTTGACACAAAAACACCTTGTACAACTAGACTGGGTGTCAAAGGAGGATGGATCGCACATATTGACGGTGGCAGTCGGATCTAGAGTGTTGTTGTTCACACCGGTTTCTAGTGATCTCGCACAGGCTAACTTGAAGGTCAGTTAATCAGATTCATGTCAATTTTAAACTTGCTTTAACAAAAAAAAAAACCAGTACATATTTTATGATTGTTTTTTTAACGGCAGGCCATGAAGGAATCAATAAACAACAATCGTCCTATATTGCGGAAGGCGTCGTCATTAGCGGCTCCGCTGTTTGTTGAAGAGATACGATGGATGCAGCTTCGGCGTATCGAATTGAAAACGGCAGACGGCCTGCCCCCTCTCCCTATGCAAATATCGTGGGTAAGGGACGGTATACTAGTCGTCGGAATGGACTCGGAAATGCACGTGTATTCCCAATGGAAGCCAGAGAATCCACAGACGGCGGCAGGACAGATTGGAGCGCCGGTAAGAATCTTTCTTTTTTTTAAATCAATAACTAGAAAGTAGATTTTTCGGTGTATTGCTGTCTTCATGGTGGTACATACCCGTGCGAGTTTGTTATACGCCTCACGTTAACCGCACCTATCTAGTGTAATAATAAATAAATAAAAATGTGTGGTGTCGTGGGACACCGGATAGGAACGAAGTTCCTTTTTATAAAAATGCTAATTTTAAGTTCTATTCGAGGTATAAAGAAAATAATTACATATTCGGGTATACATTTTTAATTACGATTTTTTTATTGATAAAAATAAAATAAAACTACTTTACAAGGTTATCAACTTTATTTTATTAACATTGATTTATAAAAAATATATAATAAAAATATGCTATTTTTTGTACGTTATTACAAAATTAAGTCGTACACTGTGTGCATTACTAAAAATTTTACGCTACGGACGTTTCTTCCGGTTACCCCTCCGCACCATCCCATAAGGAAATTTGTTCCAAAAATGTGTATATCCAGATGGATCTGATTTAGTAAATGCCAATAAATGTCTTAGGAATTGGAAGAAGGCAGTGAATCTCGAGCCCTCCGAGACTCTGACTTGCGGGTATCAGCGCCCCATCTGCAACGTGTCTCCTCCATCAACCTGCAGCTGCTGGAGCGTGACGCGAGGAGACGAAACAAGACGCAGCCTGACCAGCCACAGGTGGATATCTAAGACCAAAATGAAATTTAAGCGAATTTTCAATTCAATTGACCAATTGATAAAATTTCAATAGCTATTTTTTTTATTACAATACATCTTTTATTATCATTAGGTTTCCGTTTAAGGACAGTTGTAATAGTTATATGTTGAATTTAAGAAAACAGTTCGGAATTCCTGAGACGCGAATCTAATTAAAGATGATGTTTATGTCCGGCATATAGTAAACACTTTTCTTATACTAAAAAAGTTTCGGGCAAGGTACGTCATCGCGCTTAGTTGTAAAATACTATTTTGAGTGATTGTGGTGTTTCTAGCCGCTACTAGACTACATGCCAGACTACGGATTGTTCGAAGCGTCGCAGATGGCGTGCCCCGTCCTGCCTCAGTATCATCCCAAACAACTCATGGAACTACTCAACAGCGGCAAAATACGATGGGTCAAAGCAATTCTTGCGCATCTCGTCAGGTAAACAATTATATAACTAAATCTATTTTACCTATTAGGTTAGTCTTCTATAGGACTGGATTTTTTTGACCAACAATCATTAAATCCATAAAGAAAGTTATTAACGAAAGAAAAGTCAAAATATATTTCCGTCGACAGATGTATCGGCGGAACATACACTGGTCGTAGTTCGACAGGAGACGAGGACAGTTTGTCCAGACAGGTATTTTAAACTAACGCTAATTTGTCACTACAGATAAATTACTCATTTTCTATCTTAAGAATTCAGATGCAAGAAAATGAGTGGCAAGCTTTAAAACGCGCACATTGTGTTAAACATAACATTTATAGATCACAAAATTCAACGCTTTTCGGCATTTATCAGCGTTGCATTCAGATTGCCAACGTGTCGTGACATCAACGCATTGCATTTTATGCATTCCGCTTCCTGGCATGCGAATGGATACGTCATAGATTGACACACGTATTGTATATCCGACATTTTATTTCCAAATTTCACTCACGACATCAAATCAAAAGTATTTGTTGGGAGCAAGATAGAAAGTAAGATATATCTGCATAGGTTTTTTTTTCAATCTGTATACATATTATTGTAATTTTTTTACAAAATATATAAATGCAATATAAAAAAAAGTACAGTGTCGTATATGTTGTAAATATGCAATGTGAGTCTCTGTGAGTGTACGACGTGTGGAGTGCATGTGGGCGGTTGTTGCAGCGCGGCTGGTCTCGCTCGCGCACTCTGTCCGTGTCGTTCGCCGCCGGCGCCGCTTCGCCGCTAGATGGCGTTGCACAGGTAAATTAAATTTTGTACATGAATGAACAAGATAATCTACGAAATGTTCACTTTGAGAAGGCGGCACGACATGAGAACCCTTTTGTCGTGGCCGCTGGAAACTATATACCCGATCCTGTAGACCGAGTGGTAAACAATCGACGTCGCCTAAAGCACGTCATTACGGGTCCTCCAGATCCATTAACGGTGTTCTTAGGCACCACAAGCACCGGTCACCGTCCTCGTCGAACCCGTCGCTTGCGACGAAGGGCTCGGCGAGCGAATTAATCCATAGACACAGCCCACTGAGTTTCTCGCCGGATCTTCTCAGTGGGTCGCGTTTCCAATCTGGTGGTAGATTCTGCGAAGCACTGCTCTTGCTGGGGTCAGGTTTAGCAACACTCCGGTTTGAGTCCCGTGAGCTCACCTACACACGTTAGGGCGAAGCTGAAATAGCCTCTCAAGGCTATCAGCATAGGTAGGAAAAAAAAAGACGAAATGTTGACATTTCTAAAAATCAATCGTAAAAGAACAACAAGGTTTCATTTATTCCCAATGTCGATTATGATTGTCGCGAAATTAGAAAGAATCTAATATCATTCGCGTTTTACTTTGTCTTGAAATGAAGCTCAACAAAATTACAACCATTAAATGTTATTATACCACTTTGTCCACATTTATTGTTGCTTTCGTGTAGCTATGTGAAACTCAATGTTCCATGGTCTATGTTTACGTGTCTGTATTGTGGGGGGTGCATTGCTTTTTACGTTTTCAATAATAAGCTAGCTATTTCGGGGTCACGTATATTACAGGTATAGGTAACCACAGTTTCATTCATCATTTTAAAATTTATTAAATTGAATTCCGATTATCACTACATATAACATGTGCACCGTATACTAATATTTTAAACTTTTTATTTATTTAAAAAACGACACATAGTTGCACATTTTGGCTAATGAAATTAAATAAAATAAAAAGTCACTTTTATATGTAATGTTATTTTTTCTGATATTTCTTATTTGATAGTCAAATACAATTCGGACATTTTTAATTATGATAATATATTTAAAAAACATATCTTGGTAAGTTAAAGTAAAACTAGTTAATTTAAATGATATGGAAAAAAGGTTTGATTTAATTAAACATTATTTTTAAGGAATAGTAGATAACGATTAACATGCTGGTACAGATATCAGAGGACGTCCAGTTAGATTACGCGGAAATAACTTCAATACCGCCTTTGCCGTTGTGGACCCTGTTGGTAGCTGACAAGGAGTCTGCGCATCATCCTTCCACTATACAGGAGGCTAAGGTTAGTGTCGACCTTACCTATCTATATAATGTTTATCCTTTATAATTGAACAGTCATAAAAAAGGATAGTAGTTACGTATTTTTTATTATTTATTTATTGCGTAGACGGGTTGACGACGCTCATAGCACACCTGGTGTTGTGGTTACCGAAGCCCATAGACAACTACAACGTATATGCCACCATCCACGTTGAGATATGAGTTCTAAGGTTTGAATATAGTGACAATGGCTGCCCCAAACTGAGACGCATTACTGCTTCGCGGTACAAATAAGCAGGATGGTGGTACCTACCCGTGGGCGTGCGGACTCACAACAGGTCCTATGGTAGAGGGTAAATGGTTTTTTTATCTAGTCGTATCGCACTAATGGACAGCTAAGGAAAATCTTTCAGTTACATTCAAATTTACGCAATATTTGTTAGCACATTAAACTTTTTACATTTGTATGTAAGAAAATGAAAAGAAAATACATAAATGAAATGCACACTAAAAAAGCAGTACTAAATTTTAAACATATTCTTGTTTAGGATTACAATGAATTGTTCGAGGGAACAATGGACACGGATGACGACTTAGACGCTTTACTGCTGGGTGAAGAAAGTGTAGATCGCAGGCCTTCGATGCCGGAACGGCAGCCCCTTTCGCATTTTGGTCCAAGACAAGGTAAATTAAAACAGTAAAATACACTAAAAGTTCTTAATTCACCGGGTTTATGTTCCGTTAAATATGCAGAGAATACAGAAACCGTGAATATTTAATGGTAATTTACGTAAATGAGATTATAAGGATACGTTCCTAAACGATATAATTTTTTTTTATTCTTTATTAGAGCCATACACCTATTAAACACGTATCATTTAAGAACATACTTTAGGCATAGTTGTAATAGGGTCTATTTTACTTTTTATTCGATTATTTGAAGACGCGTTTACAAGAATATTCGGTTGGATACCTACATATCCGAATGCTTTTTACCAATGTGTGTGTACCGATGTACCGATTAGATCAGAATAATAAATCAGAATAAATAAATCTTTAGCGGCTAATTAATATAGGCATGTAATCGCATGTTTTTAATCTGCGAATAGTGAAAACGCGAATGAAGGAAGACAAATTTTTGTCATAAAGAATAGTAGCAGATTGTATAATTTAAACTTACAAAATAAAAAGGGGACAAATTAATTAAGTTCGTGATAGCAGGAACTTCAATACATTTTTACCATGTTATTTCTAATTCACTGTAAACGGTTACCAACATTATAAAATAAATCTGCTGTTTTATTTCTTAACATGGTAGGGTATAATTAAAATTGTCATCAAACACTGGTTAAAGCGTTTCTTAACTTCACACCCTTGTTTACTGAGTTTGGTGTCGCTCTTCTTCTTTTTTCTTCTTTCCTATTACCCTCGGCGGGGATGTAGGACTCGAATCATCCATTTAAATCCTTCCATTTACATCGGTCTTGGGCAGTCTGTTCTAGCTCCTCCCACATCATGCACAAGACACCTAGCTTCTGTTCCACCAGCGACGTCCAGTTCGGTGTCGCACTATTAAAAAACATCTCCATCTAATCTAATCCGCAGGACGTATACTATCGCGTCTCCTGACGCACACGCACCTGCCGGGGCTGAGTTCGTTGGACCAGATGCACCTACTGGCGCTGGCGGACACTGTGTCTACGTGCGACGCGGACTTTGCCGAAAGACTCGCTACGAATGCCCGTGTAGATATTGCACAGGGCACCGGGACAGAAGTATTACCTGGTAAGCTATTTTAACAATACTACTACTACTCTCCTTAGCAGTTTCGGCCACGGCGACCACTTCAAACTCCGTTTCTAATTGTCACGGTGTGTTCGTGTGTGGCTAACATAACCGATCTTATTTCTGAAAGAGAAAGAAAGAAAGAAAGAAAGAAATCATTTATTCGCCAAGCATAGTGAAAATGAGTTATTACATAAATTAAAAGCAGCGTGTATGCTTTGTCATTATTTGACATGCGAATTTTAGTGCAGTGCATAGTTATCTAATATATAAAATTCTCGTGTCACAGTTTTCGTTGCCATACTCCTCCGAAACGGCTTGACCGATTTTGATGAAATTTTTTGTGCTTATCCGGTATCTATGAGAATCGGCCAACATCTATTTTTCATCCCCCTAAATGTTAGGGGTAGTCCACCCCTAAATTTATTTTTTTATTTTTTAGACAAAATTTTTAATTTCTATTTTTTTATGATACAACATACAAAAATACATACAATCCTCAATTTTCACCCTTCTACGATCAACCCTTATTTTTTATTTGCTAATTAAAAACTTTAAATTTTTTTGCGAGAATTTTGTTTTTATTTTGTCATGACGTAGAATAAAAAAAATCATATTACTCTGAAATTTTCACCCCTCTACGATCAACCCCTATTTTTTATTTGTTAATTATAAACTTTAATTTTTTTGGCAAGATTTTCATTTTTATTTTTATTTTGTCATGAATTAAAATAAAAAATCTGATGTTACTCTCAATATTTCATCCCTCTATGATCAACCCCTATTTTTTGTTAATTATAAACTTTAATTTTTTTGGCAAGTTTTTTATTTAGTTTTATCATGACTTAAAATTAAAAAAATCATATTACTCTCAATTTTCACTCTTATACGATCAACCCCTATTTTTCCATCCGCAATAAGGTTGCAAGATGGCAATCAAATATTATAATTGTAGTAAGATAAATTCTTATTCAGAGTTTATAATTTCAAGTTCCTTTAATTATGATTTTTTTAAATTGAATTTGATCTCCCGCGCTCGCCGGTCGACTACTGATCAACTATCAATCGATCAGCTATCCCCACCAGGTGTCACCACTGATCCAGCAAACATCACGTAGTAGGGATGGGGACGAAGCCGGTCTCCTGTCTTACTTACTCACTATACATCATAGATTATACACTTAATATATTTGAGAGCTATACAATACTATACATTTTTCAGCCATGTTTTGTTGGTTTTATTTGTGTATCAATAGTATGTTCAGTAGGTCTGAGAATCGGCTACTATCTATTTTTCATACCCCTAAGTGAAAAGGGTTGTCCACCCCAAACATTAATTTTTTATTTTAATTTTTTGGATATATTTTTTTGTTTATAATGAGGTATTATGTGGTTAAATGAGGTTTTTATTTCTACAGTAGAATTTCCCTAGAAATCTTATTTAAGGCAACACAACGTTTGCCGGGTCAGCTAGTAATATTATATAATTTACCATTCATTCATCCATAATTCAACTAATAATTAAAAATCCATTTATTTTCAATGTCATCCCTAAGAAAATCATTTATGTGATAATAATTTTCACTAATAAGATTACCTTTTAAGTTTTTTTAAAAATTAAAATCATCTAAGTCTCTTTCTAAACGTTCGTGCACATTGTGTTCGTGCACAGGTGAGCACACCACTATACTAATTGTAAGAGAGTTCTTACAATAATCGTGTTATTGTTATTATTGATTGCTTATAACTAGATGAGTCGTGAGAACGTATACTCTTATAGTAGATAATATATAATCAATAACGTGTAGCATAATGGATTATGCTACTTTAAACGAATAAGAGCTTAATGTGGATCACTCTTCGCTATTTGTTCTTATCTGCCGCTGATTCTAGAACATCGTGGACTGTGGTGTCGAGAGTAGTGCGGATCAGGTCAGTCCAACCAGTATCGGGCTTAGCTTCTCCAAGTTGCCGTCATCCTTTCTGGCAATGTGGCCAAATTATTCCAGAACTTTACTTAGGCATATGGTAGAAAGCCTCATCTGTATCTGGAGATCTAAACAGCTTTAACAAGCTAAATCGTAACAGATTCATTGGACGACTGCGGGCTTCGGTTCCTGCTCGCTATGAAGCACTACGGCTACCTGCTGCGCTGCCTGCCGCTGGCCCAGCGCGCCGCCCTGCAGCGGACCGGCGTCGGCACCTGCAACCTCGTGTGGGCCTTCCACTCTGAAACTCACGAACAGCTGCTGGCCTTAGTCCCCGGGTACGCTAAGGGTCAACCGAAATGGACTACAATGAGGGAACTGGGTGAGTTATACAATCTTTATTGACGATACCTTTGATAATGCTATGTTTAATTCTCGACGCCTACTTGCATCGCTTTCACATTGTTTTATCTTCTCTGTTATTAGTGTTAGTTGTGTCTGATCTGTGTTCAATTTAGATATGTTACAACATAACAAACAACATTTATTGTAGATCGTAGACGACAAAAATCTCTTATCGTATCGTTAATGTCGATTCAGCAGATAATGGACTTTCACGTAGCAGTGGCAAGACGAAATGTCGGCCCGTATGGATAGCTACCAACCCTTGCCCATTCCGGTTTGAGTGGCGTGGGACAGCCGCTATACAATAATACAGATGAAACCCGCCCTTTCGGGACGGTATTTTGAGTGCGGGCTTCGATAACCGCTTCACATCAGAAAAGCCGTAAACTCGTTCACTTACCCACAAAATATATAAAAATAACATATTGAGAACTAAAATTACCTACTGCTACGATAGATATAAAAATAAGTATAGAACTGAGGCTACACTCTTTCAATATATCTTATTAGCAGATTTGTGTTCGATATTGATTTTAATACCTATGATTTCTTAAAAGGAGTGGGCTGGTGGATTCGCGGCGAATTGCTACGCACAAGCGTGGAGAAACTTGCACGTGCTGCCTACATGCAGAAACAGGACCCCATGGACGCGGCTCTGTATTATCTCGCCATGAAGAAAAGAATGCTTCTTTGGGGCTTGTTCCGGTCTAACCGCGATGATAAGATGACTGCGGTGAGTGTCGAGGAAAACTACACATTTAAACCGTACAATTGCTAAACCGAATTATTGTTTTTAAATAGTTTTCTGACGGATTGTAGGTTTACCGACACACGTTGATATAGTCTGTGGTAAAGAACGATACCAGTAACTCAATTCGTGTACAACTACAACATGCAAAATTATAGTATAATATTCTATTTAATTTTTTTTTTATTGCTTAGATGGGTGGACGAGCTCACAGCCCACCTGGTGTTAAGTGGTTACTGGAGCCCATAAACATTCACAACGTAAATGCGCCACCCACCCCGAGACAAGTTCTAAGGTCTCAAGTATAGTTACAACGGCTGCCCCACCCTTCAAGCCGAAACGCATTACTGCTTCACGGTAGAAATAGGCAGGGTGATGGCACCCACCCGCGCGGACTCATAAGAGGTCCTACCACCAGTAATTACGCAAATTATAATTTTGCGGGTTTGATTTTTACTACACGATGTTATTCCTTCACCGTGGAAGTCAACCGTAAACATTTGTTGAGTACGTATTTCATTAGAAAAATTGGTACCCGCCTGAGATTCGAACATCGGTGCATCGCTCAACACGAATGCACCGGACGTCTTATCCCTTAGGCCACGACGACTGTAATGTTGTACCTATATTCGATTCTTAATTCACGTAAATACAACTTGTATAATAATAAAATTGCGTTATTATCTAAATAAAGGTCGACATCCCCAAAGTTCCATTAATACCCGAATTTCAGTCTTCAGAATAAATGTATCTATCTATTAACTGATGTTTATGTTTCGGCAGTTCTTCGCGAACGACTTCACGGAGAACCGTTGGCGTAAGGCGGCCCTGAAGAACGCGTTTGTGCTGCTGGGGAAGCAAAGGTTCGAACATGCCGCTGCCTTCTTCTTACTCGGGGGAGCGTTGAAGGATGCTCTTGAGGTACGCATCAAATTAAATTTCAAAGAAACTTGTAATAGACCAGTGGTCCCCAAACTTTTTTATTGCTCACAGGTCTTCAATTTGTGTTTGCTATCATGATCCGGTGTCGTTTATTATCTATATCAGCATTTTAGTTTAGGCTAACAGGCTGATTACCAACATTAATTTAAGATGTAAAGAAAAAGAAAACTATTAGAGTGTTATAGTTTCTTTTTATACAAAATAATAACTTTATGGATTACATTCAAAAAGGCCAACCTTAATTTATCTATAGTGATGTACTGTTTTTATGGACACAATTCAGATCGTCAATGAAATTGCTAAAGAAATCCGCATTCGCAAAGAAGTCCGCATTGCTGGTTGGAATCAAATTGGAACCAAGTTGTATTTTCAAACTAGAAATAAATAGGATGGCGGTATATGGCCTATCTATACTAATATTATAAAGAGGAAAGATTTGTTTGTTTGTTTGTTTCGAATAGGCTCCGAAACTACTGGACCGATTTGAAAAATTCTTTTTCCATTAGAAGCCGACATTGTCCCTGATGAACATAGGCTACTTTTTTTTATTTTTTTTTATTTATTTTTTTTGGTTTCATGTGTGTTTTAATGTTTCCGAAGCGAAGCGAGGGCGGGTCGCTAGTATAGAAATAATTCAGTACACGTTACATACAATTCTTTGATGTTCTATTAAATATTATTTTAGGTCCTCATAACGCGCCTCGGTGACTTACAATTAGCCATGATCGTAGCACGGCTGTACGAATCGGACAACGTTCTGCCTGCAAGTCTCAAGAAATTGCTAATGGATGAAATATTAGGGTGAGTAATTTTATATATAAACTTGATAATATCAAATTGAAAATATCCATTTAATAACTATTAGAATATATAATACAAATTTCGTTATTTACGTAGTTACATAAGAATAAAATCACGGTGAAGGAATAACATCGTGTAATGAAAATCAAATCAGCAAAGTTATAATTTGCGTAATTACTGGTGGTAGGACCTGTTGAGTCCGCGTGGGTAGGTACCACCGCCCTACCTATTTCTGCCGTGAAGCAGTAATGCGTTTCGGTTTGAAGGGCGGGGCAGCCGTTGTAGATGCCTATGGGCTCCAGTAACCACTTAACACCAGGTGGGCTGTGAGCTCGTCCACCCATCTAAGCATAAATTTGTTTGTTGAACAGCGGCGAAACGGAAGATGGTGAAATAGACTTAGAACGGGCGCACCCGGACCCGTTCGTTCGCTCCATGGCGCTGTGGGAGCTGAAGCGGTACGGCGACTCGCTGGACACGCTGCTGAGCCCGGCCGGCAGGCTGCACGCGCCGCGCGACCCGCAGCAGAAGCAGGACGCCGAGCCCGTGCCCAGCGTCTTCAACTTCTACGTGTACCTGCGGACGCATCCGAGACTCAAGCGCCACAATCTACCCAGCCAGGTAGGACTACCAAGCTTTGTCTTTTTTTTATTGCTTAGATGAGTGAACAAGATCACAACCCACCTGGTGTTAAGTGGTTACTGGAGCTCATGGACATCTACAACGTAAATGCGCCACCCACCTTGAGATATAAATTCTAAGATCTCAGTATAGTTACAACGGCTGCCCCACCCTTCAAACCGAAACGCATTACTGCTTCACGGCAGAAATAGGCATGGTGGTGGTACCTACCCGCGCGGACTCACTACGTCCTACCACCAGTAAGTTTCGTTTTGGTACTCGATATGGTTCATTATAGTCACAAATGTAATTTTATACATACATATATAGTTGATTTTAATTTGAAAGTATTGTGATTTTTAGTTCAAAATTGAACTACCTATTAATGACATGAATGACGGTGGCCAAACTACTTCGTCGTTGTTGACCTGCAGAACACTTCTGATTCGGACTTAGTAAATGCTCAGTGGCTTTAGTTGTTCAAGAATCTGATTCATGCTCGTTTTATCATGGTCTAATCGTGATATAGATTACTCATGTACTACAGGAGCATCCATTGGCCACGTGATTTTCCATTTCATTCTCTTGGTCTTCTTGTATTTTGCTACACACTCACTTCAGTTACTTTAAAACAGTGATTATCAAACTTATTTCTTTTACCGCCCCCTTTGAAAATCAATTCTTTTTCAGCGCCCCCATTTTTATACACCCCTAAAACTTTAAAACCTCAATTTCATTAATTTAATTAATAAATGTTCTATTAAGTTTAGTAAATGTAGTACCACGTAGTACTAATTTGTAGATGCTATTATTGTTTCTTCATATTATTATATGTCCATACATCGCTACAGAGCGAGTATTTACAAATTTGCAAAGTAAAAATGAATTCTTCTCATCAATATGTTTATTTAAATTCAGAATTACCAAAATACATTGCTATTTCACTGTACTATTATTGTACTAATTTATTAGAACGAAACTATTTTTGTTGAATATCTTTCTCATTAATATAAGATTCTCATCATAAGATAATTAAAATTTTATATTTCGAATAGTAAATAATACTACTAAGGGTCGATTCGACCAAACAAGAGTAAATCTTATTCTTAGAATAACTCGTCAGTTATAATAACCGGCAAACTTCTTGAGCATTTGTTGACGTAGTGGGGGTAAGTTTGCGCATGGTACACTCACGTGCAAAAACATTACTTACTCTGCGTCATAATGCTATTAAATTATTAAAATCAACATATTATGTATTTATTTATATATTTATTAGAACATCAACAAAATATATAGGTTAATAATTGTAATAATTTAATCTTGGGGTAAAATAGATATTCCTTCTATTAAGTCAAAATTAGAGCTGTTGCCAGGTCTTGGTTCAGTTGAAGCGAAGCTGGTATTTGTAATTTTTTTTTCGTTATCATAATCTTGACCATCATCATCATCACTGTTTTCATCACCCGAGTCGCTATCATCGTGATGAGTCGACATAGGGCTCATCGGCGTAGTTTACAACTCGGTCGATTCGGTCTTCTTTTTTGTCTATAATTAATTATTTTTTGAAGATATTCGATTCGTAGTAATCGAATGTTACTTTTTTCATTTACCAGCTTCCGATTATTTTCTGTTCTTTTTTTCCATCTGAAGCCTAGCTCTTTCATAATTCGTCGTAAGCTTCATTCCGAGCCATTAAAATTTATATCTTCTTTAAATTTTTCGAAGCCTTTCTACGGTACGGAGTTTCGCTGCTTGTTATGTAGTTATTATGATTACATCTAACTATCCATTCCGGTAACTTTCTTCTTCCCTGATCTTTTCTTACCCGGAGTCCGAAACACGGCGAGTAAGCCAGAGCCTTTGGCTTCGTTAATAATGCACCTAACAGTACTCACTGATGTTTTTCTTGCTTCCGAAGTCTGTTTTACTTTTTCCATATCATTCTTCCCCTCTTTTATAATGAAGCAATATACGTCGTACACAATTTTTCTACCCTTTCTTTTGAATACTACACCAGTTTGTCGCGGCATAGTGTATTTTTTATAAAAAATCAACAAACACTCAACATATAGCAATGGCAACAAAGTCAACAAGCAATTATAACAAATAACGTAACAATTAATAACGACAGACTTTTTACTGTATGCAAGCGTACTTTTGGGAGCAAGCGGAAAGAGGGCGCGGTGCGGGACGCAAGGTTCGACTGATCTACCAATAACGCGCTCGATACGATTTCCCCTGCCGTCGCGCCTCACCCTCACCACCAAAGTGATCTAAAATTCGGTTCTGCGCAGTCAAGGTCATTTGCTCAAGAAGTTTGCCGATTACTATAATCGAGAGTAAATCAATTTTACGTTTTACCATCTACAATTCTAAGAATAGTGGGCCTATTCGGGAATTGTTACTATACCGCCGTTTCGCACGGAATAACGGAGCTATTCCTAGAATAAAGTAATGGCGTCAGTCAGTCCAACATCTGATTTCTGTCATTTCATAAATATTTATTCTGTTTTAATTTCAAGTCAACGCAATGCACTAAATTATTATTAATAGTCTGGCATTGTATAATGCAACGTTTAAACGAAAAAAGATAATACCACACGACAAAACTTGACAATTCCCTCAAACAAACAACAAATAAAAATAATACGTTTGACAGCTGGATATCTTACACAACAGCTACTTTTTCACACTAAAATACGGCAAAATCGAGTTGACGATTTGTATGCTCTTACACTATGCCGTTGAACAACAACATTTATTTGCCGGATTTTATTTTTGTTCACCATTCACTCTGCTATTCGCGTATTGTTATTCCTAGCGCAAGTATACGTGGAAAAACGACTATGGATTTACTCGAGATTAAAATCATGGAATAGGTTATTCCTCGTATAGTTACTCGAGTATAAATTTAAGTTTGGTCGAATCCATCCTAACAATAATAACTTATTAAACTACGAAAAATAAATTAATATCATTTCGTATTATAGATAAATAAGGGTAATTTTTCATGGAATTTTAGTTTATAATTTAGATCTGGCTCAAATAAAAACCACCGCCTAAGCCAGCGTTTTTATTATTTGTAATAATTAATATTTATAATTAAAGGTTGGGGAAAAAGTCTTTTCGCATTATAGTATGTATGAACTTGTAATAAAATCTCTTTGGCTATACTATTTGTATCTGGCTGGTTTTGATATCATTAAAAGTTTAAATTCTAAAGAACATAATTCCAAATTAAAATTAGGAAGATGTGTGATTTTTATTTATTTTTTGTACTGTCAAGATGAGTGAATCTAATGCAGATATACGATACATTTTAAAATATTACTACAATAAAGGTAAAAATGCAACGCAAGCCGTGAAAAAATTTTGCGATGTTTATGGACCTAGTGCAGTGTCTGTGAGAGTAGCACAAATTTGGTTTAAGCGTTTTCAATCTGAAAATGTTGATGTCAAAAATGCACGTCGCTCTGGTCGAGGGGGTGCCCTCCTCCCGGGCCTAAGCGTAATCTGTTACGCAGACGACACGTTGGTCGTGGCCCGGGGGGGGGGGGAGGTTTTGCTGAGTCTGCCCGTCTTGCTACCGCTGGGGTGGCGCATGTCGTCGGCAAAATCAGGAGATTGGGCCTCGACGTGGCGCTCAGTAAATCCGAGGCCATGTGATTCCACAGGGCCCGAAGAGTGCCACCTGTCGATGCCCATATCGTGGTTGGAGGCGTCCGTATTGGGGTCGGGGTGCAGTTGAAGTACCTCAGCCTTCCCAACGTTGGGGGTCCTGACCAGGTGACGCGCCGTCTCTATACAGGGGTGGTGCGATCAATGGCCTTATACGGGGCGCCCGTGTGGGGCCAGTCTTTGGCCGTGGGGGTAGCGAAGCTTCTGCAACGGCCGCAGCTATCGCACCATTTCCTTCGAGGCGGCGTGTGTACTAG
Source organism: Bombyx mandarina (assembly GCF_030267445.1). Classification (NCBI taxonomy): domain Eukaryota; kingdom Metazoa; phylum Arthropoda; class Insecta; order Lepidoptera; family Bombycidae; genus Bombyx; species Bombyx mandarina. Next base: position 9,463,181 of record NC_143227.1, on the reverse strand, counting down.
CTGGGACGCCGCCTTGGGTTCTGGAAGCGGAGGCGCTCGCCGCTGACTATCAGTGGCGGGCTGACCTTCTTGCCCGGGGCGAGGCACGTCCCAGCTCCAGTGTGGTCAGAGCGCGGAGTGCCCAATGTCAGTGGCCCGTGCTGGAGTCATGGTCCAGACGGCTGGCCAATCCTTCGGCTGGTCGTAGGACCGTCGAGGCGATTCGCCCGGTTCTTGTGAATTGGGTGAATCGTGACAGAGGACGCCTCACTTTCCGGCTCACGCAGGTGCTCACTGGGACATGCCCCGCCCTCCATTCCCAGTGGAGGGCGGAAGTCCGGTGATTTCCTCCTGACAAAAAAAAAAGTCGCTTTGGTTGCCCTATTACGAATAAAATTGATGCCATTTTTGAAAAAGTGGAGCAAGATGGGCATATCAGTAGTTACGACGTAGATAAAGAACTGGGAATTGACCACAAATAGTTTTGGCGCATTTGAAAAAAACTGGGTACACAAAAAAGCTCGATATTTGGATACCTCACGAGCTCACTGAAAGAAACCTAATGAGCCGTGTACTCATTTGTGATTCTTTACGTGTACGACGTAATGAAACTGAACCATTTTTGAAGAAGCTGATAACTGGTGATGAAAAGTGGATCACGTACGACAAGAACGTTCGAAAAGGGGCGTGGTCAAAAGCCGGTCAGGCTTCACAGACTGTGGCGAAACCCGGGTTAACTCGCAACAAGGTGATGCTGTGTATGTGGTGGGATTGGAAGGGCATTATTCATTAGGAGCTGTTACCACCAGGCAGGACCATCGATTCTGAACTCTAGTGCGAACAACTGATGAGATTAAAGCAAGAAGTTGAGAGAAAGCGGCCGGAATTACTCAACAGAAGGGGTGTGGTTTTGAATCATGATAACGCTAGACCTCACACATCTTTAGCCACTCAGTAAAAATTAAGAGAGCATGGCTGGGAGATGTTAATGCATCCGCCGTATAGTCCTGACCTTGCACCTTTAGATTTCCACCTGTTTCGGTATCTTCAGAATTCTTAAGACAGTGTCAGGTTAACATCACGAGAGAACTGCCAAAACCAATTGCGCGACAATTGGTATTTTGATCAGAAGCCCCAAAATTTCTATAGCAATGGGATCATGTCTCTACCTACATGATGGCAAAAAGTTATCGAACAAAATTGTACCTACATACTTTAGTTAAATGTAAATAAACTATATTAAAAAATGTTGTGAATTTTCTTAAAAAATGCGAGGAAACTTTTCCTCAACCTATTATTATATAGAAACTAGCTGACCCGGCAAACGTTGTGTTGCCTTAAATAAGATTTCTAGGGAAATTCTACTGTAGAAATAAAAACCTCATTTAACCACATAATACCTCATTATAAACAAAAAAATATATCCAAAAAATTAAAATAAAAAATTAATGTTTGGGGTGGACAACCCTTTTCACTTAGGGGTATGAAAAATAGATAGTAGCCGATTCTCAGACCTACTGAACATACTATTGATACACAAATAAAACCAACAAAACATGGCTGAAAAATGTATAGTATTGTATAGCTCTCAAATATATTAAGTGTATAATCTATGATGTATAGTGAGTAAGTAAGACAGGAGACCGGCTTCGTCCCCATCCCTACTACGTGATGTTTGCTGGATCAGTGGTGACACCTGGTGGGGATAGCTGATCGATTGATAGTTGATCAGTAGTCGACCGGCGAGCGCGGGAGATCAAATTCAATTTTAAAAAATTATAATTAAAGGAACTTGAAATTATATACTCTGAATAAGAATTTATCTTACTACAATTATAATATTTGATTGCCATCTTGCAACCTTATTGCGGATGGAAAAATAGGGGTTGATCGTATAAGAGTGAAAATTGAGAGTAATATGATTTTTTTAATTTTAAGTCATGATAAAACTAAATAAAAAACTTGCCAAAAAAATTAAAGTTTATAATTAACAAAAAATAGGGGTTGATCATAGAGGGATGAAATATTGAGAGTAACATCAGATTTTTTATTTTAATTCATGACAAAATAAAAATAAAAATGAAAATCTTGCCAAAAAAATTAAAGTTTATAATTAACAAATAAAAAATAGGGGTTGATCGTAGAGGGGTGAAAATTTCAGAGTAATATGATTTTTTTTATTCTACGTCATGACAAAATAAAAACAAAATTCTCGCAAAAAAATTTAAAGTTTTTAATTAGCAAATAAAAAATAAGGGTTGATCGTAGAAGGGTGAAAATTGAGGATTGTATGTATTTTTGTATGTTGTATCATAAAAAAATAGAAATTAAAAATTTTGTCCAAAAAATAAAAAAATAAATTTAGGGGTGGACTACCCCTAACATTTAGGGGGATGAAAAATAGATGTTGGCCGATTCTCATAGATACCGGATAAGCACAAAAAATTTCATCAAAATCGGTCAAGCCGTTTCGGAGGAGTATGGCAACGAAAACTGTGACACGAGAATTTTATATATTAGATAATAAACAATGCTTACAATAAGTGAGCTGTTTAGGCTTACTATACTATTTGACACAGGAAGGTAATGGGTAAATTGTAAAAAAAAATCTAAGACAACTTTTTGAACAATAATTATATACGTATTTCCATTTTATTAAAAATTATGATTCTTACATCAGTAATTTCTTATAAAATGCTAGGAAAATCCTGTAAAATGCCCTTATGTTAAAAACAAGAAAGAAAGTAATTAAAACATCAATTTATGTTAGTTTACGTATGTATAATATTTTAAAACTCTGCTGGTAGTTTTTTTTCGTAGTAGTAGTCTAATATTTAAAATTATTTCTGGTGCAATGTAATTAAGGTAAAATTGCTCTAATTTTTTAACTATCATCGATCTTTATCCTTTATCCGTAGAAACTTGTTACAACTTGATTGCGTACGGTTTGCGGGCTATCCTACGAAATCTATGTTAAGTATTTTAAGTTTTTATAACATCATACAGGGTAGAAATATAAACTAATTATTCGTTACTGTGTAGTAGGTGGGTTTTAATTTTAGTGAAATTTAAAATACTATATAAAGTAAATGAAATTACAAATTATACATCGCCCCCCTAACCCACATCAACGCCCCCCATCTTTTTCTGGGCCCATTAACACCCCCCTCTAGGTTTCAAACGCCCCCAAGGGGGCGTTATCGCCCACTTTGAGAAAGACTGCTTTAAAAAGAGACCTTATCTGCAGGAAAGGATTTTGTTTTTCCCTGGCATTGGTGATATACCTAGTCAGGTCATAAATTCTGTCACATGTTTAATGTAAAATAATTGAAACAAGTTTATTCATTATGTAACCATTCATATACCAAAATGAACTTAACAAAACATAGATTCTTATGACACTAAAGTTTATTCAAAATGAACTCCGTGATTTTGAATACAGGCCTTCAATCTGCGCGTCAGCCAGTCTTGTGTGCTCTTCGCTCTATGAGCTGGCGCCGAATCTTGTTGGAATACCCAGTGCCTGTTATTGAACATGGTATGAGAAACAGGTTCCACAAGGTTCGTCAGGATTGTATTTTGATACACAACTGCATTCGTTTTTACACCTTTCTCACAAAAATGTACCTCTGTTAAGCCCCAATAAGAAACTCCCAACCATACCATGAGCGAGGATGGAAAATGACCTCGTTGGACACGCGGAATACGGTTGCTCGCTTCTTCACTACTGTGTGCGTACACCTTATCATTTTGTTTGTTGTAGCTCTCTTCTACGGTAAAATTTTTTTCATCCGAATAAAGAATTTCCCGATATTTTTTTCCCGCGTACCGCTTCAACAAAGCGCGGCATCTCTTCAGTCTCAGGTCCATTAGACGAGCATTCAAACGATGTCCTGTTTTTCTTCGATATGCCCGAAGCCGAAGTCTTCATTTAACACCCTTTTCACCGTGGTTCTGCTTAACCCCATCTGAAGGGCCAACAGTTTCTGCTTACGTTTGGAATTTCTTTGAATTCGCGCCTTCACAGCTTTTATCACTGCTGGAGTCCTAACAGACCGAGGGCGACCACTTCTTGACCTGTCATCTACACTAGTGTCTTCATTGTATCGTTTGATGGTACGATAAACGAATCTTTTGGTTATATTAAAATTTTTCAGTATGTTAAAAATTTGAATTGGCGCGTAACCGCAACGATGCAACGCAATATCTGCAACACGGTCTTCTTTAAGCGTCCACTCCATATTTAAAAATGAGTAAAATTCTAAAAGTATACATTTTTATTTTCATGAACAATTCGAAATTCGAATTCAATAAACTTTTTTGTGGCCAGCATTCTAACAGAAAAATTTTTACTGTGTGACAATACTTACCTGACTAGTTACATAAATGACTGCGACCGCTGACTATCATGTGAGGTTCATGTTCGTCTGTCTTTGATGTCTAAAATAAATAAACTTTTTTTTTCCTATCTAAGTTGATAGCTTTGAGAGGCTATATCAGCGTCGCCTTAACTAGTAGGTGAGCTCACGGGGCTCAAACCTGATGACGTTGCTAACACGTAGCCTAGCAAGAGCCGTGCTTCGCAAAATCTACCACCGGATCGGAAACGCGACTCACTGAGAAGATGCGGCGAGAAACTTAGTGGGCTTAAATAAACCAAGTTAACGTTAATTACAGGGTGGAACACTGGCACTGTTGCAACAAGAACCCGAAGAGGGCATCACTCGCCTCGAACGTCGCCTGTACTTCCAAACAGCCCACGGACACTTCAAGGCCGGCTGCCCCGCGCTGGCGCTGGAGGTGCTGTCCAAGCTGCCGGCGCGCGTGCGCGACGAGAAGCCGCGCCACGTCGCCGCCGCGCCCTCCGTCGACGCGCCCGACATACACTCCGGACACATTGTTGAAGAAAACACACCTAAAAGTACGGCCCGTTCTAATAACCTTATGGGTTTGTAGTTTTAGAGCCAAGCCGCTGCCTACCATTAGACTGTTAACGTCATTCTGCTTTATTATTATTATTATTGGGCAACGAAAGTAAAGCATGAAAGAGGAGTGCATGTGGCAGAGATGCGAATGTTGAGATGGATGTGTGGAGTGACAAGAATGGACAAAATAAAGAATGAGTATATCAGAGGAAGTGTGTGAAAGTAGCCCCGGTAAGCAACAAATTAAAGAGCGGACGGTTAGCGTGGTATGAACATGTGATGCGTAGAGAGGAGATGCATGTGACTAGGAGATGTATAGAAATGGTAGGGCAAGGTCGTTTTGAAGTCGTGGCCTAAAGGTTAAGACGTCCGGTGCATATCTAGCGATGCATCCCGCCGGCAGGTACCAATTTTTCTAATGAAATACATACTTAAGAAATGTTCACGATTAACTTTCACGGTGAAGGAGTAACATCGTGTAATAAAAATCAAACCCGTAAAATTATTAATTGTTTAATTACTGGTGGTAGGACGTCTTGTGAGTCCGCGCGGGTAGGTACCACCACCCTGCCTATGTCTGCCGTGAAGCAGTAATGCGTTTCGGTTTGAGGGGCGGCGCAACCGTTGTACTGTTAAAAAAGAGAGACCTTACAACTCATGTCTTACCTCATCTAAGTTAATCTTATTTGGTTCCTATTTAGTGCCGGAAGAAAAACAAGAGATCAATATGGATTGGGGAGCATCGACAATGGACTGGGGGGCACCTGTCACCTCAAACAAAACTGACGAACTTGTCCTGTCTTGGGACGACGATGATAAAGGGTAAGCACTTTAATCGTGTACAAGCGAATCTTAAATAACTAACTCGAACATATTGAATAATTTCAATGAAATAATCCGTCGTCACTAATATTAAAAATACGAATGTCATTCTGTCCGTTAAGGCCTGAAGCTCAAACAACTTTACAGATTTTGACTAAATTCAGTATGGAAATGATTTGTACTCTGGGAAAGAACACAGGCATACACGATAAAAGTGTAATGCACGCGAGCGAATATGCAACCGGAAAACTAGTGTTTTAAAAAGAAGGGATCAATGAATTTCCATAATATAAAATTTTGATGAAAAATCATAGAATCGTTCATCAATAAAATTGTTACTTTGCTAAATCTTAATTTATGTGATTGGTAGATCGGAGGCGTCCGGTGCTTCAACACCGCCCTTAGAAATGAAAATGGACCAAAATGATGACGAAGGGCCAGCAGTGCCTGGTACATCTGATAACAAAGAAGCGGAAGAAACTCCCACAGTCGACATAATGGCGCAACAACTGAAGTTTGTGGCCTGTCTCAAGATATTGATGGAAGAATTGAGTACTCTAGCCACTGGGTTCGAAGTTGATGGTATGTTTATTTCAAATGATTACAATATTTAGTTTCAAAATTTTTATATTTACGAAATAGAAGTAAGCTATTTTATTAAAATCGAATGACAATCCCACAAGTCCTTATGACTTCGGAAACATTAAATTTTATTATTAATAGGTATCTGAGTCTCGCGACGTTACCGGCGGTTATTGTCGTACAGCGAGTGACACCGCGGGGCGAAGCTAGTCTAAAAAAAGTAGCCTAAGTTACTCCTTATATCATCAGCTACCTATCAGTGAAAGTCTCGTCAAAATCGGTCCAGCCGTTCCAGAGATTAGCCGGAACAAACAGACAGTCAGATAAAAATTGTAAAAAACGTTATACATATTCATATTCATGTAGTAAAAAGCGGTTATTTCAATATTACAAACAGACACTCCAATTATATTTATATGTATGGATAATAAAATAGTACAGTACCTTCTGATATTAGGTGGCCACCTCCGCTTCCAACTGTACATCTGGTTGGAGCGTGAAGTGGAAGCGCTGCGTCGTCTCTGTGGGTACGCGTCGCGCGGGGGAGGGGGCGCGGCGGGCGGGGAGCTCATCTGTGCCGAGACCGAACCCGCTCCGTTACCTGACAAGCCAACATTGCACCAACTGCTCATCAGAGAAAAGGCAGATTTTGAAGCCAAAGTTCAACGCGCATTCGCGAGGAAAAAATGGCTCAAAGGTAAAATTCGATTTTAGGCTAGTAAATTTATGAAGTATTAGGCTGTAATAATATGGAGATACTTACTCCCGTATGGACGAGTATTATCGCCGGTATAGTTAATTACCAGTCCATCATTATGTAATTAGAACTTAGATCACGTCACGGCTCAAATAAGACGAAATTGAAAAAAATTTTGTTTTTTATAAAATCGCAAGAATCTGCTGGATGCGTTCTGTGCTAGTCGTTGTGGCGAATTTTGGGCGAGGTCTCTGTTCAGGAATTGCCGTCTGTGAGATGATGATATTGTTATGCCGATAAGAGTAACGCCGTCTATCGCCGAATAGCCAAAACGAATATCAAAGGCACTCGTGACGTCAAGAAAACTCGAGAAGTACAACGCCATCTATTGTCAGATAACGGAAACACGTCGAAGCTACTCGACTTGTCCAAAATATTCTCGATAAATATAGGGATGTCGTCTCGACTATAAAAGCGTTGCAGAGATGGCACGAAGCAGTTAGTAATCAAAGATATTCGAAGCGAAACAGCAAACGGAACACCTGAAGCGAAGCGGGAGAAGTGAATTGAGAATTAAAAGTGTTTTAAGTGTTAATACAGTTTTAATTTGTACTTTGCTAAATTTTTTACTTTTCCCGAACCCCAGCGCGTAGCAATACCTAAAATAACAATTTAAATTATTCCCATACAGCTAACGAAACCCTGCTTCGTACACTGCTGTCGTATTGTTCCCTGCACGGAGCGGGAGGGGGAGGTCTGGCTTCGGTCCGAATGGAACTGGTGTTGCTGCTACAAGAACTAGGTCAAGATAAGCAACACCAACAGTTGCTGTCGCCGTTACCGTTCCCCACCACGCTCCCGCTGCTGGCCGCGGCCGTCGCCACCAATAACACCGTGGTCGCCGATCCAGTCCGACACTTGCAGGTGAACGCTGTTTATTTAAATTCAACTTTAATATACGAAATAAATAAAATATTTTTTATATTTCATTTGCTTGGCGCAGCAATAGAGTTGTACTAATCCTTGTGAAAGGCATACTGGCCAAATGAGTCTAAAATGTTCATCAATGATTTAAAAACACTTGACTTATTTATCAAGATTAATTTGAAATATGCTTACAGTCAATTCTAACTCAATATAAATTGCTGTTTATTTTAATGTTGCGGTAATTTTCGATGGCCATATTAATACTGTACTTACATTGGTAGGGCACAGCTTATGACGTCACATCTTCAATATGACAACTATACAGATGTGAAGGAGACCTTCAAACTATTAACCAAAAAACTTACAGGCCGTAGCACATGACATGCTGGGTACAATAGGCGAGCTGGGCATTCCGGGAGGTTCGGCCACCAGGCTGCTCCATACCCTGAGGGAACTATCAGTGGCGCTTTCTGCTTGTATATACCAGAGCTTGTGTGATTCTGATACGTTCAGCATGAAACATCAGCATCATCACGACGGGTAAGTTTATACTCTGTAATATTTTAAACCAGTCTTTCTCAAAGTTGGCGATAACGCCCCCTTGTGGGCACTGCAGGCCTAAAGAGGGGCGGTATGAGATCCGGAAAAAATGAAGGCGTTGTGCAGAGGTTTGGGAGGCGATTTGTAATTTCATCTAGGAGAACTCTTAGACACCGACTGAGTTCTAGCTATAGTGGTTTTTAAGTAGGTGAAAAAATGGGGGCGCTAAAAAAAAATTTATTCTCAAAGTGGGCAGTAGACAAAATAAGTTTGGGAGCCCCTGTTTTAAATGAGTTGAGTCAAAAAAATAATTGTTTTATTTGACAAGGAAATTAATAATATTAACGGTTGTTATAATACTTGGGTAGCTTTTTAAATTTATTTATTTTATAGGATTATCGCCGAGACCCCAGGAACTAGTCAACTCCTAGCTAGAACTAGACGTCAATCTTTTGATGAAGTTGTGGTGACCACTCCGCCCAATAAATGGCCAGGTATGTCGTATTATTTCGTCTCGTACCATAGAATGGACTGCAAGGCTCTCTGAGTTCATTCACAGGTAAACAAGTACCACCATGCTGCACTTTTCTGCCGCGAAGCAGTCATGCGATTTGGTTTGAAAAGTGGGGCAGCCGTAATACAATAATACAGTTAAAGCTTAATAATAACGCCCGGGGCGGATGAGCTGTACGCACGTTCTAGTTTCTATGGGCTACGACTAAAGTTTTAGACTAGGAAGACCGTGAGCTTTACTGATCGCATTGATCCAGTAACGGGCGTCTTACAGTTTGTGGGATAAAAGCGTTTTATATTTTTAATGAATACTGAGAGATGCACACTCTGTCTGTCCTATCCCATAAAGCTAACGACTTACAAATTATGATTTTGTTTTCAATTACCGGCTACTGTTATTGATAAATCGATAGATAGATTAATAGATCGGTATTTTAATGTCGACCTATCGATTTACCTATCAAAAAGAGCAATGACCTGGAAAGTGCCGGGCAAAACGAAGAGAGGCCGCCCCAGAACAACTTGGCGTCTTGGGCATGAGAGAACAGATTGCCCAAGACCGATGTAAATGGAAAAAAATGATTCGAGCCCTACACCCCAGCAGAGGGTAATAGGAAAGAATAATGATGATGATGATATCGATTTACTAGAAAGAATAATTTTATGCGGGTCAGTAATGTGACGTGGTCGTTGATCGTCAGGAGTGTCTGCGCTGCGCGGGCTGGCAGTGCGCGCGGCGGAGGAGGAGGACGCGCCGCGGCTGGCCGTGCTGCTGGCGGAGGCGTTCTGCGCCGTGTACCTGGCGCTGCTGGGCTGGGCGCTGGCCGCCAGGGACGCGCACCTGCTGTACCGCCTCGCCGCGCACGCGCCCGACGCACGCGCGCACTCCAAGCTCTTCGGGGGGGGCGTGCGCCGCCTGCTCACCACCGCGCCCGCCCCGCCGCAGGTACTGCGCAACACTGGGTTCATCACAACGATCGGTCTTTTAAGCCGCGGACGTTTGAAGAGTGCGTGAACTCGATCATAAAAAAGACCGTCATGTCAATGAATTTATAGCGACAAAGCTGTGATATAGCACAATTAAATATTCACATCTCAAAATGGATAACAACATTTACTTTAAAAGATCTATGTGTCTATGGGTATTATAAGCTTATCTTGTAAATGTTCACTGCACTCGTTGTGTCGTGGCCTCCGTTTCACAGCATTTCTGCCTCACTAGCCGTCATGTCTACGCGGGTTTGTTTCAATTTGTATGCACAAAAAATAATTAAACTTCACATTTCCTACAATTAACTTTCTAATTTCTTATATGTTTTTTTTTTGTTCATCTGAAAGCTGAAAATCTTAAAAAAATGTTTTCAGAGAAACTTCGTCTCCTAGTCAATAAAACAAAAATAAATGAAGTTTAAATTTTTTCGTAAACTGGAAGTTTTTTTTTTGTTTTTTTTTTTATTGCATGTATACGTGGACGAGCTCACAGCCCACCTGGTGGTAAGTGGTTACTGGAGCCCATAGACATCTACAATGTAAATGCGCCACCCACCTTTGAAATATGAGTTTTAAAGTCTCAGTATAGTTACAATGGCTGCCCCACCCTTCAAACCAAAACGCATTACTGCTTGACGACAGAAATAGGCAGGGCGGTAGTACCTACTCGCGCGGACTCACAATACGTCCTACCACCAGTATAAAGTTGGAGGAAGTTCTATTATGTAAGTAACTGTTTATATTCAACAGCCGAAACTGGTAGAGCGCACAGAAGGTACCTCGGTGTGGTCGTCGTTGCGCGAGAAGAGAGCCTTATTGAACATGCGGCTGCTGGGCCTGGGCCCGGCCGCGCCGCACAAGCACATCCAGGAGGGCCGCCCCACGTACAGGGAGCAGTTCGTTCCGCCGCAGTACAGCATTCTGACCTACCTGCTCACCAAGGTAACTGTATACGATCTGTACACGGTTAAACTGCAATTTAAAAGTAAATTGTCTGATAAATAAATAAATATAAAACAAAGACAGATTATACGAAAACAAATAATCATAGTCACGTTTGTCGATGGCCTCTGAAATAATCGATAGCTTTTTTAATTTTTTTATTGCATAGATGGGAGGACGAGCTAGAGTCCGCCTGGTGTTAAGTAACCACTTATTTCATTAAAATTTACGAAAGTTATCATAGTTTTCAAAAATCTCGTTTGAAACAACATGTTGCAATTTAGATTTTATTTTTTATTACTTAGATGGGTGGACGAGCTCACAGCCCACCTGATGTTAAGTGGTTACTGGAGCCCATAGACATCTTCAACGTAAATGCCGCCACCCACCTTGAGATATAAGTTCTAAGGTCTCAGTATAGCTACAATAGTCATTTATCGTGAACAGCCGACGTCGGAGCAAGACCCCGAGAATTACGATTACGATTCAGCTGAATCTGGAGCTGAAGATGTCGACGAGAGCGGAAGTGAAACCGACGATGATGACATTTTCGACACCAGCAACACGAAGTAAGTTCAAATTTGCTTCGTTCATTGTACGCGCACGTAAATATTGTTATTCATCATCATCATCATCAACAGCCCACAGTCGTCCACTGCTAGACATAGGCCTCTCCTATTGTTATTAAATATTGTTATTAATTCTCGCAAAGAACCAAAGGGAAACGGGGGTGACTGAAAATCAGCGCTGTTCGATTTATCGACCTTGAACAGCATTAGCTGAGTCACCTCCTTTTGCCTTTTTCTTTTTTTTGTATTTTATTTTATTTAATGTGAAAGGCAATAAATGATTTTATTAATATTATTATTATTATATTAAATATTAAAACTCTAGTTAAACCACCAGTTACGCATCGCTGTCACTTGCGAAAATTGATACACGCATACATCGATACTAGTGCTGTGATAAAAATCATATAATAAAAAATATTAATAATTTATATGTGAAAATTTGTACGTTTCGAAGATTGTTACAATCACACAAACATTCAATTTAATTATGAACCGTACATTAAATTGGTAAAAAAAATTCACACATATCTTATATTTTAAACGAGGAATTCTTGTATTTAAATATATATATAATCTGAATCTCGGAAACGGCTCCAACGATTTTCATAAAATTTAGCATACAGGGGATTTCGGGGGCGATAAATCGATCTAGCTACGATTTATTTTCAGAAAATGATGGTTTTATTCGTGTTTTCAATAATCAACTTTATCGATAATTTTGATATTTTTGAAGTGAAACTTCTTTACGCGCATGAGGGTAAAATTTTTACAGAACGTCACGCAGGTATGCAACGGAAGTGACATCAAACTACTATTGAAATTAAGTAGTTGTCAAATGTCAGTAGAAGTAGTTGTTGTATTTTTCCAACTGGAAAGGGAAATGTATCATACCATACAGCCTAATATTTTATAATTTTTTTGTGAAAAATGTTAATAGGAATTGAAATGAAATGAAAATAATTTGGAACATTAATCAAATAGCATGAAATTAAATCAGTCAATTTAATTGGCAAAATATTAGTCATTTACAATTTAGAAATCTAAACATAATGTGACTGTCAACACTGAGGTTTGAGATTGACTTTTGGCGGAAACATATCTTCCTTTTTCCCTTCCTCTAAGTCTCGCAAAGTTTTAGATTTGTATAAATATAAGCAAGACTTATGAATTACGCACTTTTTTTTTTAAATAATCAGTTCATATTTTATTATTATTCTGTCGGCAAGATCGAAAAATATTATTCATATTTCATCATTTTATCAATATGTAATTCGTATTTAATTATAATTTCTAGAACACACAATTTGTAAAAAAAAAATTGCGAGAAAAGCTCGGTCATGATCTAGTTTTTCTTAATAAAAGAATAATCTTTTTTACTTCCTTCCCCATCAGGCCAGAGAAACGCCGTAAAGGTGCGAACACGGAACATTCGGACCCGGACTCGTACTCGTGGCTCGTGATGCGCGTGGCCGTGCTGCGCCTCGCACAGAAGAACCTGCAACACTTCCTGCAGCTGTGCGGCATCGAGATGACGGGTACGCATCGACAAACGACACCCACGCGCCGTTATATTATAATTTATTGGTGGTTTATTCTACTGGTGGTAGGACCTCTTGTGAGTCCGCGCGGGTAGGTACCACCACTCTGCCTATTTCTGCCGCGAAGCAGTAATGCGTTTCGGTTTGAAGGGTAGGGCAGCCGTTGTAACTATACTTGAGACCTTAGAACTTATATCTCAAGGTGGGTGGCGCATTTACGTTTTAGATGACTATGGGCTCCAGTAACCACTTAACACCAGGTGAGCTGTGAGCTCATCCACCCATCTAAGCAATAAATAAAAAAAGCTTTCCAATCTTCTTCCAAAATTATTCTCGCTCTTCGCCTTTAATGTGATATGTAAGGGTATATTGTCACCTCGCCGCAGTGTTTTACCATCGTAATTATTTGTACTGTAAACTCCTTTTCGGTCTAATGCAGCATTTCCCAAAGTAGGCGATAACGCCCCCTTGTTGGCGCTGCAGGCCGAAAGGGGAGCGGTAAGAGACCCAGAAAAAAAAGCTGGCGTTGTGTAAAGGCTTGGGAGGCGATTTGTAATTTCATCTAGAAGGACTCTTAGACACCGACTGAACTCTCGCTATGATGGTTTTCAAGTAGGTGTAAAAATTGAGACCCTAAAAATAATTTGTTCTCAAAATGGGCAGTAGACAAAATAAGTTTGGGAACCCCTGGTCTAAAGAGTGGAACAGCGTTTTACGATATGTACTAGTCTCGGGATATGCAGCGGATTTCGCTTTGTGACGTCATCGGACTTTGGTAAACAACTTCACCCGAAGTGAACCGCGCACTCCCCTCACTGTCTAAACTAGAAAAATGCTGGAAAACCATTCGAGTTTACAAGACCGTCTCTAGTACTAGTATTCCATATAGTGCTTGAAAGACTTATGCAACCTTAGTACATTGGCAGATTTTATTGATTAAAATTTATAAATTCCTTAAAGAATTGGCGACGACAAGTCCGACAGTGCACGGCGCCTTACGCCGAGTTGACCAGTGGCAGCAACAACTCACGGAGACGCTCGACTCTCGGGCGCCGCCCCTCGACTACATTCCCGGCTGCTTCCCGGAGCAGCAGACGTCCGGACCGCCTATTAATAAATACAGGTCAGTCGCTCGACTATCATCGTTCGAAGAAACAAGACAAGTACCCCTGAATTACAAAATGACGAAGATAATTCTTAAATCATCAAACCCATCCAAATATAGTTTGTAATATTAATGAGTTAGATTTTGTATCCTAATATTGTTATTTATTTAGTTATTTATTTTCGTTTCAGATGTTTGTTGGAGAAACACAATACACCATTCAACTCGGTGTTATTCAGCGCCGCGCCCGCTAGGAGGTTGTGGAGCTTCCTCGTGCGACAAGAACCTGTTCAGGTAATTTGAAGTCTAAACAAGACAAAATAAGAATTACACTGTAATATTTACTTCTCGCTATTAGAGGCAAAGTCGGATCAAAATCACTAAGCATTGTACAGTGCAACCTCGATATAACAAATCGGAAGGGGCCAAGTAAATATTCGTTATATCGAATAATTCGGTAAACTGAGGTTTGTTATATTAAGGTTAGGTTGTTCTACCATTTATTATAATGAGATAAAAAAAAATTGTTTTAATTACCTTAACAAGATGAGTACATAGACTCATCTTGTTATAGCAAACAACTTCTATTAATAAATGATAACACATTTTTATCAAATTGCTGTATGTATTTTCTATTTAAGAACAAATAGGTAGGTAACCATTTTTTTACCTTAGACCAATAATCAAAATTAAATGCACTAAAGGCCGTAAAAGTAGGTATCAAGGTGGGTGCATACATTATGTAGGTAATTTAATGTTAATAAAGATTCGCACAAAAACTCACGAATTAAAGGTAAAAAATCAACAACGAGCAGCATTGTTTACATTACGTCCCATCAAACAAAACACTGATTGTTTAATAAATAAAACGTGTCGAAACCTGTCGAGAGTGATTCATATACTATGAAATTAAGGGTCATATTGGTGGGAACGTTATATAAAGGTTACGGGTTTGACGAAATTCGTTAATTAGAGGTATTTACACTTTTTTTGATGGTTGAAACGAAATTTTCGCAATGTTAAGACATATTTTACATTGACTCTTAAGGACAATTCAAGGGGATTACAAATATTTTGTTTAATCGAAGACGTCGTTATAATGAGGTTCGTTATATTAAAGATGCACTGTATTAGCAAACTAGATTCCATTTTTAATGTTTTACAGTGTAGTACTGTGTTAAACAGGAGCTGTTCATCCGGGCGGTGTTCTCGAGACGTCGCACGGCGTCGCTGAGCGCGGTGGACGCGGGCGGGGACTCGCGCGCCGCCGCCGCGCTCCAGCAGCGGAACCGCGACTTCGAACTACACAACCCCGTCCGGATTATTCATAAGGAGCAAGATTCTATATCGGCCTTCTGTCTTAACAAGGTACGCGAGATACATCTATATATATATAAATGATTTGCTGTTCGTTAGTCTCGCTAAAACTCGAGAACGGCTGAACCGGTTTGGCTAATTTTGGTCTTGAATTATTTGTGGAAGTTCAGAGAAGGTTTAAAAGGTAGATAAATATGAAAATGCTCGGAATTAAATAAAAATATCAATTTTGTTTTTCCTTTGATGGCCCCCGTCGGGCGGATTTCTTTTATTTGTTTTAAATTTATTTTATACAAAAGCTTAGGTCTTTTATTTATCGATTGAGGCATTACGAAGTCTGCCGGGTCAGCTAGTGCTGAATAATTAATTAACCTATTGGTAACATTGAAGTCGTCCTGGCCTAAAGGATAAGACGTCCGGTGCGTTCGTGTTGAGCGATACACCGGTGTTCGAATCCCGCAGGCGGGTATCAATTTTTCTAATGAAATACGTACCTAATAAATCTTCACGATTGACTTCCACGGTGAAGGAATAACGTTGTGTGATATAAATCAAACCCACAAAATTATAATTTACATAACTTCTGGTGGTAGGATCTCTTGTGTCTGCACAGGTAGGTTATTATATTATAGGTGCCTATTTCTGCCGTGAAGCAGTAATGCGTTTCGGTTTGAAGGGTGGGGTAGCCGTTATAACTATACAGAGACCTTAAAACTCATATCTCAAGGTGGGTAGCGGTATTTACGTTGTATTAAATTTTCAAAGGAATAACAAATCGATTTATTTCATTCATTTAAATCTGGCAACTCTGAGTGTATTATATATTTGTTGTGTTGTACAGGCGGGCGGCTGGCTGGTGGCGGTGGCGACGGGGCGCGAGGTGCAGGAGATGGACGTGTCGCTGCTGCTGCGGGGCGGCGCCGTGTGGGCGGAGGACGAGTGCGAGGTGGACCTGCTGGCCCTGGCCGCCGACCCTGCTGCGCTGCCCGATACTGGCTTCCTACTCATCCACCACCAGGACAAGTGAGCACACAACCTTATCTACTCACGATATTAAACTGCAGATGGTGGTAGGACCTCGTGTGAGTCCGCGCGGGTAGGTACCACCACCCCGCTTATTTCTACCGTGAAGCAATAATGCGTTTCGGTTTGAAGGGTGGGGCAGCCGTTGTAACTATACTTGAGACCTTAGAACTTATATCTCAAGGTGGGTGGCGCATTTACGTTGTGGATGTCTATGGGCTCCAGTAGCCACTTAATACCAAGTGGGCTGTGAGCTCGTCCACCCATCTCAAAAACAATTACATTAGTCAAAAGCTGTATCGCTCTGAACTGCCATGGCTCCTCATACATCATACAGCAGCGGCTTGGCTGTACCATTACTGATGTCCATGAGTAACGGTGACTACTTACAATCAGCTAGACCATATGTTCGAAAAGGCAGAAGATAATAATAAAAACCGTATAACCTAGCATTTCATTACATCATCTGTCCCAATCTGCAGGATTCCACAAAAACTTTAACAATTCCCTTCTGCATCAATAAAAGGGCTCAAACTAAGACGGATAAAATGATGACATGAATGACAATGAAAAAAATAATTGTATCTAATTGGTGCATACTACCAAAATCTATAAAAAGTTACAATTCATACTTACTTATAATTCGAATTGTTAAAAAAAGTTGAACGCTCGATCTCACAGGCCGAACAACGGATCGGTACCGGGAACTGGAAATAGTTCTCCACTGAACCCGAACGCGCCGCAAGTGCCCGTCGGCATGGCCAGTCAGACCGGACGCGGTGCTAGTGTTGTGAGTATTTACTTATATGATATCGATATATTAACGTTAGGGTTACGCTGGTAATTCAAAGTCGATATTATTTAATTCATTGTGGCCATAAATGATGCCTCTCCTTACTGCCTTACGTATTGAATGCCAAATAAAACTCCTACCGCTACAAACGCGCTAATTTCTCATTTTTTATAATTAATTTATTGTTTAATATTGGTGTTACGGTTTACATATTTTACTTACTTAATTTTACTTAATTTATGAGTATTTAAAATAAAAATAATATATATTTATTATACATGTAACATGACATAAACGAATATATGGTGTGATAAATAGGTTTGTTTGGTCTTTATCTGGGTGTTTAATGTCTATTTATGTATTTATTGAAACATATTAAGTAAGTATGTATGTCAGTTTATTGTTTTCGTAGTGCAGGGAAACCTAGTCTAGGGCCAAGTGACCATGTGTGACTTGTTCGGAGTTTTATTTATTTATACAAAAATCAATAATATTGCAGTTTTTTTATTTATACAAAAATCAATAATATTTAGGACTTGAATACATACGAATTGCGGTTATAAAATAACAGCTAAAAATATTGTTTTTTTTCTTAACATATGTTACATTTGGAAGTATCTACTATATTCTATACTGTCTAAAATTATGTTTTAGCTATAATTTAATATTGCTTATCAAGTCACAATACCAAGTCATTCAAATATATACCACATCTTGAGTTTTGAAAAATATGTCTAATTATCATAAAACTACTGTTACTAAATTTTATGGCCCACATTTTTTTAATTTTTATACAGTTTTAATAGAACTGTTTTTATAATCTAATATTATCTCACTCGTGAAACAGTTATTTACAACGTGCCAATATTATCTGATAAATATTTTTACTGTTCATAATTTATTGTATTTAATTTGTATAAGATTTTTTTTTGTGAAATCACTAACATTTACTATTTAAATATTGAAATTGACAAATACATTAAGTTGACTAACTGAATGTTGTAAATAACAATCCACAGCAGGAGCGACGGGCAGGCCAATCGATGCCAACTGGCCTCGAATCATATATTGTCACAGTACGTCTTCATAACTAATGCATTTAACTTGTGGGTTGGCAACAAATTAATGGAAATCAAAATTTTCATTATAGTATGCAATCAGTTAACTTTATTAATTATAAAATTAAAATAAAAAATAAGTAAATTTCATACGATTCGTATAAACAGAATTACGACACATCCTTACGAATCAATATCAAGATCCAATAACCCTTGCATTAGACGCCTTCCGCTATAACAGTAGTAGAGACCCCGGTAACTGTACTCGTCGAACTCGGCAAAGAGTTCGACGTGCAATCTAACCTAAACATCAGCCCGTTGAGATTCTCGCCGGGTCTTCTCAGCGGGTCGCGATTTCGATCCGATAGTAGATACATTCGCGAAGCAGCTACTCTTGAGTTGTTGGCCTGCCTTGGTGGCGCTCGGGTAGCTGTTTGCAAATCCCACCTGGCGGAGCCCTTGCTCGCCCACCTGTCCTTGTGAAACTAGAAAAGCCTAAAGGCCATCAGTAAACACTCAATAATAAAATAAAAATAATACTTAGATAATTAAAATTAAAGAAGAGTTAAATAGTTCTAATGCAAGGATATCATTGAATTAAAATAAATTCGACACCTGGCTTAGTTAGAAAGATCCTGGCTAGTGTGTTTAGGACTTGCAGGTTTAATTCCTGTTTTTTATTTGACTACGGGACTCTAACAATAGGCTTGAATGCGATTAAAAGTTGTTAAAAAAACAGATAAGTATGAAAATTTTGATTTCATTTTGTAGTTAACGCTGGATTAATCATAACGTGTTGTATTTATTGTGGAAGTAGTTGCATACTTGTTGCGTTTCGTCCTTTGCAGCGCTTCGCTCGGCCTTTCCATTTCAGGCTTTCGTCTCAAAACCTGTTTCGAGACTTAATGGAGAAATTAGACACGCACAGTATCCGGCGTACAGTCGGAACGAAAAGCGTTTACAATTTTCATTAAACTGAAGACGAAAAGTACATGTGTGCTCGAAATTTATATTTGAATGGCATTTTGGTTCTCGGTCATTGTGGGTGTGTGTGGGTGTCGGTTAAAGTGAGTGTTGTCGCAGGTGAAGGGCCTGCAGTTCCCGGGTTGCCACGATCCGAAATACTGTCGGATGGTGCTGCACCGCTCGAAGCTTCTGATGAAACCGGTCAGTGACAGTACCGCATTTAGTCCTGATCAAATCACTTAACGCCTATATCAGTGGTTCACTGTTTAATTTTGAATTAATTTTGTCGGTGTTTCAAAAATTTTATTGCAATGATTTTCTAGTACCTACATTAAAATTTTTGTTTTCACGTCTCGTGTCACACATGTAGTTGCTGATTCTTTTTTCATGAGGCGTCACATCGTCGTTCATCGTTAAAGTTTATGTTGTTTTTCTTTTGTTTTCACGTGATTCGATGGTTTTTGATTTCGCCATTTTGTTGGTTCATAGATAGCTGTAACTACGGTATAACGGTAAGTTTTATTCTGTAGGCTCTCTCATGAACTTCTTATCTGATGCGTTTCTGTTGCTATTTTTATTTGATTATTTTGCGTTCTCGCTTGTTTTTTTTTTGTTGGTTTCGTAAGGCATGTGCTGTCCATTAATTATTTGGTTTCTAAATAAAGGTCTAGAAGCTTAATTCCCGATAGATCTTTAAAGATTGTAGTATATAAGAGTTTTGTCAATTTCCTAAACGTATCTCTTCTGTTTAGGTGCTGAAACATAAAATCGATAACATCAAACGAATGGCAGCGCATCCAACTCAACCATTGTGTGAGTGTATTAGAAATATTTCAATAAACATTAATATTGAATAAACTATAATAAATTCATTTCTGCCTTTAAATTGGTAACGGGATCAAAAACAAATTAACTTTCCCTCTGAACTTACCCGTTGTAGATTCTGGCTACACAATAGTTACTTCAGTGTAAAAGACTGGTGGTAGGACCTCTTGTGAGTCCGCGCGGGTAGTTACCACCACCCTGCCTATTTCTGCCGTGAAGCAGTAATGCGTTTCGGTTAGAAGGGTAGGGCAGCCGTTGTAACTATACTTGAGACCTTAGAACTGGTATCTCAAGGTGGGTGGCGCATTTAGTCCTAGATGTCTATGGGCTCCAGTAACCACTTAACAACAGGTGGGCTGTGAGCTCGTCGACACATCGAAGCTATTAAAAAAAAAGCATTTCGTGTTTAAATTCAACAAATTCAATAAAAACTATCGAAAGTGTTTTAAATCACTTAAATGCAGCTCACGTATAGATTTCTGTATAGATTTTTTTTTCTAAATCATATTGCTTCAATGATCTTGTTTTAAGAAGATAAAAAAGGGCTTTTTGATAGCATTATAATATGTACGCAGATCTGACCGGCGGGGCGGACGGGTCAGTCCAGCTGTGGGAGTTCGGTCACCCGTCGTGCGTGTGGTCGCCGCGCGCTCCGGGCGCGTTCGCCAAGGTCACCCGCATCCGGTTCTCGGACTACGGGAACAAGTTCGCCGCGTCCGACGCCGACGGCAACCTCGCCATGTGGCACCTGCACCCCGCGCCGCAGTACCACGAGACACAGAACCAGGCCTCGAGGAGACCCTTCTTTGTGAGTCCCTAGCATAAATAATAATATTGAGGGGTAAAAGAGATTTTTTTTACAACGGCTTTATTGCTTAGATGGGTGGATTAGCTCACGGCCCACCTGATGTTAAGTGGTTACCGGAGCCCATAGACATTTAAAACGTTATTGCCACCACCCACCTTGAGACATGAGTTGTAAGATCTCACTTTTAACAGAACAACGGCTGCCCCACCCTTCAAACCGAGACACATTTATTACTTCACAGCAGAAATGAGCAGGGCTGTGGTACCTACCCGTGCGTACTCACAAGAGTTCCTACCATCAGTATGTGTTGTTGACGTCATTTTGCTTTATTATTATTATTATTGGGCGACGAAAGTAAAGCATGAAAGAGAAGTGCATGCCGCAGGGATGCAATGTTGAGATGGATGTGTGGAGTGACAAGAACCGACAAGATTAGGAATGAGTATATCAGAGGAAGTGTGAAAGTAGTAGGTAATTAACAAATTAAAGAGCGTGGTATGTACATGTGATGCGTAGAGAGGAAATGCATGTTACTAGGAGATGTATGGAAATGGTAGTGCAAGGTAGAGGGGGAAGAAGTCGATTGAAGAAGACATGTATGAATGATGATATGAGAGAAAGAGAAGAGTGAGTGTTGAGATGACGGCTGATAGAAAAGGATGGAGGAGAAAAAAGGCTATTTGGTTTCAGCGACATTTTTGCACTTTACAAGACAGCTATATAATGTTTAAAATTTGGAAAAAAATCTTCAGCTATGTGAATAGGGTAAACTTAATTGAAGTTCAATGAAAAAATCGAACTTTTGATAATACCAAATAAAACGCACCTTTAATTACGAAGATAAATTTCGCTAAAAGTGAAGCTTCCTTAACCTAACATGCATTTGTTCACGAACAACTTGTCCATAATCAAATTTCAAAGTGTTGTTTCTTGACACATTTTTCAATACTTAAAAGCAATTACTTTATAATAAGAGAAATATAAGGCAATTCTTGCAGTTTATATTATTAGAAATATAAAACATTTGCTGCAATAAATCTATTCCAGTTTTATAAATGTGAAATAAGACCAAAAGAACTTATGTAAGTAACAAATGAAAAACATAATTATTTTTTCTTTCAGACTCATCAGTGTCACAGTAAAGGAATAAGCGACTTTGTGTTCTTGGGATCGTGCAGTTTAGTTGCTACAGGTAAAACCATCGTAAGACACTCATAAATAAGCGTTAAGAAGTTTGAAGCGTCCATGGCCTAAACGATAAGACAACCGGTACGCTCATATCAAGCCGGCGTTCTAATCCCGCAGTCCAGTACCACATTTTCTAAAGGAATACGTACATAAAACGTGTTTTCACTTTAGTGTCAAAACGTGACTCTTTTGACACAAACGTGTCGCTTTAGTGACGTTTGCCAGTCCGTACCATCGTGCCTAGCTCTTCGCTGAACAGTCAGTACGGCTCGGTTCATAGGTTTGGGTTACGTTGCGTACAGAACCACTGAGACATCGACGTCATGTCTCCAGACCACTGGCGGCAGGCGGAATCGGACGTCTGTAGCACCTGGAGCTCCTAGTGACAACGAAAAGCGTTTTCGCGTTTTCCGAGTTTCGAAATCGTTGACCTCTAAATTGAATAGAGTGCCTCTGAAGTAGTCGGATAAGACGTCCGGTGCGTTCGTGTGCACCGGTGCTCGAATCCCGCCGGCAGGTACCAATTTTTCCAATGATACGTACGTACTTAACAAATGTTCACGATTGACATCTACGGTGAAGGAATAACATCGTGTAATAAAAATCAAACCCGCAAAATCATAATCACAATCGCGCGTAAGTCTGTACGGGTAGGTACCACCGCCCTGCCTATTTCTGCGGTGAAGCATTGTGCGTTTCGATTTGAAGGACAGGGCAGCCGTTGTACTGATAAAAGTAAGACCTTATAACTCATGTCTCAAGGTGAGTGGCGGCATTTACGTTGTAGATGTTAATGGGCTTCAGTAACTACTTAACATTAGGTGGTCTGTGAGCTAGTCCACCCATCTAAGCAATAAAAAAAGAACGTGAAGACTTATTTAGCACCATAATTTGAAACTATATAGATGAAATATAAAGCTACAATAGAAAGATACCAACGTATACATTTACAGAATTTCGCCTGTAAGAGAACGAGATGGGATATTTTTAAATGTTTCACTTATACTACGTGCGAATAGCACACATGTCTTTTTTAGTTTATTGCTAGTAACTAATGCATTTTTTTGGAGATGTAACTTTTATTTACTTAGTAAGTTGTTAGTAATTTTGATAAACTTGGTGTGACTATGTATTTCTTTTACAGCTGGTCACAGTTCAGAGAGCAAAAACGTTGCGATATGGGACACGTTGATGCCCATAAAGAAAGCTCTAGTTGTCTGTGAGTACAATATTTGAATAAGTGATGTTACACATTTATTACTTGTCTAAATGAACTAAGAATAAATGATTCGAATCGATCATTAGTTTTTAGTCGATTGTTAATCGATATCGAGAAACGATAAAGTAATACATTGATTTATTTGCAAAAAACGGCCGTCGTTATAACGATCGTCCGAGTAGTGTTACAATTATAGTATGCACCACCAGGTTTTGAGACGAATTCCCGTCCTGGGCGTTCCCAGAACGCTATGACATGTCTTTATTTAAACGAGGTTTGTGGAGATTCGCCAGCGGTAGACAGCGGCTTAGTTGTGCCTTAGGTTTTGTTGACAACCATGAGCAACGTAACCTAAAATCATGAGATGGGCCATATACTCGAATTTCGTAAACAAAAAAAAATACACTGCGACGACGTAGGATTTTCTTTTGTGTTGTTAGGTGCTTGTAACATACATACCCGAGATAACAAGTATACCCACACTATGACCGCTAAGTATTTTTAACAAAGTTAATCATTTTGACTTGAGATCGAACCTGAATACCACGATACAGCAATCAAATGAGTAACTTTATGAAGCCTTAGAACAGAACAGAAGTTCCTAAAAATGTTTTTCATCTATTATGGAAATGTTGCAAACGTTTAGGCTTCAAAAGTTTTATAAATATGTCGGAGAAGCCACAATTATTAACACTATCGTTAGACATCATAGAGGCGAATAGAGTGATCAAACTAAGAGAAATATTGAGTACACAAATCACGTTTGTTGTCTTAGAACAATGTAGAAAGCTTCTTTTGACGTTAGGAAACGAAAACGAATGACAGGTTTTAGGTCGGAGGCACCGCTCAAGGCATGTTGGTAATGTGTCTACGTGTCTCCATCGGCTAGGGTCTTTCGTAGCATGAAGTTAGCCGAGTTCCGACGATACCGCAATCGTGCTGCCATCTCTCGGGAATCGTGCTGCGTTTCATTTAGCTACCAAACTAATGACCGTCTCCGACAAATATATTATAATCTCCATTTATGGAACGTCGTTATATTATAATCTCCATTCGTGGAGCGTACAGAATTGTTATTCTGTCACGGCGCGTTCGCAGTAGAGCGCGGTGAGGTAGAGGGGGGTGTGTTCGGTTGCAGCGTGGACGTGCCACGAGGGGGGCGCGGCGTGCGTGGCGTGGGCGGGCGGCAGCGGGTCGCTGGTGTCGTGCGGGCGGCGCGGCGACGTGCTGGTGTGGGACGTGCGCACGCGGCTGGTGCGCCACCGCCTGCAGGCGCACCACGCGCAGATCAAGTGCCTCGCGCTCGCGCCGCTCGAGGACCTCTACGCGCTCGGCGCTGCGGACGGCGACATCAAGGTAACGGCTCATTTTCATTGGTCGTTAAGGCTTCGTCAAACAGAACGCGTACTTAGCGCGCGTCAGAACGCTAAACTGAAGGCGCCCTATGACGCCGAGATGTGTTGTACTACTATGGTAACATACCGTCAAACAGAGCCCCAGCGCTATAAGTACGCAACGCTCTGTCGCGGCGTTAGGACGCTTTGCCGTTAGGCGTTGTAATTTTTTACAAATTTTATTTTAGCGTTCGAGTGAATGTGTATTAATGTGAATACTGGATAATGCCCGAAAAATTTATAGAATTAGTTAGAAAATACCCATGCTTTTACAATGCCACATCTGAAACAGTCGATATCATAATACTTTTAAATTTTCACACTGCTATCGAAAGGCACTATGATTTGGCGAATGTTACGTTGCGTCAAGGAGCGTTAGGCTCATCTAGTCAATTTGTGTTACATGAAAAGAGCGCGACGTTAAAACGCAGCGCTATGTACGCGTTCTATTTGATGAAGCCTTCAGAGCTCGCATTCGGGGTACAGGAGGTTTCTGTTTAAGCATGCCATAGGGCCTGCATGCGATAGTCGTTTTCATTAGTCGATAGGGCCCGTTTGCCGATAATTGGATATTCTTCACCGCGCATTTGTTTTGAAAGAGTGGTAGGTGAGACCTTAGAACTTATATCTCAAGGTGGGTGGTGGCATTTACGTTGTAGATGTCTCAGGGCTCCAGTAACCACTTAACACCAGGTGGGCTGTGAGCTCGTCCACCAATCTAAGCAATAAAAAAAAACATGCTATGCATTTTTATATAAATCACTTGTTACATTCCCATAAACATGGGTAGTCTCGATACGTTTCTACTAGTTTGAGCATTATTTGTAAATCGGTAAAACTATCACCCATAATGCTTCCGTGAAACGTCAGAGTAACATTCGTAAACTGAGTCCTCGCGCCACGCGTGCTTTACACCAACCGATGAATTGCATTAGTTGTTAACGACCGATGAATTGCATTAGTTGTTAACGACTGAATTAACGACCAATGTAAATGAGCCTTAACCACCACGTTGTGCTGCCGGCATGTTTCAAAGGTAAACCGGTCGCTGTTGTAACATGTATGGGAGATTTCGAACTAATGTCTCAAAGTGGACAACTCCAGCAACTACTTAGCACCCGCAAGCTAAGGGTTCATCTATAAATCTAATTGTTTTATTTATTTCGTAGGTGTTTTCGTTAACAACACACCAGCTGTTATACACGTTTGCCGGGGAACATGCGAGAAGCTCTTTCTTCAAACACATTGGTCAAGGAGTAACGCAAATATACATTGGTAAGTGCTATCTACCAAATATTTTTTGATTTAAAATTTAAATAATTATTTTAAACTGCGTGAATTTAAAGTGTGGATGTCACAGTAGTTAGTAGCACTGTTTTGACTACTATTGCGGATATCCATGTACGACAGTACTTAACACGTGGACTGCCGTGTAGGACACCGGTGCCCTACGTGGCGTACTGAAGTAATTATATCGATTTCTCTCATTGGTCTTCTTATTAAGGCGATGGAATATCTAGTAGACTCTAGGAAAGTGGATCCGAAGATACTGATAATGAATCTATCCCTAAGAGACCTAATACTAAACAAACATTAAAAAACAAAAGAAGTCAAAGTTAGGCAATACAGACACTTAGACAGATATCAATATATTTACTTCAGTGCGCTACGTAGGGCACCGGTGACCTACAAGGCAGTCAACGGGTTACACAAAAAAAAAATCAGAAAAATAAACAACTTTCACGCACAACTTTCGGTATAATATAGTGCGGGCTTGATTTGAGGCTCGTGATCGATGTCGTTGTACCTACATGATACACACACTCGTACCTACCGCTTTTCAATTCTATCGCACACCTTTGATTTTATCGATTTTTTTTACGATTTGTCGTAATCGATACATCGAAATCGTGTCTGTCGGTGTAAAAGTCTCGTGGATTTTTACATTTTAGTGTCGGAACATCACAATATCGGTGATTCTTTATGGTTGATATTAATTTTCCATCCAATAACGCTTTATCAATTACTGTCCACATATACATAAATTTGTGCGTAACATACTCATAAGTGAACGTTTTCCAGAATACTAGTGGCCCCGCAGCAGTCGAAATTCATCTACATATAATTAATTTAAATTAAAACTTTCAACATTATTACGGTTCTATTGTCAAAGACTATTATACTTATACAGGGTGGCCCATAAGTCCTTTGAAAAGTAAAATTTGAATAAAACGAACAGGGCGCGCGTGAGCGGTGCAGGGGAAGCGGGGGGAGTAACTTCGGTTTCTGGGAATTTAGTCGCGATGGAGCGTTTTACCGGAGCGGACCGTGCGTTTTGTGTGCGCGAGTTTTATAAAAACGACAATTCGGCAACCGTTGCGCGGCGTAAATTTCGAGAACACAAAGGTTTACACAACTTTGACGACACTCCAACTCTTCAAACGATTAAGAACTGGGTTGCTAAGTTCGAGGAGACCGGTTCGACGTTAGATAAACCGCGGTTGGGTCGCCCAAGGACGTCACGTACGGAACAAAACATAGACACAGTGACACAGTCTATTCGCGAAAATCCGACACAGTCAACTCGTAAGCGCGCCAGAGCATTAAACGTATCCAGGACATCGTTACAACGGATTTTGAAGAAAGATTTACATATGCACCCTTACAAAATTCAGTTGGTTCAAGAATTAAAGGAAACTGACGGTATTCAAAGACAAAATTATGCGAATGAAATGTTGAATCGGTTTACTTCCTTCAATAACATAATGTTCTCTGACGAGGCTCATTTCCATCTTAACGGGCATGTTAGTAAACAAAATTGCCGCTATTGGAGCCCCATCAATCCAAAACTTAAGCATCAGAAGCCCTTACATAGTCCGAAAGTGACTGTTTGGGCCGCTATGTCAGCCCATGGTATCCTAGGGCCTTACTTCTTTGAGGATGGCAGAGGGCGCGCAGTTACTGTTACGTCGGAGCGATATGTGGCTATGATCGAAGAGTTTTTCATACCAGAATTGCAAAACTTTTCAGGCTTTAATGCCAGGACGTGGTTTCAACAGGATGGGGCCACTTCTCACACCTCTAACACTGCTATGCCCGTTATCCGTCAACTTTTTCCTGGCAAAGTTATCTCTAAGAGAGGAGACATTTCCTGGCCTCCACGTAGTCCAGATCTGACCCCGATGGATTTTTTTTTGTGGGGCTACCTTAAGGCTAAAGTATACGACACAAACCCGCGGTCAATTGAGGCCCTAAAAGAAAACATCCGCAGAGAAATGACAAGCATTTCAGCAGTGACGTGCCGCGCAGTCATCGACAATTTTAGACGTCGTTTGCAAGAGTGCCGTGATCGCAACGGATTACATTTAGATGTTATTTTCAAAAAATAATTCCCGTTTTTTAAGCTTTTTATGTAAATAAAAATTTAATTCATAATGTAATTAGTTTTATTTTAATAAAATTTTTTTCATATCAAAGGACTTATGGGCCACCCTGTATAATCACAGATTTCGCCAAGACTACAGTATAGACAAATAATATTAAAGATAAACAATATTAACGTATTCTCAATTTGACCACAGACTTTAAGAAATAACAAAAGGTTGACAGTAAACAAATAGTATGCATGCGCGTGTTTTGCAAATACACGGTAGTGTGTGTAGTGTTTTTTTTTATTAATTTAATGTATTATTAAAACATGATTTAAAAACTAAATTAGCCTTCTGCACTCCTTCTTTATATTCTTTATAAGTGGGAGAAATCTCATACTTCTCCGTCCGCGCAATTTTCGTGAAAAAGGGACAAAGTTTTTGCTTCACGTATATTATAGATTCTCGGTTTAAAGCTCTTAGTAACAAGAGTGGAGTGTAACAGTTTTATAAAATTTTATAAAAATTGTCGTTGCTTACAGACAATGCGGGTCGTTTGTTCTCGTGCGGCGCGGACGGCACCATGAAGGTGCGCAAGTTGCCGGAGCGCGACACGCCCGTGCACCACCCGCACTACTAGTCCCTGTGAGTTGCTTATTTCATTTGGAGAACTAATTGTGATCTGCATCTAAATTTTCAACACCCAATAGTATACCTAATAATAAAATACATCTAAATTTTCAAAACCAAATAATAAGGCATTGATTCTTAAAAAAAATTACCTTGATATTTTTTTAAATCCAAACCGGAGTGGTGCTAACACTGGCCCTAGCAAGAGCAGTGCTTCGCAGAATCTACCACCGGATCGGAAACGCGACTCACTGAGAAGATCCGGCGAGAAACTTAGTGGGCTGTGTCTATGGGTTAATTTACTCGCCGAGCCCTTCGTCGCAAACGATGGCCGAGGACGGTGACCGGAGAAACTTGTCTAATGATGTGAATTCGATCTGCAGATGGACGAGTGGCAGAATGCGCCTCGGCCCGCGGCTCGTCTCGCCTTACCCCCTCCCCTCCCCCATTGTGATGTATTTATCGTTGTTGCTATTCAAATGTTACGAGTATATGATATCATTATACGCCGTTAGACTAGTCACTGAGTAGCCGATGTTGTATCTTATAATTTGTATTTAAAATGTTAATGGATCTTTAGTTATTTCTAGTGTCAAATTTTCACTAAATTATCTCGATAAACTTGTCTTAGATGAATATATAATTTATTTGTTCGCTCTCGCTGTCGGTAGAAATGTTTCGGTGCTGCATTAGCGGCCTAAGGATGTGTAACTACGCTCGTGTATGATGCTGTAGCAAATTGTACGATGTGGTTTTTAAATGAATGTAAAGTGCAATAATTTACAATCACTAACTTATGAACCCGACCATCGATTAGGTCGAAGCCTTTTTCCTAATGTGTTAGGTCTCTCGACGTAATTAGCTTATTGAATGAGTGCATATAACTTGTTGACGCATAATAATAATTTATCGAATACATTAATAGTTAAATATATACGTTGGGTCGATGTGACAATGTTTAAATTCTATTTAATATTTATTCATAATCTATATTAATCGTGTGCGATAATCATATATCCACCCAATGCCATCCCATTGTTAACACGTTTTCTCATACTAAAACGTGTCACCACATTCTTTAGTAGTAAGAATATAATATTCCCTATTTATCTGTAACTAATGTGATTTTAATCGAGATTACTTGGTTATGTTATTTTTGAGAAGCAATATTAATTTGCGAAAGCATTTCTTTAAAACGAAGCAATAAATAGGGTACGTTTTTTTATATTCGTTTTTTTTTCTTTTGTAACAGTATTACAAATGAATTCAGAAGGCTGCAATATTTATAATGCGAATTTAACTACATTTTTCTTCCAAAAAAGCAATGCACTTGCTTCATAATCGTAAAATTGCTGTAGAAACCTTCTGAGTTGTTCTAAAAGACATTGGTTTCGTTATGTATTCTTGTTTAATTATTTATAATGACGATTTAGGTTAATAAACGTTTATTTACCAAAGTTTATACGTTATTATCGTGACTTAGGACCTTCACACAAAATCGACTAACATGTAAATTGATTAGACGCTCATGTCGTGTAGAAGGCCTTAAGTATGTTCTGTGTAGCAGCACACATGAAGAGTTACCATGGTTTAGACTTTACGAATAAAATTCGCACAACTTTCACGTTTGAAATCACAATTTTTTTGTCTAACGTAATGGCACTTATTTTTTTATTTTATTATTGTTTTAATTATCTTGCACTGTGCAATGTATCCATAATATTAACAGTCCCACAGTATTGTAGCTTCTTTAGATTATTAAGTAGTTTAATTGTTATGTTTAAATGTAATTAATTTCATATTTCATTCTGTTTCCGTGCATTTGTTCAAATATCGATTTCTTTGTGCAACTGTGATGTATTTGTAAGTTCCGATTTTACATTCATTACATTAATTTTAAATTTATTTGAACAAATAGTATTAATCAAATTGTTGTAAAATAGCACCATGCAAATACTGACGTAAGCCATACAAGGTAAAATACACACAGGCCGTAATAAATTTACGATTAATCTAAATTCTAAACTTCTCTATTTATATTAAGCACCTGTTAAAAATGAGTCAAGAACGATGTCCAGATTATTATATCGTGCCTATATTATTTTACATATATTTCAATAAATTTCAACTCATAGTATATTTGTTTTATTTCTTTTCAATATCGAATTTCGAATTGAATTATGATTTTATTAATATAGGATACCTACATCTAACATAAAGAAACCGATAATAGAAAGGGTATTTATAAATCGACGTAATATCCAAAACTACCCACTCGATAGCGGCGGTACACAAAGTGTTCTACAGTATATTATTATATGGTATACACCTATAGGAGATCACAACTATACACGAATAGTTCTGAATAAAACTATTGTAATTTTTCATTTATTTATTAGAGTACCCAATAAGAAGCAGGTTTAGGCTTTTTGCGCAATAAAACTGTTTCACATAAATAAATAAACATAGCATAATTTAATGAAATCCGCTTATTATTTGAAAATTTGCTTCTCTACATCTACAGGATTAATTTCTAAGTATTGAGTAACAAATTTTACGGCATTAGCACGATCCAAAGTTTCTTTTCCCAGTGGATTTTCTAAAAATAACGTAAATGATTTGGTACCATTAGCAACATTAACGAACTTACAAGCTGGAACCGTTTTTGAATCGTGCGGAGTGGGCGCTGCGGCTGAAGCAATTATTGTTTTCGTATTTAAATTGTTCGTATCTTTCACCTCCGAACCATCGCACCACAATGTATATTTTAAGCCGTAAAGACCGAACAAAACGTTTACTTCGTCATAGAGTTTATTCAAAGATATAAATTTATTCTCGTTATCTTTTAAAATAATACTTGCTTGGTTGCTAGTGACGCCAAATCTAGGAGTCAAACCTTGTAGTACTATATTCGCCCATTGATTTGAAGGTAATTCCACATCTTTCCTCCACGTTATCACTAACTTTAGTTGGGAGCCCTTTAGCTCTTGGGCCTCTTCGACAATGAGCGGTTTCGTTGGTGACAACTGTTCGATGGGTATGAGGGGCGCTCGCACTGTACTTTCTATAAATTCGCGATGTAAGTTTATAATGCGCAGAATATCACTCGTTTTGGCCACTGAAAAATACACATCTACCTCGTCCGTTGGTACAAGATGTGCTTTCTTCCTTAGTTTCTGTACTCTGTTAATAATTTCTCTAGAAAAACCTTCATCAAGCATGTCCTGATCGGGGGTTACATTTAATAAAATAAGTACATCATTGTCGCTGTGCGCTTCATATTGGTCACTGCCTGTAGCTTGGAAAATAAGTCTAATTTCAGACACATCAATCTTTTGACCAACAAGCTCTACAAAACCATTAGTTATAATCTTTTCACACTGATTATTATCGAGTGATTTTAATGCCTGCGTGACAGCTTTGAAGTCTCCTTTCAAACGCGCCCCTAGTATCTTGTGATCTGGCTCGGCTCTTAGAGTAATACCATATTTTTCTTTGTCGCTTGTCAATTCCAATTTTTTTACGTTCATCTCTTCAAGAACATATTTTTCTAAAGATTTCACATCATCTAAGTAAGTCGTATCTCGGTGAATAACTATCATTTCGGGCAATGGATATTTTATAGGAATCGTTTTTCTATCTCTCAAAACTCTTCCCAATTCTATAACAGACTGCATTCTCTGGACTGCTCTTTCAATATTAGTGTCGACTAGTTCGATTCTCGGATCAGGTATCATGTTAAAATGTACACTATCAAGCGAATCTCCAGGCAGTAATTTTCGTAAAGTTTTATACATAAATTCAGTGAGGAAAGGTGTAAATGGTGCCATAACTCTGACCATGTCAAACAAGACCCCAAACAATGTGTCGAGAGCTACTTGGCAATCTTGTACACCATTGTCGCCCTTTAGTCTTTTTCTATTCATTCTCACATACCAGTTTGTGAGATGATCGATAAACTTGGTTAGACGTGGCACAACTGTGTATAATCTATAAGCAGCCATCTCTTTCTTCACAAATTGTATCAAAGACTGGGTGAATGAGGTTATCCATTTATCCATAACATTTTCGCGAATTGCTTTCTCATTGAATCGGTAATCAACATGATCTTCTTGAACTAATCTTTCAACATTTTGCATAAAAAATCTAAAAGCATTATACCATGGCAAAAACACATCTTTTACTATATCTCTGACACCCTCCTCTTTAAATCTAAGATTTTCAGCTTTCACTACAGGTGAATTGATTAAATACAAACGCAATGCATCAGCACCATATTTTTTTACTACTTCAAGTGGATCAGGATAATTTTTCTTTCGCTTCGACATTTTTTGTCCATCAGATGCTAAAACCAAACCATTTGCAATCAAGTTTTTGAATGGTGGCTTCTTGAATAAAGCTGTTGACAACACTATTAAAGTATAAAACCAGCCCCTTGTTTGATCTATACCTTCAGCAATAAAATTGGCAGGGAATATTTCTTCAAATTCCTTTTTATTCTCAAATGGATAATGACATTGCGCGTAAGGCATTGAACCAGACTCAAACCAACAATCAAATACTTCAGATACTCTCCTCAGGGGAGGTTGTCCAGGCCTCATTGAAGGTATTTCCAAGTGATCAATGCTTTCTCTGTGTAGATCAGTAATTTCTTTTCCTGTTAAAGCCTGCAACTCTGCAATACTTCCAATACAAACCACTTCTTGTTTATCAGTAGAAATCCACAAAGGAATTGGTGTACCCCAATATCTATTGCGACTAATAGCCCAATCTCTAGCTTCTTTCAACCAATTTCCGAACCGCTTTTCCTTTACATATTCTGGAACCCAATTGGTTGCTTCGCTTGATTTTAACAAGTCAAGGCTCATTTGCTCCACCCTAACAAACCATGAAGGCACAGCTTTATAAATCAGAGGTGTTTCTGATCTCCAGCAAAATGGGTAGCTATGTTTTACTTGTCCAAGCTGCACTAAACGGTTGCGGGCTTTTAAATTGGCAATGATATTTTTATCTGCATCTTTCACATGTTGACCTAAAAAATCTTTGACAGGCTCTGTAAATCGACCACTGGAATCAACAGGACAAATAATTTCCTGGTCTTTGGTGATTAGTCCTGCAGCCAGACATACCCGGAAATCATCTTCTCCAAAATATGGGGCTTGATGTACAACCCCTGTACCAGAATCATCAGTGACATAACCATCAGTCAAGACTTGGTAAGCAGTAGGACACTGTCCCACAAAGTAATCAAATACAGGGGTGTATTTAATGCCCTTTAGTTTTTCACCAGGAAATTTCTCAAGAATCATGAAGTCTGTAGTGTTTTTGAAGATAACGGGAAACCTAGACTCTTGAATGACATAACATGTACCAGTTTTATTTTCTTGAATCTTGATATATATCAATTTGGGATTTACACAAAGAGCTAAATTACTAGGCAATGTCCAAGGTGTGGTCGTCCAAGCAAGTAAGGAATATCCTTTATCAGTAGGAAACGAAACAACAACAGCTGGATCTACAACTTCTTTATAGTTCTGTCCAGATTCAAAGTTAGATAATGGAGTTGAACATGCCGTAGAATAAGGCATCACCTTCACTCCTTGATACACCAAGCCTTTGTTGTACAGTTCCTTGAAAACCCACCAAATGGATTCCATAAACCATGGGTATAAAGTTTTATAATCATTTTTAAAGTCTGCAAAATGATATTGTGATTAAACCATATAATAAATTTATAATTCACAAAGAAATCTAAGTATTATTTACCAATCCATCGACCCATACGAGTGATAATATTCTCCCAGTCAGCAGCATACTTCATCACAATTTTTCGGCATTCTGCATTGTATTTGTCAATACCCAATTTATGTACATCTTCTGGACCTTTAATGCCCAAAGTTTTGTCAATCTCAAATTCTACAGGAAGTCCATGACAATCCCAACCAAATCTTCTTTCTACATGATAGCCCTGGAATAAGTAAGTTAAGATAGTTGATTTTCATTTCAATTTTCAAAAAGATGTAAACTTGCTAGATTTTAAATACAAGTTTATACACCTTTAAAATTAAACTAATGTAAAAATAAATAATTTAAACAATAATTTTTTTACCTGTTGATGAGCATATCTCGTGACCACATCCTTTATGGTGCCTGCAAGTATGTGACCATAATGAGGCAGTCCTGTTGCAAATGGTGGTCCATCATAAAATGAGTACCTATAAGTAACTATATTTATGACAATGTTCACTTCACAAGCTAGTGATATAATGTGGTCATTTAACCACTAACCAAGTCAAATTCCTCAAATGTAAAGAAATTTAGGTTAGTAAGTATTCAAGCTCACAGCCCACCTGGTGTTAAGCGGTAACTGGACCCCATAGACATCTACAACGTAAATGCGCCCCCCACCGTGAAATATAAGTTCTAAGGTCTCAAGTATAGTTACAACGGCTGCCTCACCCTTCCACCGAAATGCATTACTGCTTCACAGCAGAAATAGGCAGGGTGGTGGTACCTACCCGTGCGGACTCACAAAAGGTCCTACCAGTAATTACGCAAATTAATTTAGCGGGTTAGTTTTTTATTTATTTTTATTGCTTAGATGGGTGGACGAGCTCACAGCCCACCTGGTGTTAAGTGGTTACTGGAGCCCATAGACATCTACAACGTAAATGCACCACCCACCTTAAGATATAAGTTCTAAGGTCTCAAGTATAGTTACAACGGCTGCCCCACCCTTCTTCACGGCAGAAATAGGCAGGGTGGTGGTAGGTGAGGTTAGGCAAATGAATAGATTATTTAAATGGCCTTCACTCAGTTATGAAAATATAAAACAAATCGAACCGTTGTGGGTTTCTGTGTGTAAATAATAATGTGACGAAAGGTTATGAAAAAAGTAACGTTTTATTATAGTTTTACGAACCAGCTGTTAAATAAAACTTTTACAATACCACGACACACTTTGAAATTTTAATGTACTTTTATGATAACGCATATAAAGCAGTTATCTTAATAAGAATGCTATTAATTTTCGTTCAATATGCGCTAATATGAAAGTATTGACTTACTTTGGTCTGCTTTTGGATTGTTTTAAACAAGTCTGGAAAGCATCGATTTTTTTCCAAAATTCTAAGATTTTGTCCTCTTCGGCTGGAAAGTTAATACTTTCCGGCACTCTTTCTACTTTATTTGCCATTCTCACAATTTTTGGTATTGTGGTGAAATTTTAACCTATTCACATTTCAGAATATTTTTTAAGTTATTTTATGACCTAGCAGCTAAGACCTTTAAGTCATGTCTTATTTTAATTTATATATATTCTTAATTTTATGAAAAATGATAATATCATCATCATTTCAGCCTATCGCCGTCCACTGCTGAACATAGGCCTCTCCAATAGATTTCCAGTGCGACCGGTCCATTGCCACCTGCATCCAACGAGACCCAGCGCTTTTTACTAGGTCGTCGGTCCATCTAGTAGGTGGCCGTCCCACACTGCGCTTGCCAGTACGTGGTCGCCACTCCAGGATCTTTCTGCCCCATCGACCATCCTCTCTTCGTGCTATGTAGCCGGCCCATTGCCACTTCAGTTCACTAATTCTACGGGCTATGTCAGCAACCTTCGTTCTTCTACGGATCTCCTCATTTCCGATTCGATCACGTAGAGAAATGCCGAGCATAGCCATCTCCATAGCTCGCTGCGCGACTTTGAGTCTTCTAAAAAGATCCCTAGTGAAGCACCACGTCTCCGAGCCGTAAGTCATCACGAAATTATTGCACACCGCAGAACCAGGCCCCTAGTCCCCGGCGGCCCCGCTATTCCTGGTTACGGTAGCGGCCATGGTAACGGCGGGGCAAGGGGTGCTAAGAATGATAATATAGGGTGAAATGAAATAAAGATGATTAATTTGAGATATTAATCAACTGGGATGAAATGAAATGAAATGAAATAAGATGAGATGATATGGGATGAAATATAATCTCAGTAAAATGGTGGTCATTTACTGAGATTTTTTCAGTGGACTTTTTGGAGGATCCCGAGAACCTACGTGGAGTGGCTTAGTTTCATTTTCCTACATTTGTGCACTTTCACAGATATTGAACGGTTAATAAAACTTCCTCCAAAAAGTCCACTAAAAAATTTCAGTAAACGACCACCATTTTTCTGATATTATATTTCATCCCATATCATCTCATTTCATTTGATTTCATCCCAGTTGACCAATGTCCCAAATTAATCATTTTCATTTCATTTCACTCCATATTATCATATTTCATAAAATTAAGAATATAAAAATAAAACATGACTTAAAAGTCTCAGTTACCAGATCATACAATCCCTTAAAAAAATGTAATTTAACAGGTGTCAGGTGTGGCGCTATGCGATTTTTTTTCCGAAAGCAAAAGCAACTTTATTATATCTCAAATATAATAAGTGTATAATCTATGTTATTATATGTAGGTAATGAGAAAAATAAACTATTCTGATTTAAATTAAATTATTTTAAGTATTCTATGAAATTACATAGATACTCAAGATCGCTTGGATACAGTACATTTGGAAGGAAAGATGTCTGCGAACTGGATAAGAATCACTCCGGGGTATTGTTCATAGACTTGTGTATTGTTATTGTTGAATAATTACTTGTTGTTTTCCTATTTTGAATAAGAACCCTTTTTTCAGGTTAAGTAAAGGAATTCATGTCATCAATCTACTCGAGTTGTCACGTTTTGAGCAATTTTTAAATCGCATCCTAGTTAAACTAAAAATGAATAATAATGAAGTATTTTCACAAGAAGAACAAGAAAAGCTCACAAAATTGTTTAAAGTCGACGAAGAAAGCTTAGTAATGAGTATTAAAACGTTGAAATATTTATTAAAAAAAATGTTGAAATTCATTTTTGTACCATTAACATTAAGAACTGATTTAAAAAGTCTTGGATTGTGTGATGAAAAAGCAGATGTTATTGTTAAAGTATGGTCTTCCGAAACCAGGCCAATCATTGATCAATTCAGTAAAGAAACTTCTAGTAAGTCACAGGATGACTTAAATTTCACATGGAAATTAAATGCAGAGCTGAGTTCTGATTATTGCAAAAAAACAAAAATCCCTAAAGCATATTTGTCACTAACCAATCATAAAGGCCATACTGAAATAGAATTGACACATTCAGAGTTATATTCCATGTTTATTAATTTTGAACAGATGCAAAATGAATTGGATAATTTATAAAAAAAATCTTGATCTAGCTATATATTGGATTGGTCAAAATTATATAAAAATATAAAATGTATATTTTTTTTATTGAAAAACTAGCATCTATTTTAATGTCCTAATAAAATGTCTTATGAGCTAAGATTATTATTCACCTATATCTATATAATTATCACTATAAATATTGTCAATTTATTTTGATTGTGGATAAGGAACAAATCAACAAAACTATTTAACAAACTACTTTGTCCTAGACAGTACAATATTTTTCATGCACAATTTCAAATACTGGAATTGTGAATATCTCATTAAAATATATACAATTAAACAATAGATTCATTAAAAATTTCAATAAAACTATCTTATGCTTCTTGGCCAATTTAATTTTTTACTTTTATTGCTTAGATGGGTGGACGAGCTCACTGCCCAGCTGGTGTTTAAATGGTTATCATAGCCCATAGACAGTAAATGCCACCACCCACCTTGAGACATGAGCTGTTTTTTTTTTTACCTATGCTGAAAGCCTTGAGAGTATATTAGCTTCACCCTAAAGTGTTGGTGAGGTCACGGGGCTCAAACCAGATTGTTGCTAACACTGGCCCTAGCAGAGCAGTGTTTCGCAGAATCTACCACTGGATCGGAAACACGACCCACTGAGAAGATCCAGCGAGAAACTCAGTGGGCTGTG
Source organism: Bombyx mandarina (assembly GCF_030267445.1). Lineage (NCBI taxonomy): Eukaryota > Metazoa > Arthropoda > Insecta > Lepidoptera > Bombycidae > Bombyx > Bombyx mandarina. The sequence goes on along the minus strand of NC_143227.1, from coordinate 9,424,557 downwards.
TCTGAGGGTTAATTTACTCGTCGAACCCTTCGTCGCAAGCGACGGGTTCTACGAGGACGGTGACCGGTGCTTGTGGTGCCTAAAAGCACCGTTAAAGGATCGGGAGGATCCGTAATGACGTGTTTTGGGCGACGTCGACTGTTTACCATTCGATCTACAGGTTCCAGCGGCTACGACAAGAGGTTTCTCATGTGCCGCCTTCTTAAAGTGGCGCAATGATGCCGGCTGTAGTTACTTACTAAGTCAAGTTCCAGGTCATCATGGATATCCACGTTCCTCAGTGTTCCTCAGGAACCATGGTGCTCCGACGGCTATCCTGTATCGGGATTGAATAACCTGAAGGGGTTTCAAGTTAGTGCGGGCCGCGTGAGCGAACATTACGCTTGCATACGTCATGACGGGGCGTATGCAAGTTTTGTAGAGTGTCACCTTATTACGGAAGGACAATTTGTTTCGCTTGCAAAGCATAGGGTAGAGATGTCCTAATATGAAGTCGGCACGGTCGTGTACCGTGTGAATATGGGGACGGAATGTTATCCCTCTGTCGAGGGTAACGCCTAGATATTTGACCTTCGAGGCCCACGGTATGGACTAGCCAAAAAGGGTGATGGGACTAACGGCGGAGGTGTTAAGGCGCCTATTAGGGAGTGGGCTGCTCGAAGTGGTATTCGGAGGGCGACCCCTTTTGAAGAGCACCGCTGTGCTTTTCGTGGGGTTGATGTCGATGCGGCACTTCCGGGACCACTGTCCCATGGTGGTAGCTGCGGTCTGGAGTCGCCGATGCAATAACGACTTCTTCCTACACGAGTAGTAGATAGCCGTGTCATCGGCGAAGAGCGCCAGATAGGTCTCCGGAGACCGGGGTATACCTACAAACTGAGGTACGTGACGAGGGCGAGAGCACGTTCCTTCGACTCGATATCGGAACGAACGGTTCGACAAGTAGTCTCGTATAATGGGTTGAGTTGTAAGGTTCCACTTTAACTTTGTCATCATTTGTCGTCATCAATGCGTATTAATGGTGGCTTATTAACTGTTGAACATCTGTAAAAGTACATAATGTGAGAAAATGAAACAAAGTCGCTGGGAATGGCTTCACAGACTCGTCTAAAAAGTCCACTGAAGTCTCAGAGAACAACCATTTTACTGTGCGTTTATTTTATTCCATCTCATCTCAATTCATTTCAACCCAATTGATTACAATCATAAGTAAATTAACTTCATCTCATTTCGTTCCATAATATGATTTTTCCTAAGATACAATAAGTATGTATGTATGAATTTAATAAATCAGGATTTTTATTAACTCGACTCTGCCAACAACAGTCATGCAAGAAGCTAATTGCCATAGTAAAAAAAAGAAGAACATTATTTATCTGTGATTTAAATTTTTAGATGTTACAACACTGTCCTTACGTCAGAGGTTTTGGCAGCCCGCGGGTGAACTATTTTCTTCATTGTTGACCTTTCCTAAATCTAAGGTGTATTTATTTCATCACAATAAGATTTCTGGTTGTGCATTCACTATAAATCATACAAATTTAGTTAAAGTTTGCAACGATGGATTCGGAAGATGACACGAAAGACGATGTGGACTCGGGTAATGAGTCTAGTGGAGACGATGTCGACTTTGCAATGGACGTTGAAACTCATAGTACAAGGGAAAGACAAACTGAGCTTGAGGAGTATCCTTACGAGGTTTTGTCTACGGAGGAGATTGTCCAACATATGGTTGACTGCATTAAAGAAGTGAACACTGTCGTCGAGGTCAGTATGTTAGTTGTGAGCGTAAACAATGGACTAATTGAATGAGGTTACTCGTACAATGGTACACTTTGATAGAACCTTTTGTGTTGTGGACTAATTTAGTCGCAATTGATCTGACATGATATTTTTGACTGTAGGTATTGTTTATGGTTTGATTTTATTATTAGCAAACACAGTTTCTAAGAATTAAATCATCACAGGAAATCATTATTTGGCCTAATATAATCTTATGAGCCATAAAGCATTTCATGAAAGGTAAAAAAGTCATTGGTATTTTTTAGAACATTTAAAACTGTAAATTGATGACTAATAACTTTGTAATGCTGACTAATGTAATAGAACAAAAAGAGTGGCGCTTAAATAAATATTAAGCCAATACAAGTAGATTTCATATAACAAATTTTAATTCATCAAATATGTATGCAGAACAGAATAAGAAAGAATGTTATACATTCTTTTTTATAATAAAAAGCTACAGTAAGATTCTAATAACAATTTCATTTGCATATATAATTAATAGTTTTCATTGACAATGGCATTATTACGTACTATGATAATATTAAGGCCTAGAAAAGTGCTTATTGTTGATTAATATTGATTTGGAGATATTAATATGTTAACAAGTACTTATGCTTTTTTGCATTAAGGAAAAAATCTGTTTAACTAAATATTCATTAAATGAACTGTAGCAATTATGGGTATGGTTTTGTGTTTGTGCTGAAGTAGTATATCATTACAATTTCAGCTTTGGAAACAACTTACTAACGATTATGAAAAAACATTACCCCAAAAGCAATAAACGTGTGGTTCCCTGCAATCTCATGTCATTATTATTCAATAGAGTGAGAGTGATCCTACAAGCACCAGACTAGGTTCTCCAGGAAGCTAGCTGTGGGGCCAGGGTTTGAAGCATAGCCTCTCCCATTTGAGAAGCACATAAGTGGCTATTTGACCTATCTCCAAGCAGGCTTAGCACACATAACACAATCATGTCATGAGTGTGTGTAACATTGATTGCTCTATCTTTACTACTTGTAGTTCTCAGGTTGAGATGGAGTACTTGTTAGACTAATCTTCCATTGGACCACCTTAGCTCCTTAACGGATCTTTAAGATAATTTAATCTGTCATTTTTTATATTAATGGATTACATAGTTCAATGATTTTTTTAACCTAAAGCGAGAGTTAGTTTTATTTAAATTTAAAATAGTAAAAAGTATTTTTTGAACTATTAACAATCAATCTCTATTAAATATAAATTGCATTTCTGACAACAAAATTGAAATTTAAAAATGACAAGGCTCTCAGTAACATACTGATTATGTTTATATGACACTAAGAAAAATGTTAATTTGTGTAAAATTTAACATTTTGCACTAAAACTATACTAATGTTGGAATATCAACTTAGAGTTAACAATAGCCAATAAATAACACATTTTTAACTAAGAACTGAATAAAAGACATTGATATGAAACTGCAATATTTCATTTAAAAATCTTTAAAATTTGCTCTTAATTGACTAACAAAAGTGAAAGTCATCATTGAAGAAATTTGTAACACTGTAAACTAACTGTAGAGACTAAACTAACTAAGGTAAGGGATCTCTTATCTTCAGTTTTTAGAAGCTCGTCTACTCATAGGACTTACAAAAAAACTAGTGGATGTAAATAATTTGTTTGTGTTTAATAGTTTAGTTTTTGTGGTATATATGTAAAAAAAGAAAGTTTTCTTTACAATGTTAGGGACATATGTAGCTATGAAGTCACAACTATTTTACTCAGATAGTATATACAGTCAAACCTGGGTAAGTGAGAACTGGATAAGTGAGAAAACTCTATAAATGAGAGTAATAGCCAGGACCCGTCATTTTAAGCTCCCAAAACCTCTGATTCTTCCCTCATGGACCTCCGTAAGTGAGACTGCTACTTATCTATACCTGTACAAGCGACAGTCGACCTTTTTTTATTTATACTATTTAGGAGGAACAACTGAAAAAACAAATTACAAATTTAACATTGCTATTTTATGACTCATTCTTAACTTTTGTGTAACTTCCTTCCATTGTTTTTGAATTATTTTCTCGTCAATATTGAATCTATTCTATTTCGTGGAACTAAATAACTTTGTTATTTTATCGCATTCTTTTCGAATGGACACGTGTGCCTGTGTCCCGTCCTGTTTGTCGGACTTACTCACTTGATCATTAATCAATTGCGAAGGAAAATTCTGTTCTGCATAATATCAAAATGGAAAATTAAAGTACTGTCATTAAGTGATAAACTTAAAATAGTGTATGCGTTTGAATCCGGAAAATCGCGAAATGAAATTCAGAGGGAGCATTAGCGAGAAACTCGGGTTAGTGAGAAACCTCTATAAGCAAGAATGAGATTGTGCTCCCTTGAACTCTCTCTTATCCAGGTTTGACTGTACCTGTCCTTGAAGATCCCCTGATTAAGTATTAAAAATTTGGATTTATGGTGTGTTAAAAGCATAAAAAATCCTGTCAAAACAGATTCCAGCAACAACAACAAGGATCTTACTGAATCATTTCAAATGGGACAAAGAGAAGCTTATGGAACGTTTTTATGATGGAGACCAGGATCAGTTGTTCTCTGAAGCTAGAGTTATCAATCCATTCAGGAAACCTGTCATACAAAGGCCAAAGGTAAATTGTATTGCAGACTATCCTAAAAAAAGTAATTATATTACATGATTAAAAACATTTCATTACATTACCATATGTGTATATGCTAATGTAATGTATGTAATGTGAAATTAAGATTACATACACTGAAATCTTAATTTCTTATACTATATCTATCAATATATTATTATGTGAATTATAGACATAATTAAATTTACTTTTGTGATGTAATCTTGCAATTTTAGAGTCATTACATTATTTCTGACATTTTAAATAGTTTACAGTTTTTGTGATAACTAACCACTAAACTGTTATTTATTCAAATTTGAATATTGTGTTGGGAGTCATTTGGAAATATTATAATGACAATAAAAGTTTCAAGTTAAACCATAAAAGTAGTTTATAATTAATTTCTTATATCATCATTATTCCATGTTTTATTTATTTCTGTAACTACAAAGACAAATTATGAAATAATCACTGTTGTTATTATGTACAGTACTGTTTAAATGTAATACTTGGATGGAATTTTTTTGTAAATGCCAATCCTTCTTTTTGTTTTGGACTGGGCCCGATCCTCTTACGAGATAACTGGCTGTTAACGTCAATCTTAACTGTAGACTTTTTTTATTTACTGGTAACTGTGCGACTTACCCACTATAAGCTTTATGTGTCCATTATTATTTCTCTTTGCTCTGCAGAATACAGTGTTCATTCAAACGTATAGCTCATCAATGTAATAATTTTTTTTTTTTTTTTTTTTTTATTGCTTAGATGGGTGGACGAGCTCACAGCCCATCTGGTGTTAAGTGGTTACTGGAGCCCATAGACATCCACAACGTAAATGCGCCACCCACCTTGAGATACAAGTTCTAAGGTCTCAAGTATAGTTACAACGGCTGCCCCACCCTTCAAACCGAAACGCATTACTGCTTCACGGCAGAAATAGGCAGGGTGGTGGTACCTACCCGCGCGGACTCACAAGAGGTCCTACCACCAGTAATTACGCAAATTATAATTTTGCGGGTTTCATTTTTATTACACGATGTTATTCCTTCACCGTGGAAGTCAGTCGTGAACATTTGTTGAGTACGTATTTCATTAGAAAAATTGGTACCCGCCTGCGGGATTCGAACACCGGTGCATCGCTTCAACACGAATGCACCGGACGTCTTATCCGTTAGGCCACGACGACAATGCAAGGTTTTTTAAATTTTGCTGTACAGTTTACACTTTTTATTTAGATATTTCCTTACTAGTTTTTTTATTTTCAGCTTCCCAGGAGGATATCAACGTCTGGTATGGAAGAATGTGAAATATGTTTCTCAGTTTTACCAACCTCTGTAAGTTTGACAAATATTTTTAGGGGCTGAAATTGTTTTTCATTATCATTGATCTGTTGATGAATTCACGGCTATGTCCTAATCTGGAGAAATGTGGTTGAAGTTTAACTTTGTATAAAGGCTACATTGTTAATCAAATCAGAATGCATTGTTGATTAATGGCAGAAATAGAATCATAACATGAACAATGTAAACAAGCTCAGTGGCCCATCTGGTGTTAAATAATACACATCACAATGTGAATTCCACCAGCCACCTTTAGAGATGTCGAAATCTTAATTATCCAATCCTTCAAGCTGAAAAGTCAGATGCCATATGCTTCATAGTAGAAACATAGAATGGTATCCTATAAGTGTGGGCTCACAATCCATCCTACCTCCAATAAATGGCAGTGACAATGAGCGATCATAGTATACTGACTGCTATGAAACTAGAAACACCGCTACTCATTCTTCGTGGAAAGTTTTAGTCGACACCACTGGGTGTGGAGAGGAGGAGTTAGAGTGTTGCTATTCTAGGCCACGCCCCTAATCTTGGTGGTTACTGTTGCTCACTGATGCTGGTGATATCACTAGCAAAGTCAGTCACGAAACTATTGGAAAGGCTTAACACCGTGTAAATTAATGCTTGCTGAAAATTCATAACCTCATTTTTTTTGCACCTTTTAGTAACATCTCGGCAATGTAACACTTCTCACGCGTGGTACGGTAAATAAGTGATGATGGCCTCGTTTCAAACGGGGTCATTTTTAAGCCACACACACGTGTATTTATCAATTTATTAAATTATCGAAGATTAGATCATACATTTTGAAGGCGCTTAAAAGCCCTATAGTTATTGTTCATTTTCCAATTTCCATTTGATGAACATACGACATTATTTAAGTATATTTATATTAATTATTTTACGTTTTCAGATTATGACTGGGTTGGAATGTGGTCACAGATTTTGCACGCAATGCTGGTGTGAATATTTAACTACGAAAATAATGGAAGAAGGCTTAGTGAGTAATCATGGATATGCTTCTCAGTGACTTGTGATTGTGTCAACTGCGTTACTACCGCTTTGTAGTTTATTGACCTAATATCCTGATAAGCGAAAACAGTACCTACGCATTTGTTTATCGTATTTGTTATCCTTTGTATTTTTAATTATTTTTTTTGTATTTCAGTATCGAATTGTTTTGTCTACTGGATTCAAGAAGGATTTTCTTGTATGAATTTACAGTTTTACGATTTTGTTACAGGGTCAAACAATAGCTTGTGCCGCTCACGCCTGCGACATACTTGTTGACGATGCGACCGTGATGCGGCTAGTACGAGACTCTCGTGTTAAACTTAAATATCAACACATTATAACAAATAGTTTTGTGGAGGTGATGATTTTAATTTATACCATCAAATATAGAGTGTATTGAAAACGTTCGGAAATGGAGAGGTTGTATCTGTAAACGTACCATTTCTTTTTTATGAATTATGTTGCATTGCTCATGATGTCTCTGTTGAAAATCGAAAGGTTTGTGCTGTATCTTCTCGCGAAATAAAGTGAGACGTTCTCCAAATGGCGTAAACAAACATTGCATAAAACAGTATTCATGTTCAGTTTCCTTTAAAGCAATCTCACTTCTTTATCTTATTAATTTTTCTTTCAAAGATGTTAAATTAATAACATTCTTTATCAATTTATCTTTAACATCTTTGTACATAACTTGTAATGTTGATGAGGAAATATCAACAGTAAAATAGTATTACAAATTATAATGGACAATAGAAATTTACGAGATAATATCTTTAAAATTATATAAATTATCGTTTTACTGGTGGTAGGACTCCTTGTGAGTCCGCACGGGTAGATACCACCGCCCCGCCTATTTCTGCCGTGAAGCAGTAATGCGTTTCGGTCGTCCACCCGTCTAAGCAATAAAAAAAAATGTGTGGTGTCGTGGGACACCGGATAGGAACGAAGTTCCTTATTATAAAAATATTAATTTAAAGTTCTATTCGAGGTATAAAGAAAATAAAACTGGAGGTTTCGCAACAACCCACGGTCATTCGGTAACGTGCGAACTTATTGTGGTACACTTCATTCACGGTTGTTTACATAAGAGTTAGTGTATTGCGCAAACGAACGCTCTGAGATCGTGGTCAATGAATGATAAAAAAATGTTATTTTTTGTACGTTATTACAAAGTTAAGTCGTACACTGTGTGCATTACTAATAAAAATCTTACGTTACGGCCGTTTTTTCCCGGTTAGGGTACCCCTCCGCATCGTTTTGATGCCATATTATTAAAGATAGATGTTTTTGTTTTTGTACTGAAGAGTATGAGCAATAAAGAGTATTATTTTGTAACGTGGTGTCCGCGTCGACAGTGCAACCGGCTGCTGCGCTGGTGCCCGTCCCCGGACTGCAGCAACGCGATCAAGGTAGCGTACGTGGAGGCGGCGCCGGTGACGTGCCGCTGCGGACACACGTTCTGCTTCGCCTGCGGAGAGAACTGGCACGATCCGGTCCGGTGCTGTTTACTGAGGAAGTGGATTAAGGTCAGTGATCCTGAAAATCTACGGAGGGACTTTGATTTCCTCTGTATTTTGTAAAATATGTTCCGTGGGGAGTGCTCTGAGGAATTGTTTGAGACTTGTGGAGAGTATTAAGCGGTGGGCAGCGACCTGGTTTGGCATTGCTGAAGTCCATGGGCGACGGTTACCATCACCATCATCAGGTGTATGTATGCTCGTCTGCCTACTAAAAGGTAAAAAAAAATAAAAAATATAAAGATAAATTTATTGGCTTCGCCTGCGTTTATCTATCTATTGTATGTGTCAACGGAACTTTTCTACGTAATTTTTGCCAACTTCAAAACGAGTGATTAACTTGAAAATTTGCACACATGTCAAGAACCGATAACAATAAAGTAGTTTTATTATTTTAGCTTAAAGACAGATCACCAGGATTTTGAAAAAAATCGATATTTTTTTGTTATTTAAACGTATTTTTTTTAGGTTTTGAAACATTCAATTTCAAAATGTTTAAAACTAGATTAACTATAAAGACAAAAGAATGTGTTAATATTAGGTAACTATAAAAAAAAAGTATATAATAAAATACAGAGGGAATTTATTTATAGAAATGCGACGACGATTCGGAGACCTCAAATTGGATAGCGGCTAACACGAAGGAGTGTCCCAAGTGCAACGTCACCATCGAGAAGGACGGCGGCTGCAACCACATGGTGTGCAAGAATCAGAATTGCAAGGCCGACTTCTGCTGGGTGTGTCTTGGACCTTGGGAGCCCCACGGCAGCAGCTGGTACAGCTGTAACAGGTATGATGTCTTTATACAGTAAGCTTGCTGTTAACTGCATAACAATTGTCTCTATTTTTATTAAAAAAACTAGCTGATCCGGCAAACGTTGTTTTGCCGTATATAAGATTTCTAGGGAATTTCTAGTGTAGAAAAAAAAAAACTAACTTATTGTAAGTGTGTAAGGATGTGGCAAACGAGTGAAAGAGGCATGTAGCGCTGTGAACGATGAGGGAATATAAAAATAACAAAACCTCATTCAACCACATAATACCTCAATATAACAAAAAAAATATGTCCAAAAAATAAAAAAATAATGCTAGGGGTGGACAACCCTTATCACTTTAGGGTGGGAAAATAGACTGTAGCCGATTCTCAGACCTACTGAACATGCATATAAAATTTCATAAAAATTGGTAAAACTGTTTCAGAGGATTATGGTAACTAACATTGTGACACGAGAATTTTATATATAAGATATTATTTGAGAAATTCTCTACTTGATATTAAAAGTCTCGTTAGAACGGTTAAGAAACGAGTACATCAGGCGTTTCACCTTTAGGCAAATACTACTTCCAAGTAGTACTTACTATACAGAGGCTTCAAAAATTTTGATGTTGCCGAGATCTTTTTTCTGGTGGTAGGTCCTCTTGTGAGTCCGTGTGGGTGGGTACCACCGCCCTGTCTATTTCTGCCGTGAAGCAGTAATGCGTTTCGGTTTGAAGGGTGGAGCAGCCGTTGTAACTATACTTGAGACCTTAGAACTTATATCTCAAGGTGGGTGGCGCATTTACGTTGTGGATGTCTATGGGTTCCAGTAACCACTTAACACCAGGTGGGTTGTGAGCTCGTCCACCCATCTAAGCAATAAATAAAAAATCTTAAGCTCCTATCCTTATTACACGTGACTTAATGACAGATACGACGAGGACGAAGCGAAAGCAGCCCGGGACGCACAGGAGCGATCCCGCGCAGCCCTACAGCGCTATCTGTTCTACTGCAACCGGTACATGAACCACATGCAGTCGCTGCGCTTCGAGTCCAAACTCTACGCCTCTGTAAAAGAGAAGATGGAGGAGATGCAGCAACACAACATGAGCTGGATTGAGGTTAATACTGTAGAATAGGGATCGCAGCGCATAAAATAAAACTTCCACTGTTCCAAATTCTTCTGTTATAATAATAATAATTAATAATTAACACTTGTATTACGTCTTGCTCATTTTTCAACCGTTTTCGCCATCTTCTAATTTTCTGTCATTCTGTCTGTCATTCTCTTCTCCCTTTCTTTCCGTTTTCTCTCACTCACATCTTAACGCTCCGTTCCATACTCTTTTCATACGTTCCGTTCTTACCAATCCTACAATACTGATATTCTTGTCATAATCTCGCGAAGTCTGTACTCCGAGTTGTACTCATATTGGGTTTATAGTTTGACCGCTGGGCCGCTGGCTCCATGTGAACCGTCTAGCATTTTAGGTATTGGGTTGAGTAATCGCTAAGAATGGTGACAAGATTAAGTTTAAAAAAAATGTGGACCCGATTACTAGGACAGATGGAGGAGACAACAGTAATGGATTTAGATAGTTATGGTCTCATCACTATAAATTCTGATGGGACAGACCAACTATTAACATATACATAATAACATTTCAATGCTTTGCACTGACACTATTTGAAAAACTATTACTAAAAATAGTTTGTTATATTTAAAGTTACTGTACGAGTCATGTATCGTAAAGGGCACGCGCGCATTCACATCAGCACTTTTACGTCGCTTTACTCAAACCGTGGTATAAAGTGCCAGTACACGTTCAGCACTCATATACAGCGGTACTCACCACGTCAACATACATAGATAGAATTACTTACTTGTTAGCCAACTATATAATAAACGCATATTCTTTGACTATCAGTGATTTCTTCCTATCTGAATCTCAAGTTGTGTACGCCACATTCAGCTAGCGCATACAGTTACTTACAAACGCCCCTCGTTTCACAGGTCCAATTCCTCAAGAAAGCTGTAGATATTCTCTGCCAGTGCCGACAAACGCTGATGTACACGTACGTGTTCGCGTATTACTTGCGCAAGAACAACCAGTCGGTCATATTCGAGGACAACCAACGCGACTTGGAGTCGGCGACCGAAACGCTCTCTGAGTATTTGGAGCGGGACATAACTAGCGAGAACCTTGCCGATATCAAGCAGAAGGTTCAAGATAAATACAGGTAACTGTTTAATTTATTATTCATTAGACGATCTGAATTTGTACGGATTATACGAGCCCTTGTTGTAGTTATTTGTGGCCGGGGTGGCTTATGTGCATTATTTTTTAAAACTGCCAACAATGCTAGACGAGTTGGTGGTCAACTTAATTGATATTGACTACTGCCGCTTATAGATATGGGGATAGTTAAGGCACAACGCACAAATAGCGACACAGCTTACCTTAAGGCATTAATATTTAAACAGTACGTTTTTAAAATTTATCGAAATTTATATTAATTCAACTTTTGAAAATTATGAGGGATTCGTGAATGTAATAAAACGATTTTGGTGAAAATAAGATGTGCTTACACTGTCAATATTTATTACGAATTGTACAAAATGTTTCAATAAACTTGTTACAGATACTGTGACAGTCGGCGAAAAGTGTTATTAGAGCACGTGCACGAGGGATACGAGAAGGACTGCTGGGACTACACAGAGTAAACACATTGCCTCTCTATAAACTGTGTCGCGGGTCGCTATCCTGCACCCGTTTGCACTTAAGGCTGATTTACACAAGAGAGCTTCTCATCTTGAATTATTCAGAAACGAGTATCAATCGGATGATAGTTTAAAGATTTTGGCGCTTCGAGAAGCAGAACTTGTAATGTTTGTTCCCACGACTAGCACTGCTAGTGTCGAAGAAAGTTTTACGAAGAAGTTTATGAAGAGATTTATATCTAGAAGAGAGTTCTTTTTGTAAATCAGTCTTCACGCAAACTCGCGTGCGTTGTACGGACACAAAATAGTGTCATTGAAATTTGTTAAATTTTCGATAACGTGTGACGTAATTGCTCGCTAATGCACGTATTTTAAAAGAATCTTAATTTTTTTTTTAATAAAAAGAACACAAGTTCTACAATTTGCGTCTAATCGTTTCAATGAAAGCTGCGACAGTCACGGACGTGTTGCCAATCTACGACCATGACAATTTTTGTAAAAAACGTCATAATTTCAATTTCTAGAAAATTAAATTATATATACATTTATATATATATCATAAAATTAATACAATATTTGTATAATAAATCATTATAACACTTGTCCAACTAAAATCCTTTTGACTTCGAAATTCAAAAGGGTACAGTGATTGCGTTCAACTAGGAATAGTAAAACTAGGTACATAAAAATGTCACGATACACTACTAACGCGAGATGTGTGTGCAGTATGATTTTAATAGTCTAAGATCTCATAATGATAACTTTTAATCTATAAATTGCACCAAATTTTAAATAAACACGAAATAAAAACAGATTCGACATTGAAAACTATTTTTTGGCAATATTGCATCCATTACGTTAGTTTACGTTCTATCGTTGAAAATTCAATTATTCTGTAACTTCATAGTTGAATATTTTATTTAGAGTAAAACGCTTGCGGTCATCGTCATTATGAGTAATTTCGGTGGATTTCTCGATATCATTTTCGAATAAGATACTTAGATGTAAATGTAATTTAATGATAGTAACTACACTAATCGCTGCACATGATTGCCGTTTATTCACGGACGAAACATTTGTAATGTAATTCGACAGATGCTTTAGTGTTTCAGTGTAATGTATAGATTATTATTAAACGTCGATACTTTAAGTTTCGCGTGATCTAGTTATTTTAATGTGCTTTTTTTTTTAATTACATTAATATGACCTGATTTTTTATATATTGAATATATTACATGGTGTTTGTTTAGTTTTTAACTGTAATTCCCAGCTTCCATATCTGATGAATTAGCGAAAATATTAGGTCGAGGGTGACGAGGAATTCTAAATTTAACATTTAAACTTTTGTTTCATATTGTTAGTTGTGATTAGAGGTTTTTATTCTGTGGTCGGCTTAAGTTTCAGCTCCGTGAAGATTCCGTTTCCGTGGTGGCTAAGAGCACACTCCATACTATAAATAGAAGCATCTTTTATTTATAATAATAAAATTAAACATTAACTATTTGTAGAATAAATACAGCTTTATAAAGCTTTATCTGGCTTACGCACTCTTTCTCGGAAATTTTATTTTTATTAAAAAAATCCGTCATCTTTTGTAAAATAATTCGCGTTCCACAACCCTGTTAATATAAAAGTGACAAGTCAGTTACATATATGAGTCTTATGAGTCTGTAGCACTGCCCGTAATTTAATCTATAATATATGAATAAAAAAAAAATTGAATGGTTAATTACTATTTCTATCTGTAAAACGATTCTCCTTTTTGTTTAGTAGCTATTGACGAGCTTTATTGTTATTAGTAAAAGCAATTTGGAAATAGTTAGAAATAGCTATGATACAAAAAAATAATAAAAATTGAGGTGTCTGTGATTATAGGCGAAGTTTGATCATTGATCGTGAACTAGTATAGACAAACAAATCAGGAGGCACAAGGTCGGATCAACTTGCTTGCAAAATCGCTTTTTTATTCGTGATATTTTTCGTCTCCTTCTCGGGACTCTACTGGATTTCGACTTCTAGACTATAATTAATAGATCAAAATTTTAAACATAATATATCATTCTGAAATTGTTCGCATTAGCATAAATCACAATTTGAAATTAGAATTCGAAAAGTTGAAATATAGGATATCCGGTTTTATGTCTCGTAAATTCGAGAAAGTGTATGCTTGTTGAGTGTTCACATAGTGAAGGCTCCGTTCAGGATAGATGAGGTCCTCAAAACAACAGGCTCGCTAATCAGATTATAACCAAGAGGATCCATCCGACACACATACTGTTGTACATATAGATGCTGTATAGATATTTATATGGTTAAAGACGTATGTCGTAACACCTGAATGTATTCTAGGGCATGTATGTGTGTCCGTGTTACGGGCACTTTGTCTTAATACTAAGACGGTAATAAAAATAGTATCATTTAATGTTTTTTTTTATTACCACCTTGCAATCCTACATCCTCCTTGCATCCCTTCCTTTCAAACCTTAGTAATTGTGTCACTAAGTCAGAAATCTTAAACTGAGTTGGGAGGCTTATACACACAATGTCAATTAATTTAGAACATGTAAGCAACGTGTCTAAGTAATCGAATACACTAGCTCTGTATTTTAATTTCCAACGAAATGTAAAAATTGAAATTGGGCGACACGCGGGAACCATGTTCTCCAGCAAATGCGGTACGCTTTCGGCAGCAATGGAACGTAAACCATGTGTTCCATTGCTGGCTTACGATAGAAGAATTTATAGAAACGACAAGTAGTATTCTCAGTATCGAATCAGTAATGAATATTGTTTCCTGATTTACGCTGTGGCAACAGTATCCTCAGTATATAATCTGGTTTAGTATTTTTTTTAATTGTGACAGGGACGCTCTGGCGCCTTCGCCTTCAAGACCCAGTACAGCATAAGGAATGTGGTTTTATGGTGAGTTTAAAATCGATACACAATAAAGTAAAGTTATATGAGTACCGTTTATGTAAACGAGTAAAGTTATTTTAAAGTATGAAGTAATAGCAATATAGTGCAAGTTTAGAGTAGTAGGTATTTCGAGTATTAATATCAGTACAAGTGTAGTAAGCATTTTAACTCTATTTATATTTGTAGGGAGCTAAGTGGATAATAGTAGAATATTTTTAAAGTCGTAGACACAATTAAAATTATTTATACGGTTTATTAATATAATATTCATTCATTTTATTATTAAGGACGTTTCGAATACCTGAAAGAGGTTTCGTGGTCACATATGATACGAGGTGCTATGAGTTGATATATGATTACTGTGCTAATTAGTCAATAACGACTAATTGATCGTCTTGGCCTAATCGATAAGAAGCTAGTCGTCATACTTACTATAAATTTGAAACAAATTGTAGGTACTTAGTCCGCATGTCTCAAGGTGGGTGTCGATTTTCAGGTATTGATTTATATGTGCTTCGGTAACAACTTAACACAAGGTGGATCGTGAATTGATACACCCATTTACGAAAAAAAAAACCTAAAAAATCGAAAAATAAGAGATATAGATATAGTGGTTGAACTAAATAGCGTAAGAGAGAGATAGAGATGAGTAAACTATCATAAACTATGTTGCACACCAAATTGGAGATACACATTACATTGTAGAGAGATATACATTGTAAACGAATGGGAGTAAGCCATGTGTGAAGATTGTTTATAACTGTTAATTTTGCAAATGAACATGGGCTTGCGACGACGTAATAAACACTTCATGTAAATCCCAATTAATTGACATAAAGAAGATTCATTTAATGTTTTTTTCAGGCTGGGAATGGATCGTGATAAAATTGACAAGTGAGTTGACTGCCGATTATCGATAGATAATTTAGTAATGTTGTAAAGTTTCATAAATTATGGAACTTCAATACATATATGATTTTTGTAATTAATAAAAAAAAAATATGTAGAAAGGTTTTTTGTTAGTGAAATAAAATCGTTAATAAAAATGAAGTTTAATTGGGTTCGGTGCTTTTAGTAGACAAAAAAATGCAGATTTTAGTATTTCTGTAGTTAGCGCTGACGATTATCTATCCGGCTATTATTTCGATCGTGAAATAAGGCATTAGGCATAAAGAATATTGACAGGTCGTCATTGTCTAGTCTCTAGAGACTCTTGACCTATGTAACTTTTAAGTGGAGTTAAGTTTGCGATTTAAAAAAAGCATTCCTTTCATTATTAAACTTTTTACTTTGATTTAATTTGTTTTCTTTAAAATTAAATCGTAATGTGGACTTAAAGAAATGTTATAAATATCCATTAATTTTATTGTTTATTACGACGATACTTTTTTTTTCATACATGAGATTTCCGCACCTAACAGGCGGGTGGGAAATGTGGCTCTGGACGGTCTGCAGATTTTTGGAGCAGATCGCGGGCCAATGGATACTTTTAGGGCCCTACTCACCAAACGACTCCTCTTGCATTCTCTCACCGGCGTCCGATCTCCGACCGACGTCAGAACTAAGGGCAGAGTGGGGGGTTCTCGCACTGAACATTAGCTAAGGCAACGAGATATCGTTTCGGTACAGACCTTACAGATCCCGCATCGCCAAGTCAGAATGCAAAGCCAGACTCGCGGCGTTACCGTGAGGACCCCCGACCGGCTTGTCGTCGAGGTCATCGTCGACGACCAACGGCGCCGATCTCCGCGATGCAGCGTCAGGTCATTTTTTTTATTTTATTTTATTGCCGTTGTAGGCAGACGAGCATACGGCCCACCTGATGGTGAGTGGTTACCGTCGCCCATGGACTTTAGCAATGCCAAGGGCAGAGCCAAGCCGCTGCCTACCGAAACCATCCGGGTGCATCGGTGTCGTTGGTGTTCCGACATACCCCGTTGGGTCAGAACCACCCTTCTCGGTCGGAATGCGTTACACTTGCCGATCGGGTAGCCCAAATCCCTGTAGGCCATGCCACTTGAGACTATGGCTTGCGATATGCCCATAACCTAACTTTTTATCTAAGTATTATTGTGGTTGCTTAGTTTTTGATGAAAAACTATTAAATTACTTTTAAATTGTCAGTTCTTGTCATTTGTGGCCATAATACGTGAAGAGCCAACCATAAATTGATAATGATCACGATATATATTCTATGCGGATTTAGGCAACAGCGATCTGCTTCTTCTTATGGGTCGTTTCTGATGTGCAAATATTGGAAACATGAAATTTCGCATTGTATTTGGTGTTACAAAACTATTAAAGATGCTAGGTTGTGTGTGGTCATTTAAATATATAAATAAATAAATATTTACTAACAATCACGCCACGTTAACTGGTCCTGTGGTAAGTTCGTAAGGAACTTGTGTTACAGGTACCAGATAACGGAAATAAATGTAATATATTTATTATACACATACATATATTTAATATACATCCATAACCTTGGAAAATACATTTTTATATTTATCATACAAATATCTTCCCTTGGCGGGATTCGAACCCGCGACCCCCTTGTGTAGTGACCATGTCACTTACCACTACACCAGAGGGCCGTTAAAATGGAATTAATGTTACACTAAAATATAATAGGATCTGGTTTCTTTTGCGGCAGCATAAAACTAGTTATCTAGGACTAATAGAGAAACTAAAAAAGGGTGCTACAAATCCATACAGACTAAAATAGGTGCAATACGTCAAGTGTGAAAACGAGTTAAATAAAACCAATTCTAAAGCAGTCAAGTTCTATATTTTATCATTTACTTAAATTTATTTTGTACAAACTTCAACAATATATATATATATATATTAAATACTCAATTAAATTTCTAACATTCAGCAAACTGAACTCACTTTTTGTCATAAGTATAGTTAAAATTAAACAGTACAATGATATTACAACTTATTGTCTAAACTTAATTAAACACAACTTTTTTGTGCAAATATGCCTAATAGTAGGTACAAATGTTTGGTTTGACCAACATAAATCATAATAATAAATATATATGTAATGTCCAAATCACAAACAAAAAGCAACACGGAGTGAGCCAAATTCTACTGTTGAAGTATCAGACTGAAACATCAATTTACAATCAACTTTAATACAAAATCAAAAATAAATTTAGGTTACGCCAACAATAAGTAATTATTATCCACTTTAAAAAGGTTTTTTATTGTCATATTTAATTTCGAAGCAGATACTTTATTACCTGTATGTACGAAAAGTTTATAAGATCCAAACATTAAAATGCAAAGGTTTTCATTTTAAAACGATTCGCTTCTTTATAGGTCTTATTCAATCAGTCTTCTGATGTGATAAATTTCGAATTTTAAGTCTAGAAGAATTTGTTTCACTCCACGACTGCCTATTGTTGCAAATGAAAAAAAAAAACAACGAAATAAACGATAGAATTAAGGGAATGACGTCACGCGACGCCCAAAAAGGCGAGATACGGGGTGTGCGCAACCGATGGGGGAAGAGAATTTCGTTTGTGCACTCCCCGTTAATTATTTATAAAATCATTTATATAAATATCTTCATATCATGTTTTCGCAAAATGTGTGCAAAACGATAAGCGTCTCATTTACATTTACTTTCGAAACTTGAAACACATAATGAAATGTCATGATGCACTTGATGGTAATCTGTATGATGTTTGTTTAGACATTGAAAATAATAATCAGATAGGTACGAAATTATTCACTGAAATCCTTCTGATCCGTGTTATGAGAAGCGTAAACAAGATACTCGACCCGTTAACGTTTATTGCTTAAAGCTCTTCGTATCGCTGTCTAATTGTTGGATGTCGATAGATTAGACTGGATAGATTAGGTGTTGCGACGTGCGGTTCGGGATTAACCCGGCGTTAAGCTCTCAATATTTACAGACAATAGTAGATTAAATTGACCACTTCCGAAGATAAATTACAAAAATTCAACGATTGTTTTGTTCGATGTGCTATTAATACAATACTGACACATCTATTTCGAAACTTCACTAAGCTTTGACAAATAAGGCGTCTTCAGTAATGACCAGTGTGAATAGTCGATACGATTGTGGGCCAAAAAATAAAGAATATTTTTTAATAAACTCTACCTTACGCGGTAAGGGACGTTCGTTAACTTAAGTGTATCAATTTTATCGTTTATCTTACTGCTCGTAATGGTGATCGTTTTTAACTAATTAAATTGCTCGCATAAATTATGTCAAAGTCAATATGTTACCATTATGAACGAATACAAAAGTTGAAGCAGTACCAGCCTGCTTTTCAGCTTGCTTATGAATAAATAGAGAATACATTCACTATTACTATCGAAGGACCGATAACTCAACCACACGTAAGTAGCCTCGTGTGTAAAAGGTTTCAATGTTTCGCGTCTTGTAGATTGAGCATAGTGCGAATATCGGTCCTCATACAAGAGGGATCGCTTGGAACGTCAGGAAAGGACGGCGCCGGTTGGGGAGGGGGGAAGATCGGCGTCGTTCCATCCTGATGGCCTAATGTAATTTTGGGAAAGGAAAAATTACATTATCTAGGGTTTTTTTGGGAAAGTGCGCGTTACATAAAATGGCTCGATTCCTATGATGCATATTGAATAGGACGGAAGTGAATTCTGGTACCGATTTTATAACTGATTTATTTAGCTTAAATGTAGACTACATTGCAAAAATTTTTCTAAATTTTTTAATTTGTCATCGGTGACAAGATATCCCTTAAAAAGACGCAGGCAGACGTCACATCGGTACAGTGAGAAGCTTAAAATGGAATTATTAAAACGGACAAAACTGATATGAATCGGCGCAGCCCATGCTTATTTTAAGCGTTACACTTACAATTACACTAATGCCTGGAGTATGTCAAGGCAATTTCATTACATTGGAATTCTTTTAATGTGAATATTAAACGAAGTCGAATTAATTTAATTAATACAGTGCTACATCGATAATCGGTTTGTGGCTTTATAAGGCGCACTCAGGGCCAGCGGGGTTTTGTTCAAAACGAAGTCGAAATATACCGTCACGTATTCAGATGTAACGGCTGTAATCTGTCCATTTATTTCTGGAATTACGATCGCGTTCGACACCATTTCAGGGAAGAAAAATGATATCAAACATAATCGTTGTCAATTTTTTCGGTACATTGACGTTTTAATTTAACATTGACTTAGAATTTCATAATGTAGAGTGATATTTATTAAATACAAAAATAAGCTTTTAGTTTTTCAAGTTATCCAATACCTTACAATAAATCACTATTCATTGAATTAAAAAAGGGCACCTTGCGAAAACGATTCTCTCCGGTCGATACGCTTCTCTCACTGGAATGTCTTCTGAATCGACGCAGGCTCACGAACGGATACGAATCGGAACACAGATTACGGTAAACGCGCAGACGACAGTCGCAAAACAAACTGTCACTGAAGCTTCGGCCACGCGAACACAAAACACTCCTGTCGACACTTACAACGTCTCTAATCGCGAAAGAACAACGTCCATGAAATAAACGGCGCGGACGCGCAGCGGCAAGTCGCGCCGGCTCGCGCCGCGTCGCTCGCCTGCGGCCCGCCGACGCACTCTACGTATGTACACGCAAATTGTCTAGCGTAAAAAATAATTAAGTGCGCTTGGGTGGGCTCAAGAGCTCTGGTAGCGGTGCGGGCAGCGGCAGCGGCGCGTCGTCGACGAGCGCGGGCAGCAGCGCGAGCGCCAGTGTGGGTCAGACGGACGCGGGTGGTGGCGCGGGCTCCGGGGGTCGGGGGGCTGCGCCGCCACCCTGCAGAACCACGCGGTGACCGTTAGGGGTCACGGCGTCCAGCAACACGGCCGTGGCTGCACCCTCCGCTCCGCCGCCCACTTCGGGCTCCTCGTGTGCACGCCGATGCCGTCGCCACGCGTGCTGTATCAGTCGCGCACAGTACTCCTCGCGCTGCCGCCACAGCGTCGACGACACTGGCTCGTAGCCCGCTTCTTCAGGACGACCCACTTCCAAATCACCCGTCTCCTCAATGGGATTCCCTTTTCGAGCGAAGAAATCTTTCGTCAGTGCGTCGAGAATGTCGACGCAGAACATCATGTCGCCGCGACATATCGGTATGTCCATCGATATAATTTTGTATTTGTTAGGTTTGTGGATTTGTAATGGCGGTTCCAAGACGTCAAGGAAATCTGAGAGCTGATCGTATCTAATGTACTGACTACCGTCCGGGTCGAACCGCTGCCAGATTTCGTAGTACATGTCGTAGTCGTCATCTGTCAATCCTTCCTGCACGTCTTCTGTTGCCTGATGGTGTAAATAATGGAATACATTATGTGTTACAATTTTATTGTTTACTGTTTTAGATATTTATAATATTCAACAACTAAAATCTTAAATCAAATATAAATTAAATTACCTGAGAGTAATTCTCGAGAATGACGGCGATGTACATGTTGATGACGATGAGAAAAGAAATGACAAGGTATGATAGTAGGTAAGTTATGCCTATAGTAGCAGAGCCACAGTTTCCTGGCGATCCTCGTTCGTTGTCGGGAAGATCACATTCTTCCTCATTTATAATACCATCTAAAACTCCATCCCAACCGGCAGACGTTGACATCTGAAAATTAGTTTTAATTAAGTGAAAATTAGTATTCTGGATATCTTAAATAAATTCCATACCAATATTATTAAGTAAATAATAGATTTAAAATACACACCTGGAACAGTAAAATCATACTCTGCACGAATGTTTTGAAGTTGTAGACGTCGTCCAGACCACCTTTGTCTTTAACGTGCATGAAGAATGACATGCCGAATATGGCAAAAATAAACATGACCAGGAACAAGAGTAGGCAAATATTGAACAAAGCCGGCAGCGACATAGCCAAAGCGAATAACAACGTTCGTATCCCTTTAGCGCCTTTCACGAGTCGAAGGACTCGACCAACTTTTGCTACTCGAACCACTCTTAGTAGCGTAGGAGATACAAAATATTTTTCTATAATGTCACTGAGCACCAAGCCTAGAAAAAACGGAAGTGTTTAATGTATATAATGGTTTATTGTAAACGCAATTTAAAGTAAGTCATATAAATATACTTACTAAGAATAGAAAACATAACTACGACGAAATCGAAAAGATTCCATGGTTCAACAAAATAGTGATAACGTAAGGCGAATATTTTCAATAGGCACTCTGAACTAAATATCACTATGAATATCATATTGAGATAGTCGAGGACGGCGCTAAACGTTTCCGACTGCTGGTAGTGGTCCAATGTCATCGTGAGCATGTTCAATCCAATGAACAACATGATAATCATGTCAAACTTCTTGTCAGTGACTATCTCGAACACGATTGCTTGTGGTCGCCACTGTAAGCAAACAGATGTCATGAGTACACGAACCCTTAGACACAGCCCACTGAGTTTTTCGCCGGATCTTCTCAGTGACTCTATCCGGGGGTAGATTCTGCGAAGCACGGCTCTTGCTAGGGCCAGTGTTAGTAACATTTCCAGTTTGAGTTCAGTGAGCTCATCTACATGTTAGTTTGAAGCTGAAATAGAGCATCTCAAGCATATCTAGCTCTATCAGCATAGGTAGGGAAAAAAAAAGTACAAGACGGTTAGGCATTTGGAAATACGATAAATTATGAATTGTCATTTATACCCTTGGTCTTGGAATCGCTTTCAAAGGCTTTTTAGATCCCATTTTCTTCATGGCGTTATAGTATTTCTTTTGATCTTCAGTCATGAACATTTCGAGACTGCCCCCGGCTTTCTTTTTCTGTTCGTTGAAGTTGTCGATGATCACTCCGATAAACAGATTGAGAGTGAAGAATGAACCGAATATAATGAAGAACACAAAGTAAAGGTACATGTATATGTTAGTTTCTCGAATCGGTTGACGTCCCACCTGAAACGTAATATTCAGTTGCAGACTAAAATGCAATTTTTAATCAAATTTGGTGCTCGTCGATTAATTTGAAATTAACTGACCTCCCTAGAGTCAATTGCATCGTTCATAATTTGGATCCAGCCTTTGAATGTTGCCACTTGGAAGAGACATAAATACGCTTTACCCACGTGATCAAAGTTCATTGGTGAATTTTCCCATGTATAGTTTTCTAAGGTGCATGCATTTTTATCCGGAATAATTTCGTGACTTAGAGTGGTGTGATTCATATCAACGCACTGAAACAGATAAAATGAGAATTATTATTATATCAAAAGTGATATTTTTATTTAAGTAAGTTTATCGTATTCACTGGTACCTTAAAGTATTTTCCTGCAAAGAGCTGGACACCCATAATGGCGAAGATGAGCCAGAATATTAGACATACAAGGAGTACGTTGAAGATGGATGGAATTGCCTGTACCAGGGCGTTCACAACAACCTGGATAAGGAAAATTACATTAAAATGACAATTTAAAAAAATATGAAAATTTTGATAACGTATTTAATAAAATTTAAGACTTTATGTGTGAGTGCAATTATTTATAGTGTATTTATGTATTTTTTTAGAAAGCTTTAAGTTTCAAACTTTTTTGTGATCCAAATAAATGTATGTTTTAAAGATAGCGTAAGATGCCGTGTCTAATATGCATACAAACGTTTACATAACAGTGCCACAACATTAAGCAAATTTGTAAAGCGATTTAATGATGCTATAATCTTACCTCTGAAATAATTTAGTCCAAAACATAGCTAACGCATGCAAGTTGTCGTACGACGTTGTTACGAGAAGAAGAAACATCTAAGGTGCAAAATCTAATAAACATTCCAATTAACTATGAAATTTACAACTCTAAAAACTAATCTAGCTAAAGAATCCAAATAGGAAAAGTAGACCAAAAAATGAATTTTCTTTCGAAATAATCCGATCGATTGTTAAAACAGGAATATGACCAATGGAGATGATATTTATTTATAAGCCATTCAAAGGGTGCCATCGACGACTTCATAACGATTTTCGATAGAACGACTACTACCGGTGACGTTTTTCTGACTCGAAATTAATAAGTATGTTTTTGATGAAATTATGTCAAGTAGGAAAGAAGTAGTCCGGACGTAAAGTGGAATATTTAATGAAAGAAATGTCTCTAGATGTGTGTTGTAATGTGGAGCGATGTATAGTGGATGAGCGAAGGGGTCGAGAACGCGCGCAGGGTGGTACGTACCCTCATGCCCTGCATGCGGCTCATGGCTCTGAGCGGGCGCAGTGCGCGCAGTGTTCTCATCGTTTTGAACGCCTGAATGCCTCCGGCACCACAAAGCGCCGCTACGAAGTTTATAAGCGAGACCTGATGAAATCAACGGTTTCATTTTGAAATAAATACAAGTTACGGACGTTTTCTTACTCGAATATGACGATTTTACCGACTCTGTAAAATTTTTAAGTTTAACATTTCATATAACCATGTATTACAAATCAGTGTCGATTATGTCCTCGATTTGGAAGAAGACTAACGACCGACAAACTAACCTAAGAGAATATACTGTGTTTTGTATTGTGAAGACAGACAAATGTTAACAAATATGGGTAACAACGACACGACGATGTCTTGGAATAAAGAAAATCTACATAATGCATTGGTAACAAAACAGGTACTTTCAAACGTTATTGTGGTCTGCAGGTTTCTTAAAATCGTAAATAGCATACATAGGTATCAGGAAATGTACTGTTTCCATATAAGTAAACGTTTTAAATAATATTATAAATAAGAATTACCTATATATTATAACGTTTAGAAGTAATCTTATGTAATTGAACAATTTCAGGATTCTTATATGAAAACGGCACGTTGAACACCAGCGCGTACATTAATTTAGATTTTGTGTCTCATGCACATGTTTTAGTTTCGGGGAAAAGATATACAAGTTGCCTTTAGATTAATGTCCTACTTTATATGTATATAGTAGTAGCGGGAATTGTGGGTTAAAAGACACTTAGAAGCGGTATCCACAAACAGACATAGACGACATCGAGAGCTCGAGGCAGCTATGTGAGGCCGATCGGAGTCTCAGCTTCAACGGACATCGAACAGACAAAGCTGCACACCTTTAATTGCGCTGCTCATTATCCGCTAATTAATTATATTATATACAATTAATATAATTGCTATCTGTGTGCTTAGTGCGAGTTTTTCAACGTTCTCGATAGCGTAAAAGTTAACCCAGTTTTGTATGCAGTCGGAACAGCGCCCCTAGCGGCAAACGTAGGCAATTTTTTTTTCTTGCTTAAGCTGATAGCCTTGAGAGGCTATATCAGCGTCACTTTAACTAGTAGGTGAGCTCAGGGGGTTAAACCTGAGGTAGGCAAACGATCCTATTCCCTACAAATATGAGCTAGCTTTTACGCTATCGAGAACGCTAAAAAACTCGCACTAAGCACAAAGTTGAGCGTAGTGCGTTCTGTATGAGCAGCGCAACTTTACCGACACCGATAGCGCTCGTCGGGCGTGAGGGCGCCTACTCACGCGCATGCCCTCCCATCTGGAGACCGCTCGGAGCGGACGCAGGGCACGTAAAGTCCGCATCGAACGAAACGCCGGGATGTCGTCAGCACCAGCCATGACCGCTCCGTGGTTTACGAGCGATAACTAACGTTACACCACTTATCGTTTAAATTTTCTTAACTATACATCAGGTGTATTGGAATAGTTCCCGAAATCGAAGACCGGTATGTAAGGCAGGTGATTTTTAATATAATACTTTAAAAAAAACTTTTTCTTATGTGTAGGACATATCGAGGGTATATCGAGCCAAAAATTGTGGATAGTCTTCTATGAGAATAGTCTATTCGAAGAATTTCATTCTTCGAATTTTCAATTTTTTTCCAAGCAAAAAGTTTCGGAATAAAGTGCACTTAAACATAACTCTTTAAGAGGCGTTTAATTCAATGAACGTCTTAACACCACTTCAGGGCTATCGCAAGGGGCAAGGGCATCGAAAAGTTGAAACAATTAGTAAATAAATTTTTGTATGAATCTACTAATTATGACTTAGATTTTATGGAATTTTCAACGTGATTTACATTGTTGATACAATAGCCACGTTTCGGCTTGATATACCAATTGTGGGACACTATATATTAATACTAATGCTTTTTTAAATTTAAATATATAACAATATAAAACAATAAAAAATAAATTGGGTACGGCGTGCGTCTAGTATACGAGGGACCGTAGTGCACATCTGCCAGCTGTTTCGTTGATGGTTCAAGATAATAAATGAAGTTACCAAAATCAAACGTATTTATAGTTAAAATTCTCATATTGTGTTTGGTCTGCGTTAGGTTAGTAGTATATTGTAGTTTCGGCTTTGGGAACAGTTCGTTTACACCCTGTATATAACTTATGTCTAAATTTCTACAAGTTACAAAGATATAATTACACATTCAATTGAAAGTGTTATTCTTTAATTTTGCTTGATTTCGACATAATCATCGAAGTAAATTACGCGTACATAGAAAACATTTCTTGTTTTTTAGTACGTGAATGTTTGTTGCCTGTAACAAATCTATGAAAGATTAAAATAGTACTGTGTCTAGAACATGTAGTAACAAGGTATAAATTACCATCACAATGATGAAATCAAGCCAGCACCAAGCATTAGTAAAATATTTTTGGAATCCGAGAGCAAGCCACTTGATCAACATCTCAATGAAGAATATAACAGTGAAGATACGATCCATGTAATAAAGAATGTCTTGAAGTATTGGACGGTGTGGTAAATGTACGTCTTCTAAAGCCTGAAATTTCCGATGATAAATTAAATTCACAACTTGTTTGGTGATTTTATCTGGTTGATATATCCTGAACTCAAAATAGTGTAAACACTTACCAATGCTAAACTACTCAGTAAAATCATGGTAATAACTGCAGTCTCAAAGTAAGTGTTTTCAATGAGTTTGAACGTTTTGAGCCGAAGAGTGCCCCAGCCTTGCCAAAAAGGCGAGTCGTCGTCTCCAGCAAGAAATGGAAACTTTTGATAGCATTGCTCCGGACAACAATCGGCTGGTGTATCATCAACAACGTCTTCGTCGGCCCCTACTTTTATATCCGTTTTACCTAAAGTACCATCAAGTTTGCCCTCTTCGTCTTCCTCAATCAATTCTGAACAAAAAAAAACATATTGTGTTTTTTTAACTTTCTCTGATATTTATTTTGTTGTTTAATTAAAATTAAGCAATGTTTATCTCCTGCAACTTATTTTTTATGTTATATTCTTATTCTACAAACGGAATAATAAATGGATCGAATTTCAAAAAATAAACTAATATTTTACAGCCGGTATACCTAAATTACTACCTTCTTCAAGTCCAAGTTCTTCTTTGCTTGCATCTTTCTTTTCTTCTCCATCTATCGTATCGGCCGATCCTTTGTGACTTTCATCCTTGAATGATCTTATTTTGTGACTACCGTAAGATTTTTGACTTATAGTGTCGTCATCCTTAACATGTAAGTATATAACATAAGTCAGTAAATTAAAATTATTGTAAAGCTAAAATCAAAATGAAATGAAATGCAATGCTTCGGTGTTCACCTGAATAGGATATCCATGATGATTCAGTTCACAGTCTAATCTATTGTCCCTGTGATTATCTGTTATTGCATTAATGTTATTCATCAAAATTTTACCTTTTTTGTATTTATTGTCACCTTAAATTGAAAATTTATAATTAATAGTTTTTGTCGGTACTGTTAATTTACAATATCTATAACAGGAGAATATACGTTACCTGGTATTGTGAATTCCATTCCATCTCCGATAGCCACTTCGACTTGATCTTTGAGTTTCTTGTCTTTATAGAGTACGGCGTCATCGAGGTCAGTTCCTAGTTCTAATTCGTTGTCGACCCGCTCTGAGGAGACACAGCGACCACACAAAGCGGCTTTTAAGCCTACATGTCGGGTAATGTGTCCCAAAGTGCGTCGTTGCGTCATCGTAGTATCCAAGCATAGAAATCAGACCAGAGTACGAATGAACTTAGAGACTGTTTTACACGATTCATAAATTGGCATAAAAATATTACGGACAAAAATTCAGATGATTTTATTTAGCGTGTGTACCTAATATGAATTAAGATTCTTATACAAAGCATTACATACATTTTTAATATTAATACACACATTAAATGTTTGCATTGGAAAAGCTGAGATTGTATTTTATGCATGAGAATTATGAATTTTATTTTTAAGGTGTTTTTAAGACGCTTTTTAACTTGACTTGCCAAGAAACCTGCTGTTTCTTGCTTCAAACCAGCATATTTGTTTCACAGTAGAATTAGGCAGATTAGTGGTATCTACCCGGACGGGCCTACGAGAAAAACGCAAATTTACAAGACAAGTATTTTTTTATCGTCCTTTTTATTATTGTTTCATAGGATCGTTTGAATTTATTTTATTTAAAACACAAAATACTACTTTTTTTTGCTAAAATAGTATTTATTTAAACCAATTTATTAAGTATGTAGCGTTTTTTTGTATAATTAAAAAAAAACGATATTGTATACATACATATTGTCATAATCATTAAATATCTTATGTTTTCTAAATCAACAGATACTTTCTTAATGTGTACATAAAATTAACTTTTGGTAATTTGCTGTTGTTACTAAATTGTTTTTGAGGTTGATGAAAAAACAAAAAAAAACATAAAACGACCACATTTAACTAATATTTCGGAGAATTAGATCTGTTAGAACGACCGGCTAAGCTGTATTGTAAACAATTTGAATAGGTATCCACATTTGTCTTCAATGGCTATTGAAATCAGGAAAGAAAACAATAGGATTTCGTTTAGTGTAGGGTCTTTTCTAATTCTTAGAAACAAAACACGTGCATGCAGTAGAGTCAAAGACCGCTTCTTCATATCTCTTCAGTTAGTTTATTACTTATACACAAGACGCACCAAAACTTTGTGGAGTTATTCGTGAAACTTTCAAAATGTCGCAAAGAAAAAGAAAACAAATTAATATTGAAGAAAAATTGCACATTATGTAAATATATTTTTCCAATAATTCCCTATCGATTTGTTTGTACTTGCACGATACACATTAAACATATTGTTACGACTATCGGTTTTTACGACTGAATATGAGCAGTCCCTTCGGTGTCGTTATAACAGATTTTGACTGTATTACTTTCTTGACTTAGATGATTTCTTTTATTGTAACTCGTAATCTAGACTTATATGAATTACATTTAAGCAACAATATACAAATATAAAAAAAAAGGTTTACTTATCTTCGTTGTAAATAATAACGAGGATACAGATATACATGTTGATTGATTACATAATTTACATGCACATAAAACACATACACACACAAAGCTACAAACATTCATAAATAAATACAAGCACAGTAACTAAGACACTTGAACTGAAAAAAAAACCACAGCTTACAACTTGGAATGATAAATTACAAGAACGATTAATGAGGAATTTCCACACAACATTAATTACGGGGTCTGTAATCTACACTTGGATAACTAAGGGTACAGGCAACGCACAATGTACACATAAAAATACGATCACCAGTAACAATTAAAAATAACTTTTAATTTTAAACGTTAAAAGGAATACTTCGTCAATACCAATATTAAACAATAAACTGTAATTTCCACACGCTTTAATCATGCACAGCATTTGTTTAGGATAATTATTCAGATAGATATACTAAGGAAGGTGCACAAGTTTTGGCAACCTAGATATAGGAGCCAATATCAGTTGATTAAGGTAGAGTTGATGTTACTTATTACAGTCAACGTGCAGATAGCAGTCGGAAATATGAAATTATTTAAGTTGGAATTTCACAGTAAACAAATTAAAAATAAATTGTCAACATAATTTAACATCAACATGCCACAACGACTGGCAATAAAAAAATATTGGCTTACCGGGAGCGTGTATAGCTATCTGATTGGTGAGTTTGTTTTTCAGTAGCTTGAGGAAGTCTGCGACGTTCCGTTTTATCCAGTCAATGAACCTCGATATTCTATTGAAAGCCTCCGCGATTTTGTTCGTGTCTTGATCAGCTGTTGGGGTTGATAAACTCGAGGAACCGAAATTCGAGAGCAACAGGGCTAAGAAGAGATTCAGTACCTACGATATAAATGGGAGTTATTAGCTTATGAATATATTTAATACAGAAAAAAAAATTCTGACTATACCAACCACAAGGTTTCCGATAACGACGGTTGCCAAGAAAAATGGTATGCAAGATACATCTCCAACCAACATACAATCCCACATGCTTTCTATCCATTCTCCGCATAGCACTCGGAATACGATCATAAAACTGTGCATAAAATCCGTGAAGTTCCACCGAGGAAGGTCCCCATCAGGAAACCGGTCTACGTAATCTGCATACACGATTACGGAATTTTTAAAAATGATTACAAGAAGCTTTGTAATCTGAGTTTAATCGAACAAAGTTAATCGAAATAAATGTTTGAATTAAATTTACTCTTTTTTTTCAATTTTTAAACTTTTAATTGACAAGAGAGGAATACTTAGAGATAATTACATAGAAATTACTTTACGTTCGGTTTACTTTATCTTAGTTTCACATTTAAGTAAAGGAATAGGAAAATGCATTTCTACCGTGTTGTACTAAGGCAAACTATCGTGCAGACATCGAACATTAAATCATTATAATTAAAGCTTCATGTTAATTGTTCTTGTTACGACATGCGACACAATTGTAGTTTATATTCTAGTTACTTTAAGTAAATAATTACTAATAGCGTTTTTATGATGTTTTGGAGAAGGCTTAATGTAATAAAAGAAGCATTGTAAGAGTAAGATGAAATTAGATAGAAGCCAGCATTGAGTTTCACAAGTGACGCGCCTTCTTATATGGCCTCTTCAATACAGGAAGCGAATTTTATTCATAGGAATGACGCTTACTTGAAAATAACATTAAGTTTTCACAACAGTCTAACATAAACACAACAGTGTGACGCACATAAACACAATATCCACTATTTAAATTAAACGGCAAGCCCGACTTCGATGCTCGATAATCTTGTTTGAACAAATTAAGTCTGCATAATAAAGTTAAAATGTGTCATTAAAAGAACTTCAACACAAAATATATATATAGATATACTTATTTAGCGAATCGATTTTTTTGTTGAATAGAAATTCAGCAACTACCCTTAGAGTACATACAATAAGGTAACAAGTGCCAACGATATCGGGCAACACCAAATCATAACCAAACAAAGCCATAAACATACATATAATAAAATTGTTAAGAACAAAGTTTCAATAAATGCTGAAGTTCATTTATTGGATAAAAGACCGGGCTTCGCCGTAATTTTTCAATTCCAATCAAACACCAATGATCATGCAACACTCCCACCAATTACACTTACCGACATAATTTTTTCCGAACAGTTGCATACCCATCACCGCAAATATGAAAATAATGATGCACAATACGAAGGTCAGGTTGCCCAAGGCACCCATTGTCCTACCCATTATAGAGATGAGTAAATTAAGAGTCGGCCATGACTTTGCCAATTTGAATACTCGAAGCTGCAATTACAAATTGTGAAACAAGGCGTCACACAAGCTCGCTTACCGGCGCTTCACCTATGCTACTGCGAAAATCCCTTCACAGATCTCAAA
The DNA here is from genome assembly GCF_030267445.1 of Bombyx mandarina. NCBI lineage: Eukaryota > Metazoa > Arthropoda > Insecta > Lepidoptera > Bombycidae > Bombyx > Bombyx mandarina. Next base: position 9,393,213 of record NC_143227.1, on the reverse strand, counting down.
TCACTTACAAAACTGGAATAGAGCCCCCGTTTTAAAAGTGATTCCAGAGTATTTTTATGTTCTAGCGAATGTGTGCTTGGGTCCCTAATAATGTGCTTTGACATATTTCGGATGAGTGGGATATATGTTTTTCCTTTAGCTATCGTGAGAGCTATTGTTTTTATTTCGATCATTTATTTGTACTTTATATTGCGTATTAGCCTAATATTTTTAGCAACGACATAGATCCCATCAGCTGCGACTTGATGCGTCAATTCTCTTTGGGAAGCAAAGCCGCAAGTCATCTATATTACTCGATGCAAAGCTTAAGTTATGATTTGAAGCTGCGTGGTATAGCTTTATAACTGTGTTTTTTTTATAAGGCTCATTAGTGTTTCTGAGCCACATTCCGTGTTATAAAGCCACAGCGTGGACCGATAGTCCCTTGTAAATATAATGTTCTGTCAAGCCCAGTGTAAAAGTTTCGGAGTGTAAAGCTGAATAATTAATAATGAAGCTTAGTTCTTTAATTAGAGATGCTAAATTTTTTTTTAAATTAGAACCTGTGTAGTTCTTCCCAAACAACTGCATTCCCATCACCGCAAATATGAATATAATGATGCAAAGTACAAAGGTCAAGTTCCCTAAAGCTCCCACCGTCCTACCCATTATGGATATAATAAGGTTTAGCGCCGGCCAAGACTTGGCCAGTTTAAATACACGTAGCTGAAAATATTTTATCACATTTACACGTTAATGATATTCAGATATAAATGTCCACAAAGGATAAAATCAGAACTTTTACAAGAAGATTCACATTGTTAAATAATTGGAAAGAATAATTTATCAATGAGGGGTTACATATTATCACCTCTTATGCTAGTTTGGGATTAAATACGTTATTAAAAACTGTAATAATGAAAATTTATTAGTGTGTCCACAAAGCAAAGGAAAATTAAGAATAACACTTACCAAACGAAACGATCGTAATACCGACAAACCCTGAACACCCTCAAGCCCCAATTCAAGCAGTGATAAGGCCACAATAATGAAATCAAAAATATTCCATCCCTCTTGGAAATAATATTTCGGGCTCATTGCTATTAATTTTAGTGTTGCTTCTATGCCGAATGTCGCCGTGAAGAACTGAAAAATTAAACTTGATTCGTTTAAAACGAGAAACATTATTTGATTTACTTTTAACACGTTGAACGCTTTTCGTCCCAACGGCGGGCATAACATACTATAATAGCATTCCGGCCAAGCCAAAATCAGGGAATCAGTCATTTTTATTAACTTGAGGTTTTCATTATAAAATTATAAAATGCGATAATTTGCACGGAAGATAAAAATTAGCGACTTTTTTTTATTGCTTATATAGGTGGACAAGCTCACAGCCCACTTGGTGTTAAGTGGTTACTGGAGCCCATAGACATCTACAACGTAAATGCGCCACCTACCTTGAGATGTAAGTTCTAAGGTCTCAAGTATAGTTACAACGGCTGCCCCACCCTTCAAACCGAAACGCTTTACTGCTTCACGGCAGAAATAGGCGGGGTGGTGGTACCCACCCGCGCGGACTCACAAGAGGTCCTACCATCAGTAAAGTTCTACCGTTTAGTTTTTAATATATTTTAAAAGACTTATAACCTTAATAAAAACTACAAGCTTCTGTTTGATTTGAAAACCACGCCGTTCTGTTCGGCTAAAGGGCCACGCGGCTCACTTCGATACGCGTTTTGTTTGATAGCTGCATGTGGCTTATAAGGAAGCGTTTACGTTGGTACACTCCAGCGGCTCACGGGTGACCCTCATGGCCCGAATGGTTCAGTAAGATAAGTCTCACCAGTGAGCACCGTGGCCTGAATGAAAATAATCGATTTTTCATATGGCGTTCAACGTGTTAAAATTAGATTAGGTACTCACATAATTGCCGCTTTTTAACGCTTTGTCCATGTCTTTATCCATGTTATGATGGTCCAGAGCCATAAATAGTGTATTCACAACAATACAGAGGGTGATGAACAACTCGACGAATGGATCGAACACCAACAGCGCTACGTATTTTTGGAACTCGAGCCACAACCAGCAACAGTCCCACACACAGAAGAAGTCTATTCCTTTCATTAGACAATCGAGTAGTTTCTCCTTAAATGTGGGTCCATCTTCATCGTCTTCGGCTGTTGGGAAGTAGTACACTGACACTGTTGCGTCCCGTTTACCAGCAGTGTGTTTGTGTGTTGAAGACAAAGAAATATTTTTGTTAGTATTCGCTCATTATTAAGTTTAGAAGTGAGATACCAGAGAGATCTTCACAAATAACAAGGTATACTGTTATAAATATATAGTTTAATTAAAACTTTAGTTGATGTTACAATATCCATATTTTTTGTTGCTTTTCTGGTTGTCATTTACTACAAGATGGATGCACAAACCAGTTCTATGAAGTGCTGGCAAGCTCTTTGCTGATATTTACCGTGAGCACTCAACATCAGTACTCTTTTTAAACAGTGCTAGGTAATTCGTGCAGGTCTTCTCTTTTATGAATTATACTAATATTCTTATTTGTGAAAAGCTTTAACTATTTGCTTTGTCTATGCTATGAAATTGTCATAGTTTATATCAAATTGTCTGCAATGATAGTCTGGAGCCAAAAAATATGAATATCGACCAAATAATATTACAGCTTATTTCTGAACTACCTTTCGATCACGCTTAGTATAGCAAAGGCATAGATGATGTTCTTAAAGGATAATTACTTTAAACTACATAGTGACAATAATTATAATAATGTCTTGTTTAAAAAAAATGCAATCTAGATCTAATGTCACGGTTAGGACGGGTTTGCAAAATAATGCATGCTATAGCCATTGAACAATTGATATTTATGAGCCTGTTCACATTAAGTGTCAGTGCAGAATTGTGGTTTACTTAAAACATGTTTTCAGTTATTTTGGGTTTGGGATTTTATATTTTTTTTTACCCTACGTAATCGCTGGTAGTCTGGGGGGATATTCCAACTACTCACGGACCGGTAGATAAGCTCATGGACTAAACCTGAGAAAATTGCTAACACTGGCCTTAGTAAGAGACAGTGCTTTACTGAATCTACCATCGGATCGAAATCACTACCCACTGAGAGGTCCGGTGAGAAACTTAGTGGATTGTGTCTATGGGATTTTATAGTGAATACCTTTGCTCATTTTGAGAGATACAGTTCTAGTTTCAGATGTTTTAGAATACCGGTTATCCTGCTCGCTAAAACAGACTGCATTATTGTTTCCAAGGGCAGTGATACCAAAACGTTTTAGTATACCTAAGAATTACTAAAATTTAAATCAGTAAAGCGAAACGCTTGTATAAAGTCAGCTTAAATATTTCAGCATTAGGGCTCATCTATGTGAGATAAACCTGACTGATGATGCAACCTTAGGCCGATGCTATTTTCGCTTAAATGTGGTGGAAACTTTGTATACATTTCCAAATGATATAAACGCGGGATTCATGCGGAGGAGTTTGTTTAGAAGACATAGGTATGATGTGAATGTTTTATAAGCATCCCAATGAATCGACCATTACTACCATTTGCCCAGCTCCTAGTTAATATAAGAAAATATGTCGACACAAGGGAACTCATAGTGCGCTATAATGCATCAAAATTATAAAATACTTTTATATTATCATTATGATTGAAAAAAAACGACTTAACTATAGTGTTACTATAGTGTATAAAACTTGTGCAAAATGAATAGTGGAGAGTCGTATTTTGTGAGTGCAGTACTAAAATTATTATTTCCTACCAATAAATGACATCCACAAACGATTTATAACTTTGCCAATTATGCCTTTTTTGCGTAATGAGCAAATACCTGTTTCGTGTAGTGTGTTTTTGTATTGTGTGGTTATTGAATGTATTATAATAATAATATAAAAAAAGCAAAATCAATCACGTTGAACACTGAATAAAATACGAACGAATATAGTGTTGTCACAAAAACAACATCGATATTTTTTATAGATATATTTAATCGTACCGTTTTGTTCGCTCGCCCGACTCTGGCGTCCAGCTTGTTCAATGATTTCATTTAATACCATTACGTCTGAAATAAAATAATTTTACTTTAATTTTGACGAATTAGTTGAGTTTTTCAGCTGGATAATGTCGTCGGAGTAATTTCGACGGATGACGTGATAACACACTAGAGTATTTAGAGTAGAGAAGGTACCCATAGAATTTTTAACGGAAATTTATACTGGTGGTAGGTAGGACTTCTTGTGAGTCCGCGCGAGTAGGTACCACCACCCTGCCTATTTCTGCCGTGAAGCAGTAATGCGTTTCGGCTTAAAGGGTGGGGCAGCCGTTGTAACTATACTTGAGATCGTAGCACTTATATCTTAAGGTGGGTGGCGCATTTACGTCATAGATGTCTAAGGGCTCCAGTAACCACTTAACACCAGGTAGGCCGTGAGCTCCACCCATCCTCCTCCTCCTCCTTTAGTCGATCGCTCATTGCTGAGCATCGTGATGCGCCCGCCTGTGACCTTTTTTTGTAATTTATAGCCACTTTTGGCGGTCAGTGGCACAGTGAAGTGCGTCGCTCAGTCTCATGTCCAGATACTCGGACACTTGGTCACTCCATCTTTTTCGGTGCAAAACGAGCTTGACAACGCCGAGTTTCGGGCGGCGGATTCTGATAACCCGACCCCCAAACTGGGGAAACCCACTTTGGAGACGCTACAGGGGCCTTGAAGAACTAAAAATCTTCAACAAAACCTGGCGTAGAAGGCAAGGGGAAACCACTACGACTATCTCCCTAGAGAATGTCCCGACCTTAAATGATGAGCTCCACCCATAAAAGCAATAATTTTTTTTTCTTCTTAGATGTGTGGACGAGCTCACAGCCCACCTGGTGTTATGTGATTACTGGAGCCCATAGACATCTACAATGTGAATGTGCCACCCACCTTGAGATATGTTCTAAGATCTCAGTATAGTTACAACGGCTGCCCTACCCTTCAGACCGAAACGCATTACTGCTTCACGGCAGAAATAGGCAGGGCGGTGGTATCTATCCGCGCGGACTCACAAGAGGTCCTACCACCAATATCATATCATAACAAAATTACAGATAATAGTTCGCACCTCTCATATCCACTACGTTAGGCTGCTGTGACGATTCTATGAACGGATTATCGCTTGATGGTTTCAGAACTTTCCCAGCTTCGTCTGTGCACTCAGTCGTACTTACTTCCTGGAAATAAATTTTAAATTATATCAATGGTGTGACCCCACACAGGCAACCATCCTGGCCCTTTTTACCACAAAGTAGTCATGATTTCCAACCTAATGGTAAAATAACCTACAGAATACAATACGATTGAGATTTAGAACTCATGTTTTAAAAAGAACGGAATCTTTCACCTTGTGATGTCTACAGAATCCCACTCAACGAGGGCAAAAGTTCTACGAATTTAATATCTATCGAATCTCATGATGACACACACAGGATACCCGTTATACGATTGATAAATTTAGCTTCACAAGCCAGATAATTATTAATAGCCCTCATCTCGCGGGAAACGTTGGTATTTCTGGACTTTTCTTAATTGATCTATGATTCGAAGTAAAGTTTCCTGTAACCTTGAGCTTATTTAAGCCCCAATTCTGCGTGAGATATGAGAATTAAGACGACTTTTTTGGCAATAAAGCCAGTAAAGCATACAAAACAGCAAAAATTCTAATATGAGTATTAATTAATTATGAGTTACAGTACAAAACTACAAATTTTTACTTACATATTCTCTAAGGGGTCTAGATGCTAGTGAGGAGTCTTGTCTAGGTAAGGGATAGGCGTGAGGCTGTGACGTCACACTGTGGTTCCTAGAAGCGGACCTGCCGCGTAATCTAGCTTCCTTAGTTTGAGCTTTCCCTCCGCCCAACAAGTCCCCGTGAGACGTGTAAGACAAACGTGACTGATGAGACGTGTATGAAGAATGTCGGGATCCTGAAAATCCAGAAAAAATATTCATTAATTTTCGACCGTAATCAAATTGTTTGACAAAAGGCTTAACACGATTTTTCTTAAACCAACCAACTAACTTAAATAATAATTAATTATACATGAATATTACAGTGATTCGTTATTTGATTTTTAATTTGGCTAATTATAATGATTAACATACTTTTGCACAAAGAATTGATGAAAAAAAAACACAAAATAAAATTTTCTGAATCATTGACGCAGCAGTAAGTGTCCCTGTGTAAGGGCTCGTCGTTTCGATTGCAATTTTTGTTAAGCTCTCGTTTGGAGAACAGCTTTATTTACTCTTTGTCGGGGGTTTAAACGTATATAAGTATGTATATCAGCCTCTGGTTCCTTCCCATAATACTGGATATCCTGGTTGGTTACCGAATGACCGTGTGTTATCTGACCACCACCAATTAAATAAATCATTAAATTAGTCATAATAATCAATAAAAAAAACTTAGCGGTAAAAGAGGACTCACCTAAATTAGCATAATAAACTGGGATGATGATAGCACCATTTTCTTCAGACATCGGTGTGACAGCGTTCGAGTCATCAGCATAAGGCAGGTGTTCCTGTGCATCGAGGTACGTAGACAAAACCAGTGGCTTCCGATCCCCTCCGGGAGGATATCTCGGTCTACCGTTAGGTCTCAGAGCCATCTGATGAGATCCACGTGAACCACGGCGCAAATTGAATGGAGAACCAGGCAATGATAAAGACGCCTGCGGGCCGTAAAGCAGTTTAGGTCTAAGACTTGGAGCTACGCTTTTTAAACAGTTATTTCATAAATTAACTTTACTGAATTATTAATTTTATATTACGATGTAGGTACTGACATATTTTTCCTCAATTCAATCGATTAGTGTTTTGGATTTTCTCAATTTCCTGATGTTAGACATGTTAATCTATTTGACTAAGTAACCGGTTGCAGAGGCTTTAGTTGAAGCTTTACGTAGTAGTCATAGTTACTCTTTCTATAAATGGTATTTACTTTCATGTGCTGATAAACAAAATTACGAAAAAAAGTGATAGTTACAAGGATATAAAGAAATACGGAAAGTAAATGATAGGTGCTTTGTAGTCCTCATTGCATCAATACATGTTTTGAATGATCGTGTTAGTACAAAACCACGGATTGCTGCATAGAGATGTCAAATTAATATATTTCAAAGGAAAGTATAATCTAAAAAGACAAGACAAGAATACAACAGTTTTTCTATTTGAAAAAATAGAGAGGTTTATAATAAGAAGAAGGGGAGCACAAACACCAATGAGGATTAATGGACAAACCTGTGAACCCTCGCGCAGTGGCCCATATGACAACTGGCCGATTTTATTAATGCGTTCGGGGTGAGGGACCTTCAATACACAAAGAAAATTTTGAATGTATTAATTTTGTAATGAATTTAAAGCAAATAATTTACTTTTAAAAGTAAAACCTTTAAAAGTTGGGTAAAGGGCAGAGCACGCATGACTGCAAACTTAAATAAAATTTAAATTAATCTAGCAGCCTCAAAGCTAACTCTAATATACGTAAATGCTTAAGTGTCAATTTTGACTAAATAAAAAAATGTGTGATCTTTTGTTGTATCAGAAACACAATAAGAATTTTAAACAAATCTAGACTAGTGAATATTTATGGAGTGTCAATTGAAATTTAGTAGAAAGATAATTTTAAAACAAATCCATGCCCCTTAGTGAATGTTCAGAAAATTCTTATTGCAAGTCAAATAAATAAAAAAAGAAGTTGCGATGATGATTAAGTAGAAGCGGTAGCGAATTGTTTTTGTTTATAAACACATGAAGTAATGTGGGGTTCACATGCACTGTTGCGATTAACTAGTTCATGTTTTAAATATCAAACTAGATCTATAGTCATGACGACATTTCTTTTGTTGTTCGAAATGCTGAAGCCTCCGCACGTCACTTATCGAAATTGAGAAATTATTACTACTTACGTACTGAATAAACCTTACTGTTTGATACTGACAATATATTAAAATTTATGTAGATATATTAAGACTGAACCTACCTCTAGTTCGTAGAAATGTTTGTTCATTGTCAGCGCGGCTCGTTCATAAAACTTAATTGCAAAAGAAACAATCTACCATGACAATAGATCCGTTATTCTCCAATACTATTCATAAAATTTATAATACACATAATATTGTATCCATTGGGGGCATTATAGTTTGGGGTCATATTAAGTAAATTTATATCGTATAGATATGGTATGATGTTTATTAGAAATAATATTGGAGATTAGGTAATTTTGAAGTCAGAGCATGCAATTTCTGATTCTAATTGAGTGTAGTTCGAATAAAAAATGAGCCGATTCGTGCATAGGTATAGAAATAGAGATATCCACTAAGTAGATCTAATTGAGGAAATTAGAAACTACTACATTAAGAAAATAAGACGTAACATTCGTGTCAATATGAGCAAGGATAAATAATAAAATGAAATATGAATTCGCGCTTCGAATTTAAATTGACGACTGAATTATTAACTGCGTCTAGGCAGGTACCATGCTTAAGAAATTCTTGCATTGATTGACCTTGAAATTAAATAAAAAAAACTAAAAAATAAAATAAGGGGTCGAAAACGGTTGTTATTTCGTAATTGCAAATACTTCCTGTATTACAAGATTATATAAAGCGTATTTTAATTTCCCCTTTTTTTTTCGTAATTTAAGGATATATTTGCAATTGCACAAAATATCGTTCTATAATCGAGACAAAAAGAAGATGTAAGCTTAGCGATAGACACAGTTTCAAATAAATTCTCTTTTCAACTTGAGCCAATATTGTTGTTATGATGATGATGAGCAGTAAAACTCACGTGATTTGATGATTTGTATCAATGAACAAAAGCTTGTTCGGATGTAAAGCGGGTGTTAATTTCAATGTCAAGTTGAAAAGGTATGTTCGACTGATAATGACTCATTAAGAATTAGAAGAAAAATAAATTTATATAGCTAGGTCAGAAGAATGACATTTCTGTCGTTTTCAATTTATAAAATGAAGAGTTTGTGACCGGTGTCTGGATATGAAAAATAATGGTATATTGATAGCTATTGTAGCTACGAAACGATTTCAGTGATGATTTTTTCATTAATTTGTTTGTTTTTTAGTCTCGTTGTTAAACTAACATATTGCCTATTGAATGGTGAATTGTCACCGTCGGTCATCAACGCTACTTATCGATTTCAAACTAATTAAGGTGTTTTTTCAAATAATAAATTATTTAAGTTACATTGTTAAAATTAATAATATGATCTGCTAAAGGCTTAGACGATTAGCGCACATTGCGGCGCGTTGAAGCGGCTTTTTCGAATTTCGACAACGAATCTCTTATTTATCTTAATTTATAACTGATTTTTTATGTTTTTTAGGCGGATTACTCGATTTAAAGCGGTTGCTAAAACCCAACATTCCAACACAATATCACCGCCCACCTTGAGACATAAAGACATAATTGCATTGGAATATAGATTAGTCTACTCTTCAAATAAAAACACATAGGGAATGAGGGTCGTAGTCGTTCTTTAAAAATATAAAAATAATCAACAAATGCCGAATAGTGGTTCTGCGTTTGCGTTCAAATATTTCACACTATGCTTCACAAAGCCTTTTATTTATTTATTTATTTAAAAAAAAGTACTGCCACATCACAAATATTTAACATTGAAAAGAAACTTAAACTATTTAATTTATGGCCTGATGCATGTGACAACAATGGCGTACATAACATTGGCAATTCATCGGCTCGAATATGGAATACGATAATAATAAAAAAACAGTACTATTTGTTGAAATATTAATAAAAATGTTTAATGCCTTTGACAGCCTTTGGTTGAATGAGTCGTTATCAGTGAGATATTGTGAAAGCGCGACGCGTACTCACCATGCTGACCTTCCTCGGCCGTCGTGCGGAGTCGTGCGTGTCGGTGGCGGTGGGCTTGTGCGTGGGCTGAGTGCTCACCGAGTCCTGGAAGGGGTCGCTACGGAGGGACATGCGTTCCCGGGTATTGTCGTCTTGGTTGCCCCGCTCCTGGTTCACGAACAGCTCGTAGCTTTGACAGGAGAAGTCACTCGGCGACTTGGCGGGATGCGCCTCGGCGTAAGCTGCAGCCTCCGCGGCCGCCGCTTGTTCTCTCGCGTGGGCTTCTCGTGCTTCTTGTTTGTCCGCTCTCGCTGCCGCTTTCTGCTCTGCCTCCTAAAATTCGAAATTAGCTAAATTATTTAATACGTATTTACATCGAGATGGCGCCTAAAATTTTTTTTTTGTTGCTTATATGGGTGGACAAGCTCACAGCCCACCAGGTGTTAAGTGGTTACTGGAGCCCATAGACATCTACAAAGTAAATGCGCCATCCATCTTGTGATATAACTTCTAAGGCCTCAAGTATAGTTACAACGGCTCCCTCACCCTTCAAGCCGAAACGCATTACTGCTTCACGACAGAAATACGCAGGGCGGTGGTACCTACCCCCGCGGACTCACAAGAGGTCCTACCACCAGTAAAAAGTCTTGAGATTCTTTAATTTGTTACAAAGTTATCTTAATTATATTTCGAAAACAAACCAAAAAAATAACAATAAAATAATGAGGAATAAGAACATTGATACTATTAGATAAAAGAAACACATGATGATATTTTTTAGATAAAATACTGTCAAGCTTATATAATCGTTGCGATAACGTTGTTAAATTTGCGTTGTTAATTTAATCTGGTTGGTAACAAGCTATAATTTATTGGAAATACACTGACCCTGTTAGTCATTAAAACGAAATTCGAGTAAATTCTAATTCTAATCCTTAGTCACATTCTAATTCTGTACCCGTAAAGCTTCTTCTTCTGCTTGTTCTTCTTCTTCGGCTTTCTTCTGTAGCTCATCGTATGACATGGCGACGATAGCCAAGATCAAGTTCACCAGATAAAAAGATCCCAGGAATATTATCACTACGAAAAACAATACGTGCCACGAGCCAGCTGATCTTAAGACCTAAAATAAAGGATATGTAAGATATAGAATATATCGACGCTTGAAAGGCAAACGTGACTAAGCGACAATGCGTGATCTTTACAGTAGACTAATTTAAAGTTGAAATACCGGAAAAAAAATATATTTTAACGAACCTAGCTGTAGGATTGAAATAATTTTAATAGACCTAGAAATATATATTTTTTTGCGCATCGAATATGGTTATTGCCTATCATTTATGTATAAAGCAGTTATTGTCGCTTAGTCACGTTTGCCTTTTAAGCGTCGATATGTTGAAGGGCATTGATTAGGAAATACTGACTTTTTGTTCTTAGATAACGCTATGACCTTACCAATTGATAGAGATTTTCCCAATAATCCTGTGTCATTAGACGGAAAGCTGATAGAAATGCCCAACCGAAGGTGTCGAAGCTTGTATATCCGTAGTTTGGATTTGGGCCGAAGCCTTGAAGACAAACGTAGCCCGGTTCGCATTGTCTATTGAAAGAAAAGAACGATAAATTTTCCATACAGTTGGACTATTGAACTCTGCAATTATTATCTCGCCTACAACTTTTTTATCTCACCAAAATAAATATTTGCGTTACTTTTATTTATTTATTGCTTAGATGGCGGGAAGAGCTCATTGCCCACCTGGTGTGCAGTGGCTACCGGAGCCCATGGATGATGAGCCAATGATTCATTAATATTTAGTAACTTTCGCTTTTATTTGTGTTAAATCAGCTTAGTTCGGTTGATATATTATGACAATCATCGTTAAATGAACTATTACAAATACTACAACTAAACTTTACAACAGTCTGTAAAGTTATAGTAAAATAGCGTATTTTTATTTAAGTCTTTTACTGTATATCATGGCAGTTGTTTACATGTGTAGTATACTTAAGCATACGCGTATTTACGGTCGTATATTGTAAAATAGTAGAATTGTAAAGTTATTTTAAATAAAGCAAACTTACCCTGCCCCTGATGAATTGCCGCATAAAGGATAATCACCCCCTTCTCCATACCAGTTAGCTAAAATAAGTGCACAGCTATTTTAGTTTTGTCTATTTAAATGGGTTTTCACGTCTCCTATGATCAAGCTTAAGAGTCGCTTTGATTTTGTCTACCTATCGACTAGTAGCTTAGTGGGAATATTCTGGCTTCACCGCGATTAAGCAGTGAGTTCATGAGGCTCAGTCTAGAAAAAAGTTCTAACGTTTGTCCTAGAAAGAACAGTGCTGAATCTACCACCGAATCGAAATAGCGAGCCACTGAGAAGATCCGGTGAAAAACATAGTGGCTTGTCTCTATGGGTAAAAGCCATAAATGTATTACGGTCGTGATTAAAGCACCAATAAACGTTCCTCTCATATAAACGTCAAAGGTTCAAGACTAGTCACCTATCATCACGCTTTCAGTTTTTTTTTTCTATTATATATATAGTATACTCAGAAATGTATACTGCCACTTCAGTTTCGGAGTTCTTTAAGCAAAGGCCATGTCTATAGCTTTGCGGATCTATATTATTCATAATCGTGATGGTTACTTAAACCGACTTTTCGAGTCTTCGGGTAGAAAATAAATACGGGGAATATTATTTTTATCAGTATTTTATTTGGACTTACTTTCGTTCTGACAAAACCTCTCCCAGTTCTCGTCGGTCAGGTTACCCCAAGAGCCATCCTCCGGGAACACTTTGACACACTTCTGCGTCAAAACTCCCATGTAAATCTGTAGGCCCATCAACGCGAATACCGATAGCGAAAACATCGTTAAAATTATTACATCACGGAGATTTTTCACGGATTCTATAACAGCACCGACGATCGTCTTCAAGCCTGTCAAACGGATAAGAAAATTGGTTTGATAACGCTAATATTATTAATCGATTCACGATAGGACTATCACTCACCAAAGTAACTAATGTTTTATTTGATTTTAAAAGAATAAATTTCGATCTTTGCGTTCAAATTGAAATTGGAAGACACATTCAAATTAATTCCAATAACTTGACTATTAAAAAACAAAGCGTACAATACTAACGTTAATTATTTAACCATCTAAACTTTACTCTATTAGCGTATACTATAACGACTATGCGGCTACTGAAATGTATGTTAGGATTACCCGGTACTATGGCCACAGTCTTCAACGCTCGTAGTACCCTGAACGTTCTCAGAGCGGCTAGGTTTCCGAGATCTATGCCCATCGTCACATAACTGGAAACAAACATCCACAAACACAAACTCTACGTTAATACGCGCTACTACGTCACTACGTAAAACAATACTAGATTTTTTTTCACAATTTTGCTTTAAACTTATCGTACAAAGAATTTTGAAAGTCTACTAATAATATGTTGTATCCAGATGTCCCTAGAAATAATCATGTCCAAATTTATGTTTACAGTACAAATTATTGATTTTTAAACGCTGTAATTCTCTATTGAAAACTAGGGCATATTAAGAATAACGACTTTTAAATCTACTATTAACAATTGTTAAATCTACTTTTCAACGGTTCTTATAAGAAACTACATTGAATTCAATAAAATTTTCTACTACTCACGCTAAAGCTATAACTACGAAGTCAAGCCAATTCCATGCATCTCTAAGGTATGTGAATGGCTGTAGTATAAAACCCCTGGCCATTACTTTCACCGCTGATTCAAACGTGTAGATCCCGGTAAAGATAACTCTGGAAAAATTCACCTCCACTGAGGAACGCCACTCGACAAAAATACAATCGTGTATCAAAGGTAGCTAAAGAGAAAACATCATGAAACAAAGGAGTATTTTTTTTTTTCATCAACATTACTATATTATTAAGTTTTTAAAATAATGAAAAATATTTATTATGCACTTTATAGTTTCAATCTATGAACAATGTTGTCTGTATGCCAAAATAATATGTTCCCGGTATTACTGTAAATGCTATAGCATTTTATGAATATTAAATTCTATTAAAATATATCTACAAAATAAATACAATGATGACTTGTTGTTCATATGAAATAATAAAAATTTTGGCTAACAATTCCAAAATTTGCTTCAGTTTTAGACATTTAAGTTACAATTAAATGCTAAAACAGATTTCTAAAGCAAACGGGTAATCTTTAATAAATTTAAATATTTCGATACTCTAACTATTCCAACTCTAATATCGTAATTTACTTTAATTCTAAATAATCGATAAAAATTTATTTCAAAACTAGCCGATAACTAACAATTTGAACTAGCGTGCATTCTACACAGGTTCTAGAACCTAGTAATTTCTTTCTGTCGTCATATGGGTTTTATATATTTAAAAATTTAATTGGAAAATGAAAATGGCGAGGTAGAATCAAAAATACTTACTCAGTACTTTCAACTGTTGGCGTTGTAGGCATTATCATAAGTATGCAATTCACTAAGATTGTCGTAATAATGAACAGCGAAAACAAAGGATGTACCAATATGTATATAGCCACTCTTCTTATGGGATTAAATGGGTCTAATATCCACAGAGCATTTGTCGCCGAAAATCTGAAGATATCTTTACCCTTGCTTATAACTACGAAGGTCTGTAACAAAACGATAAGTGTTTTATTTCAGCGACGTCTCCACTACCTTGAATATCAACAACCGATCTCTTCCTTTGGGTGTCGTTAAAGCCGACTAAGAGATTCCGCCGAGAATGAGCTATTTCTCATCGTAATAAACCAATATACTATCATCGAAAACCAGAATTAATTTGTAATTGTACTTATTATAAGGCTGCACGGCTATATCTTGCATATTTCTGCCGTAAAGCCACCATTCTTTTCGGTATGTTGGGTGCTAGAGCCTATAGCTATAGAATACTAGCTTTTGCCCACGACTTCGTCCGCGTGGAATAGTTACTTTGGCATAACGCTAAATTTTACCCGGGACTTCATTTACAGTACTCAGGATTGGAACTTCATTAGTGAACCGGTAGATGGCGTTGAAGAAGCTAAATTTTGAGATTTTTTGACAAACAATTTTTTTAATTTTTCCTAAAAAAAAATTTTTTTTCTTAGTAAAAAGTATCCTATGTTGCTTCTAACACCTCTAAGAATATGTGTACAAAGTTTCATGATGATCGGTTGAGCAGTTTTCGCGTGAAAGCGTAACAAACAAACTTACATTCACATTTATATATTAGTACTAGCTGACCCGGCAAACGTTGTGTTGCCTTAAATAAGATTTCTAGGGAAATTCTACTGTAGAAATAAAAACCTCATTTAACCACATAATACCTCATTATAAACAAAAAAAATATATCCAAAAAATTAAAATAAAAAATAAATGTTTGGGGTGGACAACCCTTTTCACTTAGGGGTATGAAAAATAGATAGTAGTCGATTCTCAGACCTACTGAACATACTATTGATACACAAATAAAACCAACAAAACATGGCTGAAAAATGTATAGTATTGTATAGCTCTCAAATATATTAAGTGTATAATCTATGATGTATAGTGAGTAAGTAAGACAGGAGACCGGCTTCGTCCCCATCCCTACTACGTGATGTTTGCTGGATCAGTGGTGACACCCGGTGGGGATAGCTGATCGATCGAGAGTTGATCAGTAGTCGACCGGCGAGCGCGGGAGATCAAATTCAATTTAAAAAAAATCATAATTAAAGGACCTTGAAATTATAAACTCTGAATAAGAATTTATCGTACTACAATTATAATATTTGATTGCCATCTTGCAACCTTATTGCGGATGGAAAAATAGAGGTTGATCGTATAAGAGTGAAAATTGAGAGTAATATGATATTTTTTTATTTTAAGTCATGATAAAACTAAATAAAAAACTTGCCAAAAAAATTAATGTTTATAATTAACAAAAAATAGGGGTTGATCATAGAGGGATGAAAAATTGAGAGTAACATCAGATTTTTTATTTTAATTCATGACAAAATAAAAATAAAAATGAAAATCTTGCCAAAAAAATTAAAGTTTATAATTAACAAATAAAAAATAGGGGTTGATCGTAGAGGGGTGAAAATTTCAGAGTAATATGATTTTTTTTATTCTACGTCATGACAAAATAAAAACAAAAATCTCGCAAAAAAATTTAAAGTTTTTAATTAGCAAATAAAAAATAAGGGTTGATCGTAGAAGGGTGAAAATTGAGGATTGTATGTATTTTTGTAAGTTGTATCATAAAATAATAGAAATTAAAAATTTTGTCTAAAAAATAAATAAAAAAATTTTGGAGTGGACTACCCCTAACATTTAGGGGGATGAAAAATAGATGTTGGCCGATTCTCATAGATACCGGATAAGCACAAAAAATTTCATCAAAATCGGTCAAGCCGTTTCGGAGGAGTATGGCAACGAAAACTGTGACACGAGAATTTTATATATTAGTATGGATAAGTGACATTTCAATGTTGTATCTCAAAGTCGTGAATCTTTTAACATTCGGCGGGTCGTGAGCTTATCGGCTCATTCGGAACAACAAAGAAGTGATTATTCGTTTGCGATGCTTAATTTGTTGGACTTTGATTCTTCGCAAAAAAACACATTATCTAATATACATAACAAAGATAATTGAAAATTATTTTATTTTTAGACTAGAGGCCCGCTCCGGCTCCGCTCGGGTCAACAAAATGTTCATGGATATTTGTTGTTGTTTTATTTTTCTAAAATATTTTTTTAAAAATAAAATAACACTTATTGCGGCATAACTATAATAGTTAGTAATGTGCTGTCGCGGCACTTATTGTAAATAATAATGTGCTCTACAAAGTCGTAGAATATTATTTTATTCTATCATCAATAGTTTCCGCTAGGCACGCGATGTAAAGAATATTTTAGGTAATTTTTTTACACCTTGGGTTACATTATTGGAGTTTTAGTAAGGATCCCTAATTTTTTTCAAAAAATATTATATTCCTATGTCACTCGGGGATAGTGTAGCTTCCAAACAGTGAAAGAATTTTTCAAATCTGTCCAGTAGTTTCGGAGCCTATTCGAAACAAACAAAGAAACAAACCTTTCCTCTTTATAATATTAGTATAGATATAGATTAGTGTAAATGTAGATGTACGCGGCATTACACGTGCTTACTATACATAAAAACCGGAGTCGGTAAGTCGTAAAAAACATTAGCAGTCGAAATACAACGTATTGCTTTGTAGCAATTGCCAATACGCAAATTCCAACTTGGATGTTAGAATATAGTTTGATAAATTCAATGCGCTAAGTGAAGAATGATTATATTTTTAGTTATATATTTTGGTATAAATGGCTCCGAATATAAACAGTCATAAGCCATAAAACCTGCCATTAACTTAAGCGATAGCCTATTTCATAGTTAAATAGAAATAGTTTCTGTTATATTTAAAAATTACTTTTACGGTTTAATCTCGCGTTTTTTGTTATCGTTTACATTTTTCGATTTTTATTATGTCGTTATGTCGTATCGTTTTAATTATGACTAGAACTCGCGGAAACCGAGAGCATAATAAATTTCTATTATCAAAAATTATAATGGTATGTTTCTTAATAATAATAAAAGTATAATCTTCGTAATCTTCTAAAATCTTAGTAATTATAAGTTGCGCCTTTTTTTTTTTTTTAACCTAAGCTGGTAGCCTAGAGAGGCTATTTCAGCGGAACCTTAACTAGTAGGTGAGCTCACGGGGCTCAAACCTGACGACGATGCTAACACGAACCCTAGCAAGAGTCGTGCTTCGCAGAATCTATCACCGGATCGGAAACGCGACCCACTGAGAAGATCCGGCGAGAAACTCAGTGGGCTAAGCTGCACCGCTTAATGTACTGTCATTTATACAATACTCGTATCTTGCAAGTGCTAATTAAAATCTAAGTTTTTACGTATGTCACTTTAAAAAGAGGAAATGCTTCGGAGTTGAAACGAACGTCTTATGAAAAAATCTAATTTAGTGCTTGCAGACGTGAAACTGTTTTTCTGTTGGGTAATTTTCAGTTTTTATTTTGCCTCTAATCAGCTATCTGAGCGTTAGTTGCCAACATGTGTTCTGAGATGATTCAACATAATTTCGCATTTAGAACGGATTTGGTTGTTATCGTCGTATATCAGGCGAATTCCGTATCATTAATTCAATATGCTTCATCATAGTGACTAGTTTTTATAACTATTTTATAAAAAAAAAAGGTTAAGTAGTTCGAAACGCAGAGATTATACAGTATGTATCGAAGGTCGAAGTTTTAGTTGCATGAGGACAGCGAATGATTGATTCGTAGCAGATACAGACACTACTTAATACGACAATACTTAATTGCGTGAACTCAAAACAGAACTAGCTATAAGTTAGCGTAATATCATCGATGTCGCTTCTACCGTTGATGGGGGTGTACAACAACCACCCGAGGCCGAACCCGTAACCGCATTTTTATAGCCTTTGTAGGCAGACAAGCATATAGCCCATCTAATGGTGAACGATCACCATCGCCCATGGCCGTCTGCAATGGCAGGGCCAGAAACAAGCCGCTGTCTACCACTAAATACTCTCCTCAAACCAGGTTTTCGAAAGGACATTTCTTAGTATTCAAGAAATATCGTGGGTGAAGTTCATTCTAAAGTCGTATGGTGTAAATATCAAATTCATACCTAAATAGTTAAATTGTTTTATACAGAATACATGAAAGTCAAACGTTGAACACACTTGTTAATGAACGTTTTTACGATATACTTCATGTTACCAGTCTAATGTACGATCACAAAAAGAATTATTAATTAGTTATATCTAATCAAATGTGACTTTTTATAAAGGCAGACTACTTTAGGTTACTCACTGTCTGATTGTGGTAGAAGGGGTCGATGTCCTCGAGTGGTGTAGAGGCGAGTTCGAGCGGGAAGGACCCTTGCATGCGCACCGGCAGTGGTAGACCTTGCTCCAAGGTAGCGTCCGGCTGGGGACCCTCGTCCTCATCCTCATCATCGTAACGCACCTATACCAACATAATCAACTCTATACAATTCGAAATTAAGGATAATGAGACGTTTATCAAAAACTATGCGGCATCGCTAGTTGCTGTTTCGTACTGAAAATTGTAGGTACTTATTATTATTACAAGTACGACGTTACTTACGATTTTACATCAGTGCTACTAAAACATTTGAGGTCCTTACAACAAGCCAGATTATTTTTTGTAAGCCTAAATTAGACAGTTCGAATTGTCTGATTCCCAATGCATCAATAAGTATCGGTAGCGCTGTACATGTGAGCATGTCTCGTAAAGGCATTTGAAGCTAATTTTATATTTTTTATCAAGTGTAGTGCTGCTGTCGGATATGCTAGGCGTTTCGGCAGTACTAAAAGCGTTTCAAGTGAAACACGACGACCCCCGCTATTATGTCACCATTCCGAATTGTCGAGCTCTTATTCGCTTTCGGTTCGTGATTGTGTCTCTCCCGAATCTCGGTTACGTAACAACACTATTCGAAAACGGTATCAGAATAGGAGGCGTGACTAGCGTAAGCCCAGACAACTTTGCATACGTTCATTTGCACTTTCGTTCGTTGGTTTCAAATAATTTGATTTGATACTATCGATTTACTAATGCACTAATCACTAGGTAGGTGATGCCACCATGCTAGACCTAAATGACTGCGGTCGATGATGATGTGACGTGAGCCAATCCTGTGCAATGCTTGATTATGGTAAATGTCATGTGCCAATGTGTCCGATACCTAATTCGCTTTTGTTATAAGTCACAATCTTTAAGCTATTACTTAAATTAACAATTCTTGTTGTGGTATTTACTGTTTCAGATTAGCAACGAAGGAATTCATGATCCACTAGATCTAGGTTGAAAGATTGCATAATAGTTGCAGTAAGTATTATTCTAAAATCGACACAAAACAATTTGGTTTTTCCAACCTTATAACTGAAAGAGCCGGTATGCTTTCATTAGTTAGTCAAAAAATATACGGTATTACGTTAGCTAATTAAAAAAAGATCAGACTTGTCTTTCGAAAAGCTATCTAATTTTTCGTACTAACTGCTAGTTGTATGAACACGGTTTAAATTGCTGACGAAGCCATTTAATGTGTTGAGGAATAATGTATTGGATGCTCTCAAAATGCACAAGTTTGAATGCAGTACAAGTTATCGCGCTATTGGTGGCGCCAATGTAAGTGGAGTTTGCAATGTGTCAAATGCGTAAATTAATTTTGATTGTAAGCGATAACTTGCTGAAAAATATTTATCTAGTAAAAGGAGCTGGAAAAAGTAAGGGGCAAGCAAGCAATCTTACTTCTTTTTTCTTTTTCGTCCGCCCCAAATCGTTCTGGAATAATTTAAAAATTATCTGTCAGCATCGTTTGTTTTTTTAAATTAAACTTTGCTGTTAGAGTATTGTTATCTAATACAATCATTTAGTGTTATGTCAATGTGCTTTCTGAGTACTCTCAGTTTTGTGTAAAACACGCAGTTCAGACAGTACAGAAAAGTATACCTAGGACAACAAATCTATAGCATTTGGTCAGTTAGTTTCACTCTATGTTTCAGGAATGGTCGAAAGGTCACTTACCTCGCCTTCCGCTCGTTTTTTCTCGAGTTCTTTTTGCTTGGCATGCTCTTCAGCTATGCGGGCTTCGATTGCGGCCAGAGACTCTCGTGTGAAGGGTCGGAACAAGCTTCGTTCTTCCTCGCTGATCGAGTCCAAGTCCTCGGACATTGTCTATCGAACTCCCCCCGAGTGAACTGTCTACTGAATCAAAAATGTATCACTTGAATTTCATTATGTTAGGGAATTGGAAAAGGGTGGACGTGGGTCAACGTATATTGGGCACAGGTCGAATAATTATATCCAACAAATAAAACAGAAAATAGAACAAGTGTAGTTCTGTTTTACGCACGCACATTCGTTTAACTAAACTCAGAAAAGTAAACTATTGTTGAACGTAAGTATAACATGTTTCAAGGCAATGGAGGAAAAGGAAGCAAAGCGACGTAAGGTTGCGGGAAAACTAAGAGGATTGCGATGAGGAACCCGTCTTGTAGTCGGGACTGACCTTAATATCAGGGAGGTATAACTGAACCGTGCCAAAGGGTGGGGCCAGACTTCAGACGCGATCGAATGTGTGCTCACTGAATATATTTTTTCAGCATCCCACCATGAATTGCAATAACACGTAGTTGTAACTAATTCTGAATATTTTGGATACAAAATTGTCTTTAATATAAATTGTTCTACTGTATTGTAAATTGAATGGAAAAAAGAATTTAAATTAGTTTCATTTTAGTTGAGGTTTTCTTAGTATATAAGGGGAATGGTTACGACTCAGTGAAGTAGGTCAAGGACATCTTTTACTTAATACCTTATGCGTTGTAATAAATTTTATTACTTTTCTTTGATGCTCCAATATTAGATTTATTACATAACGGTATAATGTTATTTTCATTGAAAATCATAATCTATGAGAATAGAGATTTGGTTTTTATGTAGATAAGTATTTGTATTTTATATTGTATATGCAAGTTTTTTTAAATTATTTATCCCTAGTGTCATAAAGTCAAAGACTTAATGGTTTTACTTAACGGTGGTATCACTCTTCAAACGCGAACGCGTGACGTTTTCATTGCGGATATTGTCAGGATAGTGGTTTCCTACCTGTGCGGCCTCACAACACACAACATCATTAGTATCATTTATATTCAAGTAAGTACCCTTTTATAGTCACAAAAAACTGTTAACTTGCTAAATTTAAATATCTAAATCATCAAGGAATTAATTAAGAATACAATACAAAACATACAACAATTCGTTTCAAGAACATTGGATTTGGTATTTAGTTAAATTTTTTGTACGTGTATTGATTTCAATGGGATCATATCTAAATTCAATACAGTAATTCATTTAAAAAAAAACATAGAATATAATAGATTTATTTTCAATCAATTTACTTGAAAAAAAATTGAATGTAATATTTATTCTATAAGTCTAGTGACAAAATGTTTGTATTGCGTTGGAATTTTTACTATTTTGGACACTGGAATTTAATTTCGCTTTATACAATACTTTGTATTGATGTATGAATTCGATAATGTATACTAGCCGAGCTGGAAAGCGATTAGAAGATGGAAAGGCCTATTGCTACGACGAAAAAGACAAACTATGAGTTTGAAATGCTGAAAAATTAATTATTGGAAAATAATTAATTCTATGAATTCTGGTAAACCACTGGGTGAGCGGTGAGCTTATTACTTCAATTACGCCAATCGTAATTTTGATTTTGAGCTAATTTCGATTGAAGATGGACAACTCTTAGCGGTCCTAAAACTAATTTTGTCCGCGCGGGTAGGTACCACCATCCCGCCTATTTCTGCCGTGAAACAGTAATTCGTTTCGGTTTCAATGGTGAGGCAGCCATTGTAATTATACTGAGACCTTAGAAATTATATCTCAAGGTGTGTGGTGCATTTACGTTGTAGATGTCTATGGGTTCCAGTAACCACTTAACACCAGGTGGGCTGTGAGCTTGTCCACTCACCTAAGCAATTAAAAATAATAATAATAATAATAATAATTTAAGACTATACTATATAGCAAAGGGTTAAATGTCTTACTGGTGGTAGGACCTCTTGTGAGTCCGCGCGGGTAGGTACCACCGCCCTGCCTATTTCTGCCGTGAAGCAGTAATACGTTTCGGTTTGAAGGGTGGGGCAGCCGTTGTAACTATACTTGAGACCTTAGAACTTATATCTCAAGGTGGGTGGCGCATTTACGCTGTGGATGTCTATGGGCTCCAGTAACCACTTAATACCGGGTGGGCTATGGGCTCGTCCACCCATCTAAGCAATAAAAAAATAATAATAAAAGTAAAAGTAGAAGTAGTAGTTACCTGCTAACAGTGAATGGGCGGGTGTGTGTGGTGCGGGAAACGCGCGCGGCCGCACTCTCTACGCCCGCGTTCTCCCGCTGACCACGTTCGGTCAGACCGCCCTTCTATATAAAACCACAACGAAAATAAAAAAATAAACCCTTAAATTTTATGAGTCCTGTATTGATGGTGATTAAGAGTTAAATTCCCAGTTGCAGGTAGTCCCTAATCCGATTTACTAAGCATGTATTTAATTTGAATGCGTTTAAGGTAAATTTCGTTTACGGTCATAAGTCGTCGTGGCCTAATGGATAAGATGTTCGGTGCATTAGTATCTTGCTATGCATCGGTGTTCGAATCCGGCAGGCGGGTGCCAATTTTTGTAATGAAATACGTACTTAACAAATGATGACGATTGACTTCCACGGTGAAGAATTTTTTTTTTTTGCTTAGATGGGTAGACGATCTCACAGCCCACCTGATATTAAGTGGTTACTGGAGCCCATAGACATCTACAACGTAAATGCGCCACCCACCTTGAGATATAAGTTCTAAGGTCTCAGTATAGTTACAACGGCTGCCCCACCCTCCAAACCGAAACGCATCGTGTAGTAAAAATCAAACCCGCAAAATTATAATTTGCGTAATTACTGGTGGTATAACCTCTTGTGAGTCTGCACTGGTAGGTACCACCACCCTGCCTGTTTATGCCATGAAGCAGTAATGCGTTTCGTTTTGAAGGGTGGGGCAGTAATTGTAACTATACTGAGATCTTAGAACTCATATCTCAAGGTGGGTGGCGGCATTTACGTTGCAGATGTCTATGGGCTCCGGTAACCACTTAACATCAGGTGGGCCGTGAGCTCGTCCACCCAACTAAGCAATTAAAAAAAAAAATTCGAAGCGAAGTAAACTATAGCATGTTGATCGATCGGTTTACTATAGTCCAAAGGCGATGTGGATTTTTTCGCCACGTTTTGAATTCAAAACTTAACTGTCCACATAAAGAAGGTAGAAGGTAACTAAATAAAAAAGAACTATGCATTTTTGAAAATTGAGTATGATAAAGCTTAAATGTTAATATAGGTAACTAAAAGACCTCGTTCTTGACGCACGTGTTAGACGTCACTACGAATTTTAAACAATTTATGTGGACGTCACAGCGTAATGGTTTGCGGCAGCATAAATATTCAATATTTTTGTGCCACATATGAATAACTAACCCTCTTGACTCATTAACCACCTCTGAAGCAAGCACTCTCCTCTTTCGCGACTTGGAGACCACGGAGGTCAGCTGACACAATACCCAATCCAGAAATTGAAGACCCATATATGCTATGTTAATTCCATAGCTTTATGGATGTTCCGCGTTAGTTGGAAGCATTTATGGTACGTGCTTAATGGCGTTCCCATGCATCTGATTCAGCTGATGAGAGCCCTGTACCTGTCGGGACGGGGATCGGTATGGATCGGCCCAGCACAATCAAGAGAGTTCCGATTTGAGAAAGGAGTGCGCCAGGGTTGCATCGTCTCGCCCATACTTTTTAACATCTATGGCGAATACATAATGCGCAAAACCCTAGAGGAGTGGGGTGGTGGCGTCACAGTTGGGGGCGTAAAGATCTCGAACTTACGATACGCTGATGATACGACATTAGGGGCGTCATCAGACGAGGAAATGGAGGAGCTGCTGGGAGGAACGTCTGGTTATAGTTAGCAAGGAAATGGGACTAAAGATCAACCAGTCCAAAACAAAGATCATGATCGTGGATAAATACGGCACCCTTAACGAGAATAATATTCTTGGCCAATACGACATCGTCAAGACTTTCGTGTACCTCGGCTTGATTATTTCCAATAGAGGTGGATCGGAAACCGAAATAAGGCGACGCATCGGAATGGCCAAATCCGCTATGAGCCAGCTAAACAAAATATGGAGAGATCGAAACATACTTAAGAAGACGACAGTGCAAATTGTTGAGACGATCGTTTTCTTAATCTTTTTGTATGGGGCTGAGACCTGGATCTTGAAAGAGTCTGACAGGCGACGCATAGACGCGTTTGAGATATGGTGCTGGCGGCGCATGTTGCGCATCCCTTGGACGGCTTTCCGGACGAACGCTTCCATCCTCAACGAGCTAAAAGTTGACCAGAGGCTATCCACCAAATGTCTATATAGAGTGCTCCAATACTTTGGTCATAGCAAATTTAAAAATTTGGTAATAGCAAGAAAACCCTCTGACAACCTGGAGAGATTCATAGTGACGGGTAAAGTGGATGGAAGACGATCCAGAGGTCGTAGCCGAAAAAGATGGAGTGACCAAGTGTCTGAGTATCTGGACATGAGACTGAGCCACGCACTTCACTGTGTCACTGACCGACATAAGTGGCTAAAAATTACAAAAAAAGGTCACAGGCGGGCGCATCACGATACTCAGCAATGAGCGATCGCCTGAAGGAGGAGGATAGATGTTCCGCAGTATAAATTTAATATTGTAACGACTTTGATTTTTGACTATTTGTTTACTGTCCGATTACTTCACAGTAAAGAAAATAAATAAAATTCGCTAAATCAATTAATTCAAAACCGCAAGACAATGTCAAGAGCATTTTTCAATCTTTTCAAAAACTAATTGAACAAGATCCAATAATTTATAATGCTTATCATTTCATTACTACTTGGGACAAATTGTTTATTCTTTTGATTTGCGCATACAATCGATTCAGTCGTTAGGTTATCTATGTTTATTTATCAGTTATAAATACTCTGTACACTGTACACGTTTCCATAGACAGAGTTGTCGGTCGATAGTTGTTCAACTGATTAACCAAAAAGGATCAGCATGTGGTTATTTGATTATTTTTATCTAACAACTATAGCGTGCATGGTATGTGCATTTCATTACATCTTTTTATAATTTTGACTTGCAATTAAATTATGTTATTTACGTTGCAATTCATTCGATGTGTCGACGAGCTCACGGTGCGCTATTAAGTGGTTACCGGACTCCGTAGATAACAATGTGAATGAGGCCATGAGACAGTCGCGTAGTCCCAAATGTATAATGTCTGTCCCAAGCCTCACAGCGGAACGCGAAACTGCTTCGTGGCGGGTATGTATCAGCAGAACGGGTACATAATCCCAGTAATAGCATTTCAGTTTATAAATTTTAGCGATTCGTAAAAGTTCCCGTGAATACCTGTTAGGTACTCCTGTTAGGACTGTATTTCATTAAAAAAAAGGGTACCTGCCTGTGGGATTTCGACGTTAATTAATATAATGACATTAATTATATAACGTTAATATATTAATATTTATAAGCTTGCTCGAGTATACAGTGTATCTTATCCTTTAGTCAAAAGGACTTCTTTACTTTGAGCCATTGCCGTCGTGAAGAAGTCATGTGTCCAGAAGTTAAGACAGGCGTTATTATCCATGTCATGTCATAAGATGGAACGCGTTATTCACCCAATGGCGATCATGTCTATCCATACACAACAATAAAGGTGAATTTTGTGAGATTGGAGACGTACCTGTGATCCTTAAGTGCAGTGTGGCCGCGGCTGCTGAATAGATGACAGTTACCACGTTTTCGCTGATAGGAACAGCCAGAAAATGGGCAAGATTTTTCATGACCGACCTATAAAAATATTTCCATTAAACTTTCAACTAAAATCGCAGGTGAGTCAAACGGAACAGTTATGATTAGATAATAAATATGTATACTATAAAAAGGTAAACACCAGAACAGTAAAATTCAATTTATTCCTCAGTTCATCAACAGATTATTTTTTAGTAGCCAGCGTCAATACATAAGTGTTTGTTATCAATGAAAATTTTGGATGCAGTCGGTTTTTTGCAATACACATATAAAAAACAAAAGAGATAATGTAATACGCAAACTGAATCCAAATCTTAAGGTATGTTGATTGTGGTTGAATTTTAGTCATTGGGCTAATTTTATTTATTTTATTTTATTTATTTTTTAATTAGGCACACAATACACATCACAAGTTAAAAGATACATAAAAACACAAGTAAAAAGAAACTGGCCTGCAACATAAGCTATGTGCACACGACTAAACAAGACCAAGTGCTGAATTTGTACACAATGCTCCTTACAACTATACGACAAATACAACACGATAATGAAAACTAATCTAAATTATAATGTAAGGAAATAATTTTATTCACAATATACAATTAAACAATTACACTTATAAGCTACAATGATACGATTTTGACTTTAATGTTACCACTTACACATAATAATATGTCTGTATGTATACAAACAAAATTTAAAATGATCAAAATGCAATTATTTTTATTGTCTTACTCTTTATGTTAGGTACATTATGTTAAGCTAAATAATTACGTGCCACCGGCAACTGGTTTGTGTCGGTTAACTGACAACAGCTTAATTCAGCTACACTGAAATTGCGTAAAATACGTGCAGCGAGTTTCAATTTCTTTTCTGTTTTCAAAGAATAGAGGACTTAGCTCACGGTTCACGGCTCAATGGCTTAGGGATCCGGCAACCGTCAGTAAACTGCATTTAGTCAATTCCGCCGTACTCTTTGAGACACAAGACTGAGCCTTAACGACATTGGAATATGGCATATGCGTTGAGAACGAATCTTATTGCAGTTTGAATTTATTGTATGCTCTAACAACTGAGTTGACTTGGCGCTTCTTTGTGCTACCTCCAGACTTTCAATCAAATATTATCGAGCGAATTCTTTTAAAAGCTATAATAAGTGCGAGTGTGTTTATGTGTGCGACATATTTTATGTGTTTGTTTATTTGCAAATATGGCAATTAAAAGCATCTACATTAACAACTTATTTACAGATTGTGACGCTTAATAATAAACGAAACACGATCTAATCGATTCTCAAATAATTTAAAATATAATATAATATAATAATATTATAAAGAGGAAAGATTTGTTTGTTTCGAATAGGCTCCGAAACTACTGGACCGATTTGAAAAATTATTTTTCCATTAGAAGCCGACATTGTCCCTGATGAACATAGGCTACTTTTTTAAAAAAATTTTTTTTTTTTTTGCTTTCATGTGTGTTTTAATGTTTCCGAAGCGAAGCGAGGGCGGGTCGCTAGTTTAAAATAAATAGGACCTAATCGCGAAAATCTAATTAATGAATAGTGCTTGACGGTAATCCTGTCTTGTAAACTCGAATTCACGATTGCATTAATTGATTATGCCTCGGTAACCTACTCGTCGAACTCGGCAAAGAGTTCGACGTGCAACCTAGCCTAAACATCAGCCCGTTGAGTTTTTCGCCGGATCTTTTCAGCGGGTCGCGATTCCGATCCGGTAGTAGATTTGCTCGCGAAGCAGTTACTCTTGAGTTGTTAGGTCTGCCTTGGAGGCGCTAGGGTAGCTCTTTACAAATCTTGTTCTGACTGAGTCCTAGCTCGCCCACCTGTCCTTGTAAAACTGGTAAGGCCTCCGGACCACCAGTAATACTACGTACTACAAATAATTCAAGCATAATTTTTATTTTATTGCTTAGATGAGTGGACGATCTCACATCCCACCTGGTGTTAAGTGGGTTCTGGAGCCCATAGACATCTACGACGTAAATGCGCCACCCACCTTGAGATATAAGTTCTAAGGTCTCAAGTAGGTCTCAAGTAGGTATAGTTACAGCGGCTGCCCCACCCTTCAAACCGAAACGCATTACTGCTTCACTGCCGAAATAGGCAGGATGGTAGGTACCTATCTGCGCGGACTCAAAAGAGGTCCTACCACCAGGAATTTAATCATTAAAGACTCCATAAAGAATACGATACAAACGCCTACGTCGAAAATTTATGATTGATTATGAAATATATAATTTATCGGTTGTTAGTTTCAAGCACAATTGGACTGGTATTTTAGTTAAATATATGTACGTGTATTGATCATGAAATCATAAAATAAAATAAAAATTAGAACGGATTTACCGTGTAAAATGCAGTGGCTAGAGGTGGGTGTAGGTCTAGAGGGCGCGCGAGGTGTTGGCCGCATCGCCCGCTGGCTCACTCTCCCCTACCCAGCTTTGGTGCGCGCGCAACATCTGAATTACACCTCCACACGCGTCCTTCTGTAAATAACAGACGTACGCATACATTCAATACAATTAAAATTTTACAATATGCGGTAGGTACGAAACTGAATGTTATGTAACATGAATTTTGTTGGTGAAAATGGATGTTCAGTTACTTCAGCTTTTCAGTCTATATTAAAATAATTCACGATGGAGTTGTCCAATTATTAAATAACATTTCTATGTATTAAATATATTTTTTTATGAAATTTAATCTTAACAAACAAACTTTACATATAGCGTTGAAAATCGTAAATATAAAATTATAAGTATTGCTTAAATATTAGATACTAGCTGACCCGGCAGACTTCGTAATGCCTCAATCGATAAATAAAAGATCTAAACTTTTTTATAAAATAAACATAAAACAAACAAAAGGAATCCGTCCGACGAGGGACACATCAAAGGAAAAAGAAAATAGTTATTTTTATTTAATTCCGAGCATTTTCATACTTATTTAGGTATATTTTAAACCTTCTCTGGACTTCCACAATTAATTCAAGACCAAAATTAGCCAAATCGGTCTAGCCGTTCTCGAGTTTTAGCGAGACTAACGAACAGCAATTCATTTTTAGATATAGATTAGTTTTAAACAAATCACACATAGTATACTTTTGTTTCTAAAACTTAACATAAACTTCTCGAGTGCAAAATTCATAAATTATAATAGTCAACATATTATGTTCTATTTTAAATACTGATACATGTAAATAGCGTCTAATAAAAGATTCCGTCAAAGCGAATTGTAGATAAAAAAATCGCGGTTTATATCATATATAAACGGGTGCCTCAACGATTATATCATTTAGTGTGTGTATTTGCGTACAGAGTTGATCGATGTGATGGCAATTATCTATATTTTGTTAGCCTCCGTAGTTTTACCGCTTCTTCTCTATCTTTATTTCACAAGACATTTCAACTATTGGAAGAAACGAAATGTCCCCGGGCCCAAACCCGTACCGCTTTTCGGGAACTTAATGGAATCGGCACTGCGGAAGAAGAACATTGGTATCGTGTTCAAAGAATTATACGAAAACTTTCCAAATGAGAAGGTCGTTGGAATCTACCGCATGACAACACCCTGTTTGTTGATACGGGACCTGGATGTCATCAAAAATATAATGATTAAAGATTTCGATGTGTTTGTCGATCGAGGAGTTGAACTAAGCAAAAGTGGTTTGGGCGCTAATCTTTTTCATGCAGATGGGGACACTTGGCGTGTACTTCGTAATCGATTCACGCCACTCTTCACTTCAGGAAAATTAAAGAATATGCTTCATCTTATGATTGAGCGCGCCAACAAGTATATAGAACACGTCGAAATGTTATGCGACCACCAACCGGAGCAGGATATTCATACGCTTGTCCAGAAATACACGATGGCCACTATTGCGGCTTGTGCTTTTGGTTTAGATATCGACACGACGGATCCAAACAAAGATCAACTGAAAACATTAGAAGAAATCGACAGGCTGTCACTAACTGCAAACTTTGCTTTTGAATTGGACATGATGTATCCGGGTGTTTTGAAAAAGTTGAACAGTACATTGTTTCCGGGATTTGTGTCTAGGTTCTTCAAAGATGTAGTCAAAACTATTATCGAGCAAAGGAACGGTAAGCCCACAGACCGGAATGACTTTATGGATCTCATTTTGGGTCTGAGACAATTGGGTGATATCCAAGCAACAAAGAGAAACTCGGAAGACAAGGAATACAGTATTGAATTGACGGATGAATTAATAGAGGCTCAAGCCTTTGTGTTCTATATAGCAGGATATGAAACCAGTGCCACTACAATGACCTTCATGCTATATCAGTTGGCTTTAAATCCTGACCTTCAAGATAAAGTTATAGCTGAAATTGATCAAGGTCTAAAAGAATCCAAAGGGGAAGTCACCTACGAGATGCTTCAGAATTTAACGTATTTCGAAAAAGCATTTAATGAGACCTTGCGTATGTACTCGATAGTGGAACCTCTGCAAAGAAATGCAAAGATAGATTATAAGATACCTGATACGGACATAGTTATTGAGAAAGGAACAACAGTTTTATTCTCGCCCTTAGGGATACATCACGACGAGAAGTATTATCCCAATCCAAGTAAATTTGACCCTGAGAGATTTTCTCCAGCTAATATCAGCGCGAGGCATCCTTGTGCTCACATACCGTTCGGCACTGGTCCACGTAATTGCATTGGTAAGTGGTCTGTTAATATTTTCATTCAGTTGTGATTTTGTTGCGAATTTTGTTCATAGTGTAATTCTAATATCTTTCGCGCTTTATGCCAAACTACTACATTTGATGAGTTTTGTTTAAATGAAATTTTTATGCTGATACACCTGATACAAGTTGGTATTTGTTAAACAAGTTATATACTTGAAGATTATTCAGCAGGAGCTTAAAGTACTTTAACCCATGTCTCAAGATAGTCCGGTATTAATGGTATAGGAGGAACTAGGAGCTTCGGTAACCACTTCATATCTGGTGGTACCTACCCGTGTATGTGGTCACAATTTACCGCACCAGGAGTCAATGTTACTTATATAACGTTAATGCCACCGTCCACAATAAATAGCGTACGTTTGTATGCTGCGTGACAGGTCTAGGCAGTACCAGTTTTTGTAGAACCATTTAACGCCCTAAAAAACTGTTCATAATACAGTAAGAATTCAAGGTTCCCAGAGATATTTGGATTGTTTCTGTATAAACACACGTTCAAAGTAAATGTGACGTGACGTCTTTTGTATAATACGACTGTTTATTTGTTTAGAACAATTACATATGTGCATATTGGTGTCAAAAGTTCTATTACAAATACTTAATTTATATAAATCGGTAAAGACAAAACAGTACTTTTCTCCTGTATGCTTTTCATCCGATTATCTTTTTTCTAGTAGATCAATAAATGGAAGTTTTTTTCGTCAATATAATACATAAGAATGTAATATGTAAAATGATTTTAATTCTTGCGGCGTTACTGATTACGGTCGAAATTTGATCACTGGACGAGCACAATTTAAAAAACTTGAACAACTTTTTATATTTGTATAAAACGTTAAATGTACTACTATATAGTTATTTTTATCTATGAACTCACTTGGAAAATCACATTCAACGTCAAGGCCAAAGTTATAGATTTAGTCTTGGTGTGGTCGATATACGCAGTTTTGGATTTAATTTAACATAATAATAGTGAAACGTACTTTTGATTGATTTGGTTAGAAATTAAAATCCATGCTAATATTATAAATACAAAAGTAATCGTGTCTGTCATAAGCTCAATGCGTCTTTACTCTCAAATCATTGATCCGATTTTAACGTAAATTTGGTATCGAAATAGTTTGATCCTTGGGAAAAAAGTCGAAGCTTGGAAGTCGTCGTGGCCTTAACTGAGTTATAGATGCTAAGTTTCAAGGTGGGTAGCGGTATTCACGTTATAATGTCTATGGTCTCTGGAAACCACTTAACCCCATCTTCTCATTTGAACACATCAACAGTAGAAAGGGAAAGAAAATGCACTGGTCAGAACAGGTCTCTGGCCACGCGATATAAAGTTTAGTCTAGGTTAGCGAAGCTGCTGTCGGAAAACATGTGTTAAACTACTCATCAATGAACGAAGCCTCAATTTTTATATTGACACTTCATTTATAACTTGATTCTTTGATTCTCAAATTTTTATAACTACTTTTTTGTATTCTAGCTGCGACTATTTATGTAAATCGTTTTTGTAACTTATTACTTATTATTCTAATAAAGAAATGTATAAAGTGTTAATAAATTGTTTATTATTTCAGGGATGCGGTTTGCGAAAATTCAAAGCAGAGTGTGTATGGTGAAAATGTTCTCAAAATTTCGTTTTGAACTAGCAAAGAATACGCCTAGAAATTTGGATATAGATCCTGCAAGGCTACTTCTTGGCCCAAAGGGTGGCATTCCTTTGAAAATTGTAAGGCGATGAAAAGGAAAAAAATGCAACGTTATGGTTTCCAACCACTTTTGCAAACCCAAACATCTTATTAAGCATTAGATTGTTTCTGATACTTCATTTTATTTCCATCAAATGCCAAATTAGCAAGAATTTTAGAATTGTCTCGAGATGAAAGAGACTTCTTTGAACACAATTCAACTTAAAATTTGATGACAGAATAAAAAAACGGAGATATAAGCACGAAGTTGCTTTATTTTACTTGTCTGTTCGGATGGATTATTTTAATTGAATATAAAGTTTTTTTTTTTTTTTTAAACTTAAAAATGAAAACAAGCCACAAAGTATTCTGACAAGATAATCTTGATAAATATTTATTTTCTGTCGAAGCTCGATTATTAGTTTTATCGGCAAATATTCCCTACATTAATTCAACTGACACTTTAAATTATTTGTTTAAGTATTATTTGTATTAATATCCAATTGAATATGTAAATAAATTAGCATTTGTAAATACCGAGAAACTTGTTACGTTTATTTAAAAAATACCATCTGATAATATAATTATCATTAGTATAATAACAAAAAATGTACGAAATCATTTAGCGAATCGAGTCATTTGGTTTCATTAGCGTTTTATTTTAATCTGTTCGAAAGACATATTAAAGTTATTATAACTTTGAGGCTCGAACTTTTCAGTTTGTGGCCTCATAGCTGCTTTACGAAATATGAACTCGAACATAATATAAATAGGACTTGAATTGAGATAAAGAGAGAAAGAGTAAGAAACACTAAACAAGATGTATAGGGCTGTGATTGGATCATCGAAATATCATCAAGTACTTTTTCAGTGTAAAATATTTTGTACAGATAGTTAAAAATAGTAAAGCATTTGTACATTTTGATACAGTACATTTACAGTACAGTTAAATTCGCATCAAGGATTCCGTTATTCTAATTTCATTTAATCGTGACCCGGGGTAGGCTAGTGCGGTAATTCCCGATTCACGTTGTCTGTAAGAAGTACATTACACTAACGATATATTTAGGTGAGTTTGTTAGTATGTAACGAAATCTTTAATTTTTCTGTCGACTTCAAATCGTCCGATTAACTTTTGCTACCTAATCTTTGGTAGAATAAGGAGCCATTCCAACTATGCGCGGGCCGGTAAGTGAGCTCACGGGCTCAACCTGAGAGAATTTCTAAAACTGACTTCAGCAAGAGCAGCGCTTCGCCGGATCTACCATCTTCTTAATCGCGACCCATTTAGAAGATCTGGCGAGAAACTCAGTGAGTTGGGCACGCACAATAAGTAACGATGATAAAACAATAATTCTGACTGGTAGCAACGGGGTAAAAGAAAGACGTAAATATAAATAAAAATATAAATATAAATAAAAAAATAAAAAAATAAATAAATAAATGGCGCATGTTACGTACCCTAGTTACATGCATTTTGCTAATTCGCGATTTCGCAATTAGCAACCAGTGGCGTACGTGACTACAAATTGTCGACGCAGCAACCTCATTCCATGTTCATGGAAAAATACGCGACTGGCGTCAAGTGCTGACACTGCAGCGTCGCTATGCCGCCCGGGCCGGGGCCCGCTGGCGCCACTTCGGTACTGACATCGTCCAAGTCCACTCAATAGCATCTTAGTTTAATTAATTGTTATAATTATATTTCTATAATAAATAAGTTCATAGAATTTTGGTTTTTTTTAAACGCTACGGCTGTAGTCTACATAATTGGCGCAGTCGGTAGGATATTCGAAGCAGTGCGCGGCGCGGTAAAGAACACCAAAAATCGTTGATTCTGCCGACTCCGTATAGTCGCTGCTCGTGCTATCAAGCCCTTATCGAATACCTGAATCGTGAAGACACGGCCGGCGTAGTATCTGGAAATCGATACGCGAGAAGACCAAAATGATATATCGTATGTAAGTACTTGAACCTTCTTTTTGTGTTGCCTCCTTGTCAATCCAAATCCAAAATTTTTCATCCGAAGAATTACGGTGAAAAATCTGTCTCCTCAAGGCAGATTAGTAGTAGACAGAGAGACGTCGATTTAAATAGAAATTTAGATATTAACGTAAGTTATAGATTAGAAATGGCCGTAGACCCGGACCAAATCTACAAGGCCCTTCGCCCAGTGCCAGAGTTCGACGGCAATCCGAACATACTGACTAGGTTTATCAGAATTTGTGACCAAATCGTCACACAGTATATAAGAACAGATCCTGGCAACGAATTAAATAACCTCAGCCTAATAAACGGTATATTAAATAAAATAACTGGTCCTGCCGCCAGGACCATAAATTCAAATGGCATACCAGAGAACTGGTTAGGTATCCGTACTGCCCTTATTAATAATTTTTCAGATCAAAGAGATGAGACCGCTTTATACAATGACCTCTCCTTACTAACACAGGGAAACAGTAGCCCCCAGGAGTTTTACGACAAATGCCAGACCCTATTCAGCACTCTCATGACATACGTAACTTTACACGAAAGTATTGCCACAACCATCGAGGCAAAACGCGACTTGTATAAAAAGCTAACAATGCAAGCATTTGTTCGAGGCCTCAAGGAACCCTTGGGATCTCGCATACGCTGCATGAGACCGACCTCCATTGAAAAGGCTCTGGAATTTGTACAGGAAGAACTTAACATAATGTATCTACAGCAGCGAAACGGGTTCACCTCTGAACGGCGCAACCCTATTCAGCCTACACCGACACCACCTGTAAAGATACCACCTATGTTTCCGGTAGCAATGCCGAAACCGCTTTCATTCGGACCGAACCCAGGACCGAGCTGGGAGCGACAGCCACCACCAGGACCTAATAACCACTGGAAACCTGCTTTCAAATTTAACGCCCCTCAGCGCATGCCTAATATGCCATCACGCACGCAGCAAATGTTCGCATCGCACCCACCAAACTACAACCCCCGTAGCAACGTATTTAGGCTACCTCAGCGGAACCAGGGACCGCAACCTATGAGTGGTATTAGTCACTACGTGGCAAAACAACTTCCACTCACAGGTCATGATTGGAGTAAGTCAGGTAACCCACCTTCAACAAATTATTTTAAAACAAGAGAGATGAACATTAACGAATGCTACGATAATAACGGTTATTACTACCCCGACAATGACTACTATACCCACGACTATGACCCTAACTGTTACATAGATTACACTAACTATGACGCGGACTATAATAACTATGAAATATACGACTATTACGACCCTACAATAAATGACTGCCCACCAAACGGAAATAAAGTTAACGAAATAAGTAGTATAGGAGCCGAAGCGCAACCCTCTACTAGTCATTCAGATCAGGATTTTCCCGTGAGCCCCCCATTAAAACTGTTAAAATAGAATTAAATTTACAAACTCAACGCCAGTTACCGTACCTAAAAATTAAAAATCCACCTCTAAACATATTAATCGACACGGGCGCAAATCAATCTTTTTTAAGCCCGAAAGCGGTGGAAAAATACTACTCAAATATACCTCTTAAATATGACCCCTTCGAAGTAACGAACGTCCACGCTACAACTAGAAACGACTTTTCTATCACTATACCAGCTTTTTCAGAACTTAACGACGCGGGACCTATTAAACTGTTTGTCTACGATTTCCACAACTTTTTTGACGGACTTATTGGTTTAGACTTACTGACTAAATGGAAATCTAGAATCGACCTTAAAGACAACTTACTGATTACAGACAATTCTACCAACCCTATTGAAATGTTCAATTCTCGCAACGTCAACCTGTACGAAGACATCGTACCGGCTAACTCTAGTAAACTAGTTAGAATACCAATAAATTCATCTGACGGCGAAGTCTATATCCCGCAGCAATATCTGAACAACTGTGTGGTGAACGAATGCATCACGACAGTCGTTAAAAACCGTGGTATAATTGAAGTCGAAAACACATCGCATAACGACATGATATTTTCAATGGACCGCCCCATAGAAGCGTTAACGTTTAATATCGAGTGCAGCCGTACCGAACAAAGTCGTAGTCGCGTTGATCAGGTCTTATCGCGATTACGCACCGATCACCTTAATGAGGAGGAAAAAATGAATTTAATTAACCTCTGCTCGCAGTACGCTGACGTATTCTATCTTGAGGGTGAACCGCTCACCTTTACTAATAAAATAAAACACCACATTAGGACGACCGATGAAATTCCGATCTATACAAAAAGCTATCGCTATCCTTTTGTCCACCGGGAGGAGGTTAGAGACCAAATTTCTAAGATGCTGCAACAAAATATAATAAGACCCTCTGAGTCAGCATGGAGCTCGCCTATCTGGGTCGTGCCTAAAAAGGCAGATGCATCTGGAAATCAAAAATGGAGATTAGTAGTAGACTTCCGTAAGCTAAATGAAAAAACTATCGACGACAAATATCCGATACCAAACATATCCGACGTTCTAGATAAATTAGGTAAGTGCCAGTATTTCACAACCCTGGACCTGGCAAGCGGATTCTACCAAGTGGAGACGAACCCTGAAGACATCCCAAAAACTGCGTTCAATGTAGAGCACGGACATTTTGAATTTCTAAGAATGCCGATGGGATTAAAAAATTCTCCGGCTACATTTCAAAGAGTTATGGATAACGTCTTGAAAGGTCTTCAAAACGTTATATGCCTAGTATATCTTGATGACATCATCGTTTTTAGCACATCTTTACAGGAACATCTTGTTAACCTCGAAAAAGTGTTTCAGAGACTTCGTGAGTCCAACTTCAAAATACAGATGGACAAATCAGAATTTTTAAAATTAGAAACAGCCTACTTAGGTCATATAATTAGCAACGAAGGAATTAAACCTAATCCCGACAAAATTGCCACCATACAAAAGTACCCGATACCAAAAACCACAAAACAAATTAAGCAATTCCTCGGACTTATAGGATATTATCGAAAATTTATACCCGACTTTGCTAAAATAACGAAACCATTCACACAGTGCTTAAAGAAAGGACGGACTATAACCCTTAGTAAAGACTACATAGACTGTTACGAAAAGTGTAAGCAACTTTTGACTAACGACCCAATATTACAGTACCCTGATTTTACAAAAGAATTTATTTTAACAACTGACGCATCAAATGTGGCTTTAGGAGCTATATTGTCACAGGGCCCCATAGGCTCCGATAGACCTGTATGTTACGCCTCGCGTACCTTAAATGAAAGCGAGATGAATTACAGTACAATTGAGAAAGAATTACTCGCAATCGTGTGGGCCACCAAATACTTTAGACCATATTTATTTGGCCGAAAATTTAAAATAATAACGGACCATAAACCACTACAGTGGATTATGAACCTTAAAGAGCCTAACTCACGTTTGACCAGGTGGCGACTTAAACTTAGCGAGTATGACTACACCATCGTCTATAAAAAGGGCAAAATTAATACAAACGCCGACGCCCTCTCGCGAGTAGAGATACATAACGAAGATGTAAGTTCCATGATAGCGAACCCTTCAGAAAAACCACCCTCAGTCACTGGTTCAACCACCGCCACAGCTCATACCAGTAATGAAAACCCCATATTAGAGGTCCCCATAACCGACGAACCATTGAATAAATTCTATAAGCAAATATGCATAACAGTGGTCGGAGACATCAAAAAACGACCCGTTGTCAGTAAGCCATTTGAAACGCACACTCGCATATCTATACAAGTTTCTCAATCAAACTTAAGAGAAGACATCATAAACGCCATTAAAGAATTCGTTAATCCTAAAGTAAAAACTGGCCTCCTTATTAATCCAACAATAAGCATGTACGACAT
Source organism: Bombyx mandarina (assembly GCF_030267445.1). Classification (NCBI taxonomy): domain Eukaryota; kingdom Metazoa; phylum Arthropoda; class Insecta; order Lepidoptera; family Bombycidae; genus Bombyx; species Bombyx mandarina. Next base: position 9,354,515 of record NC_143227.1, on the reverse strand, counting down.
TATACCTATAATTCAAGACACGTTCAGAAATTCGGCAATGAACCTCCTACTCACAAAGGTCGAATTAGAAAATGTGAAGGAGTACCTTCGGCAACAAGAAATAATAAGCCACTATCACGATGGAAAAACTAACCACCGCGGAATAAACGAGTGCTATTTAGCTCTTTCGCGAAAATATTACTGGCCGAAAATGAAAGATCAAATTACAAAATTCATAAACGAATGTACTATATGCGGACAAGCTAAATACGATCGCGCACCCATTAAACAGCAGTTTAGCATAGTACCACCCCCGAAGAAACCCTTCGAAATAGTTCATATGGACTTGTTCACCGCCCAATCCGAAAAATACCTGACATTTATTGACGTATTCTCTAAGTACGGACAGGCTTACCTGTTGAGGGACGGCACAGCAATTAGCGTATTACAGGGTCTATTGCAGTTCTGCACGCATCATGGTCTACCTTTAACGATAGTAACTGATAATGGGACAGAATTCACAAACCAATTGTTTTCCGAATTCATACGACTTCACAAAATAAATCATCATAAAACCCTAGCACATACACCTAATGACAATGGCAATGTAGAGAGATTCCATTCAACTTTGCTAGAACACCTTCGCATACTCCGCTTACAACATAAAAATGAACCTGTAATAAACTTAATGCCTTATGCAATATTAGCTTACAACAGTTCAGTCCATAGTTTCACCAAATGTCGCCCTTTTGACATCATAACGGGACACTTTGACCCTAGAGACCCTCTCGACATTGACATAACAGCCCATTTACTGCAGCAGTACATGGAATCACATAAAGCTCAAATGACTACAGTTTATGAACTCATAAATGAAACCTCACTTGCTAACCGTACATCGCTCATTGAAAATAGAAATAAGAACCGCGAACCAGAAGCGACGTACCAGCCTAACCAACAAGTTTTCATTAAAAACCCGATAGCAGCCCGACAAAAAACAGCCCCGAGGTACACTCAAGATAGAGTGCTAGCAGACCTACCAATTCATATCTACACATCGAAAAAACGAGGCCCTATTGCTAAATCTCGACTTAAACGTGCACATAAAGACTTCCAATTGTTACAGGATTCTACTGAACCTCCTGACCCGACATCTGACGACCGCACACGAGATAAAACTTGAGACCCTCGAGAACGGACCTGGACTTTTACCTTTTAAACTCGGACAGACTAGACTCGTATCCCACTATCATTCCTTTTTACAATATATAGAATTAGCTGATGTAGACAACAGACTCGACTCAGTACAAACTCAACTAAAATATTTTAAAGACCAACTAGACGAACACACTTATCTCCTTTATGAACTGCAAATAAACTACCTAACTAGCAAAATCACTAAAATCAATTCTAAAATTAACAGCCTCAAACCCAATCGTGTAAAAAGAGGTCTCATTGATGGCTTAGGTTCAATTGTTAAAAGCATTACAGGTAACCTAGACCAGTCAGATGCCGAACTTTACAGTAAAGCTATTAAAATTTTGCAAAATAATGATAATCAGCTATCATCCGAGCTTAACCAATATATTAGTCTGAACAAAGCATGGATGACCGAACATACACAGCTACTTTCCGAAATCGCAAAGAATCAGGAAAAAATTAATGTTACCTTAAGCTGGTTATTAGACAGTAAAATATATGCCGATAGTAATCTGCTTAAATATGCTAAATTTGCCCAGTTACTAGCTATCATTAGTGAAAATATTGAGGATTTATATAACGAATTATGTAGGATTGAAAATATCTTAAGTTTTATCCGTGCATCAAGCACACACCATAGTATGATAAGCATAGATACGTTAAGTAATATGACAGATAGGTTAAGAAAATTATATACGGAAAACCGTATTTTAAACGTAGATTTAAGAGAATATTATAATATTATAAAACCAGGCTATTATTATGTAGGAAAGAAAATAGTTATTGTCTTTAAATTTCCTGTAATTTCTCCGGATGAATTCGAACTATATAAATTAACCATTGCCCCTAATAAGCATCAATTAACTTTCGTCCCTCCTTATCCTTTCATCGCAACAAATAAGAAAGCGTTCATGTACATAGAGGCTGAATGCCCGAAGTACAACAGGTACTACCTCTGCGAGGAAAATATAAATCACCAGCCAAGAGATGACCCTGATTGCATCCACGATCTTATCTACAATCAAGCCATGAACACTTCATGCCAGCCAACCTCTGTTTCTTTCACTAAAGAAGCCATGGAACAACTAGACGATAAGCATTACGTCCTTATTTTCCCCGAGACCACGAAGATTGAACTTCATTGTCAACGCCTGGAGTACAGTACGCTTCAAGGAAGTTATCTCGTTACCATTCCGCAAAATTGTAAGCTGCGAACCGGACGACTAACACTAGCAAACAATAATGATCAGATCAACGGACAGCCTCTGAAAATAACTGAAATCCCGAAGGATGCAAAAATCACAGGACCCATTAGACCTCATATCAAGCTCACCTCCTTGAACCTGGAGAAAATACACCAAATCCAAGATGATATAATCCAACAACATCCTGTGGACCTGGAACAAAGTGACGTCACGAACCAAGCACTCTTTCATACGACAATACCTTTTTACGGAGCACTCTGCGGCGCAATTGTCCTAGCTGTTGTAATCGCTGTTCATCGGCACAAGTCTTGCAACATAACCCTGGAAAAGAAGCCACGCGAAGAAACCTCAAAATTTCACCCGTACGAGAGTCCAGAAGAACCCCAGAAGAAGGACCGAATTCCGGCAACATTTGCCCTCAAGATTATCAAATAGTTGCCGAGCTAAGGGGGGAGGTGTTACGTACCCTAGTTACATGCATTTTGCTAATTCGCGATTTCGCAATTAGCAACCAGTGGCGTACGTGACTACAAATTGTCGACGCAGCAACCTCATTCCATGTTCATGGAAAAATACGCGACTGGCGTCAAGTGCTGACACTGCAGCGTCGCTATGCCGCCCGGGCCGGGGCCCGCTGGCGCCACTTCGGTACTGACATCGTCCAAGTCCACTCAATAGCATCTTAGTTTAATTAATTGTTATAATTATATTTCTATAATAAATAAGTTCATAGAATTTTGGTTTTTTTTAAACGCTACGGCTGTAGTCTACATAATTCGCAACTCACCTCCAGACATGAGTTTTTTTTTTATTGCTTAGATGAGTAGACGAGCTCACAGCCCACCTGGTGTTAAGTGGTTACTGGAGCCCATAGACAACTACAACGTAAATGCGCCACCCGCCTTGAGATATAAGTTCTAAGATCTCAAGTACAGTTACAACGGCTGCCCCACCTGCTTTAAACTGAAACGCATTATTGCTTCACGGCAGAAATAGGTAGAGTGGTGGTACTTAGCCGTGTGGGCTTACAAGACGTCAATACCACCAGTAGGTTTGCTATTTAGGCATATTTTCATAGTTTGGAAACTACGTAAACATTATTTATGAATGGGCTCGGTCTCTTTTGTTCCGTATCAGTTCTATAGAGGATCGTTCGGTGCTGACAGATCTGAGTTTTCTCCCGTCACAATTTCCCTGAAAAGCCATAGTCTGCGAGGCAAAGCTTTTCTACAGAGCATTTTAGAATACGCCTTTTATTTCATAACAAAGACAGAAATTAAACAAGACCGCCGCGTATTTTGATTTCCTTGATTATTATGATAAGTCGTAAAATGGTTTAAAATCTCAATCATTATGTTAATTTTACAATTGCTTATTAAATACGGGGATGATTTATTTGATTTATTGGATTTATTTTTGGTGTGGAACAATTATGCGGTTTGTTTGTTTGCAGTATAATAACATTTGGGACTTCAACGACATTCACGTTGTGATGTCGATAGATAACCTCTGGTAATGACTTGACGCCAGGTTGAGGTTGACCTTATTTATTTCTTACTTATATACGCAATACTAATTAAAAAAAACATTTATTCACATTTGAAGGCTGAGACAATTTCATTTTAACGTTAATAGTAAGAATATAGTATGATGAAAATAGTACTATTTAGGAAGTTTATTTTTATTGCTTAGATGGGTGGACGAGCTCACAGCCCACCTGCTAAGTGGTTATTGGAGCCCATAGACATCTACATCATAAATGCACCACCGACCTTGAGATATAAGTTCTAAGGTCTCAGTATAGTTGCAACGGCTGCCCCACCCTTCAAACCGAAACGCATTACTGCTTCACGGCAGAAATAGGCGGAGTGGTGGTACCTGCCCGTACGGACTCACAAGAGGTCCTACCACCAGTACACTGAAAATGAAAGTAGTACATAATACATTTAACTTACATTATTTTTAACGTCTTCAAAATATTTAGATAATAAGGGAATAAAATATTCAACTCAGATGGTGTTGTTCAATCATGATTTTACCAATATTTATAAGATTTGATAAATATTCTTTATTATACTTTGCGTAATTACTGGTTGTAGGGCGTGGTTTGGAGCTCGCACTAGTAGGTACCACCACTTAATTTCTGCTTTAAAACAATAATACGCTTCGGTTTGAATGGGGCTGTTGGGACTGTTAAATTGAGACATCGAACTCATGCCTCAAAGTGGGTTGCGGCCTTTAAGTTATCTATGGCCGGTAATCACTTAACACCAGATGGGCCGTAAGCTTATTCTCCCATCTAAGCAATAACAATAATTTTTTGTTGCTATCCCGTGTAACCTAATACTTTATCGGTTGTCTTCACTATCGAGGTCAAGGTTGTGAGCTTCACAAGGAAAGGGACGTTGCGGCGTCGGTAAGGCCTAACCTATAAAGGTAAATCCTTTTCCTTGTACGCATTCAATACAGTACAAACTGACATTCGTATTTGTGTACACTAGTCTTGAGATGAAATTTCAATGGTGACGCTTTGTATTGTATGTTTTTTGATTGCCAGTGAGGGTATGGGTCGGCAGCCGGCAGATCCCCTAAGTGATCACCGACATCGGCAATGCCAGAGGCAACGCCAGTTGAATGACAACTGCTAAAAGCGTTTTTCAAAACACCTTGAACAAAGAATACAATGTCGCAGAAAAACTGGAGGCGATCGTTTTAGGGGCTGAAATTTTGTGACAAATATAAAATTCTAGAAACGTATTAAATTAATTTGGGTTCCACAGAATTGTGAGGCCTAAGCTATCCATTTAATTCTGATGTTGAAAGTGTCTATGAAGACAGAAAAAAAAGGAAATTTCCGACATGAGGTCGTAATCCCAATTATAATTATCGTGTGCCTGATGTCGTATATGGGAATTAATAGCAAAAAGCCACAGCATAAGCAATATAGCAAATGTGTAGTACTCGGAATTATAAAGGTTTTTCCATTTTTTTATACAATTTGAAACTGTAACGTAAGCTTTGGGTACTTATGTCTTCACATTAGGTGTATTCGGTGATCGATTTTGGGTCGCTGTGATATAATTCCGATAGGCTTTTGAACAATATTTCATGCTTACTGACAGCAATCCTTGGGCGAAGCTGTCGTAATAAATTTAATATTATGTTGGTCTTCATAAATGATTAAAATTAAAAAGCCCTAATCTATGTAAAAACACATAAATTGTAATCTAGTTTTCAGGTTACCATTGTAAATTTGTTAGTAAATTCCTAATAGTTTCTGATGATGAAATACGTTATCACAAATTCTTAATGTCACGTAAAAAGAAAGTCACCACACTACGTCAGATTTTGAGTGCTGTAGTTCAATCACTAGGCCAGGGACCTAGAGGAAGACCTACGATAAAGTGGAAACATGTGCGAAGTAGGGGAAAATAATAAGGAAAGATGACCCCAAAGTCATGCGGGATGCATAGCTAGGAAGACACACAGAGAGAGAGAGAGAAATTCTTCAATCCAGAATCAAACCATATAAAGTTCAGCAACGCTACAAAATGGAACGGTAAACAAAAAGTCTTTTGAAATAATTTACCGGCCTATGAGATTTTTTGTGGATTTTAATTTCCGCTGCATTTCACGAAAAGCTTTCGGTTTTCCCAGCCAGTCACAGCGAAAAGGGAATTCCGTGATAGGGAAGACGTCTAGTGACAGCCGACCTACTTCCCACGGTTGGAATCTTCAAAGCCATTATATACTTTTATTAACTTCGATGTATGAATATGTAGGTACGTATTGTAGGAAAGTCAAGTTATTCGAATTTACGATACGAATAACTTAAATCAATATAAATGATTTCTAAAGTACTATCGGCATATTATTTGTCCAGTATTGTTTTATTCCAATAAATAATTTATTGGAATAAAACTATTGATTAACTATATTAATTATAATAAACGCATTACTGCTTCTGTCTATTTCGCTTCGCTTCGCGGCAGAAATAGACAGAGTGGTGGTACCTACCCTTATCTTTATCTTTTGGTACATCCATACATCTAGTGTGAACTTGTATATATTATTTATTACTTAGATGTGTGAACGGACCGCAGCCAACACCGGTGTTAAGTGGGTACTGAAATATAAACATTTCATTAACTTAAAGATGTAATTCTGTATTCGTTTTTTCACTTCACAAAGAAAACAACAGATTGACAAAGCACAGAACACAGAGCTCTAACTGTTCAACTTTTAAGAGTGAAGATATTCGCTTGTTCTATGCGTTTTATGTATCGCAGACAAGAAGGAAACTGCCACAACTTATCTACATTGAATCTAGATTGAAGAGTGAATTCCGTTGCTGTATATGTCTGGGCCTTGCGGGTGAACAAACTCGGTGCCGCAGTGATCAATACAGCGGCCGCGCGAACCGACTGACAACCGCTGCGCCAACTACTTATCCGCAATTTGGTCAAAGCACACACTAATTCGTATTAGTATATACTTTTTGGAACGAAGTTCCTTATGAGACGATGCGGAGGGGTACCCTAACCGGGAAAAAGCGTCCGTAACGTAAGATTTTTATTAGTAATGCACACAGTGTACGACTTAACTTTGTAATAACGTACAAAAAATAACATATTTTTTTATCATTCATTGACCACGATCTTAGAGCGTTCGTTTGCACAATACACTTACTCTTATGCGAACAACCGTGAAAGAAGTGTACCACAATAAGTTCGCACGTTACCGAATGACCGTGGGTTGTTGCGAAACCTCCAGTTTTATTTTCTTTATACCTCGAATAGAACTTAAAATTAATATTTTTATTTATAAGGAACTTCGGTTCTATCCGGTGTTCCACGACACCACACATCTTTTTTATTTATATTTATTGCTTAGATGGTTGGACGAGCTCACAGCCCACCTGGTGTTAAGTGGTTACTGGAGCCCATATACATCCACAACGAAAATGCGCCACCCACCTAGAGATATAAGTTCTAATTCTCAGTATAGTTACAACGGCTGCCCCACCCTTCAAACCGAAACGCATTACTGCTTCTCGGCAGAAATAGGCAGGGCGGTGGTACCCACCCGCGTGGACTCACAGGAGGTCCTACCACCAGTAATTACGCAAATTATAATTTTGCGGGTTTCATTTTAATTACACGATGTTATTCCTTCACCGTGGAAGTCAATCGTGAACATTTGTTGAGTACGTATTTCATTAGAAAAATTGGTACCCACCTGAGATTCGAACACCGGTGGGTGCATCGCTCAACACGAACATAGCATTTGCCAAGACATTTCCCTTATCACTAACATGCAACCGAATTAGAACAGTTCAGAATGCGAAATTATTTTATCGTAATAAATTAAATACCTAATGTCGTTTACTGACGACAGACTGTCTTGTGAGCCCGCACGGGTAAATACTATCAACCAGTACATTTCTGCCGCGAACCAGTATATTATACAATTGAAACTTAGAGCTCGCGTCTCGAAGCGGGTGTAGGGATTCGCGTTCTGAGGTCAATGGACTCTGGTGAACACTCAAACACCGGTTGTATCGTGAGATCGTCGTCCCGTCTGTGCAATAAAAAAGAAAATTATGTTTCAGGTTTTAATGGAAGGTAAATATTATTTTCGTTGCCGATGGGATTGTTTTTCCCTCATTATCATCAGCCCACTGTCCTGTCATCAACCATTGTCTACGGCTGGACATACGCCCTTCCACGTCTCTGAGCCCGGTCATCGGCTCTCCTCACCCATGTTCCTTCTTTGTCTAGTAAAATTAACGCTAATAATATATTATTGGTTTAGTTGATAAAGTTTAGTTGGCATTGCTGAAGTCCATGGGCGATCGTAACCACTCACCATCAGCCGTATGCTCGTCTGCCTACAAGGTAAATAAAAAAGGTCACAAAATGTTTAGAAAGTGTCATCCAGCTTTTTGGCGCTTTAATTAACATCTTCTAATTATGTTAAGTGCTGTTATATGTGTTATGTACTAGTTGCGTAAGCTCCTAAATTGACACGAACTCTTATTAGGTGTATTATCTATGCTCAGTATTAGTACTTTTCCATATTTCTTTTTTTGCGGGTCTGATGAGTTTTGTGTAATGAAAATTTTTACTGCGTTAACAGTTGTATATCGACGCTTGAAAGGCAAACGTGACTAAGCGACAATTCGTGAACTTTACAGTAGACTAATTTAAAGTTGAAATTAATTTAAAATATACACGAGAAATACCTGAAAAAAAATCTATTTTAAAGAATTTAGCTGTAGGATTGAAATGATTTTAACAAACCTAGAAATAAATTTTTTTACGCACCGAATATGGTTATTGCCTATCATTTATGTACAAAGCAGTTATTGTCGCTTAGTCATGTTTGCCTTTCAGGCGTCGATATGATGATCTTGATCGTTTATATCTACGGATCAATTTTATATCTATTATTTGTGACGTTTCGGAAGACTTCCTTGTTACGGATCAGTCGATATTAAATCCTAATAGTACACAAATTACAAGTTCAACTTCAGAAAGTTAATAAACTCATTTATAATAATCAACTCATTTCACGTCAGCTTAAAAGAGAAAAAAAAACCAATATGTTTTATTTCTTTTTAACCCTACATACTTTAGCAATAAAATAAAAACATCTATTTTTGTTCGCGTATTATTTTGATTGTTACAACATGACAGTGTAAAATTGAAGAACCATGTGCTAGATAAATATTTTATTTTCATAGTCTTCAACAATTTTGGAAGTCAGTTAGTGAAAATATACCTTTTAACAGTATTTTATACCGTATGTGATTGAGACATGATAGTTTTAATAAAAGCTTATGTTTCTTTTATTCGCATGAAATTTTGGGTTCCCATCTCATACAGCCTTTACCGATGTTTTTTAATGATTTGTAGTAGATTAACATAATTTATACTTTGATCGTAATTAACACAGAATTCACAATACAAATATAATTGGTAAGATGATGTCTTATTACTTCGACAAACACAATTTCAACAGTAATAACTAAATGGAATTCTACAATAACACCCGTAGCGTCTACGCCTACGAGGGAGTCACATTTAGAAATAAGTATTGATCGTTTGAATTGAAACGTGAACTATAGACCAATTATTACTAAATACCTATCCTTCTTAAAAAAATTTTATTGCTTAGATCGGTGGGCGAGCTCTCAGCCCACCCGGTGTTAAGTGGTTACTGGAGCCCATAGACATCTACATCATAAATGCGCCACCGACCTTGAGATAAGTTCTAAGGTCTCAAGTATAGTTACAACGGCTGCCCCACCCTTCAAACCGAAACGCATTACTGCTTCACGGCATCGGACGGCAACGGCCCGCGCGGACTCACAAAAGGTCCTACCACCAGTAAGTAACTTAGTAAGAGTACTTTAAAACCGATCCACGATTCAGTGCCCTTCGTTTCAATGAAACGTGACATAAAGTAATAAATGTGAATAAAGACACGCGCCACCATCGCCAATCATATTTATCTTAAAAAACTCCAACGAAAGGAAGAATCAGTACACTTCGTTCCAATAAAAGTGATATAACGTAATAAACTTGAATAAAAGCACGTGCGACCAACGCTAATGATATTTATCTTTAGAAACTCCGAAGAAACAAAGGTTGAAATCTATTACCGGTCTGATTAATTAATTGTAAAATCACAATAAAAATTATATAAATAAATGACTTTCAGTATTCGAAAAACGAATCATTCATTACACGCTAGGGTTGGCAGGTTTCGTTAACAAACAAGAATAAAGGTTTCAGGCCCCTTCAATGACGTCATCCGTGAAGGTTTGTGAAATCAGCTCGTAAATAAATGTAGTTAGGGGCGACTCGATGTCAGGTAACACGGCCAATACTCAGAGTGTAACTTTCTCTGGTACGTACATTATTCTCGATATGAAATAGTATTTTACTACAAACAAAATATAACATATTTCTGAATCACTAACTCAATGTATTCATAAATCAGTGTTAATGCCTTCAACGAGCTATATGGATGTTGTTTGGCGTAGAATCGATAATGATTTATAATCTATATATTAATACGTGAAGCAAAAACTTTGTGCTACTTTTTACGAAAATTGCGCGGACGGAGAAGTATGAAATTTCCCACACTTAATAGAATATAGAGAAGGAGTGCAGAAGGCTAATATTTTTTTAAAATTATGCATTAATAATACATTAAATCAATAAAAAAAACATTACATAGACTACCGTGATTTGACATACACACACATAATATATACTCTTTGTTTATTGTCAAACTTTGTTATTGCTTCGAGTCTGTGGTCAAATTGAGAATAGGTTAATAGGTATTGTTTATCATGTTTATTTGTCTATAATGTAATCGAAATCTGTAATTATAGAATCTTTGACAATAGATCCTAAATAATGTTCAAACTTATAATATCAATTAATTATAATCGAATTTCGACTACTGCGGGATCACTAGTTACATTTTAATTATCAATAAAACTGATGTTGATGATATATACTACACAGTTTTCCCATCACTAAAATAACACGGATGCGACTTGAAATACGAACAACAATGATGACTGCTGCCTGTCTGTCTGTCTAGGAGATATAGATCTTGGACATCCCGTGAACTGGGTCAGGCTTTCACAGGGAGCGTATATAACGAGCAACAAAAGAGTATGGAAGCACGTACAACTGTACCCGTATCGATTTCCGTCTATTGTACTTGGTATTTATAGGCCCTAATCAAATTTAGCGGAAAAAATCGTAGTGCCACGAAGCTCAGTCGCTACATTTTATTCAACGTGGACTAATAATGTAAGTGGTATTTTCATTACGTTTATAAATTACTCTTGTAAAATAAATAAACAGAGCCAAGTCAAACAGGGCTAAAACTATTATTGCCTCTATTCTATTCTCTATTCTATTCTTCACAATCCTGATGCCCCTATCTATCTCCGTGAACGCTTTGAATATCTGATTCCTGACGGCAAAGTTAGTCGACAAGCTACTTCTCTTCTTTTAAAAACCCCCATACACAGCTCTAGTCGCTATAGTGGCTCTTTCACAATACAAGCAGTGCGATTATGGAATTCTCTCCCTCAACCTATTCGTGCTAGTTCCTCTCTAGAAGTTTTTAAGAGTCAAATGAAGAAACATTTCCTGTCACTTTAATCGTATTTAAGTTATTGTTTTATGTATTTTTATTTATATATATTTTTCATTTAATATTAGATAATTTTTTTTAATGCTTAGTTTAAAAATCATGCTTTAATAGCTCTTATATTGTACACTATTCCCCTCTTATACATCGTATTTCTCTCTGATAATGGTTTGCTGGAAGAAAACTCATGAATGAGTTAAGCTCGCCTTTGTACATAGTATTTAGACATTCTTTAAATCTGTTTTTATTGTATTTTCTTTTTGTGTACAATAAGTATAAAATAAATAAACATTGCCTGTACTATAGGAGTAAGAAAGAGATTGATATAAATTCTTATATACATTTAAATATATTATACACGTAAATAAAAACCCAGACATATAGCAAACAAGTTTTAATCTGTGAAATATATTGCGATACTTATTAAATTTCTCAGATCAAACACTCTCAATTTCTATATGCCTTTTCTTCTTTTATAAACCACCCTAAGCGCGTCAGCTCGTCATGATGTTATTAAAGAAAATCAAATTTGTAATATAAATATAGTGTTATTATATTGATATTTTATGTGGTATAGGCGAAAGCAAATTGTTACAGATCAATGTCTCAAAAATTATATTTACAATCTGTCAGATAGATAGATAGATAGTTCAGATAGCCTTTGAAACTATTCTTTCAAGCATAATCGTATTGATAATAATATAAAACTATTATATACGCCGTACCGACATAGTATATACATAGTATTATACTAGTACCTAGTTAGGTCATAAATTCTGTCACATGTTTAATGTAAAATAATTGAAACAAGTTTATTCATTATGTAACCATTCATATACCAAAATGAACTTAAAAAAACATAGATTCTTATGACACTAAAGTTTATTCAAAAAGACCTCCGTGATTTTGAATACAGGCCTTCAATCTGCGCGGCCAGTCGTCTATCGCAGCACGAACGAGGTCCATGTCAATATCGGCGGCTGCCTTAATCAAGGATGTCTTGAGTGACTCCAAATTGGGATGAGGCTTTGAGGACGCCTTTTCCTTCAAGTGTTGCCATATCTTGTAATCTAACGGATTCAAATCTGGACTGGAGGAGGGCCAGTCTTCGTGCCGGATGAAGTCAATTTCACGCGCCGCCAGCCAGTCTTGTGTGCTCTTCGCTCTATGAGCTGGCGCCGAATCTTGTTGGAATACCCAGTGCCTGTTATTGAACATGGTATGAGAAACAGGTTCCACAAGGTTCGTCAGGACTGTATTTTGATACACAACTGCATTCGTTTTTACACCTTTCTCATAAAAATGTACCTCTATTAAGCCCCAATAAGAAACTCCCAACCATACCATGAGCAAGGATGGAAAATGACCTCGTTGGACACGCGGAATACGGTTGCTCGTTTCTTCACTACTGTGTGCGTACACCTTATCATTTTGTTTGTTGTAGCTCTCTTCTACGGTAAAAATTTTTTCATCCGAAAAAAGAATTTCCCGATATTTTTTCCCGCGTATCGCTTCAACAAAGCGCGGCATCTCTTCAGTCTCAGGTCCATTAGACGAGCATTCAAACGATGTCCTGTTTTTCTTCGATATGCCCGATGCCCTAAGTCTTCATTTAACACCCTTTTCACCGTGGTTCTGCTTAACCCCATCTGAAGGGCCAACAGTTTCTGCTTACGTTTGGGATTTCTTTGAATTCGCGCCTTCACAGCTTTTATCACTGCTGGAGTCCTAACAGACCGAGGGCGACCACTTTTTGACCTGTCATCTACACTAGAGTCTTCATTGTATCGTTTGATGGTACGATAAACGAATCTTTTGGTTATATTCAAATTTTTCAGTATGTTAAAAATTTTAATTGGGGCGTAACCGCAACGATGCAACGCAATAACTGCAACACGGTCTTCTTTAAGCGTCCACTTCATATTTAAAAATGAGTAAAATTCTAAAAGTATATATTTTTATTTTCATGAACAATTCGAAATTTGAATTCAATAAACTTTTTTGTAGCCAGCATTCTAAAAGAAAAGTTTTTACTATGTGACAATACTTATGACCTGACTAGGTATATATAATATAGTTTGTAGAGTATATATTACGGTATTTAATATAGTAAAATACAGTATACAAAGGCAAGACACTAAAACTGTCACCTGGATAGAACAATAAAGACGAATACCTAATTTAACATTCCAGACAAATACAAAAAAAAATATAAGTAGAAATAGTACGTCTGCTACAAAAAAGTTGAGATCCTTGGGCGAACAAGCACAGAATACATTAAGAGTCGCCCCCTGTCGCGGAAAACGTTGTAAGCCTGATCAACCGCTTATTGGGTCGCCTTTAAATGATAATGAGGCAGATGTTAAATAATGGAGAAAATCGAGCTGGATCCAAGTTTGTCCCCGTTCAGTTTATGTTCTTCCGATTAATATGTACTTTACTCGGGAATAATTGAACCAAATCGATTCGAACAGGTTTATTAGTTTTTAATGTTGTTTTTTTTTGCTTTAGTATTATTATACTAGCTGTACCCGTCCGCTTCGCTGGGCATTTAAAATTAACATTATTATTTTCCACCCCCACAACAATTCTCATAATTAACGCCCCCGCAACTGATGTAGGGAGTTCAACACTCATGTAAATATTAGCCTATCCATTAAGAACATTTCTTTTCTACATGGATACCAAGTTTCAAGTCAATCGGATGCACGGCTCAGTAGTTATAACGGAACATGCCTTAAAATCACTCTAGATTTATATATTAGTATAGATTTACAAAGTTCAAGATTAGTGTTCTTTTCAGTTTTCGCGAGTCATAATTAAAATTACTTTTACGGTTTATTCTGACGCTTATTCGTGGTCACTAAAACTGTAAAGTTTTCGTAATAACGTAAATAATACTCCTACATATTTTATAATTATTTAATAATAAACGAGATTAAACCGTAAAATAGTTTTAGTGAAAATTAACGCTAATAACTTTTGTATATATATATTTTATTGCTTAGATGGGTGGACGAGCTCACAGCCCACCTGGTGTTAAGTGGTTACCGGAGCCCATGGACATGCACAACGTAAATGCGCCACCCACCTTTAGATATAAGTTCTAAGATCTCAGTATAGTTACAACGGCTGCCCCACCCTTCAAACCGAAACGCATTACTGCTTCACGGCAGAAATAGGCAGGGCGGTGGTACCTAACCGCGCGGACTCACAAGAGGTCCTACCCCCAGTATATAATTTTATGTGATAATTAAATTTTAGTTTATGTTATTTGAACAATATTTTTAGTCCAATTCAATTAGGGATTAATCAACTCGCACCTATCGATTTGACGCCTCAGGCTTGGGTTGCAGCAATCTTACCTAACTGTTTCTTTGTTTAAAATATTTTCTATAAGTACTTTAATTCGAATTTGATTTCTTTGTTTATGCTATTGTAATTGTGATTGCACTAAAGGTTAATAATTCTGTGGCATGTATGTTTAATTTTGAAATTCTAAATAAACGGAACCTTTCAAATTTTGCGATTCGTAAATTTGTTACAGTATTATTGGAGTTTCACCACCGTGAGGTCAGAGCAAAGAAACATTTTTCAGTTATATAAGGCGTTAGGTCGAAACCAAGTTAATATTTCTTGTTCCTTTCTAGAGTATTATTCAGTGGTCCTTGAATACGCAATACGCAATGTGAGGTACAACATTGTAGTTTCAAAAGTGACATTCACATTGTTATTAATGTGTTTTAGTAACCGCCGAAGACCGAGTGAACCTCGAGCTTGTCTACCCATGTTCAGCAATTTAAAAAATTAAGAAGGCCTTACCTTGGATATGAACCGATGCTATTTTTAGTTCATGGTTATTTCGAAATAGAGTTGCTTAATAGCAATGCAATCTTTTATGAGTGAGTAGAGAAAAAGTAAATCAAAAGAATTAAATCTCTCTCTCTCTCTCTCTCTCTCTCTGTGTGTGTGTGTGTGTGTGTGTGTGTGTGTTTAAATAATTTCATTTGGTATTACATTGATAAGTCATTGTAAAGTTTGCAATGCAATAGATTGTATTACTGGTAATGTTTCTTTTACACAAACAGCTTTGTTGAACTATGTACATATAATCGACCAGGTATAAGGGTCACACAGCCGTGTCCGGTGACCGGGTCGGCGCCTGGAAATCGATCCCTCGGCACGGTGAGAACCACGCGATCCGTCCTAACCAGACTTATTAATCCACGGTAATTTGTTATTCATTAAAAGACTCCAAGAAATCTGCATATTTCATTAAGTTACCGAGAAACCGACGTTCATATTGTATTAAATCGCACCGCGAAACATCGGCAGGTTAGAACTTTAGAATTCACTGGTAGTAGTAGTATGTAGTAATCAAACACGGGTAGGTTCACCATCCTGCCTATACTAGCCTCAAAGCTTTGTACGTTCTGGTTTGAAAAGTGGGATAGTCATTTTACAATTTAATTGAGACTATATAATATATATATCTTTGGTAGTATATTGTACCGAATTGTAATAAAGTAATTTTACACAAAAAAAACATAAATACCATTATTTTATTGTTCTTTTTAGTTGTTTAAGTATAATGGCATGAACATTTTCAATGACTACAACTGTAAAGAAGCTACGTAAGAAACTGTCCAAAAATCAATCGTTCAGTGTCCACTTCTTACAAACAAGTATTTCACCTTTAAAAAAGTTTTGAGACTTCATCTAAATATTTGAGAATGGGTGGAGATATTTACGTTGGAATATCTACGGGCTGCTGTATTTACTTAACATCAGGTGGGTCTCATGAGCTCTGAGCTCGTGTGTGTGAAACAAACAAAATTCACTTAAAAATATTGTTTGGTTTCATTTTATTTCGTTACTTAAAGGGGAGATACATTAAAAAATATTGGGTCAGTGACTTCCAACCACGAAGTTCGCGTACTTCCAAAATATTTATATTGGAAAAAATCTGTGTGATGGCTCGTACCAAATCACTTAAAAACTTCTTAAAAAAATAATCGAACCTAAAAAGTATTATGTAGTAGATCAAAAGAGTTGAAACTCATGCTGAATCAATGAGTCTTTTGAACTGTCGTAAGGTGTGACGCAGGGCTGCCACATAGCATTCAGGTTATGTAAACGTACCTGTAGATAATTATGTGTTATTTTATATAAAAAATACATTTACCTACTGTCATAAGGTAATGATGGTGTTTATTCAAATTCCAATGAAGAAAATGCTTGTGACAAAAACGCATACAGGATATTAGAAATTTGATAGTTAAAAGTTAAAACTAAAAATGTTAACTATAAAAAATGGGGCATTTTTTTTAGAAATAGCCAACCCTGTGTGCGGCACTCCTGTGCAGCTCCGGAACGACCTAGTTTTCATGACGGCATCGCGTCAACTACCTATGTATTGGACTACAAAACTATACGTGTTCCGTATAATTTTAAGGTGTTTTACAAAAATCTGTTTTATAATAAGTCGATTTTACACGATTTCTATTCGAAATAAATATTTAAACACAAACGGAAAATGTTTCATTTTTTTTTTGTATGAACGCAACTGTTCCATTGAAAACTGGTCCTCATTCGAATTTTATTGAACTCGCCTTTTATATATCGACGGCAAAAAGCAAACCTGCTATAACCCACAAAATGAAAAATGTTCACCAGAGGCAAAAGAAAATTATTTATTTAAAAAAAAAAAAAAACTCCTAAACTATAAAACTTAGAAGTATCATTTTAAGAACCAAAATGTATTTTTTTGTTTTCTATCAAGCCGAATACTAAGATTTTACCAGAAGTAAGTTTTATTATGTGTTTGTGGTGGTTACAACAATAGCAACTTTTTGTCTGTTACGTAAATTTGCTGTAAATGAACCATATAAATGTATGGGAGACTCAAAATCAAACATTTATGCGCAAAGAATATTTGATGTAATTACATAAACCAATAAATTATCTGTGTCAATTCTGAAGTAAATGATATTCTTGTGTATAACTAGATGCATTTCATTTGTCGTTACTGCTAGAAATACTGAAAGGATGGTAAAACATAACGCTGTAACTATGGAAATTTATTTATTTTGTGAGAACAAAATAAAATATTTATCTGGAAATTATCTTTTCTATATCTATAGAACAAATTGTACGTAGAATTCGATCTTGAACAAATTGTACGAATCTATTTCCTTTCAGAGTAAAGCCTCCGGGTCACCGAATACTGATATAGCTCCAAGAACTGAATTAGTAATGAAGAGGTGTGTATGACCTTTGCTTCTGTCGAACGGTCCAACTGGTGTCACGACACCAACAAAACCATAATTATTTAACCAAAAAATATTAAGCAAAAATTAACCTCACCAAAAATTATTAAGGCATATAATGACAAATGATGACGATCTTTGACTTTAACTTTTACTCTTAAAGTTGAAGACTATAGATAATCCGGTATTATAGTAAAAGCGTGTGGTACCTTTGCCGATTTAACTATACTTGAGACCTTAGAACTTATATCTCAAGGTGGGTGGCGCATTTACGTTCTAGATGTCTAAGGGCTCCAGTAATCACTTAACACCAGGTGGGCTGTGAGCTCGTCCACTCATCTAAACAATTAAAAAAAAAAAAATACACAGAAAATTATAAAAATAAAACTTAAAAGGGAAAGATGAAGCGAAACCGTTATTCTAAGTCCTATTTATAAGCATAGTTTGCAAGTTGTTTGATTGGAAACCTATACGAAACGAACGATAAAAAAAAACAAAGAAACATAGACTATGTACCCAAGGGGTGGTGCGGGCGGCAGGTTTCAAGGTTTTTCAGTTCGGTGCCGCCGCCACTGCGGGACTATGCGTATTTCTACAAGTACTAGCCAGCCAAATGAACACCTTTATGCTTTAGAAATATGACTTAATTTTGAACACGTACAACATGTAAGGCGACGACAATTGGTTGCAAGAATTGTCGATAAAGCGACATCCTTACGTACAAGTTACGTAACGTATATAGTTCAAAGTTATGAAGTATTCCTCCTATATTTTATGTAGTTAGAAGATCTTTCAAGTCATGTAGTTACGTTGTACTAGCCTAGAAGAGCACTTACTTATCACTTCTCGTGTATATCGAAAATGCGATCATTGGATTTACCGGAGTAAGGCAGGAGCGTTCTCTGAGTATTAGAATCAGCATACTGATATCGTTTACTAGCGTGTATTGGCAGTTCGGCGTATTCTGTCTCTGTCTTTCTGATTCAGTTTTCACATGTACTTTGGTGTATTAATCGTGAACATTGAACATCTATTAATAATACCGAGTGCATTATTGAGTTTATTGGATTACAGATAAATACAATTTATACCGATGTACTGCTACCGTTATTTAAGTTTTCTTAATTACGAAAGAATGTTTGTCGTTGTGTCAAATCTATATAATATTAATACGTGAAGCAAAAACTTTGTACCCCTTTTTCCAAAAATTGCGCGGACGGAGGAGTATGATTTTTTCCACACTTATAGTGTACACAGTATAGAGAATATAGAGAAGAAGTGCAGAATGCTAATATTTTTTTAAAATTATGCATTAAAAATACATTAAATCAATAAAGAAAACAATACACACACTACCATGTATTTGACACACACACATATATATACTCTTTGTTTATTGTCAAACTTTTGTTATTACTTAAAATCTGTAGTCAAATTGAGAATAGGTTAATATTGTTTATCTTTAATATTACGAGTATTTGTCTATAGTGTAGTCTTGGCGAAATCTGTAAATAATGTTGAAACTTATAATTTCAATTAATTATAGTCGAATTTCGACTACTGCGGGGCCACTAGTGTTTAGAAAAATCACATTAACAGTATTTACCTAAATATTAATTAAGGTTGTTAATAAAGGCTTCTTTATCTTTATCTTAATTATGAAACATACAATATAATACCGTGGCTGGTGCGCTCAAGCAAGCCTTCCGTATAATTTACATAAACGTACCCATATATGGCTTTGCGGTCGCAGTTCCGTGACTTGTAACTCGGGTCCATGTGAATGTATACAGTTATATTTGCTTTTATACTGTAAAGTAATTCTGCGTTACTTTAACCGCGTCAAGGGCGTTGGGACTTGGAATTTCAGAAAATGAAGTGGGCAGTGAAAGGGTGTTAAACAAAATGTGTTAGTTTAGGATTGTATTCAATTTAGACGTATGAGAGTAATAGTTAAGTTTAACAAATGATATATCTGTGCATACTAAACTTAGGCCAACCAGACGAGATAATAAACGTAAACAAGCGGGCCGTTACTGAGTTACATTGCGATAGCGAGGGATTATTATCTCTGTCCTTATCACTCGTATGCGCAGTTATGGTGTCAGTTGGTCGACAACAGCTGTCGCTGTGTGTTTCGTGGTACAGGAAAGCACTGAGTACCGCAGCTGTCAACATTTGGTCCGCCATTTTGTGAACAAGTTCATTCCTGTTTGGATTGCGTTCGAAGTGATACATATTTTTTCGTTTCCGTATTTACTTGGTTTGTTGTTGTTATTATTCCGTTTTTGTTAGTTTTATTTTTGATTTTAGCTGTTGTGAGTACTTAGTTGTTGATTTTAATTATGGAATCACAGCCTGGCGGCTCTAAAATGAATTCACCACGCAAAAAGCGTCAAGAGGTAAGTTAATTTATTAATTCATTTGTACTTGAACCACTACCATAATTTTGATTTTTAAAGTGCCGTACCAAAAAAGATTCTTTTTTATATAATAAGTAATAAGAAAATAGTCTAAAATTTACCATTCCTCACCATTTTTATTTTATTTACAGCGGACGTATTTTACTACGAATCATCTTTGTCTAGTACAGATGACAGCGATTAAAATTCGAACTTTGTAATAATTTATTTAAATAAAAATGTTTTTTACTCCTGAAACTTTGTTTACATTTTTTACTCGTCTGGTTGGCCTTACTTTAGTTAGGAAAATTTCACGAAACTTTTTATCCGCTATTTACCAACGAGACTTTTTTATCCGCTATTTACCAACGAGACTTAAATATAACTTGTATCCTAAATCAGTCCATCGAGAGTGACTAAAAAGTGTTAAAGAAGTAAATCTTAATGAACCAAAATCAAATAGGTTATATTTTTTAATGTTTTTTTTAATAAGCCCACTTTATTTCCAAAAAAAAAGAAATAACCTTATCAAATAAAAATTACAAATATAAGCTTGTGTGATTGGAACCCCATTCGGTTATAGGCCTCATCCAACTTACTCGACTCTTCCCTATTCTTGGCTTTGTTTCTCCATTCTTTTCCAGTTGTTGCTATTATTTCGTCGATTAAAAAATAAAACAATGAGGAGCTAGTGGAAGAATATACTTACACAAGAAAGAAAGTTAAGTGCTTTATAAAATATTCTTAGAATATCATATTCTCAGATAGGTTATATTACCTATTAAATAAAAAATTAAGAGCCTTCCTTCTATACCTAATCTGACAATGTATTGGATAATATATATTAGTAAACTAGCTGACCCGGTAGACTTCGTAGTGCCTCAGTCGATAAATAAAAGACTTAAGCTTTTGTATAAAATAAACTTAAAACAAACAAAAGGAATCCGTCCGACGGGGGACACATCAAAAGAAAAACAAAATTGTTATTTTTATTTAATTCCGAGCATTTTCATATTTATCTACCTTTTAAACCTTCTCTGGACTTCCACAAATAATTCAAACCAAAATTAGTCAAATCGGTCCAGCCGTACCTACTCGAGTTTTAGCGAGACTAACGAACAGCAATTCATTTTTATATATATAGATAGAATTGATATTGTCTCAAGTAAAATATAGCTTTAAGATTTATTTCTCAGATTAACGCCTATTGATGTTTGTATATACACATACAAAGATACACACTTAAAATCAGTGGCTAGTAAATAAAAGATACATCAGTTTTATCTCTTAATGTACTTAAGATTTTGCAGCAAATGGAAGGACGCAGAAAAAATTTGCAAAAAAGAATTTGAACTGTTATTCTCGATTCGTAGATTCGTAAAATTCCTAATTCAATATTACAGCGGACTTTAAATAATAAATAGTGAGGGCTTACAAAAGTTCAGGAAGGTATATATTGAAATGTGGCTAAATTAAAAAAAATCCCATAAATATTTATTGAAAAATCTCAATCTTATGAGATGAGTTTGGCCTCCCACACCTCACCATAGTCGGACCTGAATTATATTTCATCTTTATTGCAGATTTAACTGTTTATAATCATGATATCATTGCAAAGAATTGACGTACAGCAATGATATCTCATACGGACTCGCAACGGCGTCATCCGCCTTCATTTTTCATTTAACAATTCAATAAAAAAGGATATGGGACGTGTTAAAGCGAACTAAATCATCAACTAAGTCATCGGACGATACATTTTGTTTAAGAAAATAAATGTGTTTAGCTGTCACTCACCTTTTATAAGAAAAAGTAAACTGCTGATGCAAGATACCGTGGCATACTCCCGGAGCGTCGAATAATATGACAAAATCTCATCTGGTCTAAACTAAAGATGTGTACTAGTAAATTAGAAGAAAATTCCAGCTCTCGCTCATGAGCAAAACAATAATCTACAAAACCATTTTGCAGCCAAGCTGTATCGGAAATGTATACACACAAGTAAATGGCATACAGATCCAGGGCATACAGCTATTGCCAGCAATGGGAACGAGAATATTATTTAATGGTTTCAAAATGTAACGATAAGAACGATGCCAAAAATACTGCATATATGTCGTATATTGCTTTACAAAAGTTTATGTATTTAATTGATATTTCAATGTATATACCATTATTTACTCTGCATTACCTTTTGTTAATTGATAGAGAATACCTTGGGCATTAAGTCCGCTAATATATACAAATGTATATCTTTTAATAAATAAATAAAAAATAACACTTAGGTAAAATGAGAAAGCTGATTAACTGAGGTCGTCGAACTCCACAACGCCTACATTAAAATAAACTTTATCATGGTCTTCACTGCTGAAGGTATTTTCAAGTCTGAATTTATCCAGATCGGTTCATGCATTAAGGTATTTAAAGTGTTTTATGAACTAATCGATCAATTTACTAATATACTTCAACATTTTATTGTTCCCGAAATAGAGCCCTAAAAACGTGGGTGCTACGCGACGTTGTAGTTAGTTTGACGCTACTTTAATATACACCTTCCCTCGTGCATCCATTTACATACGTTACGTGGATGAAGACGAGCGTGTGCCGGCCGGGCTCTCAACGAAATTGCTTTGAGGTTTTTCCAGGCATAAAAGGTTTCTAGCTAATTTTCACAAAGTTTCCTGGGAGCGATTTACGTAAAGCGTAGAGTTATGGGACACAATATTGTAGTACATAAAAATATTTAGTTATTGAATTTGTATTTTGTTTTGTTTTGAAGTCGGGTTCAAAGGACATTTGATGCATTGAATGATGCGACTTTACCGGTGTTAAAATCCTAAAACCAAAATTAAAATCGTCGGTCTACCGATCTAAGTCAGCCCGTTCAGTGGAATATTTTTCTTTGTCGTTTCCTATTAATTTGTATCTAATCTGGTGGTAGGACCTCTTGTGAGTCCGCACGGGTAGGTACCAACACGTAAGAGTCTTACCTAATCTTTAAAATATTTGTGCATTTTATTTTGGCTTGGCTCTGATTTGTCAGTTTCCAGTCTATTCTTATGGTTTGGTGCTGCTTTTTTATTAATTGGTACCTAAGCCCGATCACCCTTTATTATGGTTTGGTCTGATATTCATAACACTTCCCTATTTGGGCCGGATTATGTTCTCAAATTCATGAGTTTTACTTTTTTGCATAGAGCCCTTAAAAATCTAAAATCTAAAATTAAAGTTACCTGGGTTATTTCTTAAAATATTAGTTACTAAAAGTTTTGTCAAAACCGATTTACAATTTTTTTTCTCTGTTATTTATTAAGTAAAAGCTCTGATTTTGATATTACAAACAGACACTTTTTTTTTATTGCCAGTGTCAGTAATGTCAGAGGCACACCCCTACCTATCACAAAAAATATATTTTTGTAAATATTGTTGATATAAAGTGCTATGAAGCGCTATCTAAAAGACATGTCCTTATGAATAATTTTGTATGAAATGTAGCATTAATAGCCGTGCCGATCATACAACGGAAGCTTGTGTTCTAATATGTCTGAAGTTTTTGAAGCTTGAGTTGACGTCTGACCCCTATTGTTCTAATAATATCTTTACACTGATTTTAAGCGACTTTTAATAATAATGAAATAAATCTACCTACTTATTCTGTACTTTAATAGGCCTAATTCCTCAATGCAAGTTGTGCGAATGTCCTTGGCATCAAATAATATTTCCAATATTTTTGCAAGTTACATATTTTAGTAGAAATCTTTGTTGCTTGCATCCTCTACAACGTAGATAAGACTTGAACTAAGCCTGTTCCTGGGTGATCAGTCAAACAATTATTTTAGGAAATACTTAGAGAGTAATATTTAATACTACTTGCGTAATTAATTACGTTGCAGCTCGAAGCGCATTTCACATCAGTAAGCGATTAGAATTTTTGAATCATGAAGTCAAAAGATAAAGGTTAGTTCTAATATGATCCGATAGTGTCGAGCAGTTAAAATTTTTTTGTTTATTGCTTAGATGGGTGGGCGAGCTCACAGCCCACCTGGTGTTAAGTGGTTACTGGAGCCCATAGACATTTACAACGTAAATGCGCCACCCACCTTGAGATATAAGTTCTAAGATCTCAGTATAGTTACAACGGCTGCCCTACCCTTCAGACCGACACGCATTACTGCTTCACGGCAGAAATAGGCAGGGCAGTGGTAGGTACCTACACGCGTGGACTCACAAGAGGTCCTACCACCGGTAAAAAATTAACCATTGAAACGTCAGAAAACATTATTGTTACCTAAAATCAGTTACAGCTTAATGAAATCCGAAAACCTTATAATAAAGGACTGAGTCGCGTGCTGCCATGTAAATGAAACGGCTGGGTGCAGAATCACGCAGGTAACACCGAAATTGACGCATAATAATATATCAAAATGTATGTATTACACAAATCTAGGTCACGCTGTAATAGATAGACGAGGGATTATTTATTTCTTTTCCAGCGGTTTTAAAGGAGCTAGACATCATTCATGGAACAGTGACAATAAAACTATAAAAAAAGTTGATTTAAAAATCAAATGCTCAAGACATACTTTTCAGAAATTACATTTTTTTTAATGCTTAGATGGGTGGACGAGCTCACAGCCCACAAGGTGTTAAGTGGTTACTGGAGCTCATAGACATCTACGACGTAAATGCGCCACCCACCTTGAGATATAAGTTCTAAGGTCTCAAGTATAGTTACAACGGCTGCCCCACCCTTCAAACCGAAACGCGTTACTGCTTCACGGCAGAAATAGGCGGGTGAAGTATAAATAACATCTATACTAATATTATAAAGAGGAAAGATTTGTTTGTTTGTTTGTTTCGAATAGGCTCCGAAACTACTGGACCGATTTGAAAAATTCTTTTTCCATTAGAAGCCGACATTGTTCCTGATGAACATAGGCTACTTTTTTTTATTTTATTTTTTGGTTTCATGTGTGTTTTAATGTTTCCGAAGCGAAGCGAGGGCGGGTCGCTAGTGTGTAATAATTTTAGTGAAATTGACTCGGAAAGGCTTATTGGTAACTTTGAAAGATGAAAATATTTACACATAAATAGTTACACATAGGCTTTTGCCACTAATGAGGATTTTTCTACTTTAATTGAATAAATATCTCCATCTCGTTTTTACCATCACCCCTCCCACCACCGGAGCAGAGTTTATCCATACTATCTAGAACTGCTACTGGAACGAACCACTATGGCTTGTTCGTTCTTCTTAAAACGGGGCGGAGAGTATTCAACGATAGGCAGCGGTTGGGTGTACCCCTGGTATTTCTGACGTCCATAAGTGACGGTAACCACCTACCATCAGGTAGGCCGAATGCTCGTCTGCCTACAAAATCAACAAAAAAATATGCAAAAACGAAACTGGTTAGTGCTTTTTTCTTTTTGTTTTGTGAACCTTCTTTTTTTGTTTAGTACCCATTGTAGGAAATCTGGTATTAAAAAAATTTGAAACAGTTATTTTTTCTCCACTTTTACCACAAATATTAACACAATAAAACAGAAAACAGAACAGATATTCATAAAATGAATCGAAATCTTGGGGTGACAGTAATTATGATCAAATATCGACGAATAGGCGAACTTATAATAAACATAAGTAAAAAACTTTGCAGACACTTTTTCACTGGTGGTAGGACCTCTTGTGAGTTTGCGCGGGTAGGTACCACCGCCCTGCCTATTTCTGCCGTGAAGCAGTAATGCGTTTCGGTTTGAAGGGTGGGGCAGCCGTTGTAACTGTACATGAGACCTTACAACTTACGTTTCAAGGTGGGTGGCGCATTTACGTTGTAGATGTCTATGGGCTCCAGTAACCACTTAACACCAGGTGGCCTGTGAGCTCGTCCATCCATCTAAGCAATAAAAAAAATTAAAAAAAAGACACTTATACATTAAAGTAACCCCCCCATAGGATACGGACAATAATCTAAAATCTACTTTACGAGTCGTGAAATGTCGTAAGTAATGAATTAATTCGTTCCAGTGGAAAGCCACAACAGTTAGGGTAAATACCATTTAATTAATTGTAATTGCGTATTAATGGTTATCCAAGACATTTACGTTTAGTTATTTTCTGTTTTGAGCGTTAATTCTATTTGAGACTAAGCTTATATTTGCAGGTTGTGCTCGAGTAGAAGTTAAAAAACTTGGTTCAATTAATTCCAGGAAGGGATTTCTTAACGTCACAAGGCTATATAACACTAGATTGGTTACAATTCAAAAAACATTTCACTTTACCGGTTTTTGCTACGGTTTTATCAGCATGTTTTGGACAGCATCTATGTACTTAGGCTTAGGTTAGGTAATAAACTATCACCTACGATTATTATAATTAATTTTAACCAACTTCCTGGTGAGCTAAAATAAAATAGTATAAAGTTAATGAAAGTAGAAGAGAGGAATAGAAAGAAGGAGATGGGGAAATTACGGAAAAAGGCAGTTTTTCAATCTGTTCAATCTTTTCAAAACATGAAATAGCTATCAAATTTTTTTAATGAATAAATTATATTACTAAAAATTAACAGCTTGGTACGTACGATGCGAGTAAAAGTGTTGTTTCGCCTTTTCCTTCATAAAAATAGGTAAGTCATACCCAGACTTACGCCCCCGTTTCACGCGAATTCGAAATACGCGGTTTTCTTTAATGGCCGTGCGTATCTACTTTTCCCCCTTTTAGTGTTCCGTTTACTACAAGTTTGGACGTGTCGCACGACGGCCTCACCACAAGCAAAGGTCACCATCCTCGTCGAACTCGTCGCTTGCGATTAAGGGCTCGACGAGCGAATTAACCCACAGACACAGGCCACTGAGTGACTCGCGCGTCGCGTCGCGTTTCCGATCCGGTGGTAGTTTCTGCGAAGCACTGTTCTTGCTAGGGTCAGTGTTACTGCACTCTGGTTTGAGCCCCGTGAGCTCACCTACATGTTAGGACGAAGCTGAAATAGCCTTTCAAGACTATCAGTATAGGTAGGATAACAAAAAACGACGGCTTCAGACCTCAGATCATGGACGATTAGTTATCATAATTGAAGTCGCGGTCGATATTGCCCAAAAATTAGAGTTAGTGGTGGATGGTGATGACATTCAAGAATTTCGGAATTCACATAATCAAGAACTAACATTTGACGAACTCTCGAAATGAAGACTCTCTCTCTCTCTCTCTTCGATCGGTTCCTCACTGCTGAGGATCGTGACTCCGTCCGATTTCGTCAACCAACTGTCTCCATCGATCCCGCCCTGCAGCCCGGTGGAGTGCGTCGCTGATAGGTATCCCCAGTTCCTCCGCTATTTGGTCCGACCATCGTTTGGGACCTCTACCCCTAGGCCTTTTTTCCTCTATTTTACCGGTCACCACAAGGCGTTCCAAATTGCTGGTATCCCTACGTGCAACATGACCAAAATACCGCAATATTCTTTGTAGGCAGATTGTGGATAGACGTTGAATCTTTTCTATTTTTAACTGCCTGAGAATAGATATGTTGGTGCGGCGGGCCATCCATGGTATTCGTAGCATGCGTCGCCAGCACCACATCTCAAAAGCGTCGATTCTCTGCCTATCTGCGGCTTTGAGTGTCCACGTCTCTGCACTATATAGAGCAATGGAGAAGACAAGGGTGCGGACCAGATGTATTTTAGTTCGGTGGGTAATATTACGGTTTCTCCAGATTTTGCTCAGTTGGGTCATTGCAGATTTATCAGAAATGAAGACTAGCAAGATTTTAAACAAAGTGATTCGTTAGACCCAGTTGAATCGGAAAATCTAATGACGATTGCAAATTTATCAGAAGACCTCAGTTTACTTGAAAAATGGCTAGAGATCTTAGCAACAATATATTGGAACAAAAAGCGCATTTATACCGCAAAAACATGAATAAAAACATTACTGACACGCTACGAGGTAAGTTTGCGTGAGAACTAGAAACTTAACTTGCCAGGCTACAATGTTAGAATACCTATATGAAAATGAAACTTTCGACATCAAAATGGCTTCAGTTTACGGTATTTTATTTATAAAAATTCAATTATTTTGTATCTAAAATTTTACTAAAGACCTTGGCGATTTTTTCGACATTGTTGTTTTCTTTAGACTTGTCCCGATTAAACATAGTTTGCATATGCAAAGCTGAACCCCGACTTACAACAAATCGACTTACACGCTATGTCCGGGGTATTTGTTGCTGGTCTTCAGCCTACCCCTCGGGATCGGTAGACGGGTCATGTTGAAGCTGAACTGATTAAAACTCCTTATTGCTCAATAACTTGCGCACGAGTCTCGGATGGTGCAAAACTTACCCAAAGTAGCCTGGGGTATCATAACGTGTTTCGTACGGAAAGCATTAGTCCCTAGGACTAAGCCTGCCATCGAACGTCTCAGCGGAGTGAACTTGAACTGTTTTTTTAATAGGAAAAATTGATCGAGAAAAATGTGTAAATAACAAAAGATCTATATTTCCAATTCCTCAACAATTCCAGCTCAGAAACTATTGATCTATGAAAATAGCTAAAGATCAGAAGATTTGGCCTTCAAGCTTCAAGGCAAAATAATTTTCTTTTCTTTGCTCCATTGAAACTGGATTGTTATTTCGCGATTTTCCTTGCTTTTGAGAAATTTATCCATTCATCCGGATTAATACGGATATCTCGTCATTTGAGAGGCTCACAATTGAGTCAGGGTAGAATTTCGGCCATTGTAACAAAATTGTATAATACTAGTGACCCCATTTAAATCTTACCAACAGATTCCGGTTAAAATTAAATGTTTTATAAGTTAATAGCCAAGGTAAAGTTTTGTAAGATAGGCTTTGCTTAGATAGGCAAGCAAGCTCACTATCTACTTGGTATTCATTGGTCACCGGAATTATAAAATGAAGTCTCCATAATATAATTTAACCATATAACCATTTAACCATATTACATAACAGCAGTTGGGTCTTCGCAAAATCAAAAGCATTTGAAAAAATGTCTATTCTTAAATCATATAAATGTTTTCTGCTGTAGAGTAAGTTAATCATATTTTATGAAATGAAAACTTTAATATATTATTAAAGTTACAAGCAAAATATTCGTGTTTCTGTAATGTGTAATGTAAATTCGCTAATTTGGTATAAACTGTCTTTCGTATTATAAAGGTAATCTAATGGAAGATAATTTTATTACCAGAAACACTAGCATTACGCATATACATAAATGTATTTTAAACGCAAGAGAATTAGTACGTAATTAGTGAATTACTCGGTGTTAAATAATGAAGTGCCGTTATTGTTGTCAACTGTTTGATTAACACATAAGTTAGGTAATGTCATGAATAAATGTTTTTTTTTTTTTGACTGTTCAATGTCCGTTTTGGAGCTACTACTAGCATTTGAGTAAAAGTAATCGTGTAATACTCAAGAGGAATAAAAGAAATCTAAAAAAACCTGCAGTTTTAACAAATATGAAAAGTGGGTGAGGCAATAATAAATATCTTTGGAGAAATCTGTTTTAAGCTGAACTGTTGTGAAAATGTAATTTTTTGTAAAGGTACTTTGCTTTACAGGGTGTGATTTTTTGTTATTCATTCTCAGTATTTTCAATCAAAATAAGAATACAATTAACTATAGTATTTTACAAGACAAGCAAAATGCCAACATGAAAAATACCATTGTAAAAACATTGGACGAAATCATTTCCTTGTTTTGGCAAGCTTTTGTTTCTTCGAAACAACAACGATATAATAAAGATATACCGCAATTTTGTTTAACAAAGAAGACACGATTTACCTAACTTTTTCTATACCACCCCCGATTCCCTTTTTTTCTGGCAGGGATTTGAACCTCATACGAGGTGTCCTCATAGAAGACACCTAGATGGCACACGAGGTATGTGGGACTTAACGGTCGGTCGATCTTGGGAGCAAACCGCGGTCCCAAAGGATATTTTTAGGGCCCTACCCATTAAACGACTCCCCCTCTACTCTCTCACCCGATGTCCCTATCTTCGCCCGTGTTTAAAAACCAAGCAGAGCAGGGGGTCCCGCGGTCACTCAGCGCGCCACCTTGAGGACGAGTCGTCGAGGCGATCGTCGACGAGCAACGACGCCAGACTCCAGGGCATCCAGTCCACCCGGGCGATTCCGCTGATGTACCTAGATACCCTAATTTCCTAGGTTATGTAACTGCACATTACCAGCAGTTTGATAAGACGCTGTGGGTACATCGGTTGTTATCAACATCTTGTGTCTTGTCAACGTCAACATCTTTTTTCGTGTGAATTGTCAACGTCAACATCTTTTTACGTGTGAAGTTTGGCTTAACTGATATATTTTCCGCGAAAATGAGAATTTTATTTCATTTTTCGTGTTATGCTATTCCCGCTGTGGTGTTTATTACTCAGTAATAGCATATTAGTACAGTACTGAGAAATAAATAAGCCTGTAAAACTTGTGGTGGTACAAAATATTTTTTCAAAGGACGCGTAACAACCCACATTGTAAAATATGATGTTTCATAAATGTTAAATCTTTAGAATGGTCCTAATAGATTTTTGGAAGCCGACAGTAGTTTGACATGGATTTGTTTTTTATCATGTCTTGAAATGTTTTCTTCTTTTAATAGAAAAGCGTATATAAGTTACATATCTATTTACATATTGTATTTAGAAATCGAAGTGTGTATATATCCCTATGTATTTATGAACCTTATAAACGCTGTATCGATTTTGATGAAATTTTCAGGAAATTTTCAGATTGGGGTAGTGACTAATGTTTTCTTCTTTTAATAGAAAAGCGTATATAAATTACATATCTATTTACATATTGTATTTAGAAATCGATGTGTGTATATATCCCTATGTATTTATGAACCTTATAAACGCTGTATCGATTTTGATGAAATTTTCAGATTGGAGTAGTGGCTAATCCTGTGAAGTTTGATAGTGATCGAATAAAAGTGAAATAAAAGACAACAAAGCGGGTATTGAACTAGGCCACAAAGCGTTTAATGCTTGATAAAATTTAACTGTTCGATTAACAAAATTTACAAACGCCGAAAGCGTCAAGTCAAGACATCACGCCGTAATAAAAAAAAAGCAATTAATACTCCAAAGAATACGAAGCTATTTCAGTTAAAAACCATTAGTGAAAGAACTTATCGATCGCTTCAAAGACCGAATTCCTCGTATTCTGAAAAGAAGCCGCCTGAAGTAGGAATTCAGATAATTGTCGAACGTTAATTAACACCGGGCAACTTTAATTATAGGATAATGATTATACTCCGTTACATTTTAAGCTGTCTACCTTTCTTAATTTTTATTAGAGCCTTTTTTATAAAACGGTAACAAGGGATTTTAATTTGTTATTATGATACAAACCGTATTAATTGTATCAAATAGTTGTTACATACTGACGGGATAAAATTCTGAAAGTCCGTTTTTCGGCTATGTAACCTTAAAAATTCGAATAAAGCCACTGAATTGTGTATGTCTCCGTGTAAAATCGTTCAATTATATGTATAATTTTAGTAATGATGAATGTTGCTGATAAAGATTTAAGGCCTCATTACGATTGTCTTTTCGGGTCATTAGTCCCTATTATGCCTGGTGGGCATATGCATTAAAAGAGGATAAGTTGGTCAAATGGCCAATGACCCTACAGGACTGCGGGTCCGATTCGTATTTTTTAAATATTTCGGTATGCTAGGCCTTGTTGTAATTATACTTACTCATCAGTGTGTTTTCAGTGGCCATACATAACACAGAAGGAAATGGGGCTCGGAGCGCGTGAATATAAAAAGTTTAGACATTTTAATTATTTACCTAGATTTATTAAATGATAAGACGTTTGTATTTGACTGACATTATCTTATTTTTAGTTTTTTAATTATTATTCTATGAATAATTTTAAACTACACTGATGAGTTTTAATAGAGTTGGATTGAGATATAGATAGATATAGATAGATATATATAGATATATATATATAGATAGATATGTATAGATAGATATATATAGATAGATATATATAGATAGATATATATAGATATGTGAACTGGTTTCCCGTTATTTCAAACGAAAACTTAAGTGATCAAAATTAATTAAATAGCATATTTATTTTCAAATTATATAAAAATGGTCTTCGGAACACTCCCAGTGGAGTTTCCAGTACAAAACACAGGGATTTTTTTATTGATTAGATAATCAATTTATCTAACGAGTGGTTGATGAGCACGATCGAACAAATAAACTTTCATGCTTTAAATGTATTTTATGAATAAACTTTGTGAATTTTGTTTGATATTTTAGAAATAATAATAATAATTACATTTGTCAATAAATTGTCATTAAGTAGCTTTAAAAAAGTTTCTTCATATAAAAAAATTTGCATTCTTTGCTGCACTTAGATAGAGAGAGAGTGGACTCCCTATACGCGACAAAGAATGGTAAATTTTCTAACAATTCCTTCTTAATGACACCTTTCGATTAATATGTGTAGGGACCTTTATATGTAATATGGTTAGCTTAGCAATAAATTATACTCTATTCTACTGTACGTTACTCAAAAAAAACTTCATCCAAATTTCAAATATCTGGTTTGTTTGATGCGTGGATACCTATAACTGAGGATTCCGGGGAAAAGCAGTATATATTTTCAAGGATTTTTCCAATAGAAGGCCTGATTTAAACCCCACATTAGTTGGAACACTTTGAGTCTAGGATTTCTTTGTTGATCCTACTTTTGTAAATTTTTTAATAAAAGTTGATGTAGGGCAGTTTTAATTATTTTTTTTATACATAAAACATTAATCATCCACATAGATAACAAAAGTACCAACTGGTCTGATCTTGTAAAATGAATAAAATAAACAAAGTTGCTATTTACTGAAGAAAATTGGAGTTTTCCACGAACAAAATTCTTCAATTTATATAAATCATCTATGAAACAATTAGTTTTAACAAATAATTTCAGCGAATAAAATGTAAAAACGTATACGCCAACTATTATTATTTTGGTCAGTAATAAATGATATGTGATCATTACATGGAAATTTATCAGATTCAGTTTACATAACGGCTTAGTAGGTATTACTCGTATAATAAAACAATTCAATGAACAATCTCCAGAATATTCTACCGGTTACATTAACTCAACAAAATTAATAGAGGAAAGTTCGATAACGAAACAATCGAGATCATTACTCTTTAATAAATGATAACAGTAAAAAACATACAGTTTGAAGGAAGCATTATTCAGTGTAATGTTAAAATCATTAGACAAAGAAGCCTTCGTAAACGATCCCAATGTTCCAGGATTAATTCCGTATTCCGTTAAATTTCATATCAATAAATGTTTAGGTGCTGTTGATTTTAATTCAAGGATCGTAGCAGCCGGGCAAATGGGTGGTTGTCTCCGAAGGCCGTAGCCGGGCCGCGCTACGCGGCGTAGCATCCGCATTAGTAGCCGCATTGAAAAATACTTCCCCGGGAACTGTCTGAGCAGCTGGTTTGCCAGACTGTTACGTCACAGAAAATCCTTTACTTATTATAAAATCTACGGGGACGAACACTTCATTCATCCTTGATATTTTTAGCTTCAATTAACCCGATATCAAATTATGTTGATAAAAATTTAAAACCAGACATTTTGATACCTTCAAAAAGTATGTCTACATTTCGAGTAGTAAATACGTTCGATATTCAATCGTTGTTCTTTGTTTGTAAATACTTTAACGGAACCCTTTATTGAATTTATTTATATCTGCATTATGTTGTTTTATATTTCGATTTGTATTTGTGTCAACATAGATAAATAAATAAACAGCTCGATTTATCCAGGTTTTCTGTAAAAAAGTTTCCATTTAATTTCACTAATGCATCAATCTTACAACGGTGTACCAGCTTTGCTTATTATACAGTGACATTTTCTGTAAAAGCGAACCAAAAATATTATTAACCAAAGCTAAGCATGTAAATAAGGTAGCATTAACGCAGTCATTGAGAGAAGTGATGACAAGGAAGACGTAGCGACGGCGGTGGTGGCGACAACAGCGGCGGTGTAGTGCCGCAGCCAGCGCGGCGTCCTTGTTTCGGTAATACGTGCGAGTCACGCGACCCGGGTCGATAGTGGCTACCGGACAGCCTCTGCCTCAATTATTCAGCACGCGACCACCACCGCCGCGCCGCCAGCACGCGCCAGCACAAAGCGCGCGCACACCTACCAGCTTGCCGCCGTCGCACCGGCCGTACTGTCTCCTCCAAGGGCCGACCGAATCACACTTATCTCGGTTCACTGGAAATCTTTGCCGATGAAACGAGCCGTTTTTCCGCTTACAGTCGAGCTCTGGTCGCGCGTTACGTAAAGGGCGCGAGGTGGCGCGTGTATGCGCGTGTAGCGCGCTCTCGGCGGGCGCTCAGTTCGGGGTCGCGCGCGGAGTGCCGCCACACAGTTATGCAACGCGCCGCCACCGTCGCCCTGGCATGGAAAATCGAAGGCGAGGGCGCGAAGGGATGCGCGCGCATCCGCATCGATACCGGTCCCCGCCCGTGCCGCTTGCTAGCCGCAGCTGACATTACACCGGAGACACCACACATTTATGGACGTTGCCAATACAGGCTTGCGAGCTTCATTTACAAAGCGGAAATCAAAGGCCACGTCATTTCACAACATTTACGATCCGAGACGGAAGAGCTCAAGTTCATTAGCTCGCAGCGATGAAAATTACGTCTTATGGACATTAAAAATAATTAGTTATTTATTTTATCGAAAGCTTTACAATTTTAATTCATGACGTGAAAAGGATTTTCATTCATTGTTCTATTGTTAAATTTTTTTACCACATAGGGTTGCTAACTGTAAAATAAATTGTTCATTCAATAATTAACCTCATTATTCAAGACAAGTCGCCAAAACGGGATAGATATAGCGACAGTTCGTTGAAGGACGTCGTCATACGTGACCCTATTTTGCCTTTTCATGGGGTTCGCAGTAGTTCAGTTCAAACAGAGCACACTTGTTTAGACCTTGTTGACCTACTATAAAGGGGTGATTGTGAACAAAGGATCACTAATGTCGCCTAGGTAATCTTAATGAACGCTTAGTTTTCTCATTTTTAAAGTTTCAATGAAAATTATACTTGAAGTTAAATTTTTTCGCTGATTTATTAGTAAAGATTTGCATAACGTCCACTGACGTACACTATTTAAAGAATGTACATTCATTTTGAATGGGAATAATAATCCTATTGTATAATTTATTTTCTAAACTTTTTTTTAATTGTACATATTTATCTTATATTTAAATAACTGCAAAACCAACTTGAAAACAGTGCATTAATCGAAACTACGGATTATAAAGTTAGGCAAGTAGAGATTAAACCGTAAAAAGGTAAATGAATCCTGCAGAATAAAACAATTAGATGTAAATTGTTGAATTATAAAAGAAATATCAACAAGCGTGTACCCGTGATCCCATCCGCTTTGATTCAAATTATGTAATCATAATTTAAATCGTTTGTTAGTATCAGTCA
Source organism: Bombyx mandarina (assembly GCF_030267445.1). NCBI lineage: Eukaryota > Metazoa > Arthropoda > Insecta > Lepidoptera > Bombycidae > Bombyx > Bombyx mandarina. Next base: position 9,318,741 of record NC_143227.1, on the reverse strand, counting down.
TCAATAAAGATGACTTGCTAGTCCTGGGAAAAAGGGTTGTCCAAATTTGTCGAAATTGGAGGATATATTTGCAGATGTCAAGTTTTTTTAAATCACCTCCCTGGTTACATGAATATAGTTTTTATGAGCTCCTATCAAAGGAGTTATAGGTATTATATTATATTAGGTTTTAGGTAGGATATTATTACAACTCAAACCTTTCTCAGGGCGCCAACAATAGCTGCGTAAGCACAATGGCATGAATGGCTTAAAACGCATAGGGAAAAACATTTGTGGCTGTAACCATCATGGAACAGATATTTGACAGATATCTGAATCTCGCTAATGACATTTTCAGTTATCATTCGACAAAATTTATCTAGGTACCTATTTAACTGCCTTACCTACACATATATATACCTACAAGTTCTACAATTAGTGGTAGAACGTCTTGTGAGTCCGCACGGGTAGTTACCACCACCCTGCCTATTTCTGACGTGAACCAGTAATGCGTTTCGGTTTGGTGGGGCAGCCGTAGTACTATGAAAGCGAGACCTGACCTGAGACCTTAGAGCTCATGTCATTCCGATAGAGGCACCCGTCACGCGCGGACGTGCTCATCGACCACTCGATCGCCCGGCCTTTGTTCGCCCGGCTTTTGTTAGCCCGGCCATTGTTCGCGCGGCCTGTGTTCGTGGTACATCTGCCGACTAAGTGTTTTTCCTGGAAGTTTTTATTTGTTTTGTTTCCTTTTGTTATTTCTGTGTTCGTGGTACATCTGCCGACAAACTGTCTTCTTGTAAGTGTTTAATTGTTTTGTTTCTTTTTGTTATTTCCGTTTTGTTGTGTTTTTTCTTTGTCCTGTAGTAATCGTGCCGCATCGCCACCTGTGTTCAATAGAACCGCTCAGGTCCGAGAAGTTGGGGCCTCGCCGCAAGGCGAGTGTTTTCTAAGACCCAGGGTAGCCCCACCTGGGCACGTAGCCATCATGGACGCTGTATTTGCGGAATTTCTCCGGCTTCGCTACCCAAAGCTCACTTCCGAGTTTCAGGCCTTCAAGGCCGATCACACCGCGAGCCCTCTCGTGGACTCCGCCGAGCTCGCTGCTCCTGCGTCGCCTGTACCTGCGTGCAAAGCTTCTGCATCGAGCACCGCAGCCTCCGTCGTGCCTGCCGTTCCCGCGTCGCCTATACTGGCGAGTAAAACTGCTGCGTCGTCCGCCGTGGTCACCGTTCCAGCAGCGCGATCATCCGCGGCCTCCGTCGCGCCCTCCAAAACACCTACTCGTAGGTCACCTGCGCCCGCCTCCTCGTCCTCCGACTCTGACTCGGAGATGGAGGTCGACCTCGCCCCCGCCTCATCGACGGATGGATTCACCCTGGTGCAAAAGGGTAAGAAGCGTGCCGCGGAGTCTCGAGCTCCCGCGGCCGCTAAAATTAGCAAAGCCGCGAACGCGTCGCGCCCCCGCCCTCAGACTCCCGTTGCGCCTCCAGCCCGTGCCACTCCGTCGCCGCGTCCGGTGGCACAAAATAAAACCCAGACCCCTCCCCCGGTAATCCTTCAAGAGAAGGCAGCTTGGGAACGAGTTTCCCTGGCCCTTAAGGCCAAAAATATCAATTTCACGAATGCCCGTAACCTCGCGAACGGCATTCAAATTAAGGTTCGAACACCCGACGACCATAGGGCCCTCTCTTCTTACCTCCGTAAGGAGCGTATAAGTTTCCACACATATACGCTCCAGGAGGAGCGCGAACTCCGTGCCGTTATACGTGGCATCCCTAAAGAGTTGGATGCCGAGCTCATCAAGGCCGACCTTCTCGAACAAGGCCTACCGGTTAACTCCGTACACCGCATGCACACAGGCCGCGGAAGGGAGCCATATAATATGGTTCTCGTCGCTCTCCAGCCTACCCCCGAGGGTAAGCAAATATTCAACATCCGAACGGTCTGTAGCCTTTCCGGAATCGCAGTCGAAGCCCCACACAGGAAAGGCACACCTAGCCAGTGCCATAACTGCCAATTATACGGGCATTCTTCCCGTAACTGTCACGCGCGCCCCCGATGCGTCAAGTGCTTAGGCGATCACGCCACGGCCCTATGCACTCGCGATCAAAAAACCGCGACGGAACCGCCTAGCTGCGTCCTGTGTCGAACACAGGGTCACCCCGCAAATTACCGCGGATGCCCCCGAGCCCCGAAAATAAATCGCCGCGTCGCCCGCCAAAATCGCCTCCAAGCTTCCGGCCCTGACATCAAAGCCTCGGCACCCTCTGTGTCGCAGGCTAAGCCAGCGTTCGTTCCGGCGCCAGTGCCCAGTGTCTCGGCCTGGGCGAAACCGCTGCCGTACACGAACACGGCTACAACTCCCTCCTCCGCGATTCGTCCCGCTCCCACGACTCGTCCCTCTCCCGCGACTTGCCCTCCGACCGCGTCCGACAATCTCGCTTTAGCGATCGACTTCTTTCAGTCGATCAACTTTGAGCGCGTTAACGCTTTGGGCGACGCCATTCGCGCTGCCTCCACTGCACAACACTTTATCGCCGTTGTGCAAGAATACGCCGACGTATACGCGTCACTAAATACGTACGTCCTCCCCTCACTCCGCCGGTAATCAATGGCGTATATAAGTAGAATAAAGCCCCTATCCGTAACGATAGGTTTTTTTAACGCTTACGGTCTCGCAAATCAACGTGATCAGGTTTCTGACTTTTTGCGTGACCATCAAATTGATATATTTTTAGTGCAGGAGACCCTACTTAAGCCCGCGCGCCGTGACCCTAAAATCGCGAACTATAACATGGTCAGGAACGACAGGCTCTCTGCTCGTGGTGGTGGCACCGTCATTTACTATAGAAGAGCCCTGCATTGCGTTCCGCTCGATCCTCCCGCGCTCGCTAATATCGAAGCATCAGTGTGCCGAATCTCACTGACGGGACACGCGCCGATCGTTATCGCGTCCGTTTATCTTCCACCGGATAAGATCGTTCTAAGCAGTGATATCGAGGCGCTGCTCGGCATGGGGAGCTCTGTCATTCTGGCGGGCGACCTAAATTGTAAGCACATCAGGTGGAACTCACACACCACAACCCCGAATGGCAGGCGGCTTGACGCGTTAGTTGATGATCTCGCCTTCGATATCGTCGCTCCGCTAACCCCGACTCACTACCCGCTAAATATCGCGCATCGCCCGGATATACTCGACATAGCGTTACTAAAAAACGTAACTCTGCGCTTACACTCGATCGAAGTAGTTTCAGAGTTAGATTCAGACCACCGTCCCGTCGTTATGAAGCTCGGTCGCGCTCCCGATTCCGTTCCCGTCACGAGGACTGTGGTAGATTGGCACACGCTGGGCGTCAGCCTGGCTGAATCTGATCCACCATCGCTCCCGTTTAGCCCGGACTCTACCCCGTCTCCTCAGGATACCGCTGAAGCCATAGACATCTTAACGTCACACATCAACTCGACATTAGGTAGGTCATCGAAACAAGTTGTAGCGGAGGACTTCCTTCACCGCTTCAAATTGTCCGACGATATTAGGGAGCTCCTAAGAGCTAAGAACGCCTCAATACGCGCCTACGACAGGTATCCTACCGCGGAAAATCGTATTCGAATGCGTGCCCTACAACGCGACGTAAAGTCTCGCATCGCCGAAGTCCGAGATGCCAGATGGTCTAATTTCTTAGAAGGACTCGCGCCCTCCCAAAGGTCTTACTACCGCTTAGCTCGTACTCTCAAATCGGATACGGTAGTAACTATGCCCCCCCTCGTAGGCCCCTCAGGCCGACTCACGGCGTTCGATGATGACGAAAAAGCAGAGCTGCTGGCCGATACATTGCAAACCCAGTGTACGCCCAGCACTCAATCCGTGGACCCTGTTCATGTAGAATTAGTAGACAGTGAGGTAGAACGCAGAGCCTCCTTGCCACCCTCTGATGCGTTACCACCCGTCACCCCGATGGAAGTTAAAGACTTGATCAAAGACCTACGTCCTCGCAAGGCTCCCGGTTCCGACGGTATATCCAACCGCGTTATTAAACTTCTACCCGTCCAACTCATCGTGATGTTGGCATCTATTTTCAATGCCGCTATGGCGAACTGTATCTTTCCTGCGGTGTGGAAAGAAGCGGACGTTATCGGCATACATAAACCCGGTAAACCAAAAAATCATCCGACGAGCTACCGCCCGATTAGCCTCCTCATGTCTCTAGGCAAACTGTATGAGCGTCTGCTCTACAAACGCCTCAGAGACTTCGTCTCATCCAAGGGCATTCTCATCGATGAACAATTCGGATTCCGTACAAATCACTCATGCGTTCAACAGGTGCACCGCCTCACGGAGCACATTCTTGTGGGGCTTAATCGACCAAAACCGTTATACACGGGAGCTCTCTTCTTCGACGTCGCAAAAGCGTTCGACAAAGTCTGGCACAAGGGTTTGATTTTCAAACTATTCAACATGGGCGTGCCGGATAGTCTCGTGCTCATCATACGGGACTTCTTGTCGAACCGCTCTTTTCGATATCGAGTCGAGGGAACCCGCTCCTCCCCACGACCTCTCACAGCTGGAGTCCCGCAAGGCTCTGTCCTCTCACCCCTCCTATTTAGCTTATTCGTTAACGATATTCCCCGGTCGCCGCCGACCCATTTAGCTTTATTCGCCGACGACACGACTGTTTACTATTCCAGTAGAAACAAGTCCCTAATCGCGAAGAAGCTTCAGAGCGCAGCCCTAGCCCTAGGACAGTGGTTCCGAAAATGGCGCATAGACATCAACCCAGCGAAAAGTACTGCGGTGCTATTTCAGAGGGGAAGCTCCACACGGATTTCCTCCCGTATTAGGAGGAGGAATCTCACACCCCCGATTACTCTCTTTAGTCAATCCATACCCTGGGCCAGGAAGGTCAAGTACCTGGGCGTTACCCTGGATGCATCGATGACATTCCGCCCGCATATAAAATCAGTCCGTGACCGTGCCGCGTTTATTCTCGGTAGACTCTACCCCATGATCTGTAAGCGGAGTAAAATGTCCCTTCGGAACAAGGTGACACTTTACAAAACTTGCATAAGGCCCGTCATGACTTACGCGAGTGTGGTGTTCGCTCACGCGGCCCTCACACACATAGACACCCTTCAATCTCTACAATCCCGCTTTTGCAGGTTAGCCGTCGGAGCTCCGTGGTTCGTGAGGAACGTTGACCTACACGACGACCTGGGCCTCGAATCTATACAGAAATACATGAAGTCAGCGTCGGAACGGTACTTCGATAAGGCTATGCGTCATGATAATCGCCTTATCGTAGCCGCCGCTGACTACTCCCCGAATCCTGATCACGCAGGAGCCAGTCACCGTCGACGCCCTAGACACGTCCTTACGGATCCATCAGATCCAATAACCTTTGCACTAGACGCCTTCAGCTCTAGGAGCAGGCTTAGGGACCTCGGTAACCGTACTCGTCGAACTCGACAAAGAGTTCGCCGTGTAACCTAACCCATGAATCAGCTCGCTGAGTTTCTCGCCGGATCTTCTCAGCGGGTCGCGATTCCGATCCGGTAGTAGATTCATTCGCGAAGCAGCTACTCTTGAGTGTTAGGTCTCCTTCGGAGGCGCTCGGGCAGCTGTTAGCAAATCCCACCCCTCCTGGCTGAGCCTTTGCTCGCCCACCTGTCCTGGTGAAACTGGAAAGGCCTCCGGTCCACCAGTAATCCTTCAATCATAAAAAAAAAAAAAAAGAGCTCATGTCTCGAGGTGGGTGGCGATATTTACGTTGTAGGTGTCTATGGGTTTCCCTAACCACTTAACCCCAGGTGGACCGTGAGCTGACTACACATCTAAGTAATAATTAATTTAAAAAAAAGAATTCGAACGTCAACATTCCGCTCGCTGCAAAAACTTTACTTTGTCGTTGCTCCTAAACATTAAAACATTCATTAAACATTAAAAAAAATTTTGGTCCATTGTGGCTGGTCATTTTTATCACCCGACTTTTTTAAATCAAGTTTGCTCTGGTTCTACTGTAAGGTGGCCGAGATTATTATGGTTGAGTATTTTAAAAATATTGTTTTGGTCCAAACCGGCGCCTTTGAAATTAATGGGGCAAAGTCAATAAATAAATAAAACCGGAATAAACGGACAGGAGCATCCAAAATTATGTATTTACTGTCTGAATCGACAGCTCTTGCAGAAGCTTTCTAATATTTAGATAAATGCTAAGATGTCATTTACATTAAATATTGAAATGTAAATAATTAAACACTGACTTCATGTCAGAAAAAGTTAGAAATAACATTAAAGACGTCTTGTTATTTAGGGTTTTTTTTTATTAAAGAAAGGTGTATATTTAATATCTTATATGACTCTCTGAATACAGTTTTTGCAAAATCCTTAAAATGTTTTTCTTTAATTGTCACTCCTCCTGTTATTACCCCTTGAGCAATTGGTAGACAAAAAATACAGAGCTGATAGAATCCAGAATGCTGGCAACATCACTTCTATTACTGTAATTCCTTTTTTTTCTGAAAGTAATTCGACTCTTTCTATTAATAGATGTGAGTCGACTATTATCAAAGCCGGCAATCTGACTTTTGGACAATGATTGGTAAATCCGAAAAACGAATTATTGACTTTGTATTCCATTGGCAGTCACAAAACTCTTCGGAACGACATCTTAGATAAATAACAGGTTAACTATTAACCTTTATTTAATGCAGGTTTTGAACCGTATTCTTTGAAGGAGACGATTATATTCAAATCAATCTGTATTGTCATATCAATAAATTTTTTTTGTCCAAATGCACAGATTGCCACCTTTGATAATAGACGACTCATGTATTTTCTCCTCCTGATGTCATGTTCGTGGATTGTTGTATGAAATTTTCACATGTGGGTATATTTTTTGTTTGTGAATCCGATTATTGGCACAGACGAAAGAAAAACATCAGTAGTTTGGTCATATTTACGCCTATATATATCACGTCGAGTATTTTAGGACCAGTGTGTTTAGTGCGAGTTTTTTAACGTTCTTGATAGCGTAAAAGTTAACTCAAGTTTGGAACAGCGCCCCTAGCGGCAATGGTAGGGGAGCGTTCCAACTCCATACTTTGAGTTAACTTTTACGTACGTAAAGTATGGAGTTGGAACGCTCCCCTACCGTTGCCGCTAGGGGCGCTGTTCCAAACTTGAGTTAACTTTTACGCTATCGAGAACGTTAAAAAACTCGCACTAAGAACACAATCCACAATTTAACTTTTGGATTATCGATAAAAAACCGTTATTTTTGGGATGGTTCTGCTGATCCCCCTAGGATGGATTGTACACCAAAAACCATACATTTCACTAAGTGAATGCTGTCATAACTTGAGACAAAAGGACGAAGTCTCAACTATATTGGATAACAGTTGCCCCACACTTCTAATCGGAACGGATGAAATATAGAATACATTATGACAAAATTTTACACTGAACGACCTCGAATTTACTCCTATATGATAATTGCCAGAAACATAGTACAGGCAAACGAGACAACAAATACATCTCAGATCATTTATGTATTTATTTACCATTTATGTTATTTTACAAAGAAAATCAAATGATGCACATCGTGGGACCATCTGTTAGCTTTTTATGTAACCAATTTTGAAAACGTAAATTACTCTACGGATATAGCGTCCCTATTAATAAATGAAACAAAACTATGCCAAAATATAAATTTACTCTTTAGACAATGTCTATAACCATGCACTATATTGTAAAGCTAGTTTTGTAATTGTAAAATAAAAAACGGAAGCGACTATGTTTTAAAATTCGACAACAGATGGCGCTTATTTCATCAATATACTTTTATTTAAAAAACATAAATCTCATGCCACCACAAAAGTAACAATAAAATTAACTTATTCCGGCTAATTTTATTGTTTTGCAAATAATTTAGCAAACACAACCATTTATTATGCATTTAAATCATAAATTAGACACTAATTTTAATATGCTATCCAACTGCTCTTCTAAAGAATCCCTTCCTTCTCCATTGTTAACCACCACATCCCAATCATTGTAATCATCCAAATCACATTCTGAAGTGGCATCATCAACTCCAACCTGGAATTGAAAGCCTCTTTCCTTTCTAGTTCGATCGTCTGCAGTTATTCTCACTGTTCGGATGATGTCCCCATATGTCTCCTTGAACCAGCATATATCTGTCTTACGTCTAATGTCACTTACAATCCACACCGGTTTAATGGCAGCTGAAATAGAATAGTTTTGTAATTTGAATAGATATATATATATACTATTGAATTAAAAAAGAAATCCTTAAGTTTGTTTCTGCCTCTCTCAGAAAGGGTTCACTTCAAACTTTACAGAGCATTGAATTTTAACAGAAGGGTTTGTTAGTATTTTAAATCCTAGAGTTTCAACAACTCAGTGTTTTTCACAATTAGCATTAGTAGTAATGGTAGAGCATGACCAAGATTCACTAGATAATAGAACATTATTATTTTTTAACTTTGGTGACTAGTTAGATTTCGTACAAGTGAGCGAGAAACTGTATTTGTAAGATAAGCATTGTTAAGAATAAGTTTGTAAGATATATGAGTAAGTTAGGATGTTTTGGTTGTGCTGTATTATTTATAAATTAATCTTATCGGTATGGTAAAATAATAATCAAGTCCACTTCTCTTGTGGTTGAAGTAAACAGTTTAAAATGTTTGCTTTCAACTAAGTTCAAACGGTTTTTATGTTTATGTGAAAGTTATCATAATATATTTAAGCTTACCATTTTCACAAGCTGCTTTACAAAAGCATCCATAATCTTTGTTTCGCATTTCCTCACTCCATTTTATCATCTCCAGTCTGTATTGTTCCTTATATTCACCCTCACTGAGCAATTCGTTCAAATTCAAATTTTTCTCTTTAGCCCAATGAGTCTTGATAGGTTGAGATATTTTAATTATTTCACACTTATCTGCTAAACTAAGAAACAAACAAGCAGGTCATAATTAAAATTTTCTTTGTTAAATTTCATGGTGCTTAATTACAGATATAAGAAGAAAAAATTATTTTTGCACACCTTGAAAGAATGAAATAAATAAAACAGTTTAGATGTACATGTACAATAATAAGCAGTTTTTTCGCTAAAAGCAATCTCTTCCCAGCAACAACTTAAGTACTATGATTTTCAGTTTTTTAACATGTTGAACTCCATATGTCTACAGCATACTGTTCCCTAGAGCCGATCCAATATATTAAGAATCCTACAAAAATTGTTGTGGTGTTTTTTTGCAAATAGTGTCAAAAATTTTTAGCGATATTTCAAATGGCAGATACACAGTGTCCATCATGACTCCCTGAACCTGACTTTTTGTTAGTGACAGGGTATCCACAATGGCCCACTAGGCTAAACATGGCTTCTGGTCTGGCGTTCAACATGTTAATTTAATCATATAAACTGTAGGTCTTTAGTAAACTTTATAACATGAAAAGAGCATGTGGGAGGCTTTGCTTGAGATTTTTTGATAAACTTTGCTTGATATTGCTGATTTCTGTAATTGAAACTGTTCATCATCAGGTAGATAAGGTTTTTCAAATAAATAGGCTAAATATGTGCATAAAGTCTGCAACCTTATGGTGTTAGAGACTACTGAAGCTCATATATACCACAGGGTTAACACTGTCACCAACTTTAAGACATGAAGTCTAAATCTCAATTATTTTGTCTAATGATGGTCTCGTCTGCCCACCTAAATGTATTACTGCTCTATGGCAGGAATAGCATCTGTGCAGAATGTAAAAAGCATCTTGGTACCAAAATTTAAATGATATTTCAAACATTGATAAACAACAAACATTAATAAACACAAACTGTGTGTAAATTTCTAGAATATTCTGTATTTTACATGAAGCTTGTAAATATTTTAAGAAGCAGCAGTTATAAACAAATAAATAATTCATTGGAGATTGGAATCACACATCCTGTTTATACATTGTTCAATTTTGAAGTTTGTGACTTTACATTAAGATTTGGATTATGAAAAAAGACATGTATTACAAATTTTAAAAATTAATCAGGGGAACAGGAAATTTTAATAAAAGTATGTAGGTAAACTTACATGTGTCTTAAATGATCAGTCAAAAAGTCTTTTCCAGACTTCCTTTTACCACTGAATAACAAGATAATTTTTGGAGACATCTTCCCGAAAATCAACAGGAACAGGCTTAAATGGAAAGTATTTTTATAATGTAAATGTTGTCCGAAATGGAACTTGTTTGCTTTTTAGATTCACAGTAATAGATTTGTTGATTTCACACAGAATCAACCTAAATAATAGAATAATTATATTATACTTCAATGTACCAACAAAAACATCGATAGAAAAACGAAATATACTTATTGATAATTACCCTTTATTTGATTTGTTTATTTGTGTTTTGATTTATTTTGCTACCTACCTATTTGACATAGAAGTAAAACGACACCTGTAATCTGTAAAATCGGGAACGCGGCTGTCGTTGTCAATGTCAAATTTACAATCCTAGCAACAATTTTTTCCATAAACAGTTTTTGACAGGTTCGTTTACATGTATTAAGTACGGTGGTGAATTGTTCAAGTGGATTACTACAAAATTTTTAGCGTCTTTGTTTTATTTAAAATGTCAGTAAGATGTTACACAACTTTAGTTCGCATTCAAGGAGCCATTTCACTAAAACGACTTTTATTTAGGTCTTTTAACTAAAGATCAAGTCACGAAATTGGGAATACTCATAAAAACTTCCGAGGTAAACTCGATAAGAACTGAACTGCAGCTTTTTTTAAGGACTGGTCAGAATGTCTTCCTAGAAACTTAAGTGTATAATCTATGCTAGAAACAATTCGATTAAATAAGGCAACACTCTTAGGAGAAAACCACTTACTCTATGGAGAAAACTCAGATACGTCCCGAGGCAAGCTCTGGACTGGCACCCCAGTACCAAGCCACCTGAGGCGAACCTGGCAGCGGAGATGAAGACAATCAGGTTAGCCGGAACCGAAGCAAAGCGCATAGCCGAAGGCCGATCGGTATGGCTTCTTCTTGAAGCCTTATGCCTCACCTGGAAGCTTTATATCCTTAAACAACAACAACAAATCAGGCAATACTCTACAATTGCACCCATTTAAGTTGAGTTTTTTGCAATTACAATTAGACACAAGAAAATACTGAATTAAATAAATAAAAATTGACTGATTACTTCTTATTTCCATGTATGAATGGGCTTAAAATTAAATAAACCACTATTTGTCATTACTAGAACTATTATTAATATTAAGTTTATTATGCTACTAACAACATGTAAACCGATCCCCTTTGCATGTAGACTCATTCGCATTAGTTTTCAACAAAATAAGTATGTAAATAAAGTTTTAGTTTAACAAAACTGAAATGTTTATCTTTGTTAGAATTTACTTTGCAATTACCATTTTCAATAGCAGCTTCACTATAGCTAGAGATTATTCATTTTAAAATTTCATTTCATTATTATTTCTTTATTCTTACGCCATCTATCATTATATTTTGTAACTATTTGACAAAGAAATCCCATTCCTGACTATTACTCTGATGAACAAATTGTTTCAAGATATATGTCGGTAGAGGTCTCTAATAGCCAGGCATTTTAGTAAATTATACACTTGTTAAAAACATAAAACTTTGAAGTACAGTAGGAAGGAAATTATTTGTTATTATGAATTTGGTATTAATTAGTAAAAAAGGGTATTTTCTACTTTATACGTCTCTATGGTAACACAATTTAGACACTTTTGCTTCGAAATATTGTAGTTTGGTAGATGGTCAAGTTAGTCTTTAAAATATTACTCGTTAAGCATATTATCGTAAATTTATATTACCTACATATCTACTCACTCTACTTATCATTATATTCCTGACTTTGATTCCATAACAAACATTATTTGTACAATTTTCAATAAAAATGTAATCATGAGAAAACGGTATTAGATATTTGATCGGAAATCGTGATCTTTAAATGTACGAGTAGATATCAGATTTACTTAACCTAGTTTCGGTAATATAGGTAGATAGTACAACGCATCGCCCACCACGAGTTATTATAGCGACTAGGTATAACATATATTATTATATATGACTATTAAATAAATTCGTGCCGACACGAAAAAATGGCGTTATTTGAATGCTGGTCGATAATTTAAATGTAGCAACAACTGCTTTTAGCTTACAACCTTAATTGACTTAAAAATGCTTATCAATATTATATATCCATGTGTACTTTTTACCACCTTAGCATATTTTTCCGTATAAACTTTATTTCAATGCATTAAAATTCTTAAATGAATAACCGATGATATAACTTGCGCTCTTTTGGAATGCAAAAGGAATTGGAAGCACGATGCACGCTCACGACTTTCTGAACGACTCCGGACATGACATTCCACGTTTCGTTGTAGATCAGAACGGGACAGAATGCGAAAACCCATTTGAAGAAACGAGACAAGCTACCACGAAGCCAGTCCACGTGGACTGCTTAATATCAACACAGGAGCAACGACCAATGGAAAACGGTACCGCTAATGTATTTCTCACCTCCGCACTCACACCAAGTACGCTCGCTGTTTTAGTATTGGTTAAAGGAGTTTCAACTTAATACACATACCTGTAGAGTTTTAAATCAGACGTCGCGTTAACACAGACCTTTATTTCCAGAACGACTTATAAAAACTGGGTGAGTCAACATAGAATCGTGTTCCATGGTGATAAGATCTAATTTCGTACGCAAAATATTCTGCGGTTCTTGAATTTAAAACGATTCCCAAGAACACGGGCGCAAGTTGGTGAAGGTTTGAGGAGGCCGCGGTGCAAACTGCATCGTCACAGTGTCGCCCCCTCGCCTCACACCAGGACCCTCCTGGCTTTATAGTAGGCCCCCTGTATATGTGTGCATGTTGAGAGTCAACTGTTGTGCTGAGGCACGAGGTTTTCATAGCTCTGAGAGGTGCATGCAGCCGTTACACTCAACGCTCGTAATATTTTGCTATGGCAATATAATCCCCTTTTATTTTTCTACTTGACCACACAAACAGATGTAATAGAACTGTTGACAAAAAATATTATTAACAATTGTCATTAGCCCAACAAAAAGGTATTTTAAAAACAAAGATTTTTTCACATTTTCAAAACAACTTACGCGTTCCTATGTAGAGCCATTGCTCGAAAAACGTAAACGATAGGAGCACTTGTTTAAAATTAAAATAAGAAAAATAACTCACAGAGGTTACTAGTATAAGATATTACCCAAGGGATTCGTTTACCTGTATTATTAAATAATCTCCAGCTACCCTCGAGCACGTCGAAAAAAATAAAATTTAACGAAGCTCGAATCAAAAGAAGTTCTTAGAAACAAATCGACTCTTTAAAAGCTCTTTTACGATTATGTTTTTGATTCAATGAAAGGGGATCTTTTGTCGACAGCAGACCCGGAAATATTACGTGGAGGCTCCCCCGGGGCTTGGCGTGACGTGTACGAAAGGAAAAGGGCAAGTTATTGCTAACGCGTTCTCGACTACTCCTTTTCGTTATCTCTCATAAAGCGGTTGTTTTGAGGAACAAACTTCTCGAGTTTCCACGCTCATGAACGATGTAAAATATGTTCTTAAACGTAACACAGACGTTAAGTTTGAATATTTTATCTGTATTAAATTTAATCTATGTACATGGACGAGTTCAAACATTAAAACGGGAAGTGAGATTTAAAAATTCACAATTAATAACTCGATAGTAATAAACTCGATGGAATAGTTTGAAATTAACTATGGTAGACAATAACAGGAGTCCGGAACAATTACGAAAGCAACCAACTAACCAAGGAGTTTTTTTTCGAATAGGGTTGTTTTTCTGGAGCACCTCAACACGCCACGCCGCCTAATGGCCGCTGCCACTGGAATCGGAAACCTTTTGTAAATAATGTAACATTCGTACCTACGGAGTGGCGCTGAAATGGGACTCCCTCGGTTTATTGCTGCTAATATTTGATTTATAGGACGACTTATTAAACCCGAATGCGGACTGCTTTTGATAATAAAAAAAAACCTCTTAGACGCAGATTTGAACGCAACGTTATTAGAGAGCGAATGTTTTCGTTGGCGATTCTGATTTATGTCTTGCGTTTTATTAATTAGATTTCGTCTAGTGATTCGGCTCTTTGAATTTATTGATTCGTAAATCGTACAGAGAAATGATTCGCATTGTTAATGTATCCGATGTCTTTCATTAATCTTAATGGTTATTAATATCGAACCTAGTCAAGTATTAAATTAGTTTATTGTTAATATTTTTAGATTGTAAGTTGCTACAGTTACACTCAATCGAAACTTTTAATGATTATACTATATTTATGTATTTATTTATTCAACTTCATGCACAAAAGTACAATGGCGGCAAAATAACACAGGTACCGTTACTACGTAAACTATATTATTATCTCGTCCGTCCATTATACGACAAAAGGCACTTTAATTAAAGACTGTTTTAGAGTACCTAAATTATCGTATTACTGGTGGTAGGAACTCCTGTGAGTCGGCGCGGGTAGGTACCACCGCCCTGCCTATTTCTGCCGTGAAGCAGTAATGCGGTTCGGTTTGAAGGGTGGGGCAGCCGTTGTAACTATACTTGAGACCTTAGAACTTATATCTCAAGGTGGGTGGCGCATTTACGTCGTAGATATCTATGGGCTCCAGTAACCAATTAACACCAGGTGGGATGTGAGCTCATCCATCCACCTAAGCAATATAAAAATTAGATTGGCTAATTTTTGCATATTTTCAAACTAAAACATAATTTTTGGCAAGGACGAGGAGTGATTTCATTCAATTTGAATGATTTGAATTCGATTTTCTCTCAAACAACCTCGACTCTTACGAAGCTTATTAAAACTTTGACATGAAACTTTTTACGTATTTTTATTTGTAACACAAAAATAAGTCAGGAGTGGAATAAAAAAAAAACTCAACATATTTCTATGTCATTCCTTCGTTTAGTCAACTTTTTTGTGACATTAAGCACCATGTTGTGTATAACATTTTTGATTTACATTAGACGTCACAGATGTTTCTTTGCTTTGATCTGCTATTTAATTAGGTAATATGTAACGATTCTTCCCTAAGTAACTGAAAATACCTATTGATAAAGTTTTTTCTATCTAAATACGAATTAGTGAGATAGGCGATTTTTTATTTCCTTATGGTAATTTAATTCAGCCTTATTATAAAAAATAAAGTTAAATAAAGTTAAAACCGAAATAAGATGTACCTAACACAATTAAACAAAATTCCTTCGTCCGTCCGCCATTTTTAATGTGTGGTTTTCAAAACTACATGTGAACGTCAATAACGCACCCTTCGGAAACTATGGGAGCCGCTATCAGTGTCATCTCATCAATTCATGAAGTGTATTCAGTGGTTTATAGTGATTTCACGCGATAAATTCTGAACAAGGGGACCCGATCAACGCATGATTTAAGATAAAATTAACATAAATATAGTTCTTACACAACGTCAGGGGATCCTTATAATGTATCAAAAAGTTTTCGATCGAATCTTCGTTTATTATGTTAGTCGGAATTAACTATTCATACTTACTATGCTGAATGATAAAATTATAGTAAATTTCTATGTATGAATCATGTTTTTTTTATTTTATTTTTTATATTGCTTAGATGGGTGGACGAGCTCACAGCCCACCTGGTGTTAAGTGGTTACTGGAGCCCGTAGACATCTACAATGTAAATGCGCCACCCATCTTGAGATATAAGTTGTAAGGTCTCAAGTATACCTTACAACGGCTGCCCTACCCTTCAAACCGAAACGCATTGCTGCTTCACGGCAGAAATAAGCAGGGTGGTGGTACCTACCTGCGCGGACTCACAAGAGGTCCTACCACGAGTAATAAATGTTATATTACTGTATCGAATTATAATTTCGGCAGTCTGAATCTGCGTGTAAATAAACAAAGCAATTTCATACTTAATTTCTTGCAGGCGATAAGCTATTATTATATGTATTGTATAAAAGTAGATACTTAAAATAAAACACACTAACATCTTATTATGTTAGTGCGAGAAAAAACAATGTATCTTAGTTACGTAACACGCCTCGCACCGACATAACGTAAGACAAATATGTCCCCAAATTAAGTCAACACAAACAAAAAGGGAATAAATGCTCGAATAAAATACTTTTAATTTCCCAGGGCGCCGCTAATCGGGCAGCGCCGATGGAGGGCGCCAAATCGCCCTTTTTATTTTACTGTATGAACGCAAATCCGGCGGGAACCGAGGGGGACGGTGCGGTCACGCGCGCCCCTAGCGCCCCCGCACTTGACCCACACGACACAGGAGAGGTGTCACCGAACACGTTACCTACCCGCAAAAAATGGGGGCGCACGCCGTACCTACGGGGAGGCTCGCAGATTTTGTTTTTAATTTTTTACGATTCTATTTCGATAAGACTATTACCGTACCTTTCATCCGATGTAGCGCTGCCAATATTGGATTCTCAGTGTTTCATTTCGGGGAAACTTTTTTTGTAACATCGCATACCTAAGGTACCGACATGCAGGAATGTGTCGTTCTTAAGAACCATTCCAAATTCTTTTGTTTCAAGCCTACGTCAGCTATTTGAACATATTAATAGAAATCGAATTTTCCATCAGGATTATTAAATAATATTATGTAATCATATCAAGACTCATTTATCAGTTAATTGTTACGTTTAATATACGAAACGGAGGGAATTTATCAGAAAATTAAGTGGGCTCGTATGCATCAAGAAACAAAGCTCAATTTTCTTGACACCAAACTGGATAATTTCAATATATACATACATCGTAAATATCTGGAATACATACGTTGGTAAAGTGGGACATAAAACCACCATTTCCTGTGGGTGGCCACGCCGCAGTTAGTCCGGGCCACTAATTGACTCACAAACAACCATACTGACCACAAACACTGAGATATTACAGCGTGCCAGCCAAACAATGAGTCACGTTGTCGCACCTTATCGACTCGAACCGCTAATTATGCGATTTAATATTTCCTTCCTCATGTTAAATAAACACGTCTCCTGTATTCGGTTTCCTCTTATTCTAAAGCCGTTTTAAATTATGGCGTGAATATAAAAATATATATTGGAAGTTTTTCGAATTGCGTCGTCGTTCTGGAATTCTGCACAATAATTAAAGGACTTATTACAGTTTATATATTACAGTTTATGTTGTTAAACTTCTGGCTCAAAAGTCCATTTACCATGCAAAAAAACGTTTAAAAAAAGTTGTTAAACTTTACTCACTGGATTAATTGCTTTTTTCTGTATTAAACAAATGAATAATAAATACGCAATAAATGATAGGAATGAAAAAATGAGGTAGGTAGGTAATAAAGGCTTTGTGTTCATAAATAATGAGTAAGAAAAAAAAAACATTTTTTAAGAATGGTATATCTGTTTTATAAACATCGAGTAAATAAACACACTGTTTTAGTATACGTCCGAAGATAGTTTGTCAAGAATATCATAGCTTACTTTCACATACCATTTTATTATTTAAAGATATTCTATAACAAAATATGGCGATTACAACATCTTTTTTTATCTCAAACAATATAAAAAAAGAAATAATTTTAAAACAAGAAAATCCAATCTTATTAAACATAATAAAACTAATGTATATCCACATTTCAATAGATAATTAAGGTTAATTTTTTTCATTCGTGTTCATTTTCCTTCCCCTAAGCATTTAAATTTTGACGCAAATAATAATATCGACATCAGCACAAAACGTCCGTGTCATTACTCAGTGACACGCACAGTATTTATTACGTCAATTATTTGGGGGAAGACTTTATCCTGTAATGAGGACGTGGGGATGCTTTGATTTCCATTCCGAATGTATTTTCAGTGCTATTTTTAAACGGAGTTGAATGACACCGATATAGATAGAGATATTTTATTTATTTATTGCTTAGATGGGTGGACGAGCTCACAGCCCATCTGGTGTTAAGTGGTTACTGGAGCCCATAGACATCTACAACGTCAATGCGCCACCCACCTTGAGATGTAAGTTCTAAGGTCTCATAATAGTTACAACGGCTGCCCCGCTCTTCAAACCGAAAACATTACTGCTTCACGGCAGAAATAGGCGGGGTGATGGATGCGTGCGGACTCACAAGAGGCCCTGCCACCAGTAAGATTCGACGTTGATGCGACGAAAATAGAAACCGTGGCTTACCTTACATAACGTTATTAATTACGTGAACACGCTTAAGTGTTATATTTTATGTTTGTCGAAGATGTTCGTCTTAATTGGCATGACAATATCTATTCGAGTTTAGAAAATATATATTTAATCTGTGGTCTCGTTTGCCCGAAATTTAAAGTTGACATTAGACAATCTTTTATTAACCTACCTAAACGATCAACTCTATAAAATTGAGAGGAAATTAAGTTACTAGTATTCTTAGGACATCGCTTTTAATACTCATTAACGAAATATAAAAATACAATTACGCGCCAAACGATGACGCCCCATCTAACTGTAATTGAAAGCGTAAAAAGCATTAAAGATTAGCTATAGTGACAAATAAAATAGTTAAACTCGTTCCAAGTTTACGGTTTACACGTTCGCCCCCCGAGAGATGTCGCTAGGGTTTAGCGGTCTTCGGCGGCAGTAAAAATACGTGCGGGTATTTCCTGTCCCCGGTACGGGGAGGGGCGATAAATAACTCAGTTTGCGGCAATAGAGGGTTTGTTTAGGGCTCTCAACGTTTTTGTTTTTTTTTTTTGGCTGTAATAAATATTGCATTGGAAATTTGGGTGCCATTACCTTTTGTGTTTCTTGTCTTTTTTTCGTTTCGTTTTAAATTTGGAAATGGATCTTTCTTTTTTTTTAAGCCTAGATTATATTTAAAGAATTCTTATTGAAGACTCTTTTTTTTTTAATAAATGCGAATGACGTTGAAATCAACTCAAAATTTTCAAAATACGGTTATCGCATCAGTCGTGCGCATTCGCAACACAAATCGTTTTATTGTCAATTACTTTTAATGTCTCAATAACTATTAAATTCGATTAGTATTCAAATTTATATTTCCTAATGGCTGTTGTCGGGGTTTGTGTCCTTTTATGGTGTTCGACTAATAGAATTTATTGACAGACTAGTATAACATGTTGATCCGGTAAGAAACCACTATCATATTGACTTAAAAGGTAATACAGCACTATGCTGATAAATAAACTAGGTACAGCTCTTTTAAATGCATTTTTGTTCTTATCGTAATAGCGTATTTATTACTCGCACTAAGTATTCTAAAATTGAACCAATGAGATCGGTATAGAAATGTAAACAGCTGAATCTAATTCAAAGCTTTTTTATGTGTTCGTTCGTATGGTGATTCGTTCAGACATCATCGTGTCTAGATCTGGATTACTGGTTTTTCAAAGGTAGTTGTGATCTGTGAATATTCACGATAACACTATCCGGCTATTATTACGAATCAACAAAAGCATATTCGGGCTATTGTTACTGTTTCCTTAACATCCCTTCTTAGTAGCAGCACTCTCACTTTCAAACCTAAGCTCCTAGCGTACTAAGCACTGGTACTAGTTCCCCACACTATAGCTGAAGCTAGTTGTATTTAAATTACGAGGCAATAATATATTGAAGATTATAAAAGAAAGTTTTAGAAATGCCATTGTGATTCTTACGTCTCATCGTGGGCCAAAAGCCATGTGGTATTTAAGCATAAGTCGAGCTTATGCTTAAATACCCATAATAAGCCAAGTGAAAAAAAAATCAACCATACATTTGTCCCAATCAAATCATTAATGTGATATCCCATTTGAAGTACTTTCGTATAATTCACTGACACATACTATAAACATGTTTAGATTATTTTTATAGAAATTAAACGAGGTTCTTTTACAATTGACAACATAATTTAGAGATAAAAAATTATTATGGATGACATAACGCGTCACGTTTCCACGCTTCACGGCCTAACAGAATATTAAGGACAATCGAAAAGAATCCGAAATAGGACAGCCCTAGTCGGGGGTGGGTGACTGGTAGGCGAGGGAGCGTTATTTGTAGGGCTCGCGTGTGAATTATTCGTGGGTTCACGCGCGCTGTTTGCCCGCCGTCTTGTGGAGTCGACCCTCGTTAATGAAATTTCATATCGTAGTCGGCGCCGTGCCGCGTTCCATTGTACTGGCAACGCTATTCAAACTACTCAATTGTTACACTTCACTTCATTGTTTAATGTACACGTCCACGATTACGGGTATTCAGTAGTAGATCGCGATGCTCTATTTCGATTCGTAGCGAAACGTTTAATATTCAGTTTTATTTTTAATCTTTTCTGTTCTTTTCAACGTTATTATTGTACTACTTTTGTACTTGTTTTCAAATTAATTTAAAATTTTGTTGTGTCTAAAACATTAATGAAAAATGTAGATGTTTATCGAGTGCCAATTAATTTGTAGGTAGTTGATGACAATTAAAGAATAATACAAGTATTTTTTTACCGACAATGGGATAATTTTAACCAACTGATTTACCAGATCTCAAGAAGTTCCGCGTGCCTTTTGTTCATAGGCCTGGCAACAAGAGCTCAAAGAGAGATCGTTTGAGCTCTATCCTCTTCAGTTTTGGACAACTATGGCCCCAAGATTAATCTGATGTCATATATCCATCGTGGTTTTGGGTATCCCTATCGATTAATCCCGTCCCTAGTGTACCATAGGGACACTCCATTTGTTGTTTATGCATCGCAGTAATAAAAGTTTACCTACCATCTAAAAATGTATCGATAATAACTAGTTTAGAACTCGCATTAACTTGTTAGTTAGCTAGCTTGTTGTTTTTTATATCGATGCTATGACGCGGTGTCGACTGGTCTCAGAAAACTTGAGAACTGTAATTGGCCAGCGATGACACTGGATCAGGAGAAAAGTAAAGTTTAAGATACAAAGATATAGAAGCAAGTATTTGTGAAGAATGTTTTATACTTAGGCACTTAAATACATTTACATATCGAATCGACAAAAATCGGGAGCGCATTTAATGTTGATATCATATTAAGATTCCGTTGAATAATAATGTGTATAGGTTTTTTGGTAAGACATAGTTATCTAGTATTATAGATCTATGGATTTATATCTCTTTGATAAGCATAGGACTTAATGAGTTGTGAATCCCACCTAATTGGTATTAAAGCTTTGATATAACGCCGACACAAGTAGTAGGTACGAACTATGTCAAAATCTAACATTTCAGCTATTTAAATATGTCTTTGATTAGTGGAACAGCTAATCTTATTATTCCACGTGTAATTACTTGATACTTTGTGGAATGATCCTAAAAGTATTAATTATCTAAACTGTTGTCACTTGTAAATATTTTTCGTTAATAAATACTGAAATAGGACGATATTTATTAATTATTTATTTGTATTAAGTTAAATAATACTAAGTCTCTGCATTATTCTAATTAAAAATATATTAACGTATTTCTCGCTCCTATACTACCTACCTACCTACACAAATAGTTTTCCTTAAAGATTATTAATTTAATGAGATATGTTATTGAATTTGTAGTACAAAATTTTATAATAATATCCAAATTAATTACATTTGAATATTTATCAAAGAGACCGCAACACGGTTGCAATGTTAATACAAACACCCGTAGGACTTCAGGGAAAACTATTTTAGGACTATTGAGCACGTACGTTCGTTTCCTTGAAATTAATTGATGTTGACTTTGCAATTATTGGAAATGTTTATTTAATTTAATTTATAACATCAACGTGTACATCATATTATTATGTAGGTACTCCAAATGTATACTAAGTAATTTAAATCTTATTTCCAGTAGATAAGGCCACAAAGTTGTCGATCCAAAAAAAGGCTATAGATTTAGGGCCGAAATTCTTTAGAGAAAGCGGTTCGTAGATGCTTACATATTAGTGAATTTCATAGCTTGTACTATATAACCTAATTTTTTTAATTAAACTATAAAAAAGTATCAAATTTTTATTGGTCATTTCAAGTGAAAAGGAACTTTATTGGTATGTCAACAAAGATGAATCTTTAAAAAATATTATGACATAAATCACGTTTTACACCCCTACTATATAGTTTTGATTTCCGCAAAAGGCGAAAGCTATGCATTCGATCAGTGTTTAATATGTAACCTGTCCAGCATCACGGGCTCCGTACGTCGTCGGGAGTACAATGAGTGATGGCGACAATTGCTTCCAATTGACACAGTTGCGCCGCCGTCAGCCCACACGCACACACATGCAGCTCGCATTGTGTTCACACAGCACTTGTTCGGTGTAACTTGGCCACTTCGTTTACATCACTCGGAGATACATTATATTCGAACTTTGATAAAGCGGCGCGACACGATAACCCTCTTATCGTGGCTACTAATTACAAATCGGACCTAGACGGGGCAAGGTGAAGCCGCAACAAAAATATGTCTTCCAACATGATCCGCTCTCGTTGCTTTCAAGCTCTTCAAGCACCTGTCCTTTTTCGACGAAGAGTTCGCCGTGTAACCTACCACATGGATAGATCCCACTGAGTTCCTCGCCGGATCTACTTAGTGGGTGGCGATTTCGATCGGATGGTAGATTCAGCAAAGCATTGCTCTTGTTAGGGCTAGTGTTAGCAATTCTCTCATGTTGAGTACGTGAGCTCACCTACCTGTCCGCGCGTAGCTGAAATAGCCCCTTAGGCTAACTACGATTAGGGAGAAGGTTTTCTTACTATGTAGGTCATATGTCACATAGGTCGCATAGTAATGAGACCTATCTTAAGACGTGAGGTTGAGTCTGAATTGCTTAATATTTACTCCGGCCTTAAATCTTTGAAGACATATCTCCAATTCCACTTCTAAGTACGAAGGTTTTTCACCGTTTCAATTAATTAATATGAGTGAGATACGTACTTAGTACTAATCGTAAAACAATAACCTAATTCAAGTAGTCGACGTCGCAATTGTACAAGTCTTGTTACATTAACATAGAACAGATGTGCTTCGTAAACAAATACGTTATTGCACCGAATGATTCGTCATACCCACGCACGGAAAGTGTTGCCATAACGACGGCCTCCAGAAAAATATATAAAATAATAATAATAATAATGAATAAATAAGTAGTTTTATTTTATTTTATTATGTAGGTAGTGGTTTCATTTACCTTTAGCTTGTCTATTACAAAATTCTATGAAGAGCACTTAATCTTAAGTTAAATAAAAATTTATCAGATTAGATATAAGATTTTTGATTTTGCGATAGTTTTTTTTCTTGTCTGAGGAATTACTGGTGGCCCGGCGGCCTCTCCAGTTTCTCCAGGGCAGGTTGTCGAGCAAAGGCTCAGCAAGGAGGGGTGGAATTTGCTAACAGCTGCCCGAGCGCCTCTAAAGGAGACCTAACAGCTCAAGGGCAGCTGCTTCGCGAATGAATCTACTACCGGATCGGAATCGCGACCCGCTGAGAAGATCCGGCAAGAAACTCAGCGGGCTGATGCTTAGGTTAAGTTGCATGTCGACCTCTTTGCCGAGTTCGACGAGTGCGGTTACCGGGGTCCCTAAGTCTGCTCCTAGTATTAGAGCTGAAGGCGTCGATTTTGTGATAGTACATATCGTTTAATTGTATGCAACCGTTAAATTCGTTTAGTTTGAAATTAAGTAGCGACTTATGTAATATAGTCGATATTGTGGATAGACTAACTAGAGAAGTCTATTCTGACCTTTTCGAGCGGTTCACGGCCCACGTGGTGATAAGCGATTTGACTAATAAAATGGTGGACAGATAGATAGTTTAGTTTTATTTAAAATTTCATCATCGATATCATTCAAGAGTTGAGACGGTACATCCAAAAAATCTAAGCGATTTAACTGACTTCCGTGGGAGTCGAATATCGTTACGTCAGTTAGGTTCCACTCGGCAAACGAGGCCGAGGATCGTTTCATAATTTTCTTAAAAAAATCGCGAATATTCATATCGAATAATCAATACAATAATGAATATTCAATCGAATAACGCATATCAGATATAACGCGATTTAATTTTAACAATTTCAAATATCGTCTTTGTTAATATTAACGGTTACGTAAAAAAAAAGGAAATTTAATTTAAGGAATTCTCTTTAGTGTGGTAACATTGACAACACCAGCAAAGGACATACTGTTACTAATCAGTAACGTAATACAGCGTGGTTTATTTAAATACTGAATTATTTACAAGTACATACCTTATACGGTACGGTACAATATTGGTTCTGATAGACTCGCGAAATTCGAACATACTAAAATGACAAGTATTTTCGAGTACAAGTTTTAATAAGTCAATATTAATTTCGGTTATAAGAGCAGTTCGTTGACGTTACGGCTTCTTTGTCGGTTTAATGACATCCTTTTTTTTTTTTTTTTTGTGTCATAGTTAAGAGAGTATTATCAAACTGGCCAGATTTTTTTTTTCAATTACAAACTAAAAATATATGTTGCTATTTCGTAATTTTACACAAAGTTATAATTGCCCAACGAGTACTTTGACTAGCATGCATTGCGATTACAATTTTTTCAAACTTCATTTTAGTTCCCATATCTTAAAACCTACTCCGTATAATACGCTTTGTTCAAAGTAATCTTTAATTCACAATGAAGTTCTGTAATCTCAAATTATATTCGAGTAGGTACCTATATGTAGTTAGAAGCCAGAAGGGAACAAAATTTTTACGACTTTAGCAGAAGCGTCTGGTATATTAAAGATAATTTTATTTAAGTTCTTGGTAAGGTATTCAGTTTTGGTATTTGAATTAATTTTTTTCTCAGTATGCAGTGCAACTCCTAATATTCTAATATAATAAAATCGATGCTCCATAGAATAATCCAGAAAACATTTAAAAAGATTATATTTTAGGTTTTTTGAATAAATTAATAAAAAAACGTTAGACATGAGATATAAGATGAGAGAAATACGAATCGCAAACTGCCGATAGCAAAACAGACACTCGAAAACAATGTAACGCGAATGTGGGTAGGTAATTATCGCCACAGAGAGCTTTTGTTTTTTCGGTTAAGTGCCTATATGCCTAAACACTAACTCCCAAAAGCTTAAAAATAAATTCAACACAGCAATAATCATCTACCTAAACAGGATTTGTTTCTTTTTCTTAAATTTCTAGTGGAAGGTTGAACAAGTACTCTTGATATTGTTAAAACTCCTGTAATTAAATATTGAGTCCCCTAAATGGATTCCAAGTTCCGTATTTAAAAATATCTACGCTATTTTTTATCAATTGATTTTTGAGTATTCCGTGAATTTTTGTGCATAGAAATCCCTTTTAGACAGCCTTGGTTTAAAAATGGAATTTTGTCCATAGTTTAATCAATAAATTCCGATGCAGATAAGTTAGTAATTTTTTTATAGATATCCATCCATTCAGATAGATATTCAGTTCGAATTTCCTGTTTATGATTATTATGTTATTAGTGACACAAGTATTTGTTTTTTATAGCCCTGGATGCGTGTCTTTTAGTAACATATTCGGTGTAATAATAGATCATTGGACTAGTTGGTGCTTTGCTTGGATCACTACCTACCTATATCACGAGAATTGTCCTATGAGTTTGGTATCGGTGTTTTAGAAGCTCTTGATGTATAAGACAGGCATAATATAATACCATGCAAGTGTAGTACTGTGAAGATTAATTATTGGGTTTTCCTTTACAATACTAGTTTTCGCCCAACGATCAAAATTCGACCTTAATAACTGACAGCTCAAGATTTAGACTCATGCATGAGATCTTAAAACTGTTTTGTTATTTTCTATACATTTCGATAAAAGAGTGACTATTTTTTTATTTATAACAGTGCTCCAATAGCTACAAAACAACAAAAAAAAGTAATCTGTCGACAAGCAGAGAAGCTTAACAATTTTGTCTATGTTTATCTAAATATGGATTTTAGTTCACATTTTTTTTATAATTTTCGTAAGTACGCCAAATAACCATCATCAGACTGGCTGATAGGACCCATCTAATCACAATCAGCTTCTCATAGTATCCTCGTTTCTTATCATATGGGCATGCGAGTTCACAGTCCATTTAATGTCCAGTGGTTATCAAAGCCCATAGGTATTTAGACACGTTGCTCCAAAGCTAAGATAATTGAATACTGCAATCAAATGCTCGATTTATCATTCGATTAAGTTCTTTTTTCAAATCTTTCACGTTGTATTTTACGTCTTATCTATCTATCTTATATATCATTTTATCTATATCTCCTATTATATCTATCTGCTATTTTCTAATACCAATTAGGTGTATATGTATTATTAGTACGCACCTCCTTAATGAGTTTCATGGTTAATTAAAAACATTAGTGCCAACCACTTTTGTTGTGAGTAATATATAACTCAATAGTACGCATACTTGTTCGTGCTGTAGTTTGTATGGAACCCGATTAAAGTAAATACACAGTCGGCGAAGTTAATTCGTTAATAATGAAATACAGGTGGCCTGCCGTTGTGGGTCAGCGCTGTCTGTCTGTAAGCAGCGTAGTATACGTACTTTCGAGGCTCTAGACAGTAACTATTCTAATTCAATTTGTGCGGAGGTTCCGTGTCAGCATCCCGTCGGGCGCTGTGTTTACAGTAGAGCTAACACTCTACATCGCGCTACGATTAACGACAAATCAATAAGGCAGTCGATACCCAGAGCCTCGAGCGAGTTTAATAGAGTGAGCCAAGTCGAGCGCCCTCATTACCCCCGCAATTAGCGCACGGTGCGCTCCCGCCGACGACGACGCACCCCGCGCGCGCGAAAAACGAATAAAAAGAGCTGCCCTCAAAATGGCCGCCGCCTCCCCCCACGGCCCGCCACCCCCGCGCCGCTTCGTGATTGCATCCCCGCAGCTCTTATAAATATGGCCGTATTCCTCCCGCCTTTACTGATTGCCCGTATACCCCCCGGCCTCTCCCCGCGACCGCGCCGCCGGCGTCTGAATAGATAAACGAGTCCACGTGGACTACCGCTCTTATAAAAATCCACTCCACCAATAGCGCACGTTCCGCGCTTCAGTTCAACCAATCACAGCACGAAAACGCGTGTAACTCCACCCTTAATAAGCGATCTCATCGTTTCCACCAATCGGGGGGCCGCATTCAACGGTTTCTGCTCACTGACATCGAAGCAGTCCACGTGGACTGACACACACACACGAACGCGTATAATGCCTCGAGTGGAAATAGCTATGACGGCGAAATGTGCGACAGCGAAAAAATAAAATGCGGTCGGTCGGTGCGGCGGCGGAGCGAGCGAGCGAGTGGGTGTAAACAGGGGATATTTCGGTGCGGCTCGTTCATTATTATTGAATGCGCGGTGCTAATGGCGAGGCTCGGGTCGCGACTCGCGGCTTTCCTGCTCCTCGCACTTAACTAACGTGCCTGACAAACGATCTCGTCCCAACTACTTACCTACCTACGCGTCGAAACCGTCTTAAAGCAAGGACTCTTCGTTAATTACGAAGCCAAATTTAAATTGATTACGCAAATAACAAACTTTTATGAGGTGATGGAAACAATGTGTTCATAAAAATTCATGAGACCCGACCGACCGACCCGGCTGTTGCGAGAAATATTTTTAAATAAAATTCCAAAGCGGAGAATTATCGCAACTGGAAGCGATCTAAATTCTCGAAAGTGGCCGAAACGCGAAAAAGCGGAGCTTACAAGAAAAAGACGAGTGTATCGAGACGGGTCGCATTACCTAGTCGGGTCGGTCGGGTGGTCAGGCGGCCGATAAGGCGCGCTCGTCCGGTAGCCGGGACTCGCCATTCAACACAGTCTCGTATAAAAAACAACCACGTACCTATCACTCGGTGCGCCGGTAGAACCAGTTCCTTTTACTCCTTTGAAACATTAATCGATTGTATTTGGTGAGAATTATTTTTAGTGCCCGCATAAACTACCCGACATAAATATCGAATGAGTAAATTGTTATTTAACCTAACCTAACTACGGATTCTCGAACTAATTCGTTATTCAAAGAGTCATCGACATTGATAATTGGTTATTAAGTTCGAGACAGATCAAAACGTACTCGACGCGTAATGGAAGCCGGGCCGTGTAATTACAGTTCAACCTTAGAGTTTAACATTCTGTCGAACTAATCTGTTGTTGACGCGAGGATTGGTCTCGAATTTTTATTGCCAAGCAAGAATTCGTCGAAAACATCCGATCCGTAACGGAACAATTATTTAACGCGTTAACATTTCTTTAAAAACTTTTATTTATACCTACCTTAAGTAAAAAAAAAAAAAAAAAAAAAAAACTAGTTGGAGCAGGTAAATCAATTTAGAAACAAAAACTCGTGCGTAGGCGCCTTTGTTTTGTTTCTCATTTTACTCCGCTAAGTTGTGTCAATAATGTTGTGTTCGTTTTTTATTACTACAATATTATAGTCGGTATTTTTTAAATTGCTCGCTTTTTATATTTCATTCATTGGATAATTTAAATTTTTGATGACTAGTACCTACATATTATTATGTTCTGTGTGCTTCGATTAAACAATTAACTACATTGAGTGTTATAAGAAACTCTATAAAATAAAATACTGAAGAAAATTGTTATTAGATCGTTAGATGGATGGTTTTTTCAGATGTAACCAGCTAGACCGTAAAAACTTGCCTAAGAAGGGAACCTAGTCCTGCCTAGTGAGATATACCCTCTGTAAATCCCATTTAGGTACCTAAAGTGATCGGATAGCAATTGTTTTTCTTAGAAAGGCACCTACAATCGTACATAAGAAATCTTGATGAAGCGCTTAGTACCTATCATTCCGATTTGAGCAACCGACGCGCGTGGACGTGCTCATTGTTTTGTCGGAAGTGACTACCGGTGATAATAGATCATTGTTCGTGGCACATCTGTGGCCCAAGTGTTTCTCGGAATTTGTACCTGCGCCTAATTGCAAGGCATTGCCGCCCGGGAACTGTGCAGTAGTTCTATTCACTCTAATTCTATTCTACTTGTTCTATTCACTAAAATTTCTAAAATTCCTAGAATCGCTTCGGCCAATTTAGTGTTACCGACGCAGGGGCCTCGCCGCAAGGCGAGCGCGTGTTTAAGTCCCGGGGCCGCCCCCCCGGGCGAAAATCACGTAAAGATGGAGGAAAAACTTTTCATCGACTTCATTCGGGAAAAATATCCGTCAATCGCGCCCGAATTCGAAGCCTATAGGGCCTCATTTGGTAGTTATTCTCCCCCCGCATCTCTCGCCGCCGTCGCCAAACATGCCTCGCAGGCATGCCTCGCGTGCCCCGCCGCCGGTCCGTGTTCAAGCGCACGTACGCACGCCGCCGCCGTAGCGTCTAACGCCCCCGCCCCCGCTACCCCCGCGCCCGCGTCAATCACGTCAGTTTCGTCCGTCGCGACCTCAATAGCGTCTAGTTCAGGCTCCGATACCGAATCGGAGATGGACTTCGAGTCCGCGACTAGCCCTCAACCCGGAACCTCGGATGGGTTCCAAACTGTAACGCGCGGTAAAAAGCGTACTCGCGTCGTGGAGTCCCGGAGCTCCATGACGAAGCAAACCAAGTCCGCGACCGCCTCCCGACCGCAGGTAGTCGTAACGCCAGAGTCGGACTCCGCCCGCCGCGTAATCCCACCGCCGCGCCCAAAAACCGCACCCGCGCCTAAAACAGTTGTCCCGCCCCCGCTGATACTCCAGGAGAAGTCAGCGTGGAATCGCGTATCCCAGGCCCTTCAGGCCAACAAAATTAATTATACCCATGCGCGTAACGTCGCGCATGGGATTCAGATTAAGGTCGCAACGCCGGGCGACCATAGGGCCCTCTCTGCTTACCTCCGAAAGGAGAACATAGGTTATCACACCTATGCTCTTCAGGAGGACCGCGAACTCCGCGTAGTGATACGTGGAGTCCCCAAGGAACTCGACATAGACTACGTAAAGGAGGATCTGATCGGTCAGTCCCTCCCAATAATTAGTGTGCACCGGATGCACAGCGGACGCGGCAGACAGCCGTACAATATGATTCTCGTCGCGCTAGAATCAACCCCGGAGGCAAAGAAAAGAATCTCATGTCTCAAAACGATATGCGGCCTCTCCGGGGTCACCATCGAAGCCCCCCATAAACGTGGTACTCCCGGGCAGTGCCACAGGTGCCAGCTCTATGGCCACTCAGCGCGTAATTGCCACGCGCGCCCCCGCTGCGTGAAATGCCTCGGCGATCACGCAACCACAGAATGTTCGCGTGTTAGGGAAACCGCGACGGAACCCCCAAGCTGTGTCCTATGCCTTAAGCAAGGGCACCCGGCAAACTACCGCGGATGTCCTAGGGCTCCGCGTAAACGCCTGAACCACCCAGCCCCCCGAACCGTCGACCCAAAGACTTCGGCGCCTTCAGTGCCGAAACCAGCCTTCGTACCGGCTGCGGTTCCCACCGTCTCGGCGTGGAAAAAACCGCTGCCGTATACGAAGGAGGGAACACAAAACGTACCCCAGCTCCCGCCTGCGACACGTCACGCGCCTCAGCCCCTGCTCGCACCTCGCCCCGCGCCCGCGTACCGCCCCCCGCAACCCTCTGCCGTCAACGACTTCGCGCTCGTGCGCGACTTCGTCACCGCGGTAAACTTTGACCGTCTGCGATCGTTCGCAGATGCTATCCGTAGGTCGGTAACCCCCGAACAGCGGCTCGCGGCCGCTTTCGATCACATGGACGTCTACGAGTCCGTGTCTCGCACGTTATAAAAATTCTTTACCGGTAATCAATGGCGCAAAAAGGTAGAGAAAAACCGTATTCCCTTACGTTAGCATTCTACAATGCTAACGGACTCGCGCGGCAACGCGATCAAATTTTCGAATTCCTCCGCGATAATCTTGTAGATATTTTGTTAGTGCAGGAGACCTGTCTGAAGCCCTCGCGTCGTGACCCGAAAGTCGCGAATTACGTCATGGTTAGGAATGACAGACTCACCGCCTCCAAAGGCGGGACTGCCATTTACTATAGGCGGGCTCTGCACGTTGTTCCTCTCGATACTCCCTCGCTCTTACATATCGAGGCGTCAGTGTGCCGTATCTCGCTGTCGGGACACCAGCCGATCGTCATCGCATCCGTTTATCTCCCCCCGGACAAGCCCCTCCTGAGCAGTGACATCGAGTCACTGTTTGGCATGGGAGACTCCGTCATCCTGGCAGGCGATTTAAATTGCCACCACACTAGGTGGAACTGCCATCGTACGAACGTTAACGGTAGGCGTCTCGACGCGTTTATAGACGACCTCACTTTTGAAGTAGTCGGTCCCCCAACTCCAACATGTTATCCGTATAACATCGCGCTCCGTCCGAGCACTATAGACCTGGCATTGCTTAGGAACGTAACTCTGCGCTTACGTTCCATCGAAGCACTGTCAGAGCTCGACTCAGACCACCGACCTGTCCTTATGCAGCTCGGTCGCCCTCACAACCCAGCCACTGTTACGAGGACCATGGTGGATTGGAATAAGCTGGGCACGTGCCTAGCCGAAGCCGCTCCGCCAATCCTCCCTTACGGCCCGGATTCGAATCTATCCCCCGAGGACACCGTCGAATCCATAAACATCATTACCGATCACATCTCTTCCGCGATCATTAGATCTTCAAAAGAAGTCGATGTGGAGGACAGCTTCCACCGCATCAGACTGTCCTCCGAACTTAGGAATCTCTTAAGAGTTAGGAACGCGGCAATCCGGGCCTACGATCGTCTTCCCACGCATTCAAACCGGATTCGGATGCGTCGTCTACAACGCGAAGTCCACTCCCGCCTAAGTGACGCGCGTAACGATAATTGGCATAGTTATTTAGAACAACTCGCGCCCTCCCACCAAGCATACTGGCGACTAGCTAGGACTCTCAAATCCGAAACTACCGCTACTATGCCTCCCCTCGTACGCCCTTCAGGCCAACCACCGGCATTCGATGACGATGACAAGGCTGAGCTGCTGGCCGATGCACTGCAAGAGCAGTGCACCACCAGCACTCAACACGCGGACCCCGAACACACCGAGTTAGTCGACAGGGAGGTCGAGCGCAGAGCTTCCCTGCCGCCCTCGGACGCGTTACCCCCCATTACCACTGACGAAGTTAGAGACGCGATCCACAACCTCCAACCTAGGAAGGCACCCGGCTCCGACGGCATCCGCAACCGCGCGCTAAAACTCTTGCCAGTCCAACTGATAGCAATGTTGGCTACAATTTTAAATGCCGCTATGACGCACTGCATCTTTCCCGCGGTGTGGAAAGAAGCGGACGTTATCGGTATACATAAGCCGGGCAAACCGACAAACGAAACTTCTAGTTACCGTCCGATTAGTCTCCTCCCGACGATAGGAAAAATTTACGAACGGCTCCTTAGGAAACGCCTCTGGGATTTTGTTACCGCGAACAAAATTCTCATAGACGAACAGTTCGGATTCCGCTCTAAACACTCGTGCGTACAACAAGTGCACCGCCTCGCGGAGCACATCCTGATAGGACTAAATAGGCGTAAACAAATCCCGACCGGCGCCCTCTTCTTCGACATCGCGAAGGCGTTCGACAAAGTCTGGCACAACGGTTTAATTTACAAACTGTACAACATGGGAGTGCCAGACAGACTCGTGCTCATCATACGAGACTTCTTGTCGAACCGTTCGTTTCGATATCGAGTAGAGGGAACTCGTTCTCGTCCCCGTCAACTGACTGCCGGAGTCCCGCAAGGCTCCGCGCTCTCCCCGTTATTATTTAGTTTGTATATCAATGATATACCCCGGTCTCCGGAGACCCATCTAGCGCTCTTCGCCGATGACACGGCTATCTACTACTCGTGTAGGAAGATGTCGCTGCTTCATCGGCGACTCCAGATCGCAGTAGCCACCATGGGACAGTGGTTCCGGAAGTGGCGCATCGACATCAACCCCACGAAAAGCACAGCGGTGCTCTTCAAAAGGGGTCGCCCTCCGAATACCACTTCGAGCATCCCACTCCCTAATAGGCGCGCAAACACCTCCGCCGTTAGCCCCGTCACTCTCTTTGGCCAGCCCATACCGTGGGCCTCGCAGGTCAAATACCTAGGCGTCACCCTCGACAGAGGGATGACATTCCGTCCCCATATTAAAACGGTACGCGACCGTGCCGCCTTCATATTAGGACGTCTCTACCCTATGCTTTGCAAGCGAAGCAAACTGTCCCTCCGTAATAAGGTAACTCTCTACAAAACTTGCATACGCCCCGTTATGACGTATGCAAGCGTAGTGTTCGCTCACGCAGCCCGCACCAACTTGAAGCCCCTTCAGGTTATTCAATCCCGATTCTGCAGGATAGCCGTCGGAGCACCATGGTTCCTGAGGAACGTGGATCTCCACGATGACCTGGAGCTTGACTCTGTCAGTAAGTATCTACAGTCGGCATCGCTGCGCCATTTTGAGAAGGCGGCACGACATGAGAACCCTCTCATCGTAGCCGCTGGAAATTACATACCCGACCCAGTAGACCGAATGGTAAACCGTCGACGTCGCCCAAAGCACGTCATTACGGATCCTCCTGATCCATTAACGGTGCTCTTAGGCACCACAAGCACCGGTCACCGTCCTTGTCGAACCCGTCGCTTGCGACGAAGGGCTCGACGAGCGAACTAACCCATAGACACAGCCCACTGAGTTTCTCGCCGGATCTTCTCAGTGGGTCGCGTTTCCGATCCGGTGGTAGATTCTGCGAAGCACTGCTCTTGCTAGGGTCAGTGTTAGCAACTCTCCGGTTGAGCCCCGCGAGCTCACCTACAAACGTTAGGGTGAAGCTGAAATAGCCTCTCAAGGCTATCAGCATAGGTAGGAAAAAAAAAAAAAAAAAAAGTACCTATCTACCCACGTAGAGATTTATTGGTTCTGAATTTTATCGCCTTCCTTTTGCTACTTAAGAATCTGGTATGTGCGGTCCAACAGCTTTGTGGTATGTAGTAGAAATGGTGCAGAAATACTCAGGAGTGCTCTGAGGAATCTCCTTTTTGACATCGCATCGCTTGCCACCAGAGCATAGTTTACTCATACCATACTTTTTTTCTACCTAAGCTGATAGCCTTGAGAGGCTATTTCAGCGTAACCATAGCTAGTAGGTGAAGCTCACGGGGCTCAAGCCAGAGTGATGCTAACACTGGCCCTAGCAAGAGCAGTGTTTCGCAGAATCTACCACCGGATCGGAAACGCGACCCACTGAGAAGATAGGGCGAGAAACTCAGTGAGCTGTGTCTGTGGGTTATACCATACTAGAACTATTACATTCTTTCATTGTGAGTTTCCAGTGATTTCACGTCCCATCCATTCTTGACTGTCCATCGTCTATTACAGTCTTATTCAAACGAGGCTTGACGAGATTCCTCAGCTGCTAGCACTGCTGATGTCCGCAGGCATCAACCGACCGTACAAGACCGCTCACTCTCAGGTGGGCAGTATTTAGAGAGGCAATAGCCAAAGCTCCACTTAAAAAAATGAAGAAATCGAACTAACATCTCCATAAGTCAAACTAATTTAGTTCAGCGGTCGACGCGTCACAATCAATCCCCAAATTAATAGTGTAACAGTGTAACTAATTACAAGGCCACGACCGCGAAATTAAACACGTACTCAATCCGTAGCTAACATGCTCTTCCATTTCTGCATTACAATGTATCGAGCGAAACGGCTCGTCGCGAAGACATGCAATGTATTCTGTACATAGAAATGAGATCGTAGTTTTAACATAATTCAAAATTCCACTTATGCACCGATTTCAACAGGCGATATCTAGGTGTCAATCAATGTACGCGCGAGCTGTTTACAGTCCTATTAACGTAATTCAGGTTATTAGATATTTTTGCAAACGCATTTTGTTAACCCGTAATGGTTATTTCGGTGTTAGTTTACTTTAAGGCGGATGTTTGAGTATTCAGAATACATAATTAGACTTAAATGTTTTCAGAAACAATGGGTAGGTACGCATTAAAATTAGAGCCGTTTCGTATACAAAACAATAAAATCTGAGCGTGGCATTAAATTAAACGGTGTAGCCGCGCCCTTATATTCTTTATTGACTTGGCACTCTCGGCAAATTGGTTTATGATGAGTGACCGAGGGCACCCGACGCACAGACGGCTCTTGTACTCGCCTTGCGTAATATAACAGCTTCATTCTATTGCACTCGTCGGGAATTCGAGTGCCCCGCTTAATGTACGCATCAATGTATTAAATTGAATATCAAGCAGCCACTCGAGCGCAGGCAAAGTAATACACATCAACGCTTGTTATTGTTCGTGGCACAAACTAAATCCGTGATCTAAAAAACGAATAAAACTAAGGCCTTGATTGCAGCGGCGGTCGCAAGCCGAAACAGCGCGCTGCTAAATATTAAATTCACTAGAACAGCCTCGTCGCGAGACTACCCAGCGCGAACCTTCTGGGAAGCGGCCGTTTAAAAAATAGTCGCTCTTCCCGGCACAATGGCAGGTTATACAACTAATTGTTCGCGCCGGTTAATTATGCAGCTTGTTTTGTTAGCGGAGTTTGTTTGTCGCTCGGCCGCGCGCCGATAACGCGGACTTGTCGCGTTGACCGCGCCGACTTGCCGATTAATCGCCTTTTATTTATGCTCGCCTGGTACTCGGTAAATGATCTCTTAGCCCCGACTTATGTAGTAAATAGACTTGTTTATGTAACGCGCTGTATTGAGGGCGATTGTGTTGCGTGCACGAGCGTTAGCGGAGGCGACCGCGTGATGAACTTAGACAGTGGGAGTCTCTTGTCTCGTGAGAGTCGTGCTTTCATTCACTATAATTTATTGTAATTGTATACTGTATACATTTTTAACAGTTATGCGAATGTTATTACGTTTTATTGCTGTATATTCATTCGTCTACAATTTTTATTGCAGTTTTATACTAAGCTGTACTTTTGCGATACGATACTTATGCAATATATTATCATTACTTCCGAAATCAACGTACTTTTTTATGAAAGAAGTATAACTGGTGGCCCGAAGGCCTTTCTAGTTTCACCAGGACAGACGGGCGAGCAAAGGCTCAGTCAGGAGGGATGGGATTTGCTAACAGCTGCCCGAGCGCTTCCGAAAGAGACCTAACAACTCAAGAGCACCTGCTTCGCGAATGAATCTACTACCGAATCGGAATCGCGACCCGCTGAGAAGATCCGGCGAGAAACTCAGCGGGCTGATGTATACCTATTTTGTTAGGTTGCACGTCAAACACTTTGCCGAGTTCGACGAGTAAGGCTACTATCAACGTGTTAGGCTTCAGAAAAAACTAAGGAACAATGTCGTTTTTAATAATTTTTATACATCCTTATCCGTAGCTCGTGAAGTGAATTTTTCTTAAACTATTATATAACCCGAGGAAATCATTTATCACTCCGACATTAATTTACTCGCGTTCTGAAGCTCGATAGTTGCATTAAACATGTAAATTAGACAATCTTGATGTAGGTGTTTATAACAGTCATCAACTGTGTAAATTAAATGGACAAGAAAATAAAGGGTCGATTAAAGCGGCCTATCTAATTAATTAAGGCTTTATACTCGGTGCGCCCGAGATACGATCGACGCGAACGCGATGGGATCGTAAAAATTTTGTTTCACTCAGGTAGGTAGATAAACGTGGGGTGCGGAGGTGAGCCGGCGCGGTGTTGTAGCGATGTCGCAGCGATATCGTGCGATTGTTATTTATACGTTATCGCGCGTCCATCGAGACCGCCTGCGCAGGCAGCCGGCATTACCGAACCTATCACTCCCATCTCCGGGCCGCGACATAAATAACTAGCATGTCTTTTAAGAACCTTTTAGACGCTCGGTTTATTTCTCGTACAGAAAACGCTCGGTTGCATTAAGTGGAGTTGTCTATGAATGTCGATACAACACTGGTTTTATTGAATTGAATTAACTTTAATAGCGTTCGAGCGGCGATGGTGCTTCAAAGAGATTTAATGTATTGTCCATTGCGGCGTCTCACGAACTCGAGTAGGTACCTACCTAAGTGTTTCATTTTAATGAACATGAACGTATTAATTTCGCTGTTCGACTTACTGACTGTAATCGAAATCTATAAATGTCGGATTTAAATTTGAAATTCGATCATTCTCGTTTCGTTATTACCTATTATGGGTTAACGGTTTTTGAAGCAAAGGTTTCGATATCATAGTTTTACTATTTGGCGAATATAGAATGCTAATTGTTTCATTATAGTCTTATAGAGTATCAATGCATTCGCGATTCAGATCAATATTTGAAAATCGTAAGTGTTTAGTGACATTTGGCGGTAGACGTCGCGTAATGGATGCTGAATACATTCATTGTACACAGAAACAACATGCAATCATTGATTGTTTTTGTACGACTTTCTGGTGTTGTCTATATAAACAAGCAATGAAGCAACAGTTCACCTCCTGGCTGAGTCTTTGCTCGACCACCTGTCCTGGTGAAACTGGAAAGGCCTCCAGGCCACCAGTAATCCTTCAATCATAAAAAAAGCAACAGTTCAGGGGTATTTCTCTTCTGTTTGTTTAATGGCTTTCTTTGTTTATTGCCTATTTACGAGCTTTATTGTAATTATTAAAAATATGATTATAAACAATATTTGTTCTTACCCTAAGAAAATATGTATGTCAATGAGGAAAACCAAAGAAGGAATATGTATGTAAAATCAATGTAAGCTGTTGAATTGTTATGGTCGTATTTCGAGCCATTAAGTAGCACTTATTAATTTTACCATGCTAAAAGTTAGGAAACAGTTTTCGGATGATGAACTCCTAAAATGAGCTTTTACATAATCAATGAAGCATAACAAGGAAGCTTAAAGATTTTGCTACACCTATCATAGAAAGGTCATAAAAAAGAAAGATGATATAATTTTAAGTCGTCGTAGCCTAAAGCATAAGACGTCTGGTACACTCGTATGTGGCGATCAATCAATCGGTGTTCGAATCCCGCAGGCGGGTACCAATTTTTTTAATGAAATACGTACCTACTTGACAAATGTTTATGATTGACTTCTACGGTGAAGGAATCACATCGTGTAATAAAATCAAACCCGCAAATTATAATTTACGTAATTACTGGTGGTAGGACCTCTTATGAGTCCGCACGGATGGGTACCACCGCCCTGCCTATTTCTGCCGTGAAGCAGTAATGCGTTTCAGTTTGAAGGGTGCGGCAGCCGTTGTAATGCAATAAAAATAAAAAAAAAAGAATAGAAGTAATTTGAAAATCCTGAATCGCGCTCACGACTCTATCAAAATAAGCTCGCATGTGAATATAACTACAGGTTCCGAACAACAGAATTTGGACCGTCAAGCAGCCGAGCGACCTTCCCTTTGTCTTTTTTATATAGATCAATGAGAATTTCTGCTGGAAAGCAATCGCGCTTCCTGTTCGAATGATTGGCCGTGTTTCAATGCGAATGAGATGATGATCGAGCTTTGCTCGTTTTTTTTTTATAACGCCATCTTGAGAGAGAGAGAGAGAGTATTCTTTATTGTACACCAAAAAAAAAACAAATAAACAGTGCGATACATAAAAAAAAAAAGAACAATTGGCGGTCTTATCGCTAAGAGCGATCTCTTCCAGACATACAATCAGGTGGACAAGAATCATTTGGAAACGAACTACGCGCAGGGTACCATTCCAGTGAAATACAGTTGTTGTGTCTTTAAAGCGGTTAGTTGCCCTCAATTAGGAAAAATAGTATTATTATTCGCCAATAGATGTCGGGAAGAGTTGATTATTAAAGACAAGAATAAAACAACATTTTCTGAAAATAAATCGTAGCTAGATCGATTTATCGCCCCCGAAATCCCCTGTACACTAAATTTTATTAAAATATACAAGAATTGCTCGTTTAAAGGTATAAGATGAGACACCCGGACTCGCGTCTCGAGATTTCAAATTTCACGTAACATCTGACGACAATAAAACACAACTTACATAATCAGATAAACAATGTTTCTCGTGTTACATTCCAATTAATAAACAAGTCAGTATGTCGACCCGAGGTTGTCGACGTGGACGTCGTTCGTTACGTTCTTAAATTACAA
Organism: Bombyx mandarina; assembly: GCF_030267445.1. Taxonomy (NCBI): domain Eukaryota; kingdom Metazoa; phylum Arthropoda; class Insecta; order Lepidoptera; family Bombycidae; genus Bombyx; species Bombyx mandarina. The sequence goes on along the minus strand of NC_143227.1, from coordinate 9,279,583 downwards.
ACGATTCATGAGTTATTTAATGGTGGGGAGGGATGAACGCGGAGTACTGGCACTTCATAAGTAATTAGATACTCGTACTGATCACTCTCATATCTGTACGCGCGTAAAGAAACCTGTTCAGGTAATAAAGTTATTGGTACAAGCCGTGTTAATGTGGGCAAGTTTTTTTTTTGAGGCGATTTAAACAAAAACAAAAAAATAAGTAACGTCCAAATTTTAAATGTTGTTATTTGCAGATCATATTTTTAGGTGAATCAACATTTTAAACGTAATTAATTAGTCATTAGTATTTTCGGTACTTTGAACAGATGAACAGTTTGAACAGATTCTTACAGCTCAAAAAGAAAGCTTTTTAGACTAATTGGCGTCATATTTACATATTTTTTTTTAATTTCAAAAAGAAGGAATTTTTGACTTGACAATCTAAGGTCATTTTTGTGCGGTAGTTTTTAATCTGTATTTGAGAATAGATGCCTAATTTCAAAACTATATTGAACTACCTCCAATTCTTCGAAACACCGAAAATTTCTTTTTTAGATTTTCTGGTATCGGGTGTGTGAGGAATCGCCTACAATCTAATGGTTAAGACGACCGCTGTATTGGTTTTAAAGTATGCCGATTCAAATTCTCTAAGATGTACCGATATTTCTGATTAAATATTTGAATACCTACACGAACGGCTATTACGAAAGATAAATTCATGAATATATATAACAGAAAACCATATTATACATATATTTAGAACAAAAAAAAAAAAAAAAAAACTAACAATTACAAAATGATACGGACATCTGTTTGTCACACTTTTCTGTGTGCTTAGTGCGAGTTTTTGAACGTTCTCGATAGCGTAAAAGTTAACTTAAATTTGTATGGACTTGGAAACTTTGGCTGCGTTTGCCGCTAGGGGCGCTGTTGAAACTGCATAAAAATGTGAGTTAACTTTTACGCTATCGAGAGGGTTAAAAAAAAAAAAAAAAAAAAACTGTCTAAGTCTGAATTGTTAAACACGACGGTTCTCCCACACTCCAAACCGGAACGAACTGGTTTTTGGAAGCACATATAGACAGGCTGGTGAGACGAACCCGTGCAGGCATCCCATACCCAGACACCAGTGATTAATAAATATACTTATATCACGTAATATGTATTTACGTCGTTTTATGTAAATAGTACGTGGTGAAGGGGGGTCATTGACACCGACATTTGTATCTGATAACCAGATTCACGCCCTAAAGTGTCTTCAGATGTGACGTCATCGAACCGGATATTAAGTTCACTGAATTTTACGACAGCTTCGTAATCGTACTTCTGTAGCTTTTGAGGTTTGCCTACCCGTGCGGACTCACAAGAGGTCCCACCACCCGTAAATTAAGTATCACCAGTTCATCATAAAATTTTACATTTCCGTTTTCAAATCAAAAACGTTTAACATCGGACTAAAGGTGATAAAGTGAAGTAGCTCTTAAATCCCAATAACGGTGATCGTAAATACAAATAATCGAATGCACTCCAATCTCGAGTTAATGCCTTTTTTAACTAATGACTATAAAATAGTGAATCTCAATTTATAGTTGAACAATTTATTAACAAACGAAATTATTTTATGTCGGTAGGTGCCTAGCCGCGTAATTGAACTGTGATTGCAAATTAGGGTTACTATTGCTCTACGCTTGAATTTATCGTCTTAAATATACAAATAGCAATAAATAATTTGCGTAAGAACTATTATCTCAGTATAATGTAGGCAAGTATCTACTTTGGTACCAGTATTTGTTAATAAGTATAAATGTTTTGGTGTAAAATATTAGGTAAAACAAAGGCTTATTACATACATACGTGGAAAATATTTAAATACATAGAAGTTATGATGTTCAGACATACCTGACCCAAATTATTATTTTTTGTATTTCTGTTTAGGTATTTGTTGAATCACGCAAAAACATCATGTCGATTTTGATTTAAGCAATTGTTTTTTAAATTAATCTAACTTCAAGCTGACGGATGCTATCGCTATAACGACTGCAGTCAGAGATTTAAAAAATAAATACCGAAACATACCTACCAAACATTATCTTCATAATTCTACAGATGACCACTGCTGGGTAGGTCTTTCTCCACCTTCGACAAAATATATACCAATGCACCAAAACTAGGTAAATTAGAAAATTCAAAAGCATTTATTCCAATTTCAACGTAGGTCGCGGTTCAAGTCTGTACATTACAAGAAAAATTAATTAACTCTATTTTGTTGATTCAAATTCTAAAACATAATTGCACGCTTGTATTTACCGAATAAGTTTGTTATTACGTCATCAAATTACAATCGCTCGTGTATTACAGTCAACGAGTGGATATTTAAAACTCTTCAGATTTGTGTTCGCAGCGTACGTAGTTAATGAAGGTGGTACTTGAAGCATAATCGCAGGCACTCAATACGTTCAAAGTAAACTAATAAATAATAATTGAATAACGTTAATGCTTAATGTGTGTGAAGTTTTAACTCAGTCCCGCCGGTATTCAACTCCGCTGCATCTATCAAGACCGATAACCCGATCACTGGTGATCCGTTCGCTACGGATTACCGAATTAAACTGACCGCGTTAATATTTTAATCTATTACCGGAGACCTTCTCTTACTTCATTGCACTCAAACCCATCTAGTTATTCGCAAAAATACCAATTAAACCACGATTATAACTATTTAGATTGCTGATATAACATCAAACACACACAAACAGAGACTTATTAAAATTGCATATCACTTGCCAAAGCAAACAGAACGAAATAACTCAGGCGACCAAACACCGACACCCTCCGCCCTCCCAGAAAATCCCCAGATAATACGTATCTATTAGAGCGTATATCTCCGATTCGACTAAAGTATTCCTCAAACATGAAGATAGTCGACGAAAAATTCGAGTGGAGAAAATATGTACGGCAGCGGCAATCGGCATGCGAGGGTCGGATGATGGGGTCCGACGGTGGGGTGGGGGCGCCCCGCGCGCCAGTCCGCTCGCAGCCTTCGCGCAGTCAACACGTGCGCCGTCTGACGCTGTGACGGAGAACCGCGTGCGACCGACCGCGTGGAGTGTTGTTCTGTGGATCTTGTGCAGTGTGTGCTGTGCCCTATATTCGTTCAGTGTAGACCATGACCGTTAGTGTTTGACGCTGGGATGTATCCGAGTGCGGGCGCTATGAACGCCGCCGCCGCCGCCGCAGCCGTGGCGGCCGCCAGGCATCCGGTGAGCGACACTCGCATCGCATAAATCACTCCCGATTATCATCTCTTCGACTGACGTCTTTATGACTGACGAGCGAGCGAGAGTCTCACAATTCCAGTGAAAGCGCTTTCTAACACGAAACGTCACTGTAACGTTAATATTATTCAAATTTCACGCATCGACCTACCGGTGCATGCAAGATGTACACAACAAAACTGGAATTAATTTCACGGAAATTTTTAATTGACATGTTAATGTAAAGATTTTCACGTGCATAAAACATTCTGCTCGTAAATGCGCGTTGATGTCTTTTCTGCATCCGTTTACATAAATAACGTATCATTGAAATCAGTATCTCCGAACTAGTGATATGTCGTTTGTGTTTGAGATACCGTTTTGTTAAAAAAATATAATATTTGCGACTTAATAACATCGTTGAAAGGTACAAAGTGAATCTTGGAGTGGTAATAAAAGCGTAAAAGTAATAATAAGCAGTTGAATGGAACTGGCAAATAGGCAAGGGCTGTGCGCTCCCCGCTGCGACCGACTGGCGACCATTGTCTGACACTCGATTACCCGTGAAATTGTCTGTAAAGGATTCTATCGGACAACCAAATCAGACGGACCGTTTTCTCAAAAACGAAGCCACCAGGTGTGCGCGCCACAGCTCAAACCGCTTTCAAATTTGAACAAAATATTTATGACCGTCTTTGAAATGCTAGTTGACCTCCTGCACTTAATCGTGTAGATTTAAAATCCCAGGTAACCATTACTGTTGTGTAATAAAACAGACTTTAAGTTTTAATCACAATATTAATCAGTTTACAGCTATTACTAAAATTGGTTTTGTCGTTTTTAAAACAGTGATTTATCCACAGACCCACTACAATAGTATCTATACTTGAGGCCTATAAAATCAAAGGCAGCTAAATCCAAGCCTGTCAAATATTAAGGTAAACTACAAAAATCAACCCTAATCACGTCATTACGGATCCTCCCGGTCCATCAAAGTACTACTGCTCTTGCTAGGGCCAGTGTTAGCAACACTCCCGGTTTGAGAAGCTGAAATTCCTTTGTTGGGGTAGCTATGATATTCTTTATTTTAAAGCAGATTTATAAAGAATGAGAATATTACGAATAATCTGAATTTTAAATGATAAAACTTCGTTCATATTTGAGTACAGAGTTAAAATAAAAATTTTGAACTGAATTTGTCGGAGATTTATCTGCATTTGTTATAACATGAAAACACTAAAGCGTGTCCAACTAACTGAACAAGATAGCGCCATTGTTTATCCATTTTACGACATTAAGGAGTTCAGCTGCCTTTGATTTTATAGGCCTCACTTGTTAATAAGCACTCCGCAAGTCGCAACGGATGACATAAAGAAGAATTTGAGTGGAGGCGAGGCTAAGTCGTGCCTGCGAACCGCGTCGCCTCTGTCCCTGTGCGCATTCGGAAAACCCACCGCGATTCAAGAATCCATTTCAATGCTTATTTCAAATTATAGTGTGGTTTGTAAGCGCTCGTCGTGACTGACAATCGTTTGTGAAGCCGTACACCGCATATGGATAACGTAATTAACATTTTTTTATATATATATACCTAATAAAACTAAACAAAGTGTTCGGGAATAAAGTCTTTGTGTAATGTCAGAACGAACCCGCTTTGATTCGAGAACGTTATTGAGATACAGATCATTGTATAAAAGCGCCAGTTGGCATGTTTGTTCGTCCTTGACGTGCTTTTTTTGCAAATTGTTTATGGGCGGAGAATGATAAGCTCCCATTTATCTTAGTCAATTTAGAGTTTCTCCGGTCCTCGCCAATCGTACAAATAATTAAAATTGCTATTACGATTTAATCTCATGGTTTTCATTGTGTTATTTTAGACGACTTGAATTTTTCGTAACCACCAAAACAATAGAATGATTAAAATAAATGCCATATCAAATGAGATTAAGACCATATTTTAGACTTACGTATTAAGCTTCATTGAAACCGCAGCCCATACCTGTTGTTAGCTATTATATAATCAGTTATTATCATTAAAGTAGTTATGTTTAGATAATATTTTGTAGCACCCAATTGTATACGTCTGTAGCTGAATTAAATCAATAAACTAATTTCATGAGACAATTAAAAATGAAAACACAGTGAAACAAAACACATTCGAATCCATTACGTATTTCCGAATCGATGACAATGAAAAGCAACTTAAATTATCGTTTTGATTAAATAAACTGACAATAAAATATGCGTTGCTAATAAATATTTTATTTATTACACGGACATAATGTAAAAGTTGGCAGCGAAACCGAGAAGGAAAACAAGACAAATGAAATAGAGAAGACTTCATTACTGAATCTAAGTAGATACGTTTTATTGCGTCTTTTGTCACGGCCAAGTGCCCATAAAAACTAGGTTCCGCAAATAATAAAAACCAAACAATAAAGAACGTATGAAACTATATTTATTAGTCACGTGTTCGCTTGTCACTCCATTGCTTAAGCTAGACCACTGACGTACATACATTGTACTTTAAGTCGAGACCGAAAATGCATCGTTCGAATAAAATAATTCCCACATAGTATCATGCGTGTATGTCACATTAATTCACACGTGACAATCGTTTAATGAGCCACCCCCTTCTTTGATTTTCATTCGTAAGAACGTTTCTGGGGGCCTGGTGAAACTGGCCAGGATTGCAAAAGAGGAAGTAACGCGACACCGGTCGCGTGATAATGAATTCAATTCGGTTCAAAGAAACGCCTTTTAGCATTGTGTTATAGCTGTTTAAAGTTCAGCGCAGGAATTCATTTTGTAAACCGAATTTAACTTGTAAAATGCTTATCGTGACGAGAATTTTAAATATTTTGTCTGTAGATATGTGATAGTATGTGTATATAATAGTGTGCGCTTCTTATACGTACCTACATAGAAAATAATTACATTTTGAAACGCATGTAGGACATTTCTTATCACGATATTTCTCTTACTAGATCTCTGAGTCAATTTTGGTATCACGCAAACGAACCGAGTTACTTACAATTATCAAACATAATTAAGTAATCTTTTATCTTTGTTGAAATGTTCTTAACGTGAAGACCGAGAATTTTCTTTGCCGATCCGTCACTCGTGTTTTATGAGTTTATGAGGTGGTGTGCGGGGGCGGGGTCGGAGAGGGGGGTGGTGAGTGCTAATGCCTATTTGTCTATTTGTTCAAAATCCGTGTCGCGTCCTACTCCGTCAATATTTGACTGACAAAATTACCGCTACGAGCAAATGAGATGACGTTTCTTTTCCAAAATATGAGTTTTCCTTTTTTGTGTGACCAAGCTCGTGTTTGTTTTTCCAAAACATTTATAAATGTTAACACAAAATCGGAACATACGAGTGTGCTTGTCGTGACTTAAAAATTTATTTAGACAACGTAATCTTCAAATATGATTAAAATTAATTCGAATCGCGGCTATAAAACAACAGTTGTCACATTAAAAATCTGTGTCATTGCCGATTGTGGAGCCATTGTACGAGACTTGTCAACGGAAACGTGAGTTAGGATTATCAAAGCTGATAACTGGAGTGCCTTGAGTCAATGCTCACCAAAAATAATTCCCAACATTCGTAGATAACGTTATCTGTACAAACACGGCATTTGGAGTACGCAAACAATGCCTTGTCATAATCAAGTCTCCATCAAACGGAGCATTTGTTAAGAGCCTCGTATGGGCTCTCAAATAGTTCTTCCACGCGTTCACACAATTTGCGCTACAAGTTTATATTTTTAATAGCGAAATTTCGGTTTAAATTTTTGCCTTTAAAATGTAATGAAAATAAAACTTCTCCTTAATGTCCGTCAATATTAAAACCGCACGTCGGACACTTGACGGGTTGCAATTAAAAACTAATCACCACAACTATATTGCGCTATAAAGCCAACACATTAATTCCCGAAGCCACATTACGCTGTCCAGTTGCAGCGACGCTTAATTAGACCTCTATTCTCGGAACCATCGATATCAAACAACTCACCATTAGCCACACCGTATACATTCGTCGGCTAACCGTCTTGTGTTTCTAAGAAAATAAAATCAGCTTTCCGATCCCAGCGCTACCATATTAGTTTACTAGCATATTTTTTTTTTGTATTTCCGTCCCTAAACGCCATATGTCGATTTTTACAACACGCCTTTTTACGTCTTCCGCTGAACACAATACAGATGATATTAGCTCGCGGCACTTCGACGGTACAGCGTTACGTTACAAAGCCAATCTCAATGTTCAAATATTTGTCTGTGCTTGTTTGGTTTGTAAGTGCGAATGGTGTTTAGATGTTTACCGAGCCGCTGAACTTGTGTACGCACTCTGCGGAGCGGGAAACCTTCTAATATTACTAATAAACAGTTGACATCGATCCACTTTTTAAAATTCTTCGGAACTTCCTCAAAATTGTAGGTTTCGAAAATTATTGTTGATTATCAATAATACACCAATAAAAGCTGAACTCATTCGGTGATTTCAAAATTCGAATTCGAACTAAAACAAATAAAAAAACTCCAGAATCGTACGGCAGGTAGACGTGGGCAGACACAGACGTATTCAATAATTTGAAATAAGAACACGTATTTCTTTTTATATCCGTTTAAACGCATTCTGTTTAGTTTTGTTTTTATAAGCGTTGGTCGCTGGATGCGGGTCTTTCATCCGGGCCCTCTACACAATACTGCCACTCAAAAACTCCTCATTGTATTTTAATTTGACCTTTTCGGTGATAATTTATGAGATTTTTTTTTATTTAGAGGGGGACCATTTACTCAGTCTATTATTGTCGAGGATTATCTTCATTTCTTTTGTGAGCTTTTTAAAGTTTTCGAATAATCTTTGGGCCATTAAAAATCGAAGGGAAGTATTTTACCGTGGGAAATCGTCGTGGAGCCAGTAGCACGGCACACTAACACGTAATTGCTTTATTTGAATTAAAATTTGTGGTCAATAAAAAATAGGCAATAAAAAATTATTTACAAAACAAGTGACCGTGACTAAATGAGCCTCTAATAACTTTCTAATCAATCGAAACTGTTAATAAAACAGCATTGATATTCCCATTGATAACGTGTAATTAATTTTGTTTCCCGGTAAACGCTTAATGATTTACAAAAAAAAAATTGAACGGCCATTACTTTGCGTTATCGATTTAGATAAGATTCGAATGTTAAACAATTTTATAACACAAAAGCCGTTTAATACAATCCAGTCGTAATATTCTGATATAGCAGTTCGGTTTCGGTAATAAAATGCTTGTCCATTAGCGCTGTAAAGATATATAACGATGACGGTCTTATTTGCGGTGAAAACAAAGAGCATTAGAGGTCATTCGTAAAATGTATAATTAATAATACAAAGCCATTTAGTTTTATAAAGACAACACTGGGCAGACCGATTATATAGCTCAGGCTTTAAGAGTATTAATGTTTGTGCCTTAAATAAATTAAAAAAAAAAAGAAACACCAAAGCAGCGTTCCCGGAGTGTGCGATTCGTTGTGATGCACGCCACACGTGTTGTCTCGACGCGCCTTTAGGATGCTACTGTCAATATCATTTTGCTCTTACCCTGAGAACATGCGTTATGTTAGCTCGTAACTTTCGATTCGTTTTTTATTATTATTATTATTTTCCGTTCCGAGAACGAACGAACACGAATAAGTAATTGACCGAGTCAATACACATCTCGAAGTAAAGTGCTTTCAGCCCACGGTCGTGTTTTATTGCTTTTAAAATATATAAGTAACGATTGGCAATTTCATTCAATGGCGGATATTTATTTGCGTGGGCTAGGATTATTTATGTCGACGTAATAAAGCAGTTTGTAAGTGTGATGTTTAATGTATAGGGACGACTTAGTATAGCGGAACAGGTTTAAATATTAGAGCAAATCTGGAGTCAAATCGTTTAGGCGACGGCCTGGCTGTGTAGGGATGGCTAGTTCATATGAGCGTTACATCTAATCACGACGTTAACAGCCCTTTTTTTTTTGAAGTAAATAAATATTTAAATTAAATGAAAACAATTATGTGTGCTTAGTGCGAGTTTTTAACGTTCTCGATAGCGTAAAAGTTAGCCCAATTTTGTATGCAGTTGGAACAGCACCCCTAGCGGCAAACGTAGGCAAACGATTCCATTCCATACAAATATGAGCTAACTTTTACGCTATCGAGTACGTTAAAAAACTCGCATTGAGCAGACCGAACCGAGTCTAGAATGCGAAGTTGCGGTCGGGATTCACGATGCTGTATCTATTACGTTATTAAGTGCGATCGCCCATTAGAGTCGGAGAGAGCGGCGGCGGCGCGGACCGCGACCGCAGGCCTATCTCCCCGGTGGTTACATTCACTAAATTCCCGGGCGCATTTTTTCCGGTCCCGATTGTCCGCAGCTCCATTTACAACGTCTACACGCCGCGCCAGTTCCTTTTACGCTTTTATTTACGTTTCTTTTATTATTTTTAAAGTCCGTTTGTTCATCGCGCCGGCTCCGAGCGGCGGTTATTTATTTTTTGCCATCGGCCTCCCGGCGACCGTGTGTTGTTGTGTCCCTCGCTTTATTTTTATTTTCGTGCTTCTTATTATGGAGTTCGTGTTTTTTTTTTGCTTCTTTTTTCTTTATTATTACATGCTCGCGTGTTCACGTTACTTTATTTTTGTGTTAAGAGGCGAGCGCTCGGCGTTGTTGTTATTTTTCTTTTTTCTTTTTTTTTTTTGTTCCATTAATCGAGGCTCACACCGAATTATGGTCATTAAAGGATAATTTGTATTATGGTAATTTGGGATGCGTGTAATTTTTGTTTCGTGATAGGAACGTTTTTGTACAGAGACCGAGATTGATGGCTTGTATGCTGCGCGTTTAACATTTGTATCGTTCGCGTGTTTACCATAAACGTTTCTAAACAATTTGTAATGGTGGAGAATTACTTATATCAGTCGATTTTTTGTTTCCGTTCTTCGGTCTTGCGTAATTATAAAAAAACATTGTAATCGATTTGTTTAATTTTTTTTTTCTTTTTCTTTTATTACAGGGTCCACCACAACCCGGGCAACCGATCAAATTCACAGTGGGTGAATCGTGCGATAGGATTAAAGAGGAATTCAATTTTCTACAAGCTCAATATCATAAGTAAGTAAATTAATATATAAAGCTTCCTAGTAAAAGTATTTCAAACTACCCGTATTCACCCTCGTTCATAAACTACTGACTACAGATACGAGCTTATTGTGAACAAACAAAAAAATATATACAATACATTTAATAGTCAAAGAAAATAATCCGAGAGAGCCCACGAGATCAAATGCTTGTGTACAAGCAACAGGATCTAAAGATGGATCATCTGGGCTTCGGTCTGTCGCCGGAATCAGCGACATCATACCGTACCTGTCCCTTTGAGGACGGAGCCCTTTTTATCAGCCCTTTTTGTCATCTCACTCCATTGTTATCTTATCTCTATAAAGTAGAACGTTTTACTTAAAAGCTGACATTAAAAAAAAGGTATATTCCAATTCAGATTTAATGTTATTTATGTATTATTTGCATGTTTGTATTTTTTATGTATTTTATTTAACTGCCAATGAAGGTATTCGTTTTTTTTTAAAAATCATACTGGAACAACCTTTATATTGATACTGGCTCGTATCCATTACCCAGTTATGGCAGAATTACGATATCGTAAACCTCTTATCACTCGGCTTTCAATGCGCTCGTTAAACTTGTAGGTACATTACTTGTAGGTAATCTAGAATTGAAATTGAACTGCCGGGTGGTGCTACGATAAAAACAATAAATATAATATGTCTGACCTAATATTATACGAGATAAAAAAACATTAAAGAAACGGCGTTGTGATACGGCGTTTACTGGTGGTAGGACCTCTTGTGAGTCCGCACGGGTAGGTACCACCGCCCCGCCTATTTCTGCCGTGAAGCAGTAATGCGTTTCGGTTTGAAGAGTGGGGCAGCCGTTGTAACTATACTGAGACCTTAGAACTTATATCTCAAGGTGTGTGGCGCATTTACGTTGTAGATGTCTATGGGTACCAGTAACCACTTAACACCAGGTGGGCTGTGAGCTCGTCTACACATCTAGGCAATAAAAAAAAAAAGACAAAGTTCCTTATCTTTAACATATAAATAGACTTTCGTGTACCGGACTCCTATGCAGCTTTCAACTTTATTATATTATTACAGATATCAATAATGAATTCTTTGAATAATCGTTACCAGTCACTTTTATATCATTCAAGTTAATTAACTCATTTATATTACTTCTAGATATTTATCTATCTACGTTATGATTATAATATTAATTGACATGAAAAAAAAAAAACTGAAGGATTTAGATATTATCATTTTTATATTGTTGTTTTTGTTTCAGTTTAAAATTAGAATGCGAGAAACTGGCTAGTGAAAAAATAGAAATACAAAGGCATTATGTAATGGTGAGTGTCTGGAGTCTATTATTGTTTCCTATCATAAAATAAAAACCCAAACAAAAAATCAACTGTTAATTCAACGGACAAATAGAGATGTTTATCGCATTAAACATTTGTTGGCGTGTGAAATCAATAAATATGTTTCTTTTGTTCGGCGCCCGCATGTCGCCTATACCACTGTTCCATTCGGACATTCGATTCAGTGGTCCCTTTTATTTAGATAACTAACTACACTGATAAAATGAACTCGAAACATTAGCTTTGTGTCATGTTGTTTTAATAAACACGCTTTTCGAGTAGTAACCTTCGCGTATATGTTGAATGAAAGTCCGGGTTTTGTTGCGCAATGTCCAATCAATCAAACCAGTTATCGCGGTGCACATACACGTGCGTAAACACATTAGCTTCCCGCACACTAACAAACAATATATTTGAAACGGACAGATATTTTGGCATGCCTTAATCCCCGAATGTTCGCTCTATTCAGATTTAAATCACGGTTAAGTGTTGCCAAATCGCTCGCAATTTATTTAAATACGCTCGAGAGAAAATTTTCGGGAGAATTTTTATGTGTCGGAAACACTTCTGGCCGGCGTCCAAACTGCGCTGCCGCGGATGTTTAGTCACCCGACTCCTATAATTTGAGAAAGTTAATGCTTGGCAATCGTTTTCTGCGTCACAATGTACCTACTTGTTATGTTTTGACAGATAGACCGAAAACTTTAAATTAATATGTGTCCATTGAAAATTTTAGTGTCTTAATATGAATCATTAAATCAAGGGCACCTTTACCTGCACACGCTTTAAATAATTCTAAAAATAAAGCAATCATTTATCTCAGATTGGTAGCATAAAGTAAACATAGCGTTGTTACATTGAAACGCGAATATCGAAAATTGAGTTCGTTTTTTTAGGAGGTTGGCAATATTTAGTTTTAATAACAAATTGAGGGGAATGAAACTTATTTAGGGTCGACTGACAACATATAATAAATACGCACGCATGTATTTTTTTTTATCACACTAAAATGATTTTTATGTTTCAGTACTATGAAATGTCGTATGGACTCAACGTGGAAATGCACAAACAGGTATGTACTATGACATCTACTTCTAAATTAACGTAATTACTAGTTAGCTGTAATCTATATTTTACTTTTGGCTTAAGAATGATTGTTCTCAAAAAGGAATTTCAAATGTCACAAGGCGTCATCCCAAAGATTTAAATATGCTTATGAAAGAAAATACTACAATTTTTCAGCCAAACTTAAATAGTGAATCGTTTCCGCGTGATCACATTGAAATTCGTAACAAAGTTTACTACATTTTAGGTAAATAGTGATGGCCGAAGAACTCCACCTATTACTATGAAATAAAAAATATGTATTTTTGCTTTCTGGCTGTTTGTTAGATAAACGTTCGACGCGCGCGGGGGCCGTCCTGACCCGTTCAAACCGCTTTGTTGACATTACGGTTTTTCATTTAAAACTTGCGAAGTTAATTTGTTTTCATCACACAGATTCTTTTGGGATATTAAATATTATATTGAAAAATAATCAGGGTTGCCGAGTGCGGTTTGAGTTGATGTTGTGACGGGTTTTCATTTCCATACATTATCGATATATTGCGTGGGGCTGCGGAACCGTGGTGCTAGGGGAGCCTGAGCTTCCCCTAAATATGAGTTCAACTAAAACGGAGAAAATATAATATCCATGAATTAGACGCTTAGCAGGATTTACAAAGGGGACGTTCAGGGTTGTCATAAGCCATGCCTAAATTAAATCGATATTTTGAAATTTCGAGTTGGCATTTGCGGAGTCCGACAAATACATTTATTACACTAGTTTCTACTGTAATATCTACCCATATTTACTTCAAGAAAGTTTACAGAAATATGCGTAACTATAGTAGATTTTTAAATCGATTTGCGATGTGAATTTCTTACGTATTATTAGCTGAATATCAGCTGTGTCGCAATATCGATCAATTTTGTTGCTCAACTAAACTCAAATTCTCTTGCTAATCCCGCTTGTTTGTAGACAGCCCTGACCAGAGACCAACAATAGATACCCTAACAAATAGGTATATATACTGTGCACCAGGGGTCCCTTGCGCCCGAGGGGCTATCCACGGGGGGCTTCATGGTAATCTGTTGATTTTACGCTCACTGCCCTGTCTACAATCGAACCCCGCTTTTTAATAAGAGCCTGTAACATGTCCAACAAAATCAATTGAATATCCTTGCATTTAATATAAAAACATTCATTTATTTCACACGTTACAATGAACATCTTGTAAATAATAAAACAACGGTACAGGTGATCGCATTTACTATTCTACAAAAGTCTGTAATTACTAGTTACATATAGGTATGTCGAATGTATTTTGCTGTAACATTTCGAGGTCTGAATTAATACGTACCTGTTTTGATATCAACTTAATATTCCAACATTTACTTCGAGCATAATAAATCTGATGTCAAACGCAATGTTTACTGAATAATAAGTGTAGGAGAGAGACCTCAGAATACGTTAAAGCAAACTGCAGTGAGTAATATAATATTTGTTTAGGGTCTGGCAAACTCAGGTCGAGGGGTAAATTAGAAGGGCTGTATTGTTTGGTGCTGCGGCGGACAGATGGCGGCCTCCACCGGCTCAATGCTTGAATGCGCTATTTAGCGTACACTGGCGCGCTTCATTGTAATGGATTATTACATTAGCACTTAACACGCTCGGTCGAGCGAGAACCGAAACGTACCCCTCGGACTTTGTTAAGCTTTTATAGCGTTGCCGACCGTAATAGAATGTTTTACATTTTTTATTCGTTATCTCGCTCGTTCTTGCTCGTCACACGACGCTCGGTCGGGTTAAACACTCAATAAAATAAAATGACGCTCAAATGAATTCCGATTGTCAGTTCTGTTACATAGCCTCTGATGGGATGGAAGTATTGGTTTTTTGTTCGATCGCATCAAACTTGTAGTGCTTGAACGCTGACTGGGCGATGTTTATTCGAGATGTGCTTCGTGCTGGTTATCTCGTAATGACTCTATTATGACGCATGTAGAGTCGCGGGGAGTAGGCTCGTCGTGACCGCGCCGCGTTCGCTGCCGTGACCGCGTCTAACTCGCGTTTTCCGCTCTTTCTGACGCCGACTAATTGCTTAGATTTTCTTTTGTTAGTCGCGGGGCCAGACCGTAGCTTAGTGAGACCGTGCCGAATCGCACCTACTTATGCCGTGAATTGATTGTTTCGTCTTTGTGTGCCTGTATCGACACGGAGACTTATTGTTCTGTGCTTCGAGCCATTATTCACGCTTGAACCGACTTTCACGCTGCCGATTAACGCAACGGTTTCTTTCTATGAATGAACGCAGGTTCTGTGCTAATTACGTACCACTGGTTCGGTATTCAAAATAAATTGAAAAAAGGCTAAGGTATTAATTAAGTTTGGATACTATAAGATTTTGACTGTTTTTTTTTATTGCTTAGATGGATGGACGAGCTCACACCCCACTTGATGTTAAGTGGTTACTGGAGCCCATGGACATCTACGACGTGAATGCGCCACCCACCTTGAGATATCAGTTCTAAGGTCTCAAGTATAGTTACAACGGCTGCTCCGCCCTTCAAACCGAAACGCAGTTGCGATGTTGAAAGCAAAGGATTCGTTTATGACAAATTAATGTGGAAATATATAGAATAGACGAGGGCGTTGCGAGGGAACGAACTGTGTCGGCGGGATATCGGAATACTTTGCCGAGGTTTACTTGTGTAACACCCCGCGGCGCGCTCCGTTGCACGCGCCTCCTCCCCGACTGTCGTTTGTTATTAAATATCGATACCGGGTTTCCCTCGCGCCGCTGTCATAGCTCTGATGTTTGTTTGAATGTTCGTTTTACGCTATACGATTCATCATCCATCACAATTTTAGTAGTAACGGAAGCTCTCGAGTTGTGTAGTGGAATATTTTTTCGTGCGTTATTTCTGAATGCCGACATTTTACATTTACGCCTTCTAAAGATGGGTGCGATGTTTTCCTTAAAAAAATATTCTAAACAGTCATTCGTAAATAGATATGAAGGAAATTAAAAGTACGTACCCTATATTTTTAATGTTTATAAGCTGAAATTGAACCAACAATTAATTTCATGTATTTTATCTCTAGATACCGGTCCAGAGATTAGATCGAAATTTTAAATAATTTTAATGACAATACCATATCGTAAAAATACGATAATTGGTAAGAAGTTGATCAGACGTCTTGGAGTCCATGAAAATTACTTTAATACAAGCAAACATACATACCAAGCTAATAAAAGCACAAAATCATTATCCCATCATTTCATCACAAATAAATTAATAAAAAAATAAACACTTTTCGAAATCTCTTCATAAATCAACGAGCAAATAAATCCGAAATCTAATTGGAAAAAAATCCATTTGAACAGTTTCCAGTAGGTACGTGTCCGTATAATTTAATAATCTACGGGTTATTGCGATTCCGTCCCTTGCCCCTGACACAAAACAGGGGACTAGTGTTCGTTACAGAAGGGTCGTAAACAGATTAACGACATAATTGCACGGCCATGTGAGATAGCTTCGAATAAATGATGCTCCTTCATTTTAAGCCTTCGGTAACCCTTGCGTAGTACAAAGATTAGTAGCAAGGTCTGAAATGAAAAAAAGAGTGGGCTGTCTGTTATTTTTGTTCTGTGTCATCGACATGGTGAAATTATTCATGTGCGAGGCGGGGGATTGTTTGGTTTGCATTAGGGTGCGTCCACACAACACCCTCTGGCTCTCATTGATAAAAACGCTGCACGTGCTCAATCCGCTTACCTACTATTTATAACGAAACAAGCGGGGGCTAACGTTTTTAATACTGTTTGTTTACGGCTTTTTGTTTACAAATGTCGATACGGTCTTTTCCTACTACTATGTTATCAATTCAATGAACTGATTAGGATTTACATGCTTACCACATTAATTATGGACTAATTATCAACATTACCTTTAGCGGATTAAAAGTAACGTAAGGTATTAAGATAGCGTTTCGTATTGCGTTGGAATGTTTAATTAATTCTTTTGAAATCCTATTTTCAACCGACTACAAAAGAAAAAGTAGAAAGAGGTTCCATAGACATTTCAGAAACAGTGTTCAAGTATTTAGTGATTATTCATATATTCTTATTATATAGTTTGGCAACGCCACCTAGTTCGACATTGCAAAAGATTACCAATCTTTAAATCCTTATTTCGAAACGGCTGCATATTTTTTTTATATTATATAATCTGTGACATTATTAAATTTACCGACAAAAGCCGAGCTTAAGAAGTGAAAAAAACAACCACAGAAACCGCAGTATTAATATATTCGCAACTACAAAAAATATATAGGGAAATAGGGCAATGGAAATGCTCCGAAATAATATCAGGATAAGCGCATTTGGCTGTGCAATATTCCTTATCAAATTATAAGTGTTGAGTCTTCACATCGACATGCAGGTAGTCGTTACGGGGCCCGCACAATGGCGCGCTATCTCGTACATCTACACGCGGATACAGCCTTGTGAATTGTCTAAACGAAGGCAACAACTCACAATGAACGCTCCGTCGCTTCGCCCCCTCGCTTAAAAGCGAAATTATCTCCGGATCTACAGCGTGCGTCGCGCGGCAGATGGCGCTTGCAATAAAACCACTAAACGCGATATCGCCGTTTGCTGCCCCTCCGTCCGCTTTATTATTTGATCGGGGAGCCAAATTAAAGGATTTGCCGTAACCCCTCGCCTGCGACCCTCGCTCGCCAACAATCACCTCTGTATTAAGTCTAATTGTGTTTTCAAATTTGCCCCCTACAATGCACAGGGATAGGGATGCCATGTGAAAAATAAGGCGTATATTACCCTCTCCGTTTTATTAATATCAGTCGGTTTTGTAACGTGCATGGGTATTAGGTACCAAACATTTCAATTTTGCATTAAAAAAATTGATGTAATTTAGTAAATCAGTGTCCACGCACAATGAGTCGTCGCGTATAATGCGCACGTAAAGACTCGTGACTAATAAACACGAGTTTACGGCCCGCCTAAATCGTGCAATAAAACAACACGTCTAATAATGTGTATCGTCGGGTAGACGCTCGAGGCGCTCTGTCTTACTAATACACGTATTCATTCCTACACGTCGTACTCTCGCGTGGCGATACATCATTATACTGTTATAATTATTATACGTACGTCATAATTCGTAACATGAAACGTGCGCGACGTTCCGTTTAGGGATTTAAACTATATCGCTGATAGACTCGGATCAGTTGGTAAAACAATTTGCGTTCATGTCGGGAAGTTTACAAGTTTAACGTGATTTCGGGGTGATATTCCGTATCGCCAGGTTAATTTATCGCCCTTCGACTCCGGCGGCGATGTGAAACTAATTACAGCGAATACGTACGTCCCCCGTTCGACGTTTGTTGTCGTAGTCTGGCCACCTTAATTGCTTTGATTGAGACACGGATATAGATTCGGGAACAGTTTGGCGTGGCCGGGTCGGCGCGTGGGGAACGCGCGTCGTCGGCACTCGACTCGCGCTTGTCGGTGGTCGGGCGTGAAACGGCCCTCATGAATAATGGACGCCTTGTTCGCTCCTTGAATTTTCATTTAAAACAGACGATTTCTATTCGACTCGTAAACTACACGTCTATGACTCACTCGTTTCCTATTCAATGTAATGTAACCAGTAAAACTGCAGCCGGAACGATGTAAGAATTTTAAGAGGCCGCATTTTTCATTTGCATACTAAATACATATTTACATTGGTACACAGATTCTTGTATTGTTGCTCAGCTGAATGTTTCCAATAAAAAATTATCATACATTAATAAGATTGCTATAACATCTCCGATATCGTGCCATTCCCATCACTATTCTCTCAAAAAATCAAATAACTTTTTGAATAGAATAACAATTCATCCAGGTACCAAATAAAATATATCGATAAGAATCATCGTTAAGTCGGCAATATTCACATAGATCGTATCATTAAATCTCACTTACATTATCATGAAAACGGTAACAGTTGTACGGTGGTCCCGCGTATTCAAACAATGAAACAATGCAAACAAGGAAGGGGTTACGTACGGGGGGGAACACCGCCATTGACTGAGCCCCTCACTGACAACCTCTACAATACATTTGTGGGGCTACAATTAAAGTGCACTCCGAACGTGTTCACTGAATTAATGAAACCAACAAATTGCCGAGTAGTTACGTGAAAACTAGAAAAAGTTTTAGGTCAGAAAATAACATAGGTGCTATTTCTAGTATATTCTATAATTTAAATGATTCGAAACCATTTACGATTAATCGCGTCCATAATGGCTATAGAATTCAGAATGTCAGAAAATGTTCAACGTTATCATGATCATTTGTCCTATTCGAATTTAGAATTTATGTATAAATATATAAATAAATTAATATGTTTGTTGTTTCAAAATGTATAAAAAAAAACGGTCGGACCGCTTCGAATTTTTAAAATACCGTTGACGCTTATTATATCCTTAAAAAGGAAACTGAATTGAGGGCACGAACCAATTTTAATATTCCAACATATTTGTGGTAGGCCGGTATTTAAATTCTCTAATGAATATTTAATCTAGAATATATCGATACAGTAATAGCACCGGTGACATGTTGAATTATGAATAAGCCTTAGGCTTAATTGAGTATCAGTATTTAGTAGGCGGCGTTTGAAACACATTCTGTCTATAAATTAATTCAATCATTTCGTATGCTCAAAGCTAACCTGTACTGACGGTTTCGAGTACAAGATTTAATGTGAGTATCGATTCAAACTGTGACCTCGGCGTTAAATAACTACTTTTCTATAATGCCATATATGAATACGAAATGCGGGATCGGGTCTCAATAAATATTTATGATTTATTTAAATTCATTCTCACCTTATTTTTCTTCACATCTGAGCATGAATAGATAATGTGTCGTTCGAATGATAAATGAGTTTCTCATGCTTATAGAATGCTCTGATTTTTTTCTTCATAATTCAATATTAGAAAATTTTATTTATTAATTTTGGCGAAGTCTTACACAATATACCTTCATAGTAATAAAATTTTCACTACTAAAAAGCCGAATTACGTTTATGAATAATTAGACAAGAAATTAGTTACATTATCACGAAGTAGAAAAAATAATAATTAATTAATTAAAGAATAAAAAAATAATTAATTGTTAATTAAAAAGGCAAACAACATTTATGTTCAAAGACAATGGTGTTATTTTTTTGAATTTATTAAACCTCTTAAAGGTGAACAGACCTCATTTTAAAACATTCACAAAAAGGTGTCGCGTTGACACCTCCTAATAAGGCTACCATGTTTCACAGCTAAGTTAATTAAACATAGCGTGCAGTTGTACACAAACCGATCATTTAATATTAGGTTACTATAACTTTACCTGTTTATGGATGTTAGGGTTGGGCCCGCCCTTTGGGAATTCCGGAAAATAAGTTCCCTACGATATCGAATTATGTTCGAAAAGTACCGACCCTCAGCTTTTGACGTTATCCTATTTGGCTTTTCGGCGAAATTGGATTTTACTTTATGTAATAAATATTCATTCAGTAGTTTTCTTGTTTGATATTTTAAGAGCTTTACTGTATTTATTTAATGATACATTGTTGTGGTCCATGTATTTTTCGCTCATAATACTAAAATGTAAATATTGTTATACAGTACTATATAATTACAGTCTACATATAAGTCAACCATCAAATCGATTTGTGATTTAAAATGGCCTGTTTAATCGGAATCAGTTAAACAGGGCGTGTACTTGTGTACCTTACTGTTGACAAGAGCGAGAGACAACCCTATCACGTAATGTATGTTGCGTGCGGCGCCACAGCGTGTAGGTACATCAACAAACATTGGCCGTGTTACGCGGTGAGCGGTTTTGTAGTTTTAAAAAAAAACTTTATTTTAATATACACTGAATTTATTTATCCTTTACAAAAATCTGATGTTACACGGACAGAGTTACGATGTTATGAGCTTGAAGATTGATGACGAACTTTTTAGTTTCAAGGAGAAAGAGAATTTATACATGAATAGTATTTACTAAACAATTAGTAAATGAGTCATTTAGACTATGAACCGTATTGGTAAACATATTTAGAATCCGTAAGGACACAATTAGTAAATGACGGAATTTTACCAATGTGAAAGGAATACAATATTAACTAATGTTCTAATTCCAAACGAATATCTGATGTAAAGTAAACAATATACATATGATTTAGTAACATGAGGAAATAAGTATGTTATATAGTAACAATGATTTAGAACTTAAGAACTAAGAGTTAGAGTACATTATGTGTTTATGAGAATTGATATATGACTTAGGTACTAGTGTGAGGGGCATAACATAACACCTCCCCCCTTAAAACAAAGGTTGAGCGTTGGTGCTCGAACTTTGAGAATTAGGATTTTCTGGATTTTCGATGTCATCTTCGTCTTCGGAGATGCACGATGTAGGATGACCGATGTTGGTCATTGGAATTGAAATTTGTGTATTTCTTCTTCTTGAAGAATTATCAAAGCAATTGTTGAAAATCTGGACACATCCGCTATTTGACCTTCTTCGGGTCGCAAATGGACATGGAAAATTCTTGAAGACTTTGTATAAGATGTATGTAAGCATTGTGATTCCGATCGAGAAATAGATCCATGAAAAACTTGACTCATGTTTCTTCATGAAATTTTGTGTTTTGATTTTCTTAATTTCCTCTGAATATTTGTCAATATGGTGCTTGATTTGTTGTAATGAGTCCAACGGGATCTCATTGATTGGAATTGGAATTAGATGTGGTATTTCAACATTTTTTAATTCTTGGAAACAATCGTCAGTTGTTATATCCGGTGTGACGATTGGATATGTGATGTTTTCATTTGATGATTTAAATGCTGTGAGCGTGCTGTAGCCAGTATGGAGCTTGCAAGATGCTGGCAGCGTTATGATTCCTGATCCATATAGTTTGTGGTTCGACACTTCACCATTACATTGAAGTACACATTGAGTTTCTGTGCTTAATACGTAGAGCCATTTATCACTTTCTAACTGCTGAAACGTTGCTATTTCCGCAGGAAATGATGTGACAGTGCATGATTTAGGAATTGATTTTGATTTTGTTAGCAGGACTTCAAGTTCACATATTGGTCTTGAAGTAGATTCATAGACGACCATATTTTTGCATAACCGTTGTCTTGATGCGAAATTGTTGCAGTTTTCCAACGAACTTGTAGAAATATACTTTTCTTGATTTTGATTAGTGGCTAAGAATATATGCTCTGGTAGGATGGTGGAGTGATATGAGGAATTAGGATGTTGTACAGGGATTGAATAAATATGATATAATTTAAAATTATCGTTTGTAACTAAGGGAAATTCTAAGATGTATACGAGGCGATTTGAGTAAACATAAGCTGATAAGGTAGAAGAATCTAATAAGGTATGAATATTATCTAATGTTACGGATGTGACTAAGCGTTTATTTGTTCTAACATGATTTGACAATAGAAGCTCTTCGTAGAGACGCTTGAGAGAAATTATCGATGGGTGAACAGTATTTGATTTAGCAAAAAGAATACTAGTTAGACAATCGTTTATATCGTTTTCTAAGTTAGTTACTAATTCTAGAATTTGCAGGGAAATTGTGGAAATTTCTTCACTTATTTTAATATCGAATACAGTATTCTTTGTAGTGTTAATATATTCGTTTAGACGATTAATATTTTCATTGATAATTTATTCGTCGTTTGTGATTTTGAATATAGATTGATTAAAGTTTTTGATTGTGGAAGATGTGATTTGTAGTTGTTTTTGCATGAGATTCATTACATCTAATTCTCGTTTTTCTAGAGAATTGATGCTTTCGTTATAACGTTCAGCATCCTGTGCGTCAGGTGTACCGATTAACCATTTAAGAACAGAGCTAAGGCCATCAAACAATTCTCGTTTATTACTTGAATTTTTGCCTAAGTAAAGGTTTAATTCCGAAAGTCGTTTTTCGATTATAACGATTTTGTATAGAATGTTGAATAAATTTGTAAATTTTGTAAATATGGAGGAATATAAACATTTTAAAATTCGAACAAATAATAAAACTAATATAAGGATTTGGTAGGGATTGTATAAAAGAATTTGTATTTTGGATGGCTGTAAATTGGCCTATCCTGTAAAGAAATATTTCTAACTTAAAAATAGAATATGAAATATAGTATACTATAATTTTAACATAAATGAATGAATTTTGAAATATCAGAATTTAGGATGAATTATCGTTATTAGGATAAGGTCTAAGACGATTTGAGTGAACTAATTGGGTTTTTCCACCCTTTTTAATTAGGAAATTTTCATTGAAGCCAACACGAACTATTTCGTATGGGCCTTCCCATTTAGAATCTAGATTGTTAGGATTAGGAACTTTTAGCATAACTTTATAACCTATTTTATATTCTACAGAATTCTTAATTTGATTGTCATAGCGTTCTTTCGCTTTTTCTTTCATCTTTTCTAAATTTTGTAAAGCAGTTTCTCTAGAGACCTTTAAACGTTCATTTAAATCTTTTAAATAATCGCAAGCTGTGTAATCAGAGATTGGTTTTAGCGAGTAGAACGGACGAGGCTTAAAACCAAATAAAAGTTCATGAGGAGTGTAACCCGTGGAAGAGTTAACTGAGGTATTATGACATAAAATAGCGAGAGGGATGATTTGGTCCCAATTTTTATGACGACGATTGCAATACATGCGTATATGATCTCGAAGAGTCGCATGGAATCGTTCGAGAGCGCCATTTGTTTGAGGATGATATGCTGTATTGAATGTGTGATTACATCCGAGAAATTTTGTTAGTTGTTTAAGAACGTTATTGGTAAATTCGGTACCTTGGTCCGAATGAAAACGCTTTGGAACACCGAAGTGTTGGCAGAAATGTAAGATTTGTTTAGCAATAGTGACTGCTTCTTTGTCAGGAATAAGATATGCTTGAACAAATCTTGTGAGATCGTCTTGCAACGTTATGACATATTTATTATTATTATCACTAATTTCTGAGTATGAGACTAAATCCATTGATATACGCTCAAATGGTTCAGTAGATTGAGAGGTTATGACCATAGGTGCTTTAAAAGACTTACGTTGAATTTTATTTCGTTGGCAAACGACGCATGATTCTATGTATTCTTTAATGTCGTTTGTCATTCCTTTCCAGAAATATTCATCACGAATTTTCCTGGTTGTTTCTAAGATTCCACGATGTCCTGATAGAGGTTCATCGTGATAGGTTTTGAGAATATTAGGAATTTCTTCAGGCATAGGATAAGATATTTTATTTTCACAAATTATAATTTTACAATTGTATGATTCAGCGATGTATGAAGATATATAAAGTTGTTCGTTGATTTCTAGTTTACACGTATTATCATTTTTAAGATCTGGAACGTACAATGTATCAATTTCATGTTTTTGAAGACATGAGAGAAGAGATTTAAAATAACTTTCAGAATCCCAAGGATCGAAGTGTCTGGGTCTAGTGCATGTAAAGAATAAATTTTGATTATGATTTGAATTTAACAAATGTACTTCGTATAGAGATTTTTGATTTTCTAAAAATGATTCAGTTTGTGAACATAAACTGATAGCTTCATGAAATAGATTATTTTGTGAAGGAGGTTCACATGACATAGGAATAAATATATTTTTGTGCTTAACATCTAACAATTGATCTGGAGACATTTTAGTAAAAGAAGTATTTATATTGGTACGATCTAAGGATTTGTAATGTTCAAAATTTATTTGTAGATAATCGTCTTGATCATCTTGACTTAAATCTATTACGTTAGAGTTCATAATAGCTGGACGAGACAGAGCGTCCGCATTAGTATTCATTTTTCCTGCTTTATAAACTATCTCGTACTCGTATTCTTCGAGCTTGAGACGCCATCTTACGAGACGACTGCCTGGATCTTTGATTGAAAATAACCACGTAAGAGGTTTGTGGTCAGTAACGATTTTGAATCTTCTTCCGAAGAGATAAGGTCTGAAATGCTTAACTGCCCACACTATGGCAAGCAACTCTCTTTCGATAGTTGAATAATTAGACTCGGCTTTATTTAAAGTACGTGAGGCATACGCGATTGGCAAATCTTTGCCAATATCTCCCTGTGAGAGGATAGCACCAATAGCATGTAACGATGCATCGGTAGTTAATACGAAATCTTTGTTGAAATCGGGATATTGAAGAATTGGAGTCATGGTTAAAATTTCTTTACATTTATCGAATGCTGACTGCTGATCTTTACTCCATATAAATGGAACATCTTTCTTGAGTAAGCTCGTTAAAGGTTTAGTGATTTTGCTAAAGTTAGGTATAAATCTACGATAGTATCCTGCGAGACCTAAGAATGATTTTATATCTTTACACGATTTAGGAATAGGAAAGTTTTTAACTGCTGAAACCTTTTCTGGATTTGGTTTCACGCCTTGATTTGTGATGATGTGACCTAGATAGGCAACTTCTTTGCGCATAAATTCACACTTGTCGGGTTGAATTTTGAGACCATATTTACGGAGTCGCTCTAAGACTTCAGTTAGTTTTTGTTCATGTTCCTGAAGACTAGAAGCAAAAACGACTATATCATCTAAGTACACGAAACAACGCTCTCCCTGCAATCCGTACAGAACGCTATCCATAGCGCGTTGGAAAGTAGCTGGAGCATTTTTGAGTCCAAAGGGCATTCTTAAAAATTCATAGTGACCATAAGGAGTACTGAATGCTGTCTTAGGAATATCCTTTTCATCAAGTTCAATTTGGTGAAAACCTGATGCTAAATCTAGGGTAGTAAAATAAATAGAATGACCTAACTTGTCTAGGATATCGGTGATGTTTGGCAAAGGGTAACTATCTCCAATAGTGATTTCGTTTAATTTCCTGTAGTCTATAACTACACGCCATTTCTGTTTACCAGAAGCGTCAGACTTTTTAGGGACAACCCAAATGGGGCTGCTCCATGGAGATGAACTAGGTTGAATAATTTTTTGGTCTAGCATTTTTTCAACTTGAGATTTTACTTCTTTTTGATGAATGAAAGGAAACCTATACGTTTTGGTATTGATCGGAATATCAGAAGTAGTAGGAATTGAATGTTTTGTATTGTTACTAAAAGACAGAGGCTCGTCTTCTAAATAAAAGATATCTGGAAATTTTGAAATAATTTTGTCTAGAGATTTTAGTTCTTCGTTATTTAGATGGTCAGTTCTCACGAGTTGACGAACTTTATCTCGTTTATCGTGGACGCCATTATTTAATGAGTTTGTAAAGTTTATTTGTGAATTAGCATTATTTGAGTTATTAATTAATGATAACGATTTAGTTTCTACTAATGGTAATGATGTGATCGTCTTATCACGGTCGCTTGAGTTGACACAAGTTATGAGGAATCTTCCATTGGAAACTGAGATAAGTGCATTCGGTATGGTCAACTCTTTGTCTAGGGATTGTTTTTCGACGAACGCGTTACCATTACATATGTCTTTTGTAAAACAAGCTATGACAGTTTCAGATCGCTTTCCTAGAACTTGTTTACAATCGGACGGTGACTCATCTTTATCACCGAGAGTTGTTAACTTGTAATTTTTGTCTTTAAGACGCATGGTCTTAGATTGAACATAAATGGTAGCATTGAATTTGTTCATAAAATCGTTACCTAAAATACCATCTACACTGATATTTAAGTTAGCAACGTGAAATTTGAATTTTGATAGATTATCGAGGGACAGTTGTGCTGTACCAAAACTACGAATGGTAGAGTTAGTTCCAGATATTCCCACAATAGACACGATGTTCGATTCATCTAGAGGGGCTGTACCTATTTTGTTTCTATTAATAACAGAAATAGCAGCGCCTGTGTCGATAAGAAGGGTTACTGGTTGTCCTTCGATGTGAAACTTACAATAAAGTAGATTTTCTGGTGGTACATTGAATGATGATATTTTGTAAGTTTCTATACTAGTTTGATTTTTTGAGCTAGGAGTCGATTTTGAATGATAATTTAAATTAACGATTTCGTTAGATTTAGGATTTGATTTAGTTTTTGATTTAGAGTTAGATTTAGATTTTGATTTAGAATTAGAATTTGATTTTGAATTTCGTTTAGATCTCGATTTAGAATTTGATTTTGTGATTTCGTCAAGAGGTTCTGATGATTTTTGAGTTGAAAAAGCTTTAGGGTCTACAAAGATCTCGAAGTCACTGTCTTCGGTTTGAGTCGCAACGTCACTAAGTTGTCTCCGATAGACTGCTGAACTATGTGAGCTATTGTTCTCGAACTGAGGGGTGAAAATAGCTGTTTGTTCCCGATGAACTGAATTAACAACATTATTTTCTGTGACCTGAGTTTGATTTTTATAGTCTAAGGCTTTTTGCTCATTGTGTTTGTTAAATTGGTTTAGAACGTCGTTTGATTTAGTATTGGGCTTTAAATATTCGCGGTTTCCGAAGCATTGCCCGTGAGTTCGGCCGCCTGCGAGTTTAAATTATTAATTTTGATTGAATTGGGATTTTGTTTATTTCGTTCGTTGTATTGTCTCTTACGACATTCTTGAATTAAATGACCAGGCTTCTTGCAATAGTTACATGATTTTAAGGGAGTTGAAACATTATGGTTGCCAGAGTTTGGTTGTGGAGTTCGAATATGTCTGGATTGACCATGATTTTGATATGGAACTGTGCTAGGGTTCATATTAAAAAGTTTTTGTCTAGCACTGTTCATATTTCGAATTTTCTCTTCCTGTATAGCAAAATTTCCGGCGTCAGTTAGATTGTTGAAATCTCTGGTTCTAAGCATTACGCCTATGTCAGAGTTTAAGCCGTTAATAAAAACATTGAGAGCTGTTTCCTCAGCAGTAATTTTACGTCCTTCTAGGGTGTTATCGTTATATTCGATACACAGTTTTTCTATTATTTTACTTCGACAAAGATTCACGCGAAGAAAATATTCAGTAACAGTTTCTTTTGATTGTTGGAACATGGATTGTAGTTCTAACATAAGATGTCCTAACGTTTTAGTTTGAGAGAACTTTTGTATTAGGAAGCATTTTAAGTCAGACCACGTTGAAAACTGTTTGGCATGAACGTCTGATGAACTTGGCCCAGTGATTTTATTCAACGCGTATATTAAAAGAACCATTTTTTGTTGAACAGAAGCTAAACTAAACGCGGAGTCGCACGATCTGATAAATCGATACACTTGGCTAGGAGATGATGTATTAAATTCTGGAATTAATTGTAAGAGTGTAGCAATTGTAATTTCTAAAGCCATATTTTTGTTTTCTGCGCTAAACATTTTGAATGGCTTGATTTAAGAAAATGTATAATTTAAGAAATAATGAAAAAATTCTACCAAAAGTCGCGAATTTGATTTGATTTATGATGATTTAAGATGATTAAAGATTTAAGATTTGATTTAAGATTTTGTTCAATATATATGATTTAGGAAAGAGATTTAGGAATGTGTAACAGATTAAGGATTAAGGATGAATTCAGAGCATATAAAAACCACTTACCACAGTACAATAAAAATTAGATTCTGCATGTGGGCTCTCGTCTGTTCGGCGAAGTTATTTCAAAAGCCTTCAGCTACCGTGCTTGATTCACGTCGTCTTGCGGTTGCTGGCTGCTGCTGAGCGATGTGTGTCCCGTAGTTGCTGCTGCTGCTGTTGCTTGGCGATGTGAGTCCCGTCGCGATGCGGTGATGCACGTTAAAACTTCGTCTTGGCGATATTTCTATGCGGAATCCTACCGACTGCGCCAAATTTGTTACGCGGTGAGCGGTTTTGTAGTTTTAAAAAAAAACTTTATTTTAATATACACTGAATTTATTTATCCTTTACAAAAATCTGATGTTACACGGACAGAGTTACGATGTTATGAGCTTGAAGATTGATGACGAACTTTTTAGTTTCAAGGAGAAAGAGAATTTATACATGAATAGTATTTACTAAACAATTAGTAAATGAGTCATTTAGACTATGAACCGTATTGGTAAACATATTTAGAATCCGTAAGGACACAATTAGTAAATGACGGAATTTTACCAATGTGAAAGGAATACAATATTAACTAATGTTCTAATTCCAAACGAATATCTGATGTAAAGTAAACAATATACATATGATTTAGTAACATGAGGAAATAAGTATGTTATATAGTAACAATGATTTAGAACTTAAGAACTAAGAGTTAGAGTACATTATGTGTTTATGAGAATTGATATATGACTTAGGTACTAGTGTGAGGGGCATAACATAACAGCCGTACCACGCTACACGCAATATACCATTTCCACCATCAAACCATTTCGCTTGGATAATTAGTAATGCTCAAACAAACCTCACCGATGAAGTTTAACGCTAGAGATTATCTATTCAGCTTTAAAACGAATGATTTAATATTATTTGGACATAAATGTTTTAAGTTTGTGTAGTTTATTTAATGTAGGTGTTAGAGTATAAAGCCGCCATTTTATTTTTAATTAAGGCCCTACCTAACCCGCAAGACGGCTCCTGACTGTACAAATGACGAGTACAGCTTAGCGTTAAGGCAGGCGGACATGGGTGTGGGGCGGACCGCGCGCGGCTAGCCGCAAGACTGCGGTCGCGCGGTCGTCCACCCGAGCGCCCACACCCTCTCGCTAACTCGCTTTCAGATACTCTTCTTCTGTTTACGTTCGTTTCATAATAACAACTCCTACACATACCGTATCGTTTTAAAAAACTTAATCTAAATCGTGCTGATCTCAAAGTTGGCATCGGCTTTCGCGTTACAATGTTGACTGGCTTCGGAAACATTTAGCGCGACATCTATAACAATCAAAAGTAAATTTGCTAATACCGCTTCAACGATTATCAAAAAAAATCGTTCTTAATTTGAAAGCATCTTAACTGAAATATAAGTAAAGATTCACGAATGGTAGTATCGGTGGCCTAATAAGAAAATCGCACAGTACCCACATATTTATATAAACGTCAAAAATCTATTTCGATCATTATCTAGTTGTTTTATAATGTACCAAAAATGTGTTCACAAACTGCTTCACGGGGTTGGGAAGCTGAAACAATAGCTTCATGTAATAGACCACGTTATCACAGTTGATACAATCACATGATTGCCGATACCCTCTTTGAGGTATGAGATTAAGGTCTAAGATTTATATTGCAATGGCCAAATTAAAACCACAGTGGGAGGTCCCCTAAATTAGTGCAGTAGAATGGCCTCGAGCAGGGAGAGATGGCGGGACATCGTGAGACGCGACAAGTCTGCTCCCTCCAACACTACATGATGATCACGACTACTCTGTCAAGAGTAACACGATTGAGAAGAGGAAGAGAAATTTAGATTAACATCTGTTCTGCCCTAAAAACTGACGAACTTGTTTTTCCCTTTACGTCATATTAAAATTTGATCTAAAAATCTGTTGATTCACTTAGTAGGTGGTCACTTTTTAGCGCTAACTGTGAGGTAAAATAGGGACTGTGAAGTTACGTCACGCATTAACGGTACACCGTTGGGTTTCCGGGAACTCTGGTAATTCTGAGAAGCGTGAAACTTTAGCGTGTGTGTGAAGTTCAAACTCCGAGCTCGCTCAGTGCATCTAACAAATTAAACAATATTCATACAAGAGGGTACGGCTCCGTCGACAGACGCTCACAATAAGCATTGAGCTTGCAAACAGGCTGGGTAAATACAAGCTGTGTAAACTCGCAAACTCCAGCCCTCCACTCTGTGTCCGTTGCGACTCTGTGCAAATAGTTTTATTAAAGGCCTCGTATATGTGTGTGACCGTGTGTGCTTAAATAATTAACGCGCCATACTCATTATCCTGTTACATAAATTTCTCTGGTACCAAATGACACGTTTCTTACGAATTCGTACGGTTTTTTTTTTATCAATTCAAAATAAAACGGGTCACTCTTACTTTCAAAGTTAAATGCACGCCAATCACGTCACCATCTAATATTTAATACGTCAACACACTATTATAATCACTACATAGTATAAAACAAAGTCGCTTTCTCTGTCCCTATATCCCTATGTATGATTAAATCTTTAAAACTACGCAACGGATTTTGATGCGATTTTTTTTAATAGATAGAGTGATTGAAGAGGAAGGTTTATATGTATAATAACATCCATTAAATAGTGGAGAAATCAATAATAAATTACAGTTTCCGAAGCGAAGCGAGGGCGGGTCGCTAGTACACGTATAAATGTAAGGATTTACCGTCTCGTGCAGTCGGCAACTCGATACAACGAGATAGTAAACAAGGCAATGCAAACGGACCCCGCAAACAGACAGTCTCCCGTATCGCAACCGAACGTCCGTAGACTGTTCGTACCGTGTCGTAAATATATACGGTTTTCCAATCGCATTCTGTCAAATACTCTTGAGTCGCTTTATTGAACATTCCTGTTTCGTGGAACGCTGATGAAATACGAAAACCATCGAATCTTTTAATACAAATACTCCAGCGCGCTTGCTTAGAAACGATGCAATGAATTATAAACTATATGAAGCATTATACTAGACATGAAGAAGTTAGATTAAATGTCCATATTGAGAGCTTACACGAGGAAATCAGTATCGAAGAACGTTGATCTCGCTCATTGAAACGCTCGAAACAGGTCGTCCTGTTATCTGTCTGACAAGAACAACTTACCTACCTACCCATAAATCATTTTTCACTGTCGAAACCGATTAACCAGCAGAAACTAGCTGATATACTTGTTCATATCAAATGTTTATCATGACTTAATACAACCTTTATCTAATACTTTTATCGTCAGCTTTATACTGATCATACAAAAAAATACGTAAAAAGGTAATGGTATGGTATATATTTTATCAGGGGACTTGTCGTAATCGTCCCAATCAATTTTAGTACAAAATCCGTGATAAATTCGCTATCATATCTGAACAAAAGCAAGTCAGCTGAATATAAAAATCGTAAGAGATAATACCCAGCCGATAACGTTATTTAGAACGATAACAATCGAAAATTAGGATGAAGTTATCGCCGTATTAAATGTTGTTATTTGAAATAACAAGTTGATATGAATCGCGCTAATAATCCTTGATAGTGCGAGGGTAAACGTTGCGAAACTAAAAATAACAGCGCGCGTCGAACCGAAAATATATAATTTGACACAGACACGAACGCATTGTCTGAATGTGTTGTTTGCGATCGTACGAAATGAGAAGGCTTCGTTGCGCATTGCATAAATTAGGACTGAGTGTATTAACAGCGCTAATTGCTTGCTATAACGTTAGTGAACAGTCGTGTATTTGTGTTGTTAGCGAGCGCTATTGTGTTCTTGCACAAGTACACTGCTCAATACACAAAGCGTTCGGATTGCTCTGTCATTACCAGCAATAGATGGCTCGTTAGTAATGCATGCAAAAAAACCTTAATGCTCGGCGGTGATTGATTTGTATGTGGGAACCACTTGTGAAACTGCGTGATGCTTACGAATCGGCTAATGTATGCTATTACTGGTGGTAGGACCTCTTGTGAGTCCGCGCGGGTAGGTACCACCGCCTTGCCTATTTCTGCCGTGAAGCAGTAGTAATGCGTTTCGGTTTGAAGGGTGGGGCAGCCGTTGTAACTATGCTGAGATCTTAGAACTTATATCTCAAGGTGGGTGGCGCATTTACGTCGTAGATGTCCATGGGCTCCAGTAACCACTTAACATCAGGTGGGCTGTGAGCTCGTCCACCCATCTAAGCAATAAAAAAATATGTATGTACTCTTAGAAACTAATATTGCTTCGAGCGTTTTATGACCATCCCATGCGTTTCTATTCGCATCACGAATAAAAGATGATGCAAAGTCAGCGCGTTTGTTTATTTATGATTTCACTTGGACGTAAAAATAAATTGTTTAAAGGGATCAACTTCATAATCGTCTGACTTTGTTTTTCGGCACTTCGTAATCGACACGCTTATAAGCGCTCTCGTAAAAAGTGCCAAGTCAAAAAGGCTTCACGGCTTTGCCAAGAGGTAAGGTACACAAAGGGCAATAAACGTTTGGCGTGGACCTAAACAAACAGGGGTAGCTAGGAAGCTGGCTCTTTGTTTGGCGAGAAGCATGCGTGTCAACACTGGCCGCTCTATTCGGCTCGTCTGCCCTCACTATTATGAAATCGTGTCTCAGCCTTTGTTGCTGTCGAGTTAATCTATTAATCAATGAAAATCTCCTTTAGACAATTTGTACATATTACAAACAAAATTTTAACACATAAATCTAACTATACATTTTTAAATTACTCAATGTTTAATTTAGGTATTACTAGAAGATGACCGAGCTTTGCTGTTTTTTTTTTTTTTGATTAGTTTATGTTTATGTTGATTATCGATAAAGTTGATTATACACGTATAAAACACGAATAAAACAACATTTTCTGAAAATAAATCGTAGCTAGATCGATTTATCGCCCCCGAAATCGCCTGTATACTAGATTTTATGAAAATCGTTGGAGCCGTTTCCGAGATTCAGATTATATATTAGGTATTATATACAAGAATTGGTCGTTTAAAGATACTGTCGGTAGTAATCAAGAATTTTACACGACACTTTTCGTGATTAAAAATAAAATACGTCCACAATTCCATATGTCTCCTTTTTGTGGAAGCCAGTCGTTTAAATTGACAAGGAGTTGTGTATCGGAGCGCGACCGGCGCGGCGACCGGCATAGCACAATTACAATCTGATTACGAGCTGACACCGGTCCCGAGTCGACACGATCGAGATAACGACTTGTCCCACACTGCACACCCACCCGACGGCTCACCGTCGACTTGTTCTTGCCAACTAATTATATCCATTTGTTTATAATGAATATTAATGACACGCCTTTCCGTCCGAACGATTCCGTTGATTATAAGTATCGACGTTCGAGTGGCAATTATTTTAAGTAAGACCAATTATATTGTTGTTCGGCCACTTCACTTAACGGCCTACGTAATTGCAGTGGGCTTAAATATTTTATACGCAACCCTGTCCTATATATCGATCCAGTTGCTTAAAAATGAAATAATAAATAAAAAAAAAGGTTTTACATTGACATTAGCGTATAATTAGAAAGCTAAAGAGTGACGCGGACTTTAGTCGGTTGCATGCATTATCGATGTGCCAGCCACTAATGTTCCACGACGAGCTATGTTTAAACAATTATTGCTTTGCCGATACGATACGAATCGATGATAATGTTGGCCTCTGTCTGCTGCAATAATAGCCCATTTATCGACTCTGCTGCCACTCGTCGGAGGAATTATTTATTGGCGTGCCATAAGAGCGACGTCGCTTTCAATACAATAGCGCCTTTCCTATCGGAGACTGTTTTGTTTAATAAAGTGGAAACTTGGCTGCGGCACTCGGAGTGAGATAGCCGCGAGGCTGCATAAATAAATAATTCATAAGAGTCGGAAGTCGTTAATGAAGGCACAAGCCGCAGCGCGACCACACGTTTCCATTGTTTTTATCCATTATACCTCAAGAATACACCTGTAGACAAAGTTTAAGTTTAGTTGTGTAATTTAGTACTATCACGAGAGTTGTGGATTTTTAACAAAAACTAAACATGTCTTTATAATAATTACATATTTTTTTATACATATTTTTTTCGCGGCTTGCCTTGCATTTTTACCTTTTTTGTAGTAAAATTTTGAAATGTATCGAGTTTCTTCATTAGATTCACTCATCTTGACAGTACGAAAAATAAATAAAAATCACACATTTTCCTAATTTGAATTTGGAATTATCTTCTTTAAAATTGAAACTTTTAATTATACCAAAACCAGCCAGATACAAATAGTATAGCCAAAGAGATTTTATTACAAGTTCAATAATGCGAAAAGACTTTTCCCCAACCTATTATGTTTTTGACAGCTATAATGGACATAATAAGTCACAATCCACTTGTGTTAAGCGATTAACGAAACTATTGACATCATAACATAAATACCCAAACATAAGACAATACATACTCGTATAGTCTCAATTGATTTGCCACTACTGTGTCTGATCATTGAAACGGGGATAGATTACTTTGTAATTGAAATAGGTAGAATAGTGGTAACTACTACTGCACTAGTGATAGGATAGCATTTAAAATAGGAACTAGAAGGTTAGGAATATCGGAGTTGAGTCAGAAAATAAGTGAGTTTACTAAATGATGGTAGGACAACAATAGTATTGGCTCCAAGCTTCCATGTTAAGTTGATACACCTGTAGGATTTTATTTATTTATAACCATCCATGACCCGAATCCGTGTTCCCTGAACCGAAAAATAATTTTAGCTTGTAAAACTTTATCCCGCCCCCGCTTCCGCTCTCATCGTATCCACACCAGAAACGTGAGTACGCTAAAAGGGAGAGAGACGGTAAATTGCGGCGCGCGACCACGAGCGAAGCGACCGCGACCCGCATTTAGGTCACCGCCTTATGCAGCTCATGCACTCCCACACCGGCTGTCATTGTACACGGCCCTCCGTGCCTCTTCAATCTCAGTTGGAAACTGTAATTTACCATCGCTCGAAATTGCGGATCTAAAATTTTGTAAAAGCTTTCAAAACGCAACCTCGTTATTTCGGTAAAGTAGTTTTTCGTCGCTTTCTGAGTACGGATTATATAGATTTTTATTTTCGATGGAGTCTTTCGAAATAAAAACATCAAAATTAATAATTTTCATTAAAAAAAACCGTTTAATGTGTTGATTCTAAATATGGAATAATTGAAATGCAAATTACTTAAAAGATAATGAATTTTAACTGTGAAACTAGTTTTATTAACATACATAAAAATTAAACACTCTGCAGACATATATAATATATAAATTTAAATTGTTTTGTTAAATAAATTAAATAAGAAACAAAGGCACGTTCAAAATTTAACCTTCTAATTATAAAAACTAAGTCTATATAACTCACAACGAACGAATGGCAAGTTGCAGGTTCAGATTAAAAGCTCTACCGACTAAACCACGTGAAAATCGCGCAAAAAGAGGAGTCACCCGCGGCATTAGCGGATGAGTGTTGGAGCCATTAGTGCACCCCCACGCCCCCTCACCCTCTTCCTCAGCCCGAAACCACCGTTCCTCTTTTATTTCTCGCGCGGGGATGAACTCCTTAATGACAAACCGTACTATATCTTTTGTGGAGAGCTCGCAAAAGTACGTATTTTGCGGCCCTTTTGTACGCCCGCTTTTTATCCCGCGGTAGCTACAGATACCGTTCCTCGTGTATTCGAGGTACAGATGGTGAGAGAATTGTTCAAGTCTTGGCTACAACGAGAAAAACTCTTTTAATCTGAAATCCTTTGTAGGTATTTTACGCCCGACTGTACTCGATCCCTGATTAAATTTTGACACAGCGCCGGCGTGTAGAATTCGTTTAGCCGATTTATGCTTCAGAGGACACTACAAAACGTGAATCCACGTTATTATTCGTCTTTTCATATTCTAAGAATGTAAATATGCCAAAAATGTAAAATTATGTGTAAAAGAAAAGACAATCTAAAGATTGAATTAAGAAAAAAGTATGGTGACTTTTAAATTTACAAAAAGAATTGGAAAATGATTAAGTGCTTTAAATCTACGACCTGGAGATTGAAGGATTCTTTTGTTTAACAGATTATCGATAGACTTCGCTTCGCTTCAGATTACATTTGAAAACGAACGATTGTAATCGAAATTGACACATCAATAAAAGAACGCTAATTTAATGAAAAGCACAATCGCAAACTTCAAAGTGCGACGTAAATCATTTTGAATACCGAACAATTTTAAATACAAAGGTTATTTTAGAGTTTTGCTGTGAATTTTCACAATAACCGCGGGCTGGAGGCGCCGAATGAAAATGTAATTTGTGGTAATCGCGCGCCGGTTGTGGCCTCGGCGGCTTGTCCGCGCCACTACCCCGGCTCGCTTCACACTTAACAACAAATGTATTTATATTTTAACGATACAGAATATCATTTAATTCAAAGTATAATCTGTATTGAATTTTCGAGTCATCAAAAGGGTAAAGATAAAATGAAACAAACGATATCGACGCTTGAAAGGCAAACGTGACTAAGCGACAATAACTGCTTTGTACATAAATGATAGGCAATAACCATATTCGATGCGCAAAAATATTTATTTCTAGGTCTATTAAAATCAGTTACAGCTAGATTCGTTAAAATATAATATTTTTCAGGTTTTTTAACTTTAAATTAGTCTACTGTAAAGTTAACCCACTGTCGCTTAGTCACGTTTGCCTTTCAAGCGTCGATATATATCCTATACATCCTAATCTGTGGTTCAATTTTCTTCTTTCAAATACGTATAATAATAACGCATCAAGAAATGGATCTTTTATATTGTCGGCCATAAATTTAGATTTAAATAATTTAATGCCCAAATAGCTTAGAGTTTTGAGACATAACATAAATATAATTTTAACAACTTTTACATTGCGAATAGTTTACAGTTTTCGTGGTCACGGACGTCCATAACTGGCAATGACAACAAAAGATATTAAACCGTCGAAGTAGTTACAAATAAGTTCACGACTCGCGAAAACCGAAGAGAGATGCTAAAACATAAATATCTTCTCATCGATTCGAATTAGAAAGTTGTGTTATGCAGTTGAGAATACTCACAATGGGAATGGAAGCGCAGATGACCTATTGGCCTGCGTTATTAGCGTGCTTAGCTTGGAAATATGCAATTACAAACAAAATACCTATAGAGGACTGTGAACCGCAAGGTTTATTAGAATAATGAACATTCTTCATTCCTTTCATGATTCCCGATACGGATTACAGTCTGCCTAACAATTTATTGAACATTCTTTTCATAAAGGAATCAATTGTGTTTTTGTACACGAAAATCTCACAATATTGTTAATAAATTTGATTACAAACTGGTTCTATTAAAAGCAGTTGAACCAGTACAAGTCAACAGGATTATAATAATTTTCTAGAATATAAATCGATAGTACACTTTTAAAGTATATTTTTAATTAAGTAACTAAAAAGTAACTAAAGAAGTTTTAATTATATATCGATTGTGTTAAATAGTTATTACATAATAAATGAAACAGTGATAAATACTTACTAGTCAAGGACGCAGATATTCAATTTTTTTTAATTCGTAAAATTCGGATTCTTATGAAAAACATTCCATATGCTAGTACTTATTGTGTGGAAACACAATTTGCGGCGGGTTGCGGCTTCTGCGGGCCAACACACTGACATTTACTACTAAAATTATTTATTTATTTTTGTCGTAAATATGTATCTTAAATACAAGCCATTTTAAGAAACAAATTACATCTCAATAATTTATATATTAATTTGTTCTGATCAATTTATTATTCCAGATACACCATATTGTTGGCAGATATAACAGAATTTCATTTCTCAATATTTATCAATTAACGAAGAGTTAATTTTTGAATAAATAATTACAACGAATAAATTATCTAAATTGCTTAATCACATAAAACCAATTAACATTTACATTCTCAGATCTCTCCGCCTCATTTAAAATTGGTATAATGAAATCAATATGCAAATAAAGAAGTAAAGAATTCTTCATTTTCTGAATCACAAATTTTTTAGTTTAACTAAAACTAAACTAAAAATTCCGGAGACCGGAGAAGAAAGATCCTTTGTTTAAAACCAAAAATAAATTAAGAATAAACCGTAAAACTATTATATTTAAAAATAGATAGGCTTACTTAAAGGCTAAAACGCCGAGTATATTTGTTTCAAATAATGTTTACGTCGAGGTTCATAAGTCGCAAAAAATCACGAACTTTTCAAAAGCATTCGTAACGCGTGTTCACGAACAACTTCCACGGTGAAGTAATATGATCGTGTAATCAAAAATTGAATAAATAGATAAATTTATGTTATTACTAGCTGACCCGGCAGACTTCGTAGTGCCTTAATCGCTAATTAAAAGACACAAACAAAAGGAATCCGTCTGACGGGGGGACATAAAGGGAAAACAAAATTGTAATTTTTATTGAATTCCGAGTTTTCATATTTATCTACCTTTTAAACCTTCTCTGGAATCCCACAAATAATTCAAGACCAAAATTAGCCAAATCGGTTCAGCCGTTTTCGAGTTTTAGCGAAACTAACGAACAGCAATCCATTTTTATATATACCTAATAGATTACTGGTAGAGCGTAGTGCAAGCACGCACGGATAGGTACCACAACTCTGTTTGTTTCTACCGCGAAGTTCTGCCTTCTGGTTTGAAACTTGAGACAGCTGTTAGACAATTTGAGACCTAGATGTCTCAAGGTGGGTGGCCATATTTACTTTACGCAATATTTATAGGTTTCGTTAACCACCTAACAGCATGTGATCCGTCGAGTTATTAAAACAAATTTCACCTCTTCTGCATAATTCGGGATTTATAAAAACATAAATTCTAAACCCACCGTCCCTCATATCTAATTTACACAAATTTATTTGAATTAGATACTACAACAAATTATTTATTAAATAAACAAACAAACAATGATTGTTTTGTTTACTCGGGATATGGATTGTTTACATTCGTTAATAAGTTGTATAATATAAACATAATATTTGTTCTATAATATACCTATGTGATATTAGTGCTTATTAGCAATGATGAAAGACAATAACCAGCCGGGCGTTGCCAGACAGACAAATTAATCTCCGATCTCACAGCTCGTTGCCAAGAAATAATTATTGTACGAACTAACACGTTACTTCATCGGTGTTTATCGCAGTTTAGCTTCAACGTTGAATAAATGACAGTTCCAAACATTCGGTCGTAATTTGTCTTTTTTTTTTCCTACCTAAGCTGATAGCCTTGAGAGGCTATTTCAGCGTAACCTTAACTAGTAGGTGAGCTCACGGGGCTCAAACCGGAGTAATGCTAACACTGACCCTAGCAAGAGCAGTGCTTCGCAGAATCTACCACCGGATCGGAAACGCGACCTACTGAGAAGATCCAGCGAGAAACTCAGTGGGCTGTGTCTATGGGTTAATTCGCTCGTCGAGCCCTTCGTCGCAAGCGACGGGTTCGACGAGGACGGTGACCGGAGCATTTGTCACGATAATTTGCGAATGACAATGAAATTCGGCTACTAAATTTCCATCTGCGGCCCGAATTAATACAGCCATGAATATTTAAACAATTCATTCAAACATGTCGGCCTTTATTGGGCACAGTGATCGAACCGTTAATTTTATTACTTTGCCGCGATACCCGTACCTCGATCGTTCAACTAATAAAACTTGTCCTATCGGTTAGCTCGTGTGTTTACAACGCTGTCAAGAGCAAACATAATAATGCGTTTAATTATGTTGATACGACTTCGGTTCGCGGTGAATCTGCGAATAAAATTAATGTGCATTTAAACGGAAAATACGAGCGAGGCCAATAAATAAATACGAGCGGTTCGGTGGCTCCGCGCCTGTTTATCATTTCGCTGGGACGCTTGCAACGTTGTTTATCATGTTAATTTCATTTGTTGCTCTCGGAGAGGCTTATCAACTAATTATAAACGTTATTATTAAATTTAAACATCGGAACGTGGAAACGTTTTCGACTATCTATTTGCATGTAAAATAATATCGCAATCGGTCATTGGATATTTCGTTTTTATTGCCAGCATTAAAATTTTATGTTAAGCGTATTCAAAAATGTCAATTGCCATATTAAAATAACACATTCGTAATATTGTAGCGCTATAATATTGTAATCTGTTTTTGATTATTACTGTATAATTTGATAGCGTCACCGTGACCTTTGTACAGTGTTTGAGCGATAACCGCGTTTCTTGCACGTTTCCATTAATTGCTTTATTTTGTTTGTTGCAGACAGAGATAGCGAAAAGGTTAAATGCGATAATAGCACAAATATTACCCTTCCTGTCGCAAGAGCATCAGCAGCAAGTGGCCTCTGCAGTCGAGAGGGCAAAACAGGTCACCATGACTGAACTCAATGCTATTATTGGCGTAAGTCTACCTTTCATTGTTTAATAATATCAATAAGTAGGAGCCAAGGATATCCTGAACAATAGGAAGTGGAGCCTGATAAAAAGAATCATACGCGTTTAAACATTCAACACATAGATCAGGAGAAAACACTGTTCATCACACGAACAATTGCCTAACATGAGAATCGAACTCACGACCCCCAGCTATAAGATCATGCCCGCTAATTCTAAGCTATTGCATCGCCGACTCAGTCAATCAGTTCATATCTTTATTTTATAGCTGTATACGTGGATAGCTCAACTGTACTGATTTTGTTTCGTTTGAAATTGCCATAATTACAAAGGTTATAAAATAAAACCCCAAATCATATAATCACAATATAACAAACTCTGTAATCTTAATTTTTGCGGCTTAAAATAATGATATCATAATATAAATAACACAGCATTAACGTCAAATCGTTCGGACTAAGCGGATCGCATGTAAAATTCTGAGTAAGAAAATTCATTTAGTCAAAACGTGTTTAATATTTCACGCGAAAGCTATTTAAACAACATGTGTCTTGTTTGTTCAGCAGTGGGCTCGTTTTAAATGTGGCGTGCAATGTTTAGCAACGCTAATGAATGTAATCCATTACAACTCGGAAGATATACAATGAAAAGATATAGATATATATAGAAAAAAAGGATTGTGTGGTTTTATGAAACCACAGTAAAAGTGAAACTTTTTTTCACATTATAGACATTTAACCCTGACAAACAACATTTACATTAAACACTGACAAAAACAAACAAAATAGCGTGGAGCACTGGCACAAATGAGTAATAGTCTATAGGCGCCTCCATATTGGCCTTGGCTGCTCTGATGAGCGCCTTTCACTTTATCCCTACTCCGCGGCAGTGTTGCCAACTTAGTATCAGGTTTATGGGCTAAATCGAACTTCAAAAAGGGTTAGATTTTCCAAAAAATTTGAAATAAGGGCTAAATTGCTAAATAATTAATAAAACTTAATAGAAACAGTCCCTGCTAGAAAACCAACGGGGCAATGGCGACCGAGCAATAGCGGTATAACCATACACACCCGTCAGGACAACCTATACGGAAGAGGCGTCAGAAACCTTGGGGATCAAATACCCCCTAAAATGCTGGTGCAGAAGGCAACGGGAAACCACTGCACTAATTTCCCACGAGAGTTATGAGCAGGTTGTATCCGACTGATGCATGATCACGACCACTCTGTCAAGAGTGTACGAATAGGAAGAAGAATATAAACAGTTGATTTTTGGTATAATTTATTACCTACTGTGTACATATATTGTATAAACATATTATTTAATAACAAAAATTAACAGTATTATATATAAAAAAAAATGCACTTAAAGCAGTTTACATGTCTTCTGAGTCTGAGTCAAATTCGTCGTGAAGGGCTATCCTCTCTCAACGTAGTTTTGAAATGGAGTCCTAACACATTTCTTATTATTTCACCACATTTGGTGCGATGAAGTTGCAAACCGCACGCAACCTTGGAGCCTGGAAAAGCTTTTGCACACATTTGACTAAGATGATTAACTTACAAAACAGCTGCATGTTCTGCAATGAAGAGCGAAAGCAGTGGTTGCTTTCTAGTTTTTCTACAGAAATCGTTCTCTGGCTAAAACAAAAATTGATTTTTCATTATGCTTTTTCGACTCGGAATGTCATAAAATGACCATTTTTTTATTAATGGCTCTTTCTCCCATTCTTCCCTAAAAGGTTTTGCGTATTTAGTTTTCTTTTTTGCTGAAACGTTCATTGTCACTAAGAGGTTAGAAGGTTACTTTCACATAAATTCATAACACAATCAAAACTCCAAATAGAATGAATCCAAATACTGAATAAAATAGATGTAAACAGGAGACAAGTACGAGATATGGGGAATCCCCACATAGAATGAAAGTGAGCGCGTTAAGTTTTTATTAGGCTTTTCTGTTAAAACTTCATTTCGTTTCGTTCTTAGGCGTGTCTATGATTATGTTTATTGAGATATGATAATTTGGGGCTAAATTTGGTGCTAGGGGCTAAATCATTATTATGGAGGCTAAACAGACAGAAAAAGGGCTAGATCTAGCCCCGAAACGGCTAAGTTGGCAACACTGCTCCGCGGCCGACCGTCACGCGACATGCAACATACAGACGAAAAAGCTTAAGACGATGTAATAAAAGTTTCAATAAACAAATTCAATATTCGGTGATAAACGTTTATTTGCCCCATCTTATTTAATACGATTTATACTTGTATCTCGTTTAATGATCACGCCGCGTGTACGTTTCTTTAAGTTAATTAATTCAGTTCAAATGTAAACATATAATTTAATCACTAGGTAACATGATACTCATGACGGACGCATATTTGAATACA
Source organism: Bombyx mandarina (assembly GCF_030267445.1). Lineage (NCBI taxonomy): Eukaryota > Metazoa > Arthropoda > Insecta > Lepidoptera > Bombycidae > Bombyx > Bombyx mandarina. The sequence goes on along the minus strand of NC_143227.1, from coordinate 9,236,382 downwards.
GATTATTTTTCATCTAATTTTTTACAAAAGCATAGATTACTTCAGAATAATAATAATAACATAATAATATGGTCATCTGATCCCCCAAACTGTCCCTGTACTGGTCCCTGTACTGGTTCTAAGAGACTGATAAACAAATTTATATACCTTTAAATGTGTACATTTATACAGATATTAAACCGGCAGCGAAAGAGCAAACAAAACTGTTTATCACAAAAATGTTTGCCCAATTTGATCACCACTGAGTTAGTCCGATTGGCGGTCAGTTTAATTGAGTGATTTATAAATTACTAGCGCACCCGATAGACGTTGTCCTGTGAATGCATACACAAAAAATCATTCAAATTGGTCCAGCCGTTTAGGAGGAATACAGTGACATACATACGTACAGTAGAATTATATAAATAAATAATAATGATTTTTTGTCTAAAACTTTGCTCTATATCTTTACTGGATCTCAAGCCTAACGCCAAAGCGAATAATACACGGGTGTGTGGCATCTGTCCAAACGTTTCGCGATACCTCGTCACCGGGCTGTCATTGCTCAGTAATTCGACTGTAGCTCGATTACCAAACAATTGGAAGGTCGACGCTCTTCTCAATATTAGTCAAGCGTCAACAAACACAACTATGCAATACACGTGCCTAACCTATAACATTATTTTATATTCGAATAACACCATTACGGATAGTTTCGAAATAATGTACCTACATAATTTAAACAAATTTGTTTGCTACAAGCTGTCGCTTCTTCTGACGTACGATGTCAAGATAAAGAATGATCGGCATAAAAATATATATTTAATTGGTGACATCGTTAATATCGCTTCGTTAAATGAATTTAAAACTAAAATACTTATACGAAACGAGCAGTGGTACGTGTAAAGTGAGTTGATTCTCTAAAAGCGCGGCTTTCAACAGGTCGCAAGTTCGACGGTCGTTAATTAAACGATCTAAGCCGCTCAAGACGGGTCGGTTGGCTTCCAGCCAAAGACGAACTATCGATAAAATTGCTACAAACTACGACCATTATAGAAAATTATTTTATTATTCTAGCGTCTGGCACGTTCGCCACGAATTAGCGTGTTTGTATAATTCTAATCGTTTCTATTGAAATGAGCGTGGCTGAAAAACATATCAGTTCGCTTCATTTATTATTGTGTGACATCACTCATTTTCTATCCCACAAACGATACTCAAACCGACAACGAAAAATGATTCGTCCTCGAATTGCGTTTCTCTAAATCATTTCACAATACTCTAATTGTATTTTTCATGCGGCAAGTGTCGTGAGGACTTCATTGCAAGCATTATTTCAATAGGCTCATTCGCAGTCCGGTGCCAAGTTGTTAGTGTGACCTATTCTCGCGATGTGTTAACGTTACCGCGTTCGGAATCCGTGAATAGGTGTGTACGGTGACGAAAATAAATCACTTTAAAGATAATGAGGACAAAAATAAAGCGTTGGAAGTCACTCGTCGCTCATCTGTCTGCGGCTTATAGTCTCTCGAGTACCGTGAAGAACTGGCTGCCGGCCAACTCGATCACCGTCCCATCTACTATGTTGCTGTTTTCACATTCCGTTGTATTGACTCCGCATCAAAATTATTTGTCCCATTCATTTGACATAAGATATTCATTCTGAATTTATATTTAAATCTTTTTAGTTTTTAAGTAGTATAGATTTTACGATGCAACAATTTGAGCTCTAATTTCATGTCTTCATGGTTTATTAACAGAATCAATCTTAAGTATACCTTCTGAATAATATGGAAAACGGGAAACACTCCGCAACCTAAAGTACTAAGAGGGCCGTCGCCCTCAGCCGAGAGGATTTACGCACATGTGCGGATATAGCTCACTGAGCAGCCTTCGAGACACCGGCAAAACGTAATATCGACCTCCCCCTATAAAACACTCTAATTTAAATAAAAAAAACGGCGCCACCTTCCGTATGTCGGTCCTTTTTTATTACGAACCTTTTTTTATTTTCGGGTCAGCTCGGGATCAAAGGGGCTCTCCCCTGAGAGTGGCCGCCCGCGCTGCTACTCCTGTCTCCATCTGATTTGAGACGATTTTGTCGCCGATTTGTGAACAGAGAGCATTCGTCAATTGGGGAAAAGTTAGGCAATCTATTAAAAATCACTTAAGTATTTTTGTATATCGTTTCGTATATTCATAAACGATAGTTATAAAAGAAATATAAATTAAAATCAGTAAACAATACAAATTATTATTATCATAACCCAACTTCGGTGCTAAAGTACATAAAGTTTCGGTTCGATGAACTAACAGCGCATTAAAGCAGTGCGAGTCGAAAACTCGAGAGGGATAGATAACGCGAAGTATCATGCCATTGTATTCGAGCAATGTGCGTAAAGTTGTCTACGGAGCGATGCGACGGGGAGGAAAGGGAATGAAACGTTGTCATCGCAACAATATCGGCGGGTAAATCATTTCTCGTTCTGATTTTATTCCGCGCCGTCGATTCCGAGGGTGGCGCCCGACCTCAGAAGGTAATAGCTTCCAGATACCGACTCCCTCTCGTGTTCACCTATACACGAATGTTCACATTGAAACAATATTCACGTAACTCGTACTGATCGATAAGAACGTGCGACCTCGCATGCGGATACACGGACCGATTCCGATTAATCTCATTCAGACCACTTTCTTAGTAATTGAAAAGTAAAAACGTCGATACGAATGCGCGAAATACAAGCGTAAAATGTAAGTTTATACAACATTATCTTTACAGATAGGTAATCGAACATGTGCGCGCGTGTAAATATACCCACCCGTATCTGTTTCCCCGTCGATCGCTTTATAAACAAGTGAGTCGTGAAACATTTCTATCTAGTTTACGTCGGGTCTCGCGCCCTCTGATAAAAATTACGAGGAGAATAAATCGGGGCGGCGTGGGGCCGGGGCGCGTCGAGTAACATGAATTTGTCATTTCTTCCCGGGCACGTTCACGGCCGGTGATAAATATTGCATCGCAGGCCGCCGTATCTCGCGCGGATACCAAGAGCCGCATTAACTTTTCCCCTGTCGCTTAGTTGAAGCTTCTTGTTTTTCGACGCCCCGGACTGAGTTAGGGGCCGCTCTTTCGTCACTTCCAATCAAATTATGTAATCAGTTTACGGCTCATCCGGCCCGAGAATTTTTCCTTTCATCTTAAACATTTTTCTATTGAATTACATTGTAAGCATAAATATAGCTATTATTATGAGAAGAATAGAATGTCGTCGGAGCATTTCTTTCATCATCTTATTTTGTTTTACGATCCACGTTTCATTTGTCGTAAGCATTAGATTTATGAATCGTATTTTTATAACTTCAAAGAATCGATAAACTCGTATCAAAGCAAAACAACGAATCTGTTTCCTTCAAACATAACGGCAGATCGGTTGGCATCGTACATTGTTTTATATAAAACGGGAGTGGAGTCGTAATGTGCGATTAGAAGCAATTACGCTGAAAGTGTAACATGTGTTGGCATCGCATGTTGAGTCGAAGGCTTCCCGGCTAATGGTGCGTGCGACCCTCGCTCCGAACCGCCGCGATAAACTACCCTCTTCCTAGCTTATGTCGTTTTATAACCGACGTTCACGGAAAACGACTTCGTTCGCCTATAAATGTAAACAATTATTATTTTCGATGGCCACGTTCGTGTAATAATGCGGCGTGTTTGTTTTGCTAAGGAATTCTTTCGCGATTACGTAATGGAGGTGTATTCAAAATTCTATTTGATGAGCACGGGCTTAGTTGAAACGGCTCGCTCATTGATAAACAGATAAATCACTATCTTTTCAATCCAGTCTATAGTTCTGATTTCGTAGCAAACATAAATTATAAATTCTTAACGCATCATTAATTGAAAATAAATTGTCGAAAAAAAATACGATCAGTTCTGTGTTGTAATGTAAAATGATAGGTATATGTAATAGAAAGACTTTTCCATTGTATGTTGTGTACGATCGAAATACGCGCCCGCCTTTGTGTCAACAAATCTTTTGGAACACGAACTCAATGAAAATAGCATTTATCAATGGAACAACATAATCCGTAATTCGATACAAGCATCGAGGTAAATTGCTACGAACAGCACTTAAATACTAATCCGACCGCTAACTGACTATTAATTATTTAAGCATGTTACTCGGAACTTTCCTCCGCTCGATTCCTAGGGCTATTAAAATCTAACTAATTGTAGGTTAAAACAAGATTACGGGACCACTTAAACTTACCTTGTTATTACGAAAACGCTTAAAACTAATTACTAATATATTTAAATAGCTGCTTCAATCTATTAATCGCTTTGTAATGAGTTCTTAATTGTATTTATTGCTCTCGTTTTCTGGGTCGTCGACTTGTCATTCGTCATTATTCATTTGTATTTATGTAAATTTCAATTTTTAGATTTCCTTCAGTTAAAAATTAATTCTATTTTATACGATATGATAAAGTATTAGTATCATTCATGATGATTACTTTTAATTTCGTATGGGAAATTGTATGGAGTGGATTACTGGTGACAGGGAGTTTTGTAAGCCCGCACCTTACCTTCACCCTGCCTATTTCTACCGTGAAACAGTAATACGTTTCGGTTTGAAAGGTGGGGTAGCCGTTTTACCGTAAAACTGAAAATCAATTATAACTCAACGTGAATAGCGGCATTAACGTTGTTGATATCTATGGACTCCGGTGACTACTTAACACCAGGTGGGCCGTTAGCTCGTACGCCTATCTTATAAAAAAAAAAACGTTTGTTTTAACTTATTAGGCATTAGTAAGCAATAGCTTAGACTTCAAACGTAAGATTATTTAATAAAAACGGAAAGAAGCATTCAAAAGACGAACTTTCATATATATAAGCGTAAAAATCCGTGCGGCTGGCGTACAATATCCATTTATAAACGAGAAATAATCCCTCGGTGTATAGACGCGGGTAAATGTTCCGTGAAAACCCGAACGCGGTCGAGCATTTTTCTCGTGACAAAAGCCTCTGAGACATCGCACGTAGAATCTGTTCGTATAATAGAACCTGGCATGTACAATATTTACATACACTTTTTTTTATTTTTATTAAAATTTTATATTCAACGATCAGTTAAATACGATTAATCGATATACATAATTACTGCCAGTAATTAAAACTATTGCAAACTTTATGCCTACCATAAACACACCTGGGGGTTCATATCTAAACAATTCATCCAAAATAAAAAGTAAAATAGGATCTTAATTGTATTCTATGAAGTTTATAAATAAAAAATATTATACTAAAATATTAAAAACGATGAGTACCGATAAAAGGTTAATTACTAAATAACAGGATGTAGAAAAAATAAAGATAAAAAAGTTAATAATGAAAAATTAATAAACAAATGCAAAAAGTAAAAAAAAATGTAATTAACGTATAAGTATTTTATATTTACTTTATATGTAATAGTTATCTACTTTTGCTACGAGAATAGAACTAAAGAAACTTACTTTAGATATCGTTCCATTTTACGCTGCTCTATTATAAAGTATAAAGAGAACTAGAAATGTTTTTTCTTGGCCAGTTGGCCAATTCACATTAAAGGTTTATCGGTGCTCTTAGATATCACGCCGTGAATACCGCGGCCGCCCACTTAAAGACACACACACAATTAACAGCCATACCCTTCAAACGGGAATGTGTGATTATTGCGGCCAATACCAGTATTAGAGGTAGTGTTCTTAAGATGAACATAATTTGGTTGATTGGACCGAGACTGCCGATTTTTTTGATATCACAGAGAGGTTATATGGTGGAAAATTTAATAAGAGAAAGCGTATAACAATGTTATTGCAATGTAATAATTAGTCTTAATTTTTGACACATAACATTTTATTTAAATTAATATTTTTTAATTAACACAAAAATGTGCTTAAATCTGAAAACAGAATAAACTTTTCTTCTGATAACGTGTCGCACTTATAAAACATAATTAACTGTATGGGTTATGATATAAATAAACCAGCTACAGTTAAACAAGAAAACCTGATGCAGTAATTTCACTTAAGATTCATTTAAAAATAAATTTAAACGCCACCCCTTGTTGTTCGAGACGAAACTCAATCAAAGTTTAATTCGGTCGATAGCACAAACACCGAAGTTCGCAGATAAGTAAACGGGCGGATAAGTCGTTTGGGAGACGAGTTTCAATCCTTCCGAGATTCCATTGACGGTAGTGTCTGTGCCCTTACAGGTAAAATGACTTATTCAAATTCAATTCAATTCAAATTCAAAATCATTTATTTCAACTTAGATGTCAGTATGACACACTTGTTGAAAGTCAAAATACAAATAACAATGTTAACTCTACCACCGGTTCCAAAAAAAAGCCACAGTCCTGAGAAGAACCGGCGAAACAAACTCAGCGAGCATTTTTTTTTTGTTTTTTCTCAAATATTTTCTTTTTTTTAAATAAATAAAAATATTTACAATAAAGGAAAAAACAAGTCAAAAAATACAATTAAAATAATAATAATAATAATGAAAAATGAAAAGGCCAGGAGCGAGCGCCTCATTCCCACGTAGTGCCATCTAGTAGATAATCCTTCACTTTATAATATGCCTTGTTGCACAAACGTTCCTTGACAGTTTTCTTAAATCTATGAACAGGTAGTAATTGAACGTTTAGTGGGATCTTGTTGAAAAGTTGTACACCCAGCCCCCTAAAAGAGTTGCTTATTTTCTTAATTCGAGCCGCCGGTAACGCTACTATCTACTTAATGATATGTTACTGCTCTAGATGGGCACAAGAGTATTCGGCCCACATAGTGTCAAATGTTCACCGATTCCCATAGACATCACAACGTCTGTTCCAACACAGACCAGAGAGAATATTTCCACCACAAACCAATTACATATACCTTCCAGCTTCAAGGGCGAAACAATCACACGAAATTCACGTTGTGCCCTCTACAAACTGGGGGTAAATACTTAACACCAAGTAAGATCGTTTGCCTATCTAGAGCAATTTAAAAGCTATAATCGTCACCTTTTTTTTCTCCTACCTATGCTGATAGCCTTGAGAGGCTATTTCAGCTTCTCCTTGACGTGTAGATGAGCTCACGGGGCTCAAATCGGAAGTGTTGCTAACACTGGCTAGGGCAAGAGCAGTGCTTCGCAGAATCTACCGCCGGATCGGAAATGCGACCCACTGAGAAGATCTGGCGAGAAAATCAGTGGACTGTAATCATCACCAGTGTGGAGTTTGCGAGCTTCGGGCCCACCCATAGATTATAAGTCAGGTTTCTTGTAGGTATAGGATTCATTGTTCGATATCTAAGGTCTCCTCCTCTCACCCTATCATCTAGGGTCTGAGGGTCTTACTCAAATTACATCTTAGTTGCACTGAACGTATTTTTTTACTGCACCCACTTTTCTTACAATAATAAAAGTGATACAAAATTAATCTAAGAATCCGGGTTGTACGTCATCTCCTTAAAATTATATATAACTTCATAATTAAACAATTAGGCCATTGTCAATTGATATGATGTAACCTAGCATTCCATAGCAATAGTTATTACTAAGTACTAAATAGCACTTCGTATTGTAATTGAAATATGCACATTAATATTATTGTACAATTTTAATTCGATCAATTCAAATGTAACGAACGGCTAAACGAATACAATTTAAAATTTAAAAAATCCCCTTTTGTAAAAAGCTCTCCCAACTAAGTGGCGCTCGCCACCTTTTGACACACAATAAATCACAGCCGTGAGCGGCCAATAAAAAATATGTTCCACCCTCGGCGAAAATCCAATTAATTTTCGGAGGCTAAAAAAAGAACGTGCTCGTCCGAGCGGAAAAAGCTTGCCGAGAATCGAGACCGTGCCAGTGACAAGCGACAGCGGAAGCGCACGCGATAAGATGACGAAATAAATAAGCTCTACAAAGAAAGCTGATCTGTAGTATATAATGATAAATGAGATAAAGTAGGTTTAGCAGAATACATAAAAATAAGAAAGTAGGAAAAGGGGAATAATGGAGAAGGCGTAATCAATTTCGCTCAGAAGACGCGGCGCGACGGCCGACGAAGCTCTCATTTTAATTTTAAAATATCATGGCGTACTGAGGGTTCGCGGAGCGGAGGACTTTTTAATTTGACTCGAAATGTTTAAAAATGCACGAACCTCTGCGGTGACACATCAATCCACTTAAAGCGTTCACATCCGAGAACTAAACTGTTTTACTACGTTTAGTAGGTTTGTTCAGTTAATTATTGTAAAATCTACCTTGTCGCTCCTCGTATGTACATATTAGAATAGATACATAATTAATTAGATTTAATTTTCTTGCAGCAACAAAGGCCAGACTTGCCGCGGCTACTGCAACAGATGCACGCGGCGCATCTTCCTACACACGGCGCGCCTCCTCTACCTCTTCTGGGGCAAGGCGCTCTACCTCCAGCGGGTCTACTCGGCCTCGGAGTACCGCATCATCCACTCTCCGTACTCGCGAAACCACCTGAACTACATCGATCGGACGATAAGGGAAACGGTAATAAACCCTAAACAAATTATGTTTTTTCTCAACACATAAGTCTACCTATCGATTCGACACTTGGATGAATATTTTAAGAGGGTGTCGTGTGTTTGTGTATTCGGCTTGTTTGCCGAGTGCCACTGGAGACTATTAGTGCTTCCCCCTCCGGCTCTTCGCCTCCTGCGCTGCGGCAGACGTCGCCGATCCCACTTCTGTTTCAATATTTACCAACTTCGAGAGGCTTTTTGAACTCACTGTTTGCGTGTTTTCGGATCGCTGGCGTCTACGGATCGCTCGATATTGCTTCGAGAGTATGAATAAGTCAATTCTTCGAATTTGTACCTATCTATGCGTATATTTACACAGAACAAGCAAACAGGTTAGGCAAAGGATCACATTAAAATATGTTTCACATACAGGGTGTAGATTAATTAAACGAATAGGCGCTACAGAATAGTATAGAATCGCTGAGTAGTATTATTCATTTCAAACAATATAGGTAGGAGGGTTTTCAGTTTTCGCAGTAGCGCAAGTAATCCCGGCGCGGTGCGGGGACGAGCGCGCCGCAAATGAAAATGTAACACAGAAATGGATTTGGAAGCCGCCCGTCGCTCCGGTTAATTACAAAAGCAAGCGGTAATCTGCGCTCCGGGATGTTCCGGCTTAGCGCCCCCTACCACCCTGGGCCGCTGCGCCCGCCACTTCCCCGGCTAATTTGTGCCATTATCGGTGTACTGATGTAAGAGTTACCGCGCAGATGGCCCCCTCCTCCTCCTAGACCCTCACCTTACCCGCGCTCAATTAATTATTCCTTGCCGGTGTGAGCGTCGCGTGTTTTAGTCAATTAGTAACGTAATTTTGCGGGTGACTTGAGTATGTGCGGTCGCGAACCGACACGACGTAAGCCATGTTTTAATACTCCACCTATTACATTTGCAAATAGTACGTACTTAGAATACAGCTTTTCAGAATTAGTTACTTTTAGGGTAATGTCATTATATGCAACAACAACGTGAATGAAGTGCGAATTACGATGACTTTAATAATTGTATTCGAATTCCGGGCAAGCAATTACATTGTATGTAGCAGCATTAGCGACATTAATGCTCAGCCTGTTTGCATAATACATGCATATGTATGTATGTACCACTTAATAGTTCTCGCAATTGCCTCCTAACTTAAGCCCAATCAGCCGGTTGCAGCATCTTCGATACGATAAGCTACAGAATTGATATTCCAAATTTACACAAAGCCGGATTAGTGTTGCTTTAGTACGTGCATACATAATTAAACGCTGTAAAATGATTGAAACCTTTTTAAAAGACCAACCTTTTTGAACCAAATTTTAAACATACCTATCTCCTTTTAAATTCTATAGCCGAACGACTCACACAGCAGTAGATTAATTCTAAAAGCCGTCTTCCGTAAATAGAAGGCATTGATTGATACCCTTTGACATCGGACATGGTTCGGCTTATGTGCCTGCTTCAATCGCCCACTTCGATAAATGCCTCACTGCTCCATAGCAAAGTGATAAATTTGGTCGAAGCATCGGTTTTGAACGTATAGGTAGACTAGAAGTTTTCGTATTGAGAATCTCGAATAACTATATATAATGAGGTGAGAATATAGGATTATGTGATCATGGATATTTAAACTAGCATCCTCTTCTTAGTCACTATGCTCTTGACAAAGTGGTTGTATTCGTAGAATTTCAGTGGGCAGATTTATTACGTCTTACGATGTCCCACCATCTCTCTCTAGAGCTCGAGAACATGCTGCGCTACTCTTTTATTTATTTATTTTTATTGCATAAATGGGTGGACGAACTCACAGTCCACCTGGTGTTAAGTGGTTACTGGAGCCCATAGACATCTACAACGTAAATGCGCCACCCACCTTGAGATATAAGTTCTAAGGTCTCAGTATAGTTACAACGGCTGCCCCACCCTTCAAACCGAAACGCATTACTGCTTCACGGCAGAAATAGGCAGGGTAGTGGTACCTACCCATGCGTACTCACAAGAGGTCCTACCACCAGTAATAAACTACTCATTTAAAAGATCACCGTAGACATGACTTGATCGATCCACCGTATGAGAGAGAGACTTCCTGTTGTATTCTGAAAAACCTCAACAGACAATTTCGTCTCGCACATTCTACTATTACTACACTAGATCTTTCCTGATATTCTCAAGTGCACGTACCGGAAAAATTTGTGCATGTAAAAACTTAATTTTCCTATTTAAACAGTCATAGTCAAACATTTGCCATGCGCTTAATAATAATAATTAAGGAACTAAAGCAAATTGGAATTTCACGTACAAACACCAAAACTTCTAACTTCGGTAAGCCGTGAATAAATGAAAGATAATGGTGGTGTCAGTTGACGCGGCCAAGTCAGGTCACACGTACGGAACTCACGCGGGCGTGTGACGAGACATCCCTTGCAATATTCAACGACCACTTTACACCCTCGTCGATCCGACATCCTATTATACACACACCGACCGCAGTCATGCGGATCTCAGGGCCTGGATTTAATTTGCGAGTTAAAGCGGAGAATGTCTGTATTGCAGGCACGGTCGCCTAAGAAACTAATTAGATTCATAAATGTTTGACTTGTAAGGTGTCAGAGGCGTTATTAAAAATGCCAAACTATAAAACTGGTTATTAATATTTTAGAAAGTCGTTCCGCGTAATCATGTTAATCGTTATGGTGTTAATAATACGCATGTCAAGGAAAAAATAAAATAAAAGAAGAGCTTCATTTAAATACCTATGATTAAACCGAGTACATTTCGTTACAGGTATCAGTTCGGCGGAGGAGCGACATGTGAGTACCGTATAACTTTTCCAATTTCGCTAGGGTTGTTAAAATTCCAACGGCAAAATTTTTTCCTTTGAATTTTTTTTCCCGACAAGAGTACCTACCGCTCTTCCATTTGGGAATGCGAACGTGAATGTAGCGAGGAGTGTTTCGCTCGAACACGTTGATTTCATAACACGGCCCTGACTGAAACAAGTGGGTGGTGCAAGTGCCGCACCCCGCTCTCTAGGGTTGCTTTCGTCAGGTATTCCTTTATTCCACTATACTCTGAATTGTTGAATGAATTCGAATCATGAAGTATTTGCTTACATACTCTTAATAATAGCTTTTATAAAAAGGCCATCAATTTGACTATTTTCAAAACTTAATACAATGTTATTTAGATGTTAAAAAAATAAAACGTTAATGTGTACCTCCCAAGCAATATTTAATGAATCCCTAAAAATACATACTTCTTAGAAAGATTTCTTTTAACTAGTTGTCACGCAGTAGTCGAATTCGACTATAATTAATTGAAATTATAAGTTTGAACATTATTATGGTTATATTGTCAAAGACTATTTATTATACTTCTATAATCACAGATTTGGCCAAGACTACACTTTAGACAAATATCAACAAAGACAAACAATATTTAATCTATTCTCAATTTGACTATAGACTTTATGCAATAAGAAAAGTTTGACAATAAACAAATAGTATGCATGCGTGTGTGTGTCAAATACATGGTAGTGTGTGTAATGTTTTCTATATTGATTTAATGTATCTTTTATGCATTATTTTAAAAGAATATTAGTATTGTGCACTCCTTCTCTATATTATCTATAAGTGTGGGAAATTTCATACCTACTCCTCCGTCCCCGTAATTTTCGTAAAAAGGGGTACAAAGTTTTTGCTTTACGTATTAATATATAGATTTAAACGTCTCACAAACAAGAACGGGCTTTGTGTTGTTGAAGCCACAAACCTCAGAGTCGTAACATTTAAATTTACGCTTGTAGAGTAAGCCCTGGTTCGTAAGGCCGCGACCGAGTGTCGTTCGCGCGGTGTTGCGAATGTCGGCTATCGTGCTACTGTGGTGGTGGGCGGGCGGGGAGGCACCCTTGTTGTGCTCGACTGAACGCAGCGGCGCACCGCACAGATGTGCCTCAGTCTCTCGTTGCAACTAGAAATGCATACAAATCGATACCTGCCACATCGCTACTTTATAACATTGTCTTTGTCGAACTAACCTACTTTTCTGTACCTACCGAACTTATGATTTTAAATGGTTCAGATTTTGGAACGAATTATGGGACGGTGCGGAGGGGTACCTTAACCGTGAAAAAACGTCCGTAACGTCCGTAACTTCAATAATAAGTTCGCACGTTACCGAATGACCGTGGGTTGTTGCGAAACCTTCAGTTTTATTTTCTTTATAACTCGAATAGAACTTAAAATTAATATTTTTATAATAAGGAACTTCGTTCCTATCCGGTGTCCCACGACACCAAACATCTTTTTGTTTTTTAAATTACGTTAAAAATTTTATCCGGAATTTTCTCGAACAGATCCGTCTGAAGGCAACAAGTTAAAATATATATTGAAAAGATGAACATTTACAATTAAAATCCAAATTATTTTTTACAAAGCTACCAATAGTACATATTTCATTTCTCACTTTATTATAACAGTTTTATGGTGTTAATTAACCGCGTGATTTTCGCATCATTTTTTTAGGTTCGAACAGATTTTGTATTAATAAAGAAACGAATAACTGAAATAATTTTAGAATGTACGTTCTGTTCCAAAGTATGCCGCAACAACAAACAAATCAAGCCGCAGAGCATACCAGCAACTTAGTTAGAAAACTTGAGGTGAGAGAGTTTAAGTTGAGAACGCCACGTGAAGAGTTTATCTTCAGTGTGACCTCGATACGGCGGTGTAGTTAGGAGGTCGCTCACGGAGCAGTCGATCTGTATAAACACGCCGAGAACCCAGTAATACACGGTCACGCCTTAGTGTTTGGAGCACGGAGAAGGGGGTTCGCGAAACTCCTCGCTGCATTAACAAAGTTTACATAAACCGAACATTTCTCGAATGCAACTCAGCATTTACCGAGCAGCTTCAGGTTTCTGATATCTCAGCTCGCGCTTCGACTACTTGTCCAATAAATGTTTTTTATTGCGAATCACGAAAGCGATACTTCACAGTTTCAACACGTTGGTTTATTTGCGAACCTCGCGCCGCTGTTTGTTTGATTTTCCGATACATCAAGACAATGTTTATTTTACAACACAGAGAGAGGAGTAAACGCTTTTGCAATTTCATACATATGTTTGGAAAATAAAATTGGATAACTATCGTGAAACAGACAAAGTTTTGAATTTTGAAATGTCAATAAAGTACTCTTTTGTTGCCCCAGTTTCAGTACGTGTTTATCATAGTAGATAAGTTTATATTTTAACTTATTATATAATGTAGATATGTACATATTATAAAATAAAAATTAAAATTCTCCAGACGCTGATACACACAGACTTTATTACAGGTGGAGTACATACAAAGTCTAAGTTATCGTACTTTGCAATTTCTAAACATTCTCTAAATAACTTTTGTCATTAATGTTTTATGCCATAGGTAATCGTTTCTATTAAATTTTACATCGCATTTACTCTCATCCCAGTAAATTTTATATTATGTAGAAAGCTACTTAACTTTCGACAAATAAGTGACTTTATAAAAGCCAATTTACACCGATGTGAAATTAAACAGCATCTCTGAGCCTAACGGGGCGAGCCCTTCTGCAATCTCATTTGGGTAACATAATAACCGCGGATTTATTTCTGCCGCCCGCTTATTCGCTCTCAAATCGCGCCTAATATTCAATTTGGACGCCCAAACCACACAAAAACTGCTCGGAGCCGGTTCATTACGCCGCGCATCTCGCCTCTTCATCCTCCTTACCTTATCTAAGCCACTCTGAATAACACACCCCTTGTACCCCACACCCCGGCGCTCCCCCTAGACCCACACACCACTTCAAGTGGAAAACTCGCAGGGCGAGGGCCGCTCAACCTTGTTTAGCATTCTCCTCGACTTCTTTATTTAATAGATGCCGAAAAAACTCCGGTCAGAATAAATTTGCGTTTGTTCTTCGATATGCTCGGTGAGAGTAGATACGACCCGGCCATTTTATCTTGTCGGCGTACTCCTTTAATTAAGGTGGAAGCGGTGTGTGTAAATACGAGTTATGCTTCGAGGAAGACGAGGAGTATTTTATTAAACCGTAAAACACGAGTGGTAGTCGTTCTGTTTTGGTCGACGGAGCGCGGCAGCCCTACCGGCATGTTTACGCGCGGTGTAACAACACTCGCGCCCGCGTCAGTCCTTACAATTTATGGCCCGAGACTTTTCTTAATTGGAAAGAATGGCCACTTGTAATTATTAAGACGCCCTAAAGTGAAACAGATTGCGCAGTACTCGTCTTTTTCGCTACTTTATTTCTCGTTTTAAATTTTTAGTAAAAAGTTCTTGTAATTCGAGCGGAGTGTTTTAGATTAAATAAAGAGTTCTTAAATCACTGTTTTCGTTTATTAGTCCGTTGTCGGATTAACAATGTTTTAGGGGGTTACTCGGCGTTATTTTTAATTGTTCTTTCTGAGACATCGTTCGATTTTCATTGCCTCGTTATCTAAAATTCAAGTTAGATACTGTTAACAAGATGTCGACTATTCAATTAATGCTTATTTAGTTAAGCTTCGCTTCCTCCGAGTCTGGAACCTGTCTGAACGCTTCAGTACCGCAGTTAATCTCCTTACAGTACGGCTCTTATATAGAATAACACATAGATTATGTCTGTGCATTCACATTATACCAAACGGATTATCTGTCGTGTCGTGCAGCCAAGCCCCGTGTCTCCAGAATTTATAATCCTTGAGGCGGTATATTAATCATGACTTTAGTATAAACATCTATCTAATAATTTAAGTGTAATGCATTTATGAAGAGAACATAATTGTTGTTTCAATCGACTATGTACATTATTAAGTGATTTAATTGGGTATTTCTATAAAGCAGTAAATCTAAAACTATATTTTGAATAGCAATTACGTAATGATTTTCAACAAGCAGAAGTTGAATATTTTGAACTTCGTTAAGTACGTACGTTATATAGTTTGCTCTAAGGTATAAAACATATCGTGATTAATGGGCCCCAAATTTTATTAAGTGGCTCTGTAGTGGTTGTATCCTAATGGTTTCTACCCTGTATCCAATTTGGAAGGTGGGGCCGTGTAAATAAGGATAACAATTCTGTTTTGCGTTATGGATACCGGCCTACAGATTACGTATGTATATACCTATAGTATATTTAAATTCCAGAATATCAAATATCATTTACAACGTGAATGTATTTTGGATTGGTAATCGATTCCGGACACTGTGGTACATTCTTCTCTAAGCCAACAACGTCAAGGAATTTAAAAAGAAAATTGCTTGAACAACTCTTTATTTTTGAGTATTTTTATCGCCGTGGGAGCGAAAGTTCGGTTTCATTTCCTTCTTACTGGGGAACAAATGTTGTTTTCTCTTCTGGCTTAATTTACCACGTAGCTTTGTAACGATTTATTTTCAACTTCGTCTTATTTTGCATATTATTTTGTCTATAACATTTAGATATGTGTATTATTTTTTCAATCATGATTTTTATTGAAGGAGGTTCGCTCATTAATCCCATTCAACCTCTTTTTAAAAGAAATTGTTAATTTTAAAGTTAACTAATTTTGTTTTCAATGATCTTTCGCTCACTGAGTGATAAAATATGCATAATCGGTATCTAATGCTGCGCGAGTCGGAAACCAAGTATGAATTCAAAGTAGTTCATCTTCATTTCACCTCGCTAAGTGAGCAGTATAGATACTCCATATGCAATTATTATACTTAATAGCAATTATTAAGTGACTAGCTTTTGCCCGCGACTC
Source organism: Bombyx mandarina (assembly GCF_030267445.1). Lineage (NCBI taxonomy): Eukaryota > Metazoa > Arthropoda > Insecta > Lepidoptera > Bombycidae > Bombyx > Bombyx mandarina. The sequence goes on along the minus strand of NC_143227.1, from coordinate 9,220,061 downwards.
CGTTCGCGTGGAATAGTTACTTTGGCATAACACTAAATTTTACCCCCTAATTCATTTACGTAGAAAGTAAAAATATTTTGTAACATTCTTTATTGGTGCTCCACTTGTATTGTGGTCTTACCGTGATGTTATATATCTATCTATAGCTGAAAGAATTTTTCAAATCGGACCAGTACTTCCTGAGATTAGCGCGTTCAAACAAACAAACTCTACAGCTTTATACTCGTAATATTCGTATAGATTTAGTAAATTAAAAAAAACTTATTGTTAACTATTAAATGTAACAGAAAAGTTTGTGTAACAATATGCGGGATAGATTGCAAGTAGGTTTATGTCTACAGCATTATCCTCGGAGCTGTACAGCATCGATTTATGTATGCTTGATCAAACCGCCTCCACCTCGCCCCCTTGCTAATCATAACAATACCCACCCGACCGATGCGCACCTCTCACCTGACGAATCGATTAAAATCACATTGTAAGGATTTGACGTTGAAATGTTTTTTTGAGACATCGATCGGAGCCGAATATTTTTGAAGATCATCGTCCGTTTTTCGCCGCATTTAATCACACAATGTTTTTTTTTTCTATTAAACAATAAAACTCACGCCTGTTCGATAGCCATTGAAGAAACAATTAACGTTGTAATTAAATATCCGTACCTGCGTTCGTACCATAAAATAAAATTTCAATAAAAAAATAACACCATGAGTGTGTCGGTATCGCGGCGTGATGCAATTAAATAACTACACGGTGAATTACGTATAAGTATTAGGATCGCGGCATTTTATTACCATCGTGATTGCAATCGTGCCGCATCGATTCATTGTTTCGATACAGACCGAGATCGCATCGCTGAGCGCACTCCTACATAACGAACGACGATGGCTCACGACGCTCTCACAAATATTCAATATACCCAATGAAATATTCAATGCATATTGCGACGATTCATATCTGAAACTTCTGTTTTATGCGACGTTGAGAACAATGCTGAATCGTCGTTTGATTACGAATTTCTGCATCGGCGATATGACGACAGTTTGCGTGGAATAAAATAAATTATAATAGTTTAAAAAACTAACAAAATACGCCTTTACCTATATATACCTATAGAAAATCCAACTAAAAAATAGAAAATAAATTTTAATAAATTTGAATTAAAAATAGTGTAACAAAAAATGATTTTATTGTAAAAAAGTGTGGGGTGCTTTTCAGGATATTATCAAAATAACCCTTCTACTCATATCTGTTCATAAAATATTTATAACTACTGATACAATGCACCCACGCTTTTTTTAACAATAAAATCATTGTTTTGTTAGTTTTTTAAACTATTAAGTATTTATTTTTCATTTTTTAGTTTAATTTCAATTTTTTCAATATTTTTTTTTTTAAATATTGAATTGCCATCGATCCTTAATGAGTATACTAAATTTCGAGTTAATCTGACGCTTTGAAGGGGGTCAATATCATGTTCAAAGATTCTGTTACAAACGTACATACGTCTGAAGCTAATAAAAGCGTATTAATAAGTCGCGCGCGACGTATATACACGGATGTTAAGTAGCCGCAAGTCGGACGGGTCGTGCGCTCGGCTTCGCCTGCGGTCGTCGCACACGGTGCTGTGTTGCGGTGGCACCCACTATCCTATCTACGTGCTCTCGGTGCTCGACGTGTGCGGTCCCTCCCGCATCTCCAAGCACCTTGCTCTGATCGACCGCCATTGACGCGACACAATGTATGCACGATGTATTTATTATTACTGGTGGTAAAACCTATTGTGAGTCCGCGCGGGTAGGTATCACCACCCCGTCTATTTCTGCCGTGAAGCAGTAATGCGTTTCGGTTTGAAGGGTGGGGAAGCCGTTGTAACTATGTATACTGAGACCTTAGAACTTACATCTCAAAGGTGGGGGGCGCATTTACGTTGTAGATGTCTATGGGCTCCGGTAACCACTTAATACCAGGTGGGCTGTGAACTCGTCCACCCATCTAAGCAATAAACAAAAAAAACAAAATTAAATCACTTTACCTAGCTGTATCGATTTCTGCTTAGATGATGACCTCATAGATAATACACATAAATTAGTTATAGATACGCATCAAGCACTCAACAAACATGTTTACGGGCGTCGGCCACTAGATTCCGCAGCTTCGATTAGTTTCTCATTGCTCATGTAGATGGCAGTAACTTATTACGTATCTTGTATTTTTTAATAAAGGATTTTGTAAATTTTCAGAAACCACAAATTGATAAAATTTAATCAATCTTATCTATTATAACAAATAAAGACTTGTATGATTTAATATTTTTTTTATTTTCTCTGTTTAGTTATACAATAATTAAATGCTTTAATTTTGACAACATATAAGTTTAGGGGCATCCGCCACAAGATCTCGCTAGTTTCCTTACAAAAAAATAATTGTCTTAAAGTATCGCAGTTTCAGGGCCCTGGATGGCCCATTCAGTGTTAATGGTTATTGTGATTAAATCTCGCCGTGCCTGTTCGATGTCAGATAAGCTGAACAACAACAAACAGTTGTGCTCGGTTTAACAAACAAAAAAAAAACGTGCTCGAGTCGGCTGTTAATTGAAATCGCTGCATGTAATTAGCGGGTAGGTGGGTGCGATAGCTCGCGGCCGGGTGCACGTCTTTATAATTTATCTCAATTAGTCGGCGACGTAATGAGCGGAAGGGCGGTAGACGAGCCAAACGTTTGCTTCGTTACACACACAAGCTAAAAACACAATAATTACAATTTCAACGCATAATATCTAACAAGAAAATCGAAAGTACTCTGAAGACGTTATCATATAAGCATTTAATGTAGGAACTTCGATTGACTAATACGAGAGTTTGTTGCTAACAATATCGTGCAGCATGTTACCTTCTTGCACTGATAGGTCGGTCGCATGTACATGTACACATGTTCGGTTGCACGCCGCCCGTGCTAGCCGACTACCCGCAAACCATTCCACCGCACGAACCTTCTTGCTCCTTTCATGCTTATCACGCATTTACATATGCTAAGCTAACTCACTGCTGTATACGAGCATCGAAAATGTTTCATGAATAAATTTGTATCCCAATTCGATCGTTAACTTCTGAGTCGACAAACATGTCAACGTGATTTCTTTTCAAATAAAAACGAGGCTTACTAAACACCAGAAGACAAACAAAAAGAATTGAATCAAATAATCTTGGGTTCGCTCGGAGCGATTAATCACAAAAAGTGAGCGGGTCGCAGCCCTTTTTCGAGTTTCCTCGTTACGGACTAAGACGAGAATCATTAGGAATTAAATTTCCCCTTTCATTAGTCCCTCAACCCTCGTATAATTCCGGACGCGGAGCAATAACAATATAAATCCCCCGTCGCGTCGAGCGGGGGATTACGGCTTGTCTCGACCCTAATTTAGGGCTACCCCCGCTCCGGATTAACGAAGTGGCGGAATCCACTAGGGTTGTCGCTGCGCATAAACTTGTTACGTGTTTAATGTTTTATTGACGGGTGGCAAGGGAACTCTCATTTAAATAACAGTTCATTCGTAGCTACCAATGACTTCACTTACTCGTCCTCTATTACACTTTAGATAAGCGATATTGAATAACGTTAAAATGTAGATTATTTTTCTACCTAATAAACCTAAGAAAAATAAATATATCCACTCTATAAATATTCACATTCCAAAACAACAAATGACAATTAAAATAAAACTTTTAATTGCAACGTGTTAAAATGTTAATCCACAATTAAATAACACGCTCGCCAACAGCGCCATTGACCCACGCTGTATCCGAGTGGCCAGTGGCGTTATAAACTAAACGTGTATTTAGGAGTCGAAAGCGCTTTGTTTAAAGGTCGGACAGCGACCTTTACAAATTAATTTTTCGTGGTATTATGCTGTTAAATCGGATAGTTCGTTAAGGCGGAACGAATTGTTTATAGCCGGCATTAAGCCGTAGCGGGAGTGGCGACGCGCGTATTGTGCGGGTGAGACTCTCGGGGGAACGTGAACCCTCGAACCCTCTGATTTAAACAAAAAGGATTCATGACACTCATGAATTTGAAAACACATGCCCCCAAAATAATTTTATTCGCGAAAGAAAAAAAAAATACAGTACGTACCTACTTCGCTTTTTATCTAAATTCAAATCAGCTACTGTCATATTAAGCTCGTTCTAGTGAAAAAAAATGCATAATACCTATCTTTTTTTGCATCTAATAATACTGACTGAAAATTTCTTTAAAACATAAACGATAAGTTTAACAACAATTTTCCGAACGAGTTGTCGGCTCGGCGACGAAACCCAATTCGGGGTAATTTATTTAAGTAATTTCACAAAGCGAAGCCGCGTACACCATATTAAAATTTTCCCTCGGAACCGCAAAGTAGACGCAAACACAAAATTAAAGTCGTCGACACTTAAAGGGCTCTAAGTTTCGAGGAGAGTTTCCGTGAAATTTCTCTCGGAATGTCGAAATGGCGGATGAGTTTCGCGAGTCAACTCAATTATCGTTTTAATTAAGGCGCTGTGCCACGTGACATTTGTTTGCGTGCGTGAAAGTGATCGCGCCCCGCTCCCCCTAGACGTTCCCCCCCCCCCTCTCCTCTCTTCCTGTTAATTGTGCTAATTACTCCTGTAATGGAGCAAGGGCTGGGGTGAGATTGCTTATCGACGGTTTCCCCGGGAATTTATGTGATACAATTGTAAAGCCGTTCATTAATTAATATCTCGAATTTTAAATAAGGAATGCTTTTACACCTTCGCTGCCTTGTCGTTTAAAAAGGTTTTTCTTCAATTTTAATATTAATTATAAGGTAAAAATTTATTCTACTAAACATAGTCGTTTTCTTTAATATCAAAAGTTACATTTAGAGAGCTATCGAAGAAAACGTTCAACAGCAATTTCGTTGGGCACGTTTCCAAAAGCACAATGCAAGCATTATAACGTATGGCGGCTTCCGCGAAGACCATTCATAGCATTTCGGCATAATAGCTTGCACTCTCGAACAGATTGCCGGGGGTAGCCAGAGGCGAGCGAGCACGTCACTTCCACAACGAGTACCAGGCAATTTGGTTATTTGAGGTCGGCCATAAACCGATAGCGAACGCAGTAAACGCAATCCTCCACTCGCGACTATAAACTTTACGAGTCACGTAAAAACGCGCTCGAAACGCCAACTCGCTACCATAAATTTATGCTAATGTATTCTTTATAGGAGTTTAATGTGTATTCAGAATTCCACCATTATTTATGTATACGAATGAACCGGTAAAGTTAATTTTAAAGTCGCACAGCGCCCCGCGGTTTACGCGTTCGCAAGCTATTAATTTTTTGTGACTTTCTGTGGCCCTCGTTTCCGACTAAAGCGGATTCTTGTTTCCGAATCATTATATTTAGTATCACGTAGATCGGTAGCGACAAACTGTTTAAATAATTATCATTAAACATTATTTGTTCATTTCTATATTTAGTAGTATTCTTGCAAATACTTTATACGATAATGTTCTACTTAAAGATAGGTAACGTCGAACACGTACAAAAACAAAATCATTCGTTGAAAGTAATATAAAACGCTAGTCATATAAAACGGATGGCTCCGATAACAGCCGAAAACGTCGCGTGTAAATCACGTAACTTTTCAAAACTATTATGCCTGAAATATAGTCCGAACTCAATCCGTACATTTCCGAGCGACGGGCGGTCTATTTATCTATTTCCCCCGTTTCCGCCCCCGAGCGTCCGGTTAACCGCCCCCCTTCCGGTTAACCGGGCGGCGGCAGAGCGGCGCGCGCGGCTAAACGGCTCGTCGCGTGACCGCAGACAATAAGCCCGGGCGGCGTTAACAGCGCGCCTGTGTGTTGCCACTTTATATGTTACGTCACTAAGCACTCCTCTCCCTCTAGCCGTCCGCCTCTTGACGAGGCACATGTGTACGACGTGACCTCTACGCCAGACGGCCACCATATACTTGTGGTACGTGTACTAGTGTACCCGATGCTTGTGGTGTACCACTAATGTCGCAAGTGACTAATGATGATCGTTCGACTGGCCACTTCGGAATTTTTCGTCGCCGTAGTAAATACTCCTTTCTTTAAATTTACCATCATAATAAGTAAAATTGAAATTTTACAAATTTTGTAACGCAAGTTGTGGTTGTAGTTGCATTAACGAATAAACAAAAGAAATTCGCAACAAGCTTATGTTTTCACATACGCATACGCATGCTTGCACAACAATAAGAAGTGATTCATAATGATTATTACCTTCCATTTAAATAATCTAAAAATACGCAAAGAAAACAATAAATTAGTTTTGTTTGAAACGAAATTATAAAACACACGATAACAAAATATAAAAATGTTCGGCATCTGACCGCAAATTCCGTCTATGAAATTAACGATAAACCGCAAACCGTCTACAGCTGAATGAATAATTGGTAGGAGCAACGTGGAGTAGGTATATTCGTTTGACTTCGATCTGACACGTCGCATTACAGAAGCCGGGCTCAGTTCTCGAAATTTCCTTTGCTTAAAATTCGATGTTGAACACAGTTGTCGAGTTCGTCCGATCGTAAAATCGAACCCTAGTCATTCTTATCTGAGCTGTCCTTAACACACGACTTAGATACAAAACTAAATATTCAGACAAGGAAGTTAGCAAGGCCATTATATTAACGACATTTTAATGATTGTAGAAGTAAATTGCGTAAAAAAATTTACCGTAGAATGAGCACGATGTACATTATAGTTTACAAATTTAACAAATTGATGTTGTTCTAAGAATTATCCACACAACGATAACAAAAATAAAAAAATTAAATTAACATATTAATAAATTATACCGATTACATTGATTGGAGCTTTTTTTAAATTAGTGAGTAAAAATACTTCTTCGATGTTTAAAAAAATGTTAATCCACGATACACAAAGTAATTTATGTGGTGTGTTAATTTATTATTCATATGTAACCATATAATGCAAATGTCTAAATATATTTTTATTACTCATATACATATTTATATACAATAAACTAAAATAATCTATAAATGCTACGCTATGTTTTAAGCATGCTGTTATTAAAACTAGTGGTCCCGCAGTAGCCGAAATTCGACTATAATTAATTGAAATTATGTCTGGTTCTATTGTCAAAGACTATTATATTTCTATAGACAGATTTCGCCAAGAAACATAAACAATATTAACTTATTCTCAATTTGACTTATAGAACATACTTCAGTGATTTGACTACAGACTTTAAGCAATAACAAACGTTTGACAATAAACAAAGAGTATGTGTGTGTGTGTGTGTCAAATACATGGTAGTGTGTGTAATGTTTTCTTTATTGATGTAATGTATTTTTATGCATAATTTAAAAAAAAAATTACATTCGGTACTTCTTCTCTATATTCTCTATAAGTGTGGGAAATTTCATACTCCTCCGTCCGCGCAATTTTCGTAAAAAGGGGTACAAAGTTTTTGCTTCATGTATTAATCTAAAGATACTCTTATTTAAACTATAGCTTAAGCGAAAAGTGAATCTCTGCCTTTATCTATATCCTATATAATAAGAACAAACTGATAAAACCGAGATGGCTAAGCAATAAGTCACAGCGGGCGGCGACAGATCGACGCGGCTAGCAAATTAACAGCGCTTGCCGTTCGACTCTAACTTAGTACCTCGTAAAATTAGGCCCCGTTACGCCTCTCCAGACACGACGGACGGATACGCTCTTGAATTAAGCGTTTAGTTCAACATTGAGATAAGACTACATTTACTCAATAAAACTATACTTTCTTGCTATATTAATTAAATAGCGGCCCGCTCCGGCTCTGCTCGGGTTTTTAACAAAAATTTCAACGATATTTTTTTTTATTTTTTTTTATTGCTTAGATGTGTGGACGAGCTCACAGCCCACCTGATGTTAAATGGTTACTGGAGCCCATAGACATCTATAACGTAAATGCGCCACACACCTTGAGATATAGTTCTAAGGTCTCAGTATAGTCACAACGGCTTCCCCACCCTTCAAACCGAAACGCATTACTGCTTCACGGCAGAAATAGGCGGGGCGGTGGTACCTACCCGTGCGGACTCACAAGAGGTCCTACCAGCAGTAATTACGCAAATTATAATTTTGCGGGTTTGATTTTTATTGCACGATGTTATTCCTTCACCGTGGAAGTCAATCGTGAACATTTGTTGAGTACGTATTTCATTAGAAAAATTGGTACCCGCCAGCGGGATTCGAACACCGGTGCATCGCTCGATACGAATGCACCGGACGTCTTATCCTTTAGGCCACGACGACTTCTATATTTGACGTTGTTTTATTTTTTTAAATAAATGAACACTTATTGCGGCATAACTATAATAGTTAGACATATGCTGTCGCGATGTAAAGAATATTTTAGGTAATTTTTTTACACCTTGGGTTACATTATTAGAGTTTTAATAAGGATTTCTAATTTTATTCAAAAAATATTTTAGCCTATGTCACTAGGTAATAGTGTAGCTTCCAAACAGTGAAAGAATTTTTCAAGTCGGTTCAGTAGTTTCGGAGCCTATTCAATACAAACAAACAAACAAAACTTTCCTCTTTATAATATTATTACTAGCGACCCGCCCTCGCTTCGCTTCGGAAACATTAAAACACACATGAAACAAAAAAATAAAAAATATTTTTTTTTCTTTTAAAATTAGCCTATTTTCATCAGGGACAATGTCGGCTTCTAATGGAAAAAGAATTTTTCAAATCGGTCCAGTAGTTTCGGAGCCTATTCGAAACAAACAAACAAACAAACAAATCTTTCCTCTTTATAATATTAGTATAGATATAGATATAGATAATAATAATAATAATATAGATGTTCACTTTTATCCGTAATGTCATTGAATTCGGCACTTCTACCTAGATTATTAGCGGCATTGTAATTTTATAATGCCGTCTAAAACAGAACTAGATGTGAGCACTCAACCATATATTGATAATCCGTAAATTAGATACCTCCACGGCTCGGTAGATACGGTGTGCGGATATGCGAGGATATGTTGTGTCAACACGGGCGGAATCAGTGGAGCGCGCGGCGGTCGTTCGTCACGTATATGATTAATTCATTAGTTCGTATTTGCGCGCTCATCCAAATGCCGCGGTCGGTCTCCCGGTCGGCTGGGCCTCCCCGGCTGCGAGGGGGCGATGACCACTCCCGGAGCTAATCATGCGGTCAGTTTGTTCTGCCTCAGCGTGTTTTGATATTGATATTGACTGTAGCGCTCGCCTCGCTGCGCGTCGATTTATTTGCGAACAATGATCGATTGATTGCCGTAGGTACGTAAGCCCGCTCGTAAACGTTTTGATTATGTTTGCTCGCTGAGTATTTGTTAAACTAACAAAGGACGATACCGATGATATTAAATCGTTTTTCTTTGTCAATTTCATTGAGGTATCCTTTTGTTGTTACAGAGAAATTCCATATCGCCCGGCGAAAGAGAAAAATATAGGACGCGGAGTCCTGCCGAACCCGATCACAAGAAATTAAAAAAAGAAGAGAAAGACATGGGCCACGTAAGTACTTTCACGAAGAATTTATTAACCGCTATGAAATAAGCATTTATTAATGCTTCACTTTTGCTCAAACAATATAATTAAATTACTCATTTGAAATAATGAATACGTTAATTCAGCTAAAAGCTAATTTTATTCATTTCCAGGAACTAGTTGTGGATGACGCGAGCGAAGAACCCACTTCACCACACAATGGCGCTCCGTCACCACGAGAAAACGGACTCGATAAACTCCAACCAAAAAAAGAGCATCCTCCTCACAGCCCTAGGTTTGTACAACGCTTACTTAAATATTTCTTGAGGATATGTACTTGGATCTAAGAAAAATTATTTAAAACAATATTTAAGCTTTCATTCATTAAAAGTAGTAGCAACAGTACTGTAGCATCGATTGATACAACAATATCGGCAATCAAACCCCACTGTTAGCTAACAAATTTTTCTAATGAAGTATATTGTTATAACTCATGTTTATAACGAACAAACACGATTAGGGAATATTATAATTGTAATTTGTCTAAATACTATACAATTGAGACATAAATCTCAAGCGTCAAGGTGGGTTGTGGCATTCATGTTATGTCTATGAACTACGGTAACCACTTAACGCTAGGTAGGCAGTGAGCTCGTTCACACATCTAAATAAATAAAGCTATTAAAAAACTTTTTATCGTATCGTGCATGTTGAACTTATGTTCGTGTGCTAATTCGTGGTAATAGCTGTATCCATTTAGTAGAAGCCTTAGAGTGTAAACTAGTTGTTAGTGGGATCGTAAGGTCAGTGTACTACACGGCCCGTCTAAGTTGGAAGTTTATCCGCTTCCACAGTGAATCAATTACTAAACTAGGCCACTTCGGTTTACAGTTAGTCTTATTAACGACAATACGAACGGACGCTTTCGCGGATACCTACTCGCAGATAATCTTCGGATTAATTTTACTCATAAATTAATGAAGTTTAAAAAAGTAGCGTGTTCATTTTATTTTATTTTGTAATACAAACTTTTTTCTTTTATATTTTATTACTGGTGGTAGAACGTCTTGTGAGTCCGCACGGGTAGGTAACACAACCCTGCCTATTTCTGCCGTGAAGCAGTAATGCGTTTCGTTTTGACGGGCGGGGCAGCCGTTGTAACTATACTGAGGTATTACAATTCATATCTCAAGGCCGGTGTCGGCAATTACCTTTTAGGTATCTATGGGCTCCGGTAACCACTTAAGACCAAGTGGGCCGAGAGCTCGTCATCCATCGAAGCAATAAAAAAAAAAAATTCAACATTTTTGTTCAGTTTTTTTTTGTATTAATTTTCCAGGTCAGGGACGTCTAGCAACGCGTCAACACCATCAGCAAAGAAATTAGACGAGAAACCGAGCACGCCTATATCGAAGCCCGTGACGCCGACTTCGGGCGCAAGCGGCGCGGGCTCAGCAGGGGCTCCACTCAAGGCCGCAGTCAAGCCTCCAGCACTACAGTACCCATACCTCGGGAACGGGGCGCACGACGCGTACGTCCTGGCGGGGTACTCGGCCAGGGGGGCGCTGCCTTACGAGCCGCTGCGTCCCCCTATTGGCCCTGCTGGTCTCGCGCCGATACCTGGCGGTAAACCGTAAGTATTTAATCTGAGACATAGCCCCCCTATATAGAGTCTGGTCTTACCGAATTTCTCTGAATTTGGAAAATTTGATTGATACTTAATTCCTCTTTTCCGTGCATTTCATTGACTTGATTCCAATATAAAAAAACTACTTTAATTAATAAGTAAATATTTGTGTAAAATTAAAATAAATATAGAAGCAACCCCTGACGCCACACTCTTAATGGCGTCGGTTACATTCAGTCCCGCCCGAAAAACAGATAGTCTTCATAACTCAATAACAGTGTTAACACTTCCAGAGCATATTCATTCCACGTATCAGCCGAGGGACAGATGCAGCCTGTCCCTTTTCCCCCAGACGCCTTGATGGGTCCTGGTATACCGAGGCATGCGAGACAAGTCTCCGCGCTAGCTCATGGTGAGGTGGTCTGCGCGGTCACTGTTTCATCGCCCACGAAGTACGTCTACACGGGAGGGAAAGGCTGCGTTAAGGTGTGGGACATCAGCCAACCTAGCAAGGCCCCAGTCAGTCAACTGGATTGTTTGGTGAGTGGGTAACTGTCGTCGAAACATCTTTTTTTTTTGTACACTTTATAAAATTTTAATTAACTTCAAAAAAAAAATTACAAACATGATAGCGTAGTTCACGAGTTTTTCTAAAAATAATAATAAAAACATTTATTGCCTAATGCTGTTCAAAGTAGATGCATCGAACAGCGACAATAATACAAAAAGAAATAAAAAAATTAAGACAGATTACTAAAAAAAATTGCTAGGGTATGCTTAAGGCAACATTTCAAGGCCCTAATAAATATATTTCTGTTCCAATTTCAGCAAAGGGACAACTACATACGGTCAGTCAAACTGCTGCCCGACGGGCGGACACTGATCGTGGGCGGGGAGGCGTCCAACCTGTCCATATGGGACCTCGCCTCGCCGACTCCCAGAATCAAAGCTGAGCTCACGTCCTCGGCGCCCGCTTGCTACGCGCTTGCTATCAGCCCCGACTCTAAGGTGCTTAAAGTTTTTGTGTCACTATCACTAGATCACTAGATTGGTAGGCAGCGGCTTGGCTCTGCCCCTGGCATTGCTGAAGTCCATGGGCGACGCTAACCCCTCACCATTAGGTGGGCCGTGTGCTCGTCTGCCTACAAGGGCAATAAAAAAAAACCCATCTAATCGGAAGTGCTCATCATCGACCGTGGCAATACCTGATGCATCGTCTCTGATGAGTGCATCAGATCTCTGCGTATCTAAATTAAATAATAAAAAACAGTGCGTGTGCAACTTGGTGTACGTGAATGAAGTGAAACTTTCGATGTGTAGTATTGTGTTTTTCTTCATTTTTCATCCTTAAATCAGATTACTCTTGTAATAGGGAATGCTGTCTATAAGAGATGCGATATCTTCAACATTTATAGTATTCTAGATAGAAAAATAAATAAATATATTTTTTATAAATACTTCATTTAAATGTTAGACGCTACCCGTTGCTAACGCTCGCGCTGGCCTGTAACAGGTAAACTACGAGCACGCGTTCGAGTACCACGCATTCACTCTCGCTCTGTCTCTTTCTAGTATGGTAGCGTTAAACCTTTAACGCAAGCTTGTTAGAAGTCGCATTAGAAGTTTCACTTCAATAAACAAATAGCAACCAAGGATATGTTACACACATTCCTAAATATAAGGATTGCCTGCTATGGAAACCAGAAACTGTTTAAATATATACACATAGAGTTACTGAACGCCCAGACAAAGAGCAATAAACCTGTTCATTACACAAATGAACCCACGACTCTCGTGACCAGCATTCAGGGGCGTTACCTACTTAGACCACAAGACTGTTTTCCAAAATACAAGTTTTGGTTCGCAAATATGAAAGTGGTACTTAGATTCTAAATAAATAAAATATCATATTGGTAACTACAGATAAAAATAGGCAATAACTAATATTTTTGCTGGTTACAACTTTTACTTAAGCAATAAATAATAATAATAACTCGTTTCGGTTCCAGGTTTGCTTCAGTTGTTGTTCTGACGGCAACATAGCAGTGTGGGATCTCCACAATCAGACTTTAGTACGACAGTTCCAAGGACACACGGACGGCGCATCCTGTATAGATATTTCAGCCGACGGCACGAAGCTATGGACCGGCGGCCTTGATAACACAGTCAGGTACGATACCGCACTACTTTATCTGTGTCATTCAAATAGAAAAACTAGTTTGTTTCACGATAAACAAAACATTTATATTCGACTGTGAATGTAGTTTTGAGAAACGAAGCATGTTGCTGATAACTCTGTTTCTATAATCTGACGAAGCTTGTTGCGGATAATAATATGTACTTTTAAGTCATTAAACTACCTTGCATTTTTATTTATATAAATAAAATAATTAAATTTGAAAAGAAATAATTTAGAAAATGTCTTTAACTTTGTAATTTTCCTGCAACATAAAACAAATTGCTTAAGATGCTATCGTGGCGCGAAATCAATGTTAATGTATCATATAGTGACGTCTTCACTTATTATTATTTTTTACTTAGATGGGTGGACGAGCTCAGAGCCCACCTGGTGTTAAGTGATTACTGGAGCCCATAGACATATACAACGTAAATGCGCCACACACTTTGAGATGTAAGTCTTAAGGTCTCACAGGCTACAACGGCTGCCCCACCCTTCAAACCAAAACGCATTACTGCTTCAGAGCAGAAATATGCGGGGTGGTTGTACCTACCCGTGCGGACTCACAAGAGGTCCTACCGCCAGTAATCAATGTTAATGTATCATACAGTGACGCCGTCAATTTACTTTGAGAATTTAACTAGAAATTGAAAAAAAAAAACATATAATTTACTAATTGGTAATGAGCTCCAATTGATATTAGGCAATTCTCATAGAACTCATAGCACAGTTTGAGATTCAAGGAGGATTCAATTGATTTGAAATATTAGCATCTTAATTACTTGACGAACTGCATTATTGTGTGCCAATAGTGGGTAGAACAGTGGTGCCAGGACTCTAGGAATTATTTAGAGGAATAGGAAAAGGAGATAAGACAAGGAGATATAACATACTATTGTCTTTGAGGTTAGGTGGGTTAAAAACTCTCCCACCTTTTGCTTGGCACCTCGAAAATCTGAAGTTACTCAGTCATACAGTTTAATATGTTATTTAATTTTTATTTGTTTATTCGATTGCATTAATGACTTATTAAAACAATTTATTATTTTTTCTTATTTCGAATAATGATTTATGCGATTTATTCAAAGAATTAAGGAGTAGTTTGCGCCGCGTAGAGATCGCTTATAACTTTGTACCTTTAAATTAATAAAATACGAATTAGTTATTAACTACTTTACTTTTTTTTTTCGTAGACAATACAAAGATTTTCAATAAATACTAGGATTTTCTTGGAAGGGCTTTTTTAAAATATTATTATATTATGAAAGGTGAGAGTCATTGAAAATTAAATACAGACTCCAAGGTTTTGAAGTCGTGGTCCTTAACCACTAGATCAACGAAGCGATCAATGTAATCATATATCTTATATTCTTTACAGATCATGGGATTTGAGAGAAGGAAGACAGTTGCAACAGCACGATTTCAGCTCTCAAATTTTCTCATTAGGATATTGCCCTACAGGTAAGACGGAGTTTCCATAAATTGTAAAACAAAGCACATTTAATTTAAAAAAAAGTTAATAATATACGCTAAAACTAACTATAAATTTTTGTTTTAAATTTGGAAAGTTGAGACAGTGCAATGTATGTTTAAGGAGTATACATATAAGTATATCATACCGCTTTGGCTTCTAGAATACTAACATACCGTATATAATAACTATGGTAATGCAAATGCTTACATACATGTAACATACCTGACGTTTATTTATTCATTTGGATTATTTATTCATTGCACCGAAAATCGGAAGACATTTTATAAAAATTACCGATCTACATTCTAAATTCAATTCCATTGTGACGTTAGGTTTTTTTGTTTTACGGGCAGTTATACTCAACCTTTTAGTCTAAGTTGTTTGTATTAATAATCTCTAGTAATACGAGGGGAGTTTTCTAAGTCTAACAGAATTTTTGATAAAACTATAGAATCTACATTCGATGTTTCTGTTCCAGTTCTCTTTATAAAAAGCATCTTTATAAGCCCTACTAACTACAAAATGGTTCATAATTAATATTTGTAAAAAAAAAAGGTTTGATGTTTTGGGATTAAAGACGCACGTACGCGGTACATGCACGGACCGACTGTCGGGTCCGCTAGTTTTATTCCTCCTTCTCCTTGCGTCGTTCTCTTCATTACTGAGGGTCGTGACTCCCCTGCTGCATCAACCTCTTTTGTACGATCATCCTCCATCTGCTGCGATCTCTAGTCTCCTCGTGGAGCTTTTTTTTGTTGCTTGGATGGGTGGACGAGCTCACAGCCCACCTGGTGCTAAGTGGTTACTGCAGCCCATAGACATCTACAACGTAAATGTGCCACCCACCTTGAGATATAAGTTCTAAGATCTAAGTATAGTTACAACGGCTGCCCCACCCTTCAAACCGAAACGCATTACTGCTTCACGGCAGAAATAGGCAGGGTTGTGGTACCTACCTACCCGCGCGGACTCACAAGAGGTCCTACCACCAGTAATTACGCAAATTATAAATTTGCGGGTTTCATTTTTATTACACGATGTTATTCCTTCGCCGTGGAAGTCAATCTTGAACATTTGTTGAGTACGTATTTCACTAGAAAAATTGGTATACTCGCCGGGGGGATTCGAACACCGTTGCATCGCTTCAACACGAATGCACCGGACGTCTTATCCTTTAGGCCACGACGACTTCAAAATATCCATAGCTAGTTTTATTATATGGTTTAAAAAAAATCCACAGGCGAATGGTTAGCGGTCGGCATGGAGAACAGCAACGTGGAGGTTCTGCACGCGGTGAAGCCGGACAAGTACCAGTTGCACTTGCACGAGTCGTGCGTCCTGTCGCTCAGGTTCGCGTCATGCGGGAAGTGGTTCGTCTCCACCGGGAAGGATAACCTACTTAACGCATGGCGCACTCCGTATGGCGCAAGCATATTCCAGGTACGTATTTTTTTTTCTTCATATCGACTCTTGAAAGGCAAATGTGACTAAGCGACAATAACTGCTTTGTACATAAATGATAGGCAATAACCAAATTCGATGCGTAATAAATATATATTTCTAGGTCTATTAAAATAATTTCAACCCTACAGCTAGATTCGTTAAAATAGTTTTTTTTCAGGTATTTCAACTTTAAATAAGTCTACTGTAAAGTTCACGCATTGTCGCTTAGTTATGTTTGCCTTTCAAGCGTCGATATCTAATCTGGTAGCCTTGAGAGGCTATGTCAGCATAACCTTAACAAGTAGGTGAGCTCACGGGGCTCAAACTTGACGACGTTGCTAACACTAGCCCTAGCAAGAACAGTGCTTTGCAGAATTTACCATCGAATCAGAAACGCGACCTTGAGAAGATTCGGCGAGAAACTCAATGGGCTGTATCTGTTGGCTAATTTAATTTTGAATTCACTTTAAAATTAATAGTAGGTTCTACATTATTTTAACGGGTACTCGCTGAAAGTCCACTGTCTGTCATATGTGACTACGAGCTTCATTGTTCAAGACGTATAGGGAAATTTTTGGATGTTTAAAATAAATGGAAGAGTCTATAGATAAATAGGCAAAGACAAAACGGTTGATTGCCATTATCTCGTTCTATTTATCAACAGATTTTCTTGTTTTTGTTAAGAGTTGTTTACAAGTCTTAGTGCAATAAAAAAATACGTAAATAACACGCTAAAACATTAATTAAAAATATAACGATGATTATTATAGTTTGTACCGAATTCGGTATCGACGATCTGACTGATTCTTCTCATTTATTTTACTTCAGAACTACGAATCCAAATCTAGTATTAAGACGTAGCTCATCTAGCTTACAATATATCTTTGTTCGCAGTCAAAAGAATCATCGTCGGTACTGAGCTGTGACATTTCATCGGACGACAAATACATTGTGACGGGCTCCGGCGATAAGAAGGCCACAGTTTACGAAGTGATCTACTAGTGAAACGGACAAACAGACGAACAATGTGACTGTGCTAGTGAAGGAGAGAACGTTCCGCGAACGTTGAGTAAAGTGATACATAGTTATAGTGTATGTATAGATTAAATCGGGAAGCCTGTATGTACTTATGCGACATGTTTATATAGATTAGTGTGCGCGATTTATGTTTATTTGTTGAGCGCCCGTAGTGTATGTTGGCAGCAGATCTCAAAATGATTTCGTTTCAATATTGTTGTAAAATGCTCGTATTAAAAAAAAAATATGCGCAAAACAGTACTATGTTTCTATTATTTCTGAATCCCCCAGACAATTCTGTGCCAGCTCCTTGGCCGTTATTTTTTTTATCGCCCTTGTAGGCAGACGAGCATACGGCCTACCTGATGGTGAGTAGTTACCGTCGCCCATGGACTTCAGCAATGCCAGGAGCAGAGCCAAGCCGCTGCCTACCGTAAATTACCGTTATTACAATAAACGTTGAGATTTACTTGGTTTGGTTAATTCCATATTCTGTTTTATCCTGCAATATTATATTTCCGGCATCCACTACACAAGAGTGACTAGCTAAGTTGAAGCCCATGAAAATGGAATGAAGCTGTTAATTTTAAATTTATGTTGCGGCTTTTCACAGGGATGTCTATTTTGTATTTTTATTATGTCCAAATCTGCAATAAATCTCCGAATCGCAAACAGTAAGAATATAGAGAGCGCGCATTCTGAAATGGCTATATCGCCATCGCCATCCTATAGACAGCACGGCTGGACATAGACTATCAACAAAGTTCGCCACTTAAACTTTCCACGATCTTCAACATGTCGCCGATCTGTCTCAGCACCTTTAACACACCTTTGACAGACCTTTGACAGCTATGGTAGGACCTCTTGTGAGTCCGCGCGGGTAGGTACCGCCACCCTGCCTAATTCAGCCGTGAAGCTGTAATGCGTTTCGGTTTGAAGGGCGGGGCAGCCGTTGTAACTATACTGAGACCTTAGAACTTACATCTCAAAATGGCTCCGGTGACCACTTAACACCAGGTGGGTTGTGAGCTCGTCTATCCATCTATGCAATAAAAAATTAAAGTTAAAAATAAACATGCTTCTATCAGCTTGCTACATCGAGGGGTGAAAGACTATTTGGTTTAAGCGACATTTCGGTTAATACGCACATTCATCTTTGTAATTAAAGGTGCGTTTTATTTTGTATTACATATTATTATGATATTTTTTTCCAATTTTTTTACTTTAAACGGCTCTCCTGTAAAGTTGCAAAAATGTCGCTTAAGCCAAATATGTTTTTTTGCTTATATGTAACCTAATATTCGAACGCCACTTTCACAGACTTCAGTACTTCCGATCTACTTAAAAATTTGCACACGCATCAACGGCCGATGACAACACAAATAATTTTATAAATTCGCTTGAATATTCTGACCAGTGACGACGGGAAAAAAAATCAATCGTTCGATTTTCTGATTAAGCGGGCTTATTAGTTGTTGCTTTTAAACTGTATACTTGATTTTTATGTAAGGTATATATTATGTAAGGCCTTCATCAAATCATGTTCTGTGATTCTGTGTGCTTAGTGCGAGTTTTTTAACGTTCTCGATAGCGTAAAAGTTAACTCATATTTGTATGGAATGGGATCGTTTGCGTACGTTTGCCGTTTAATTAGGGGCGCTGTTACAGTTGCACACAAAATTAGGTTAACTTTTACGTTATCGAGAACGTTAAGAAACTCGTACTAAGAGCACACTGGACCTAAAAATTTACGTACAAACGACTTCACAATGAATGAATAGCGTTGTGTAACTAAATCAGCCTGTTCGAGTAAGTGCCCATCACTATCGCCTCATTTCTGCTGCGAAGCAAGCGTCACGGTTTGCAGATACATCTACCTCACGCTCTAAGACTCAGCAGCCTAAGAGCATTCAACTGCAGGTGAGATATCACGATATATAATTATGGGTAAGATATTTCTAATCAATATCTTACAAATGTATACCTACGTGTATGTTTGCTTGTATTATGAACTGGGGCTCTCCCAACCATGACCACAGTCAAATTGGGCGTTTTGTGTGTTGCAGATATTTTTATTTTTTATTGACCTTGTAGGCAGACGAGCATATGGCCCACCCCATGGTGAATTGTCACCGTCGGCCATTATATAAAACACCCAAGTATTTTCTATTATTTATGTAGACAAGCGGGACCTTAACAGCTTAACATTCTGTTCATCAAATGGTTGTTGGCAGGCAATCACCCATGAATGACGCCTTTAGGTAAAAAAATCACCCGTTAAGCTCATTTAAAAATAGGATAATGTTGGAAAAGGTAATGAGGTATTTTTTTCATTCATAAATAATATAATAATAATATCAAGTAGGTATTGTATGTAGGTAATTATAATGAAAATAATCAATACATATTTACAAAGGGAATAATAAAAAATAAAAATGCTTTTTGTCATATATCTCACTTCGCTTTACAATAACATTTAGGTGTAGGTATTCAATTTATTAGCTATTGACGTACCTATATGAACCCGTATATAGAAATATAATAGAAAATTTTAACACCAAAAACCGACTTCGACAATATAAAATGAGAATACTAATGTAGTCGAAGAAACTTAAATATGCATTATAAAAAGTAACTAAAATAAACTCCTAGTCAGATCTGGATAACATTTTAATGAGACCATAGGAGAAGCGTCAACTTTAAAAAAAATATCAATTTCAAGTAGAAAAGAGTTTTGGAACACACAAAAAAACAGTCGAATTCATAACCTCCTCTATTATTGATCATTTAAAATGGGCTTGTACCACATAGAATATCGAATCGTAATAATATTGTGGAAGCACGTGCCAATAATACACGTTATTCCGGCGACATGTGTTTATAAGTACCGTGGCAAGTGCCACGAACGTTTTGTTATTGGTTGAAACAGATATTGTTTTCGTTTGTAACTTAGTAACAGTCGCTGAAGGCACGATTGACCTGAAAAACAAACATACACGCGAGACTGTAATGAGAACTTAGTGCGCTAATTTAAATTTTAAGATTTAATATAAATTCGATAAATCAGTACGGATAACGGTAGAATACTGGGCTGAAGTAAAAACTCCAATTTACTGAAAAGAATACCACTTATTTTTCGTATTTTAAATGTAAGATATTATGCCGAGCAGATTGTTGCAATATCAAAACATTAATTTGTCTTTTTTTTATTATTTATTATTAGATGGGCTGACGAGCTGACAGCCTCATAGTGTTGAGTTGTTATCGGAGCTCATAGACATTAACAGCGTATAGGACGCCACCCTCTTTGAAACATGAGTTTGAAGTCTCAGTTTTACAGCAGTGCCACTGCCCCACCCTTCAAACCGAAACGCATTATTTCATCACAACAAAAACGGTGGTGCAACAAATGCCCTACAAACAGTAATTACATAAATTATATTTTAATAATATGAAAGTGAATCATTGTCTTTCTACAATGCAGTGATTGTTGCGAGCTAGCGTTCATAGAGCAATCTTAGTGACAATACAATGATATGAAGCTAGCCGACACTCGCAAATATTTCGGGTTAAAGATATTCTTTATTCTCAAAAGAATTACATAAATTCACTTAAATGAGAACATTAAAATAGTTACAATTAATTCAGATCGTGCAGTACATGACAATAATTTACAGTCACAACATGCGGTGCTATGACAATATATTTAACAAAAACTATAAAGATTATTATTTTCTTAAAATGTATAAACATTTAATGTTAGAACAAAATTATACTAGCTCTTTGAAACTGAAATGAATCGTTAAGATTCGTCGATACGTCGTACGATTCTTCAAAACAATGCATGTTAATATGGACATTAAAAAAATATCGTGTTTGTTACCCAACAATTAACACAAAAAAAACATGAAACTAAACAGCCATTGATACCAAATCAGATTACCATTTTTTCCATGATCGAAAACACGCCGCGTGTTTAATGATGTGTTTATCTACAAAGCCATTAACATGTTTTTGTATTGGATTCGCCTAAGCATTGTTTTTGGGTTTTTCTATCATCCTGTCGGATTGCCAGCAGGGATTTTAGATAATTCGGAATTATAACGTAGTAACGTATTAACATTTTTTTAATAAATTAAGAGCAGAATAATAGTCTACATTTTCGAATGGATCATCATTATCCATAATTGCCATTTTGCAAATTGTAAATTATAGGATTTATCTGGCCAATTATGGTAAACATGTCAAGAAAACTACACATTAATCCTAATAAAAGTAAACCTTATTATGCTCGAGTGCGAGTAGGTACCTATATTAAGAAAAAAAGCAAACCAGCTAAATATAAAAAATATGCTACTTGTAAATATCCAAAGGTACATTTGTAAATCCGTAGATAAAGTACGAAGTATACCCTGACTATGCTTTTCAGTAAGATTTAGGAAACAGAATTTTGTGTGCATTAGGTATGCGACATATGTAATAAATTTACTTCCTATGAGAAGTACCTACGTGTTGATAGTCAAAAACACCATTAAAGAAATCACGAAAATCTAAAAATTTTAAAACTCAAAGGAGGTATAGTCACGCTTAGTTAAATTAAAATTTTAAAATATGCTAATTTTAGAATCCTTCGTGGAGCTGCTCAATCATGTACTGAATCAATACACTTTGAAAATCACATATCCTGTGTCCTGCTGGAGTACGTACGTCAATTAAGCGCTGTCTATTTCAAATAATAATAATAAGTAGTTATTGTAACTAACGAACAAACAGACGCTGGCGGTACCAGCCACCGATTTTTATCACAATAGCCTCTGACAAATTATATTAATATACAACTTGACGTATGGACTTTGTGTATGGACTGACATAACTATGAATTGTTTTCAATTAAAAATATCAATTTAATAGCAAAGGGTGTACGGCATTGTCCTTATTACTGTCTACATTTAATTACTGTAATTTTGTTCATACAATAATTTAACTTACAAGCAAGTTCTCTTAGTTTGTGTACCTATATATGAAATGCTGACATGTTACTGTTGTAAGATGATTAAAATCGTCACAGTTTAAATGCTGGATTTTATCTTCACGTTGTAATAAGTTAAGACCCCTAACATTATTAAGACAGAAAGTAATTTCAATTCTTCATCGTCTTCTTGCCTCTATCCTACATTATCTGAGGCACGAAGCATGTCCTCTTATCATGCTGTTTAGAGATTTGCAGGAGTTTTACGAGCGGCTGCCAGAAGTAGATTTAAAGATGCAAAACAAGATTTTTACAAAAAAAAAATAGCCTTATGACTGCCTTTAGGCCAATTGGAGCTATAAGCCAGAAAACATTGTTTCAACAATTATACTTGGTAATTATGTTAAAAGTATGTTATGTTAAATGTATAATTTTGAAACAAAACAAAAAAAAACCATACCAAATCTTTTCGGAAAAAATGGCGTCGTAATGCAAGTGCTCTTTATGTTTGCAATTTTCATTCCTTTCGCAATACAAAAATCAAAGATAAAGAAGTATCATGATGAGTGTATGCGCACAGAGTACACATGGCACCAGATGTTGGCGGTGCCAGCCACCGCAGCCGATAACGGCGGCCGGCTAGACGCGCGCCACGCAAAACCCGCCGCGCAGTGACGCAGCCAAAACAAAACGCAGAGCTCAAATGCGGCACCTGGTTTTCCAGATTTCATTCGTGGAAAACCCAAACCAATAGTTTGGTGATAGAACGGAAAATGGTGGTAAAACGGAAGATATATATAAGACCTTAGTAAGGCCTGCCGTCTTGTATGAATCAGTTTGTTGGACCGCTAAAATGGCGGATGAAAGGCGATTGCATGCAGCAGAGATGCGAATGTTGCTATGGATGTGTGGAGTAACGAGAATGCATAGAATACGGAATTAATATGTTAGAGGAAGTCTGGAAGTGGCACCTGACAGAGAAGTTGAGAAGTGCACGTTTAGGATAGTATTGACATGTGATGAGACAAAATGAAAATGAGATTGGTAAGAGAGTGTTATCTATGAATGTGGTAGGATATAGACGAAGAGGTAGACCTAAGAAGAAATGGATGGGTT